>NC_090448.1:714704527-715341402 GCF_031143425.1 Pleurodeles waltl
AATCTTTTGATGACGTTGGTAAATGCTTTAGGTTTGTCCCGCCTTGGGACGGTTTTGTTACCGTCTTGGGGACTGAACCTATTAGATTGATAATTGCATGTTTGCTGATATGTTTGACTTCGAGCTAGCTTCTTTTTCCTTTTGTGTCTCTCCATTGCACTCACTTCGGCCGTGGCGCTTTCAATTGACTTGCTTATGCCAGCTGTTTTACTTTTCATTTTTAATTTATGTGGCAAGAAAAGTCCAGTTAGGAATTTACAACGCTAATAGCTCTAACTCTCGAGCAAACGTGAAACCCTTTGCTTTGCAAATACTTGTACCTTTCCTATGTAGTTGTATGATTTTTTTTTCTGCTTGTACTAGAACAAGGCACTCCTTCAAACCCCCCCCCCCCCACACACACACACACACACACACACACACAGTGAGGCTCTGAAGAGTCCCTTTTCAGAAACTTAAACAAAAATCTTCGGCTGACACACTACTCCTGTGAAAGTTAACCTCACAGTCCAGTTTAAACAATAGCCATTATTAGACAGACAGTCTTTTTGTAAAGCTCTTAGGGCTTGTGAGATAGAATTTTGCTGCCTGAAGCTAGATGAACTGCTGAGTACTGTACCTTCTGCAGGTGGTGAACCTGAGAAGCCCATAATCTGACATCTCAGGCTTTTGGTAGACTAGCCTGACATTCACGACTCCTGCTGAACAACTGACTGATATTAAAGTCTAGATATGCTTTGTTACTTATTTGTAGGCAACAGATTCTCACAACTGTACTGATCTTTTGGTTGAAGGACATATTTACATCCAAAGCAAAACCCATATTTCTACCCTTTTTTTTTTTTTTTGAAGGGGTGATTTGTAGACCAAAAATACCCAGAGGGAAAATTCTTCCAGGATGTATCCGCTTTTTATCCCTAAACAAAATTGCCTTGCTTCTAGTGGTTACGAGCTCAGCGCTCTGATAGGTGGAGGCCAATCTTTCCTTCTGCACCTTGGGAGTCCATCTACTGCTTTGTTAATGTATCAAAGGTGCAAAGGAGGACCAAGGCTTAGTGGAAAAAGGGTAAGGAGAGAGGAGGGATCTACTCCTGTAGGTTTGTTGTTGGATTTTCCGCCTTAGATTAGTTTGAGTACAAGGCCTCAGATCAAGTGAGAGCAGACTAAGTTTACACCTATATATGAGAGGGCACAGATCAATGAAAGGGTCATGCCAATGAGGAACAGATCACCTATCCTAAGATGATATACCTATAGGCTTGCCCGGTTTGAGCAGGAGATGAGCAATAAAGAGCACTGGCATCTTATGTGTCTTTCTCAGGAACCTCACAAGTATGGAAGGTCACTGCAGTACCAGGATGTTGTGTTTGAACTATAGCAAGTGTAAAGAGAGTCACAACAAGCTATGTTGTCAGACAATCTGCCTCTGTACCTCTGTGGTATTATATACTCTGTCTGACAGTAAGCACCAGAAAATGTACCTGTGGTGAATGTCACTCCTGTGGCTATGGGCTGCGTGTGTGCCTCTGAGACTTGTATTTCTGGTGATATAATACCTTACTCTCCATTGCCCCATCTTCTCCCTGTACCCTGTCTCCAAGGTCTCTTATGCCCCAATCATTCCAGTGAAGTGACAGTTCTCTTTAATAACCCTCCCCCACCCCCCCCCCCAAATGATCCTCTTCCTGCTACAGTTAGAGCTTGGATGTACACGTATTGAGAAATTCAGAGACCAGTTGTGGGGTTTGCTCACGAGTTATTGGAGCCTTCATAACCCTTCCAGGTGACCATATGCTGCAGCTGCCCTTTTGCCACTGGGAATCCAAAATAGACTCTAGTTTGCACTATGGGATCCATTTACACAGGTAGTTGGAGGGTGTGTGTGTAGTTAAGGAATGTGCTTCCTTTATGTGAGAGATGGAACACCATTGGCCATATTATGAATATAGCACATTTTTCTTGTTTGCTATCGGTGCTCCTTTGAAAAGGTGCACCCTGTGCAAACAAGAAAAATGTGCCGTATTAGAATTAATGTATTTCCCCCAGGGCAACTGTGAACTTGCACTGCCCTGGGGGCCGCGCAGTCAAGTGAAATACTGAGTGGCATGGAAGCAGATGCTCCTTGTTTCACTGTGCAAGCGCGGACCTGCCTGCACTTGCAGGAGAGGAGAGAGATCACTTTGCAGGCAGGTGCAGTGACTGACTGCACCCGCCTGCAAGGGGATGTCTGGGGAGTCCATAGGATTCACTTACCTCCAGAGGGCTGCCATCAGGGGGCTCACTGACAGTGTACCACCTTTTTGTGGCACACTGTCACTGTGCCTCCTGAGAGCTTCTTTGCCTTTGTGCCAGCATCTATAATATGGCATGGGCGCAGATGCATAGAAATACCCTTATTTGCATGGGGCCTCACTCATGCAAGTGAGGGAAAAACCTCTGATGATAGCTCTGGCACTACATGTGCGCCAGCGCTATCTGTATGATGGAAGGGGCCGTACAAGCATCTGCAGCACCTTCTCTAATACCAAAGTGCCCCAGGGGTGTGCAAAATGGGCGCAAACACCCGTCGCACCCCTGGGGCACTCTGTGTAATACAGCCCAAGATGTATCTTCTAATGATTGAGAAGCCCTAATTTGACAGCTGCTGAACCATTGATCTTAATAATGGCAAGCAGACATACAAATTTAGGATCAAAACTTCAATGTATAGAAGCAAGATAGTCTGTAGACAACTAAACGTTTTCCCCTATGCTAAAGGTTGGCCCAGGGGTGCGGGGTCTATCAGCGAGATACTTAATTCTTGCTTTCCCATGTTTTGAGTGATTTTAGTACTGTCTCATGGGTATCTCTAATGTTTTCCAGGAGGGACTTATCTAAGTGACTGTGGTGAAAATATAGGAGGCTATATGTGTCAGTAGGAACCAGAGGAACAGAAAAAAGGGGAGTCACCTAAAGAAGTATGTAGGGTGTTAAGAGACTTCTGCTATTGGTATCCATTGTGCCAGAAACATCTCAAGTCTCTTTTTATCTCTCTGTTTTGCTGTCCGGTTGTGGATGATAACTGATAGGCATATAGTGCTTCACCCCCAATCATTGAAGTAAAGTCCTCCAGAAGTTTGCAATAAACCTGGACCCCCATCTGTTATGATGAAAGCTAGGAGCACGTGTAACCTCACTACTTCTTTTAAGAAAGTGAGTACTTGGGAAGGGGTTGGGGGCATCTTCGAAAGAGGAATAAAGTGAGCACTCTTTGTAAGGCAATCTTACGACTATCAAAATCACTTTTTTGCCTTTTAAAGGAGGTAAATCCATGATAAAGTTCATCTAAATTTATGATCAAGGTTGGTGAGAAGTGGGTCATGGCTGTATTAGTTCTTAAGGTTTCTTTCTGGCAACTTTAACTTGGGCGCATATTGCACACTGCTACACATCCTGCTCAATGTCTCTTCGCATCTGAGGCTACCACCATTGATGTTTAATAAATGTCTTGTCTTTTCCATTCCTGATTCCTGGATGTCCTTCTACTTACATTAGAATCATGTCTTAATTTTAAAATTTGATATCTGAGATTCTGTTCCTGGAATGAATACTCTCTGATTTTGCCATAATAGTTGTCGGCTGCATTTGCTGAACAGAGGATTTCTCTTAACCCACTCTTTTTATTTAGACCTTGATAACTTCACAGTAGTTCTGCAAAAAGACACTTTTGCATTGCTAAAATAGATGGAGGATCGTTAACTGGTTTAACCTCTTACTCTTGGGTGGACAAAATATCAGCTTTCCTTTGCCTATTTCCAGGTCAATAACTCACTTGAGTGTGAAACCTCAAGAGGAACACAGACTTAAGTGCATGGCTGGGCTTTAAACACATTAATGACTTGACCTGATTGTTACACAATGTTGTGCACCCTCTAAATAATGCCTATAATGTTGCAAATATTATTTTCTGGACAACAGCTAACTCTATATCATAGATCGTATAATTAGCTTTTGCTGAATTAATAGTTCTAAATATTAAGCAGCAAGATGAATAACCTCTCTCTTGGGACATAGTGACCCAATTGTGAATGCAGGAGCATCTGTTTCTACGATAAATGGCATTGAACAATCCTGTTGCCTTATATCGGGAGCTGTGGTGAAAGGATCTTTTAATTGCTGGAAAGTTGTCTCTTGTGTGATGGTGATGCAGGTGTGCAGTATATCTCTGAGAGCATCATTTACAAGGTGCAGACACACTCCTGGTGCATTAATCTGAAAGTCATTCCAAAATATTTAAAATGACAGTATCTAGTGCTGAAAACTGTTTTGAACTCTTCACCCTGTTGAATCCATACATGATTATAAACCCCTCTTAAATCTAGTTTGTTAAAGATGCCTGCAGGTTTTATTTGATCCGTCAGTATAGAATTTAATGGTAGTGGATGTCTAATCCTTATTTTGATAGTATGGAGTTCTCTGTAATTTATGCAGGATCCTAAACTTTCTTCTTGGTTTTTGCTATGAAGAAAATAAGAGCTCCTGAAAGAGAGGTGGATTGCTATACAAAGCCTTCCTGTAGATTCTCTTAAGTATTCCGGAAGTCCCAAATCCTCCTGTACTGGTAATGGATAGATTCACCCAGGCAGGATCTTAACTTTGGGAACCATGTCAATTGGATAGATGTAGGGATGATGAGGTGACAACGAACCGCTGCTTTCTTGCTAAATATATTTTATTATTTGTTATAGATCACTGGCAGTCTTTTAGGATCTTTTTGCTTTAGAGTGGTACAGCAATTTAAAGGAAGAGTTTCATTCAATCACTCCCTGGGGAAATAGTCAAGGTGCAAGTCTGAGTTAAAAACATAATGGTCTGCTTATCCCAGTCTGTGGAAGGATTGTGTTTTGATTTTTTAACCAGCCACAGTGTTCCTAAGACCATGGCAGGGGCCTAAATAACATTGAACTTAATAGTTTCAGAATATCCTTTGTTCAGAGCCATGCCTAACAAAAATGTCTCCTAACACGCTTGACCTGACAGCAGTAATTTTCTATCTATAAATATGGTATCCTGAGGTGTCTCCTTTGATTGTTTTAGAAGGTTTTGCTGCTGATGAAATTTTGTCCATGAAATATCTAGAAGTATTAAATCAATGAGAGACTGAATTGTTAAGGGCCGTGGTTCATAAGTAGCTGAATCAGCAGGTGAAAAAGTTATTTCCTAAAATCTTCATTGGTGGGGGTGAACCTCAAGGTAAAACAGGATTTGACTGGGTTTGCCATTGATAGTCCAGTCCTGGAGCTTCCCATCAAGCTGGGTCAGTCTCTTACAAAATGACCAGGCTTACCGCAATAAAAACACAATCCTCTCTGTTCCGCAATTCCAAGGGTTGTGCCCAGAGGCCATTGGCTATAGGGGAAGCTGAGCTGTCCATTGATCAAACCGAGGACCAGGATGCCATGGGGAAAAGGATGAAAGGTGAGTATTCGGCAGTGAGGTCTAGGTAGGTAGGAGCACAGGGAGGTGTATTATGCAGTAGGCTGTGACTGTGGCCTGTTATCCTCTGACTACAATGCATTGTGTCCACACCATGGTACAGGGGAGGAGGCTGTGAGAGCAAGGGTCTGGAAAATAGCCTATGTGAGGAGGCAGTTTAACCAGGCTGAGAGGTAAGGCTAGATACCAGTGTATGGTTAGATAATGTAGGATGGGTTGGGGGGGGGAAGTGAAGTAAAGTAAAGTAGGGATGAATGGTGTTGGGCAGGGTACAGTATAGTAAAATGAGGAACAGGGTGCAGGGGAGAAGGAGGTAAGGCAGAGTAGGGTGGGGAAGGATGGAATAGATTTAAAAAGAAAGAGGAAGGGGAGCACCCACCATCCAGTGGGATCTGAAGGGATGTGGGGAGGCGATTGGCAAGAGGACAGGGCAGTGGGCGGAAGGAGGGAGGGGTAGGGGCTAGATGGGGGATACAAATCTTGGCCTTCGCCAGGACCGTTGGCAGTAAGCGGCATTGCGGCCGCGTCTGCTCAGGGATGTCTCATGTCGTGCAAGAGTATAGAAGAAGAGGGGAGCAGCATCCGGAGGGTCATGGAAGCGCTAAGGGTGGAGTCTACAGCCTCCCAAAAGGGCTGAATCGATGGGCAGTCGCATAGGACGTGGGTCAAATCACATTGTGTCTCCTTAAATCGCCAGCGGTCGCGTGGGGTAAAAGCCCCATTCTGTGCAATTTCACAGGGGCCCGGTACCAGTCATGAATCACTTCAAAAACGCAACACTTCAGGCATGCTTCTCGGGTTCCTCTGTCCAGGGCCCCTATTATATCTATCCATTCCTCCATTTCGAACTCCGCCTGGAGACGTATCTGCCATTTAGAGCATAGATTGTCGAGGAGGGGCTATGAATAAAGGTGATGTGTGAGAACTCATCACGCCCTTAAAGTTCCCCCACGTCTTAAGGTAAGACAGTAAAGGGGAGACCTGTAGGGTCCAGGGGCCGGCCCCCATTCTGGCTCAGAGACAGTGTTTGAGTTGCTGGTATGGCCACTCTTGATGAGGGTGAAGACCATATTCTTGTCTCAGACTCGCAAATGGTTTAATTTCACCATTCTCGATGATCTGGTCCAAACATTCAATGCCGGCTGAACTCCAGTGCTTTCAGTGGATGATGGTCCTTCCTATACGTAGGCCACGAGTGAAGAGAAGGATGGATGGATGGCTAAGAGACGATGTGCCCTGCGCTAGGCCACATGCATCGCCCTCAGCATAGGGTTGTCTGGACATGACTGAGGGGGGGCCTGGTTTGTACAAGATACTAAGCCCGCCCTGGCTTGATAACAACATGCGTGACCCATTGCGGTGGATCCGGTGCTTCAAGTTGCATATACACTAACTGAGAAAGATGTAGGGCTAGGGAATAGTGTTCTATCAATGTAAGCCCAATGCGTCCGTGGGAGTGGCGCTCCATTAGTTTAGCTGATGATAAGCGGGGGCGGGAGGAGCCCTACACGAAAGCTGTAATCGCTGTATCAATCAGTCTGAGAGATGAGAGGCACCTGGATGGGTAGCTTACCTAGCTGTAAGTGAAGCGCGGCAGTATAACCATCCTCACCACCTGTACCCTACCACACATGAAAAGTCCCATGTGGGACCATTTTTCGAAATCCATAGTCACACGGGCGATGACTGGGTCTAGGTTGTCTGCTACTATGTGTTCCAAACTTCGATTAATGGGAATTCCCAGGTATTTGAGGTGGAGTGGTGTCCATCAGAAGGGGAAGTCGTGGATCACTGCCCGCGTGGTGCTATTGGAGAGGGGCAGCTCTTCGCTCTTGTCCCAGTTCAACCGATACCCAGAGAGGATCGCAAAGCTTTCAATCTCGAGTAAGGCCGGGAGGGCAGCTGCCTAGATCAACCAGGGTAAGTAGGATGTGATCTGCGTGGAGGTAGAGTTTGGATAACACAACTCCCCGCCCCCCCGAGATATTCCAGCAAGTTGAGGAGATCGGCAAATCGTGGTTCCATGGCCAGTAGAAATAGAAGTGGCGAGAGTGGGCAGCCTTGTCTTGTCCCTCTGCGTATTGGAAAGGGGTCTGATATAAAACCACCACTATTGACCTGCGCTGTGGGACAACCGTACAGCAGTCGTACTTTTGCAATAAATTAGTCACCCAGACCGAATTTCTGCAAGATCGCGAATAAGTAGTCCCATTTGATACAGTCCAAACACTTTTTTAAGCGCCGAGGGACAGAGCTAAGGCTTCAGCCAGCATTTTCCTGGCCTCCCATATGGCATGTGAGAGGGTGCAAAGGTGGTTTCTAGTGGTGCATCCTGGGACGGACCACGCCTGTGTGTGATGTATTAGGGACGGGATAACCTTGAGTAGGCAGGCCGCCAGGACAGCGGCAAGTATTTTGATATCCCCATTCAAGAGGGAAATAGGGTGATAGCTGCCACAGAGAAGGGGGTCCCGCCCAGGTTTGGGTAGAACCGCAGTCACTACTCTGTTTGAGATGGAGCCCAGCGTTCCTTCTCGGTCAGCGCCACAAAAGGTATCGTATAGGGAATCGAATACTTCCTCGCTGGCCCGTTTGTAGAATTCCTCAGGGAAGACATCCTCCCCGCGATTTATGGTATTGGAGATTAGATATGGCCTGTACTATTTTGACCTTGCTAATTTCCCCATCTAACAGGGCTTGACCTTTGTTCGACAGGTGGGGGAGGCGGAACCCTTTCAGGAAGGTCTCCACTTGAGCAGGGCTAGTTGCTGTTTCTGGGGTATACAGACGGTGGTAGAATACTGCAAACTCGTTAACAATACTCTGCTGTTGGATAAGAAGCTCGCCGTTCGAGGACAAGATAGTGGGGATGGCCTGTGTGGCTTCCCTCTGGCAAAGCTAGGCTGCTAAGAGCCTGCCAGCTTTTTCCCCCCCTGTTCATAGTATTGTCCCTGCAGGTGTTGCAGCACATATTTGGCCTGGGACGTATACAGTTCGTTAAGGGCCACACTGGCTCGTTCTAGGCGCTGGCGTGCTGGTAGTAGGGTTGGGCTGTGTACTTTTGGGTGAAATGCGCAATGTTGCCCTCCAATTCTATCTGGCGAGCTATCCTTTGCTCATTGGCCTGCGCAGGGTCGAGCATCATTTGCCCATGGATGGTCACCTTTGCGACTGCATTATCTTGAATGTAGGTGGAGTAATGGGCCCGTAATTGTGCTTTACCCTGGGGTGTGCAATAGAGGTGTACGGCTAAACGCCAGGGTTTACGGCCTGGGGTAACCAGGCCTGTGTCAATAGTTAGCAGAATCGGGGAATGGTCTGAGAGGGCGCACTCCAGTATTCGAGAGTTGTGAACCTGGGCCACTATGTTTTGTGTCACAAGTAAATAGTCAATTTGCGACTGTGTACTGGCGACAGAAATGTGTATTCTCTATCTGCTGGATGTGTAAGCCTCCAGTGACCCACCAGCCCGTGATCTGAGGACATGTCTGTTAATATTGCCCTGTTCTGTTTGTTGCCGACACCTATCGGGACCGGTCCTGTCGAGCACTGCTTCATGAGCTAGATTCCAATCACTGCTATGATGTAACGGGAAGCTCTAATCTTGGTAAGGAGGTGGTTGATTTGAAAGAGGAACAAGTATTTGGAGCCTATAGGCGCATAGGTGGAACCGACGCAGAGCGAGAAGTCACTGACCTGCAGTTTGGGAAAACATATCTACCCTCTGGGTCAGATCACGTTTTGATAATTGTGACGGGTAGAGACTGGCAGAGCAGGATCCACACTCTGCATTCCTGGGCGTCCCACCTCCTTCCATTTGTGGCTTTGGGCAGCAAATATAAAACGTTTTCCCTACCCAGTCTCTATGTAGTTTACTGGATTCAGCATCATCCAGATGCATCTCCTGAAGGAGTGCCATATCAGTCCCTTTTGACTGGAGATACAAGAGTACTTTCCTTCATTTCAAGTAATGGTTTAAACGGTTGACATTCCAAAACAGGACCTTGAGTGGATGGGGTTGGGGGGGGGGAGAAGGGTCTGGCCGGCCATGGCGGTGTCTCAGCGTGGGACAGGCTAGAAGGGGGAGGCCGGAGGGGAGGAGGGCCGGTTGGGGCAGGGAGAGGGTGTCTGTGGAGGAAAGAGATGAGGGGTAGGACTGGCTGCCAGAGCAAAAGATTGGACTTTCTCGTGTCTCGGTCAGTGAAGGGTTTGGGAGATGCCGGATGCCTGCCTGGAGTAACTGTGGTAAGTTAAAGTGGGGTGAAGCGGAAGGATGTATAATGCAGGTGAGAAGGGAGGGAGAAAAAGGAGGGAAGTGGGGGGTGGGTTATGAAACTGTAACGGAGGAGAAAGGAGTCTGACTGGGGATAGGAGCGAAGCCCCCACGGTGGAACCTGTGGACTGAGGGTCTAAACCTGTGGAGCCAGTGCTTCCGGAGGGGCCTCAGCAGGAGGCAGGGCGCACTGAGCAAACCAGGGCAAGCCAAGCATGGGCCAGGAGGGGAGCTCGTTGGGATGGGGAGGGCAATGTAGCGTAAGATGTCAAACGCCTAGTGGAACCAGGCATGTTGTTGCAGATTCACGGGGGTGCTACCCAGTTTGGGTTAGCCTCTCCTGAGCACCCAGCCGCGAGTACTGGGGAGGACAGGTATATATCTGCATAGACCGTAATAGCATCTGTGGGATCGTGGTGGGCAGTTGCATTAAGAGTAAACAGCCTTGAACACTTTGGCATTGCATCACCGTGAACAGTTTGAACAGTAAAACATCATAAGTCATGGGGCATATTAGACATGCATCATGCAAATAGTGGCGTATTACACAACAGCGGTATAGTGCATCTTGTGAAAAACTGCTGTAACTTTTTTTTTTTTTTTTTTTAATAACTTTATGAGTTTTCAGGAAATATAAGCAGACAACAGAATAGCCCAGAAGGTCGGTGCATACAGAGTTGGAACTGCATAAAGTCCCATAGCAACGGACGAATGGTCCAAATCGCACCCTCTGCATAAAGTTTGTTGTGGCTGGGGCGCAAGCCCTGCGTCGACCAGCCGACTCTACCACGACCATTCCACAACAAGGGAGTAATTCAGGGATCTAAAGTCCGAAGATAAGGGTAGCAGTAATGCACATCTGCAGGCCCAAAAACATCCATTGCTAACTACAGATATAGGAAAATGCAAACAAGGAGAGAAGAAGGAATGAAAAAAGGAGAAGGAAGGGCAGGGCAGTAACCAAATCACACGTAGCAGCCATGATGCTGATAGTCGACAGTAACCAAACCATCCCATATGTGGCCCATTAGCATATATCCGGGCTGCTCCACTACCGGGATTCTAGATAGGCACGCAGCGGCCCCCATATATCCCGCAGCCGGGCACCCCCAGGGGTCAGCTCCCAAAATGTCATCAATTGTTCACGGCAGAATGTAACATCGTGCAGCCAGTCCGATCCACGCTGAGCCCCCCGCGGCCCCAGCACATCGCAACCCTGCGCTTCGCAAGCAGCAGCAGCAAGATGCCCACCAATCGCATGTGGGCCGACAGCACCTTCTCGACCTAGCCCAGCAAAGCAAGTGTATGGGAGAAGGGCAGCCTTAACCCGGTTATCCCCTCAACCATAGTCATTACCTCCATCCAGTAACTGCGCACCTCCCCACAAGTCCACGCAAGGTGCCGAAAATCAGCATTTGGTGTGCGACACTGCTCACAACTCGCATCCGCGCGTAGACCCATTGCATGGAGGCCCTTTGGAGTATAGTATATACGATGTAGAAATCTGAACTGTATAAGCCGTAGCCTATAATTAGGAGACAGGGTCCTCATATGCTCACAGCACTTTCGCCACATTTCCTCCGTAATAGTCCCCCACATCCGCCTCCCAGCGGGCCTTTTCAGCCCGACCAGCACTGCTCTTCTGATCTTGCATACTATTGTATAAGTTAGTAATAAGCTTACGTGGCGTCTGCGCCCGGCACAGTACCTCCAAAGCCGGACACACCGGCGGAGTCTCAGGAAGACCAGCAAAGCGTGCACGAAGCATCGCTAAAACGTGCAACACATATAACCTATGCAACGCAGTAGTGCGGCCCTCCCCCAGCACAGTCTCCGATGGAACCAAGCATCCGTCCACAAACCAATTCCCCAGCTCCAGCAGATCCAACTCCCGGAGGAAATCGCGCAGTCCTGCATCTCTAAACATCCTGTCATCCATGACATCCAGTAACAACATCGAGGGAGCAAAGGGCGCACCAACACCAGCCCGCCGCAGTACCGTGATCCATGCCCTAATAGTGCATTGCTCTGTACTCACACCGCGCACCCTGCATCAAGGATGGGTCCCAAACACTCTAGACAGGCAATCGGGCCACACCGCGTCGCCCTCAGGCACCAGTTGTGGTAGATACCGCACAGGGTGCAACCAATAATATGCAAAATGGGCCTGAGCGCAGTAATAATAGAGCTCCAAATCAGGGGCGGCAAGCCCCCCCCCAGCTCAAAGGGTAGCGTCAATGTCTCCCAGGAAATCCTAGGTTGCCCGCCTGCCCGCCCAAACCAGTCGTATTAGCGCAGACCGAAGGCGCCGCAAAAAACTTGCAGTAAGAGTAAGAGGCAGATTCACGAACAAGTATAAAAATTTAGGCAGCAGCACCATTTTCGAAATCGCAATGCGCCCGATAAGTGAGAGTGGCAGCGAGCGCCACGCCTCGTCCCTGTCCTCCAACCATGCTATCGCCTTGCTATAGATAGCCATCAAGTGTGTCTCGATGTCCCTACTGAGCCAAACTCCCAAATAATGCACCGGGCCACCTGCCCGTCTGATCGGATATCGGGAAACAAATTCCCCTGTCCCCCCAGAGAGGGGCAGCACCACCGACTTAGACCAATTAATTGTAATACCAGAGAAAGCCCCAAATCGTACAATCTCATCGAGGAGCATATCCAGATTTTTCTGCGGCTCGCGTATATACAACGCGATGTCATCGGCATACAAGGATAGCAAGATGGGCTGCATTCGGAACGGCAGCCCCCTCTGATTATGATGTTGCCGCAGACACGCCGCAAGGGGCTCCATCGCAACAGCAAAGAGCAGCGGGGAAAGAGGGCATCCCTGGCGGGTCCCACGAGCAATCCTGAAGGGGTCCGAGACAGCGCCATTGAGCTGCAGTTTAGCTGTGGGTTCTGAGTACAGCAGCCGAATCAGTTGTACAAAACGCGCACTCATACCCACCCTTGCCAGCAGCGCGAACATATACTCCCAAGCTAGCGAGTCGAAGGCCTTAGTAGCATCCAAAAAAAACACCACAGCATCATTCTCCGAATCAATCACAATCGCAAAAAACGTGCGCAGATTGTGAGACGTGGATCTACCTGGCATGAACCCAGACTGGTCCGGCAGCACCAACTTTGGCATCAGCGGCTGCAACCGTGTCGCAATCATCTTAGCCAGGATCTTATTATCAATATTAATCATGGAGAGCGGGCGGTAGGAGTCACAACAGAGCTGGTCCTTACCCATCTTTAAAATCGTTACAATCAGAGCCTCCCGCAAAGAGGCAGGTAAAACCCCAGTCTCCATCGACTCCGCATAGACCTTCAGAAGATGAGGAGCTAAAAGATCAGCATACTCCTTATAAAACGCTGGGGTCAAACCGTCCGAGCCAGGGGCCATATCTCTAGGCAGACTACTGATCGCCACCATAACTTTCTCAACAGAGAAGGGGACATCTAAATAAGCCCTACCCGCATCATCAAACCAAAGTAATGAGATCTCAGAGAAGTAGTCCTGAGCCGCTCTAATATCCAGCACGGAAGGCTCAGCATATAGATTCACAAAGAATTCGGTAAACACCCACATCACACCCTCCATACCCACAACCCGCGGCACCATCCACGCTATCAATCTCTGTAATGTAATTGCTGGCCCAGGGTCTACACAACATGTGCTCCCGGCTCTCTCACCTTCACCATACCTACGCGCCCTGGTATATTTCCCCAGGAAGCAGACTTCCCGAAGCGAGGCCTCCTCATACCGCGACACTGCCTCCCGCAATGTCACCAGACTGCGCTCGAGAGTCGCAATCCGATCCTCCAAGTCAGCCTGTTCCCTTCTCAACTACTTGAGTACACCGTGCTGTTTCGCAAGGCAAACACCACGGATCACCACCTTAAAGGCCTCCCACAAGGTGCCTGCCGACCTCACGGAGCCACGATTTTCCGCAAAATAATGGATAATGGCCTCAATGACGTCGGCACGAAATACCTCATCTCTCAGCGTCCCATGGGGGAGGCGCAACAGCCCTGCACACCCAGGCCCACCAGGCAGCGCCAGCACCAACTTAACCGGCGAATGATCAGACAGAGTTCTCGCCATATGCTCCACCGACTGCGTCCAGAGCTCCACGTCCCTGTAGCCAAGCCAGCGGTCAATGAGGGACCAACTTTTATGAGCGTGATTGATGCAAGTGCCCTCCCGAATAGTCACATGTTTGGTCCGCCAGATAACCACCAGGGCTCCCTCCCATGACAGAGCCCTAGCCACAGACACATGTTGCGCCCTGGCCTGACTATCACGGTCCATCGTAGGATCCATTACAAAACATTTAAGTCGCCACCCCAGATCACCGCTCTGCTACCCAGCGAGTCCACCAAACGCCACATCTCCCGAAAGAATTCGGGGTCGTCCGTGTTCGGGCCATACACCGAGACAAGCCTACAAACTCTATCCAGTAGCATGCCCGTATCAAGACATAACGGCCATTGGGGTCGATAATAGCTCTCTGAATGCGGCACTGCAAACCTCTGAAAATCAAAATCGCCACTCCGCGAGCGTAATTCGAGAATACTGCACTATAACATTCTCCAATCCAGCCAGCCCTTAATCGACGCTGCTTATCATCCACCAAATGGGTCTCCTGCAACATACATATATCTATTGCATGGCGCTTAACGTAAGCTGACATAAGGCGCACCTTGCGGTCATCATTCAAGCCACGCACATTCCAAGTGAGACATCTAATAAATGTCTCACTCCCCAGCACCATGACCCAGTCCGATACAAGCATAACACAGCCACTGCGCGCTACCCTGCCAGGCAACTCCAAAGAAGAAGAGGAAAAGAAAGGAAACAGAGCCCAGATAGAAATCCAACCCCAAAACACACACATCTCCCACCCACGGAGACCCCCCAACCGGGTCAAAGCAGATAACCCACCCCTCAAAACAGCAAGAAACCTTTGTCCAAAACACATTAGAGAAACAGGACTCATCCAAGGGGCGAAGGCTGACGCATTCTTCCTGCCAGTCCAACCGAGACAGGAGGAGAAGGGCAAAGGGCCACGCAATAACAAACCAGTGTGGCGATCAATAGAACATCACCCCGACGCAGAGGCGCACAGCAATTGTCAAGTAAAAGAAACAGCTCCAGGAGGCCGCGCCTCTGCCTATCCTAATCAGTGTCACTTAAGTCTGCGTGTTCAAACCCAGTGGTCCCCGGGAGTGCCACCGCCGGCCGCCTAGGCACTGTTCTAGCAAACTTAGCCGCAAGCTTAGGATCTGTGAAAAAGAGGTGTTACACCTTCAATTTTGCCGGGTAAGATAAGTGAAAATTTTGCGTTGGTTTGACTCAGGGTGCGTTAGACTGGAAGAAACGCTCGGCGCGCAGCCTGTACAGTGGGGGTATAATCCAGGAAAATATTCAGTTCAATGTTATTGTAAACCACTTGTCTCCGCTCCCTGGACAGTCTAATGACAGTGTCTCTGTCCTGGTAATTCAACAGACGTGCGATGATTAGGCGCGGAGGGGCGCCAGGCGGGGGCCGAGGACCCAAGGACCTATGCGCCCGCTCCACCACCAGCATCCGGGACAATTCTCTAGGAAAGAGCTCCGTCAACATCTCCTCCACAAAAACCTCCATTCTGTCCATAACTGTCGACTCTCGAAGTCCCACAATGCTAATATTATTACGGTGCGACCGAGCCTCCAAGTCTTAATATTTGCTCCGTATAACTTCAAGCACCCGCTCCATTTGGAGCAGCTGCTCCCGACCGCTGGTGCATTGATCTCCTAGCTCCAAGGTGCTTACCTCCAAATGATCAAGCCGAGCATCATGAGCGTCCGCCCGTGCCTTGAGTCTGTCAAGCTGCACCGTCAGATGATCCTGCCTACCATCAGTGCCAGCCAGGCTGCTCTTAAGATCAAGGAACATTGCCTTAATCGAGGTCTCCGAGGCTCCTTCCTCAGCAGGCACTTCATCAAGCAGGGGTGCAGAGGTACCACCCCTCTTCTTCCCGCCGTCAAAGGTAATCTTGGCTTGTTCTGCTCGACTTGCCCAGAGCCAGACCGCCATCAAAACACGGGTATAACACAAGTTCCGTGTCACCAGGCGAACGACAGCAGGCCAATAGGGAGCCCCATGCAGGGCAGCTCCAGACACCCAGAAGCAGCACTAGTCAGCCCGGCCAGGCCTCCAGGTCCCCCCCCAGAGGCTCCAGATCTCTCCACCTGACCCGCGCCGCGTCTCTCCAGTAATGAGCCACCCAGCTCCGCAGGTCAGGTGAGCTCACTCCCGGCGCCACACTCAATAAGGTTGCATAGCTTCCAGCAAAGTGACAGTAGCCAGAGATTAACAATATCGGGAGCGTTCACCACTGTCCACCACCTCCGTCCGTCCCCCCCGGCTCGACTCAGCCGGCGAAAGCCTCACTCAGTGCTCTGGCCCAAAGGGGAGATCCCCACGGCTCCAGGCCCGCCAGACTCCTGAACCACTATGGCGGCTGCCCGCTGCATATCTCTGCTGCCTGCTGTACAAGTGAGCGCCCGACTGGCCCTCAATTTGATGGCAGCCAGACCAGTCCCGACCTCTGACAGGGCCGGCCCCACCTAGCAGGAACACCAGCAGGCCTATCTTCAGCCAGGCCACAGCAGCCCAGCCCCCTCGGCAGGCCCTGGCCGCAAGGCCCCCCCACGCACTGGCCTCCGAAGGGACCGCGGCCCGAATCAGCTGCCGATTTAGGTCCCGAGGGGAAAAAACTAATGCTTTCCCCAAAACTCCCGGCGCAGCAGCTCCAGCTGCACCACGCCTCAGAAGGCCTGCCGGCAACGCCGAGGGGCCTCTTCCGTTGTGCTCAAGCACCGCAGCCGCACCCAGCAGAGGTCCGGCCCGGCAAATCGCGGCGGCCAGGAGCAGCCCCAACAGGATACCGCCGGCGGCAGTCAGCTCCCAGCAACTCTCTGGCCCACAGGGGGCCTCAGGGCTGAAATTTAATGTGCAGTCATAGCCCCAACAGGATAAATGAAGGAAAAAGGGCCTGATGCCTAGCAGAGCCTCACACTGTGACGGCGATCTTGCTCGGCGGCCAAGCCATGCCTGCCAACTCTGCTGTAACCTTAATATAAATAGTTTGGTGCGCAACTTAGGCGAGAGGTAAGGAAGGGAAAGAGAGAGGACAAAGAGAGCCAAAACCATAATAAAGCAGTGCAATAGACATCAGGGCTCAATGTGGCTATCTAGTGAGCCACATCTTTGATCTAACTTCAACATAACAAGGCCCTATCGTAGTATACTCAGCTGTCTGTCTGAGCAGAGGTTCATGTCTCTCGGTACAGTCTCATCCCCATTGGCAAGTAGGACCCACATACCTGCTGAAATGTCAGTTAGAGACATGGAGAGGTTTCAGAGGGGAACAAGACATGTCTCTATCTTGTTGCTGAGTATAGTGTGCCACTGCTTGGAGCACTAGGTCTCTATCTCCGTGAGGGCTCGATAGTTTCTCTGATGAGAGTCACCATCACGTTGATTGTGTCTTTCCGGGGTGGTAGGTAAGGACGAGGCATCTGGGGGGGCCGATGGTCTATCCCGAGGGTCGGTCTGGGGTTGTTGTGTCCACAGACTGGATTGCCAAACATAGAAATCCTTTGACTTGCCGTTCTTAGTGATCCACAGTCGCGCTAGTTAGAACAGCCCATATTTCATGTCTGTTTGGCAGAGTTGAGGTCGAAGTGACAGAAATGCCTTGCAGCGGTCGCTGGTCTCCTTTGAAAAGTCTGCGGCAATCTGGACCTTGTAACCCTCCATTCGGAATGGACAGTGGGAGTGAGCTGCCAAAAGGAGCTGACAGGCCTGCCCATGACGCTGTAGGCAGGCAATAATCGGGTGAGGTCAGGTTGCGCCATCCTGCCGCCACGGGCCCATGCGATGTGTCCTCTGGAATTCTAACGGAGGGTCAAAGGTTAGGCCTGGAACTGTAGGGGGGGTATTCTGAAAAAAGTCTTGGATATCCGACCCCTCCAATTGTTCCGGAAAACCAAAAAAACTGACATTGTCTCTGCGGCTCCTGTCCTCCAGGTCGATGAGCTTACTACGTAGGAAAAGGAGCTCTTGATCCCGTTCTGGCGTAGTATTAAGGTGGTCCTCATTTGTCGTCACACGTTGTTCTAGCCCTGTCACTTGGGACTGAAAGTCTGCAATATCCAAATGTATGGATTTGGTCTCGGCTGCCATCGTACAGATGGTAGAGTCCATTCCTTCCAGCCTGTGACCCACAGCCGTGATGTCCTGAAGGTTGCGTTCCCTAGCGGTGTCCTATGCTGGTCTAGCTGAGGTGGTAGGCGGGTCCGACTGCTGTAGTCCCTTGGCAGAGGACATTGAGTGTGAGTGTGAGTGTTGGAGGGCTTCAGAGAAGAGAAGTTGCCAGACAGGTTTACTAGTGGATTTACCTGTAGATTTGCCGTTGGGCATCTCCAGACTTGGTCGCCTGGGTCAGCTTCCTGGTGCTGTTTTCTAGAAGCTATGTTCCTGGCGGATATGCGGACTACGGTGCAGCAGGGGAGTGGGGGGCAGGACCCCAAGTTCTCAGCACCGGCAAGAGCCAGCTTAGAGGAAGCGTGATCACTGTTCACAACCTGGTTCCGTCCTTTTCTGCACCGTAACCCAGGCAGGGCCAGGATATTCCTTCAGGTGTGTACCAGCCCTCCTGCGCCCGCACACAAGTCCCATCCTGTTTGCCGCCCAATGTACAGAATAGGTGAGGGGTGCCCCCACTTACCACTCTGGGCCTAGCTTCAGGTGTCACAGCTCTTATCTGGCCTAGGCCCACTCACCCAGGCAGAGGGCCACCACCTCTCTACATGTCCTGACAGGGGAGTCGGTGCGGGGGCTGGCAGAACGTTGCCTCCTGCTGTGCCCTTGTGGCTGGCCTTGGTCCTTCAGTGGTTGGGGCAGGCGATTGTTTGTCTACTGCCATTCCTGCGTGCGTTGATCACCATGTGAGGGCAATGCTGTTTCCCAAAGAGGGTGGATGTTATCAGGGAGGTGTTGGAGGGTCCTGGCGTTATTGTGGGACGGCCCCGGGAGGCAGTCGGGTCATCTCTTCCTTGTGTGGCTGCCCACGGCCTATGGCCCTTCGATATTGCAAGCACTGGCCCCCCACCGTATTCAATTGGTCCCCCAAGGAGGGCTGGGGCTCCAGCCCGCCGAGGCTTCTAGTGCGTTTTGTCCTCCGGGCATTCGGTGCAATGGTGCAAGCAGGGGCCTCCGTCCCCGCAGCGTGCTTCTTCCGCTCAGCTGGCCTCTCCCGTCTAGCACGCGAGGCCGCTGCTGCGCTCTGTTGACTAGGCCTCACCTATGCAGCTGCGAGGACAGGCATGGTGGTAGAAGACCTCCCTGTCCATCCGGTCATATCACTCTGTCAGCAGGATTTCCCAGGTCGTAGTCGAAGGTCACTGCTGTTCGCTAGGCACTCCTACCCCGGTCCAGGGCCCGCCGGTGCACAAAGCTCTAGGATCAGGCGGCCATCAGCATCCGTGGCCAGACCACGCCTCCTGCTTGCTAATCTCAACAAAGGGAGGTAAATAAATAGTATGGAGTTTTTATAAACAGACATGTGCAATGCAGTGCGTTAAAATGTGGCTTTGTAAACTTACGCTTCACTCTACCAGGAATCAGGCCTGTAGCAGGATATGTCGAGGAGAAGAATATGCACCACCTGAGATCGAGTGGAGGCATCACAGACACTGATATATTTGTCGCAGTAATAGTAGGATAGCCACACATAGATGCCAGCTCCTGCGATGGAGCGAGGCAGTATGTGGACTACAATACAGGGAGCCTTTCGTAGTCACTACCAACCAGGCCTTGGAAGTCCCACACCCAATCATGAAATAACGCCCCCACCCCTCCAGATCTATCCTAACTTACACATTCCAATCCTCCACACTCCATGCCTGGCCTCTTCTGAAGTGAAAAGAAGGTGAGTCTACAAAGCATGACTTTGTAAAGGTACTGTAATTACGTGATCTTTCCTAATACTCCTGACACACCATTATATGCGCGACCAGCCCACGCTGTTCAGAGCCTTTGTTCATGTGCAGTGGGTCCCAGGTTTGTCCACACAAACAGGAAGTCATTGATAACTTTTATCAATCTGTGGAGTTTCATTGTTTAGCATGTGGCACGGTCATCTTGTGGTGGTGAGCAAAATCTGAATGTTTGGGTGAAGTATTTTAAAGACCAGAAAAGTTGGAAAATGTAATTTTTCATCATCCACCCCAGTTTTTGATTCCCTTTGATTCTATTTTTTTTTTAATGCTACTGACCTGAAACTGACTGTTTTAAAAAAAAAAAAAAAAAAGTCACAACATTTTTGTGAAAAAAATACAAAAAAAAGGTTCTCCCCATAGCCAGCAATAATGCTATAAACAGATAAAACTATGTGGTATGCGTTATATACGAGTGAAAGAAAGTGAGTCAAACCTCACAACACGAGGTAAGTGACTGAATGAAAATGAGTGTTTGAGAAGACCTGAGTGGAAGAAAGTGGGAGAGTGAATGAGAGAGAGATATGCAAAAGTCCATCCCATGAGGGATGGGGTCCTGTAGAAACACAGGGCGCACAAATGTGTGTGCAAGGAAGAATGGAGGGCCAAAAGCGAACATGAAGGGTGCAGGGAGCTTGAGATACCCAGTGCAACGATGAGGAGGTAAGTGGGATATGCACAACTTAAGGCACAGGTGATAGAATATAGAAAGACCAGAACACGTAGAAGGGAGCAGCAGTTTCTGTGATGCCCAGGGCACAATTATAGGTGCAGAGAGCATTGATGAGTCTGGGCACAGAGGTGCTAATACATAGAGAACCCCTTGGCACAGATGAGGATCATTGTGGTTATGGAAGAAGAGTGACCTTGTGCTTTCCTGGAAGGTTGTAAGAAGTCTGAGGTATTAGTGATGGCTTCGATACAGAGGAATATGTTAGTCTAGGGTGTAGGTGGCAAAGTAAGTGGCATAGAGAGGTGAGGGTTTGCAGGAAGGAGCACAAAATGTACATGAATGGGGAGGATTATGGAAGAAATATTGGCACAGGTGAGGAGATGAAGACAGAGGGTAGAGGAGACCAGAGCATAGGTAAAGATGTTTGGTTTGAAGGTATGAGCCTGTGACATAGGAGAAAGGGTGTGGGGCATGGATAAATTGAAGGCTCATAGGGCTTAATTGGGATAATCCGGCGCCAACAACGGAAGAATGGAATATCCAGATAACGTAACAGCTCAGCTGATAAGTATATTGAGAAGTCAAGGGCACAGCTGACGCGTGCAGGTGAGCAATAGTGACCCCGGCACAAAAGTCAAGGAGTGGAGCATGCCATGCTTCAGCCAAAGACACAGGTTTGGTATTGCATAAGGGCATAAATGTCCCCAAGTGGGCAGGGGGAGAGCTGTCAACCTTATAGATGTAGACATGCACCTGTTTCTGATTGAGGGAATATGCTGGCTACAGAAAATTAATATGCTTCATTTCTTTTAAGCTGGAGTTTGCAGTGCAGATGACCTGCCAGAGTTGTGTCCAATCTGTTGAACGATGCCTCGAAGGAGTCCAAGGTATGCTGCCTGGGGAAAAGGGCAACTCTTACAGAGCTTGGGGCTGTTCCTACCCTCGCATCAAAAAGCTTCACACTATCAGTGCATTAGGCACTCTGTTCATACTATGTAAATATGTAATCATAGGCATGCTAGGCGCCTTTGTTTATGTATTGTTTAAATGTGCCAGTAGCATTGCTAATGCTGTGTTCTCATTTAAACCAGTGCTATTCAGTGTTGACATCTTTTCAATTTTTTAATGTACCAGGCTGTGAAAATAGAGTTCTACCATAGAGCTTCAGATGTTCTTTTACAAGCTATAGCTGTTTTTTTCTTGCATACTTAACGCTGTGTAGGCTGAGCAGTCTTGAAGAAGAGAAGGAACTCTGAGATGTAATTGCATGTTTCAATTTCTGGACCGTAAGGATGTAAATGTGCATGTTTCACATCATAGTAGCACGTACGGATAAAGCAATGTTGCCCGATCAATTTTGTTCCTTTTGGGTCGGCAGCGTGTAGGTTTGACTGCAATCAGCATGTTAGTAATAACAGAAAAAATATCAGGTCACGTGCCCAGACCAAATAGAATTAGATAAATTATAGTGTGGATTCTTGGTAATTACAGTATAAATCAAGAAGAACACAATTGAAGCGGCTATCCTCCCCGCTCACTTTGTAATATTTAAACATAACTCAGTGTATAGCGCTTGTCGCCTAGTCGGGGAAAATACTTTTATTTAAGAAATATTCTGCATGAGGACAAGGTTATGCATATACTTGTTTTACTCCAAAACCATAATGCTAAAGGCAATTATTTACATAGTAAATCACCTCTTCTGCAACACCAGGGGAAGAACTGCAACTTATTAAAGCAATTACAAATCGCATGGCACTTGCTCCCACAAAAGGTGTTCTGTCAGTCAACGCCTTTCCTTTCTTTGCTGCTTGGAAGCAAGTTGTATTTTCTATAAATTATTTATAAAATATTGTGTGCTTACTTAAAGTGCTATAGATTGTGTTTCATTTTGTTTAGTACTATCTTTATGTAATAGTTATGTGATATTGGTAATTGTTATGGATATTTCTCTACATCTTGGGGGGTCACCTCATGAACTAGCCCGATGTGACTTTAGATTAGATGCGCCAATCCATTCTCTCTGCTGACGATCTGATGACTTTGTGCCTTTATGAGGGTAAGCAATGTGTTTCCCCATGGTGGCCGCTGTGGAAAAAGAAGTGGTAGGGCAGCACGGGGGGGAAAAAATAAATAAAAAACACTTACCTGCTTGACGGTGCTCTTCTGCACATCTTCTCTCGACTCCCGGTAGCCCATGCAAGGCTTCCAAACCCCAACGCTAATCCAGACACTGCTCTGATGCTGGTAATACTATTTACCAGCATGAGAGCAGTGCTGTGATTGGCCTGAGCAGTCTGGTTTGATGCTCAGCCACGCCGTGGGAGCCTGTGCGTGGTCTCCACCTGGCTGTGCACCACAGCTCGGGTGGAGAGACATAGTGCGCATGTCAGTTTTTAAGAAGACCGGCCAAACCGACATGCGCCCTCCCTTGAAGCTGTGCCAACCAGTCCTCCCCCTGCTGCAGCTGCTGTCCATCAGGATGGTCCATCCTGCTCTGCCCTTGAATTCGGCTCTGCAAGGAAAAATAAAAGGATGATAACTTGTTATTATTTTATTTTTCATGTTTCACTGCAGAGAGTAGTGGGACGACACTCCTCCACCATAACGGAGAAACCGCTGTTGGTGTATCCTGCTTAGCGGAGAGGCCACTGTGCAAAAGTGTCTGTGTGTTGGGGTGAAAAGCCTCACTCTAGTGGAGGCTGCATTACACAACACTCCCCGAACAGCAACTTCAGTCGCTTGGAGTTCCCAATTTCTCAAGAGTTGTGGAGATTGCGGAAGACATCTTGAGTTGTTGGGTTTAACTCCTCTGGTATCACAGCGTCATTGTTAGGCAGTCCAGTTAATATGTTGCCGCCCTTGCTTTCTGGATTTGAGATTCGTTTTTAAAGGAAATGTATCTTCCTAAGGAGTTTGCTGAGAAGATATCTATAATATATAGAAGTATTCTGCAAGCAAATTTGTTTGGGAACAAGCAATATTTGCAGAAGTTCGAAATCAATATTGAGGATTCTTTGATTTCAAAATCAAAACGTTAATTAAAAAAATGCAATGAGGAAAACAAAACGTTTTGCTGTGAAACAGTAGGCACCATTTGTTTGAAGCATCATTTAGTAAAATATGTTGATGGGTGTTAGTATTTCTAGAAAATATATCCATACTGGAAAAATCAGAGTAACCGGTTCTAACAAGATTATGGGAAACATGAAAAAACCTAGATTTGTTAAGGTCAGTAGGTTCGATATTGGCCGTCAGCCTTTTGGTTTCGCCAATGCGTGCCTTGTTTTGACATGTTTTTTTTAAAACTTTATTTTTGTAGGCGCTGCCAAGCCCTCACTATTATAACAAACATTGGCAAAAACAAAAATATTTTTGGTCTCAAAAAGGACACGTTGCCACAGTAGTTCCTGATATTGAACAAGACTACTTTGTGTTCCAATATGCTCCTTGTAAAAAAGCACAATGCTGTCACTCATATCAAAGCCAGCCAGTAGACAGAGAGACAGAATTGTAATAAAAACAAAAGGTCTTGGTTAATATCAGACATAATTAGGGGTCCAATTCTTAAAGTCACAAAAGTGCACCCATGGTACATGTCCTTGCATTAGTGCAGATTTACAACTCATGAATTACCAAGAATTTACAGAAGTAGGCCAGGAAATGGTATTACCAGAAAATATTTGTGAACTACATTTTAGCTCAAGCAAAAAATGTACGCCTGAAATTGTTCATGCGAAAATCTGTTGTTCATTTGCAAGTTCACTTTCCCTGCAATTACTTTTTGTCCCAAACTGTCAGGAATAAGTGTCATAGCTTTCTCAGTATGGACAACAATTAGAGAAGAGCTAGTAAATACCCCTAAAACATGCACATTAGTAGGTTTGCACAGACTCCAAAGGGCAGTCCAAACCTGGAACTATTGCTTGCTGCTACCTACAGCCTTACTGTGTACATCTGTGGAAAGGTGGCAAAATTAGGGATTTGCTTGTATTCAAACCCTACTATAGTAAGAACCCTTGCATAATCTGAGAGCCCTTATATAATGTGATTGCTGCCATGGTTTGTCAACATACTACTTGGCAGCAAAGGGACAAGTAGATTTTGTTACAGGACATGTAGATTTATGAAGCAACTTGTCCCATGGACAAATAGATATTTAATTAAATTCCACACCACTGTCTAAAGGCACATCAGTTTACCTTGAAGTCAGATGCAGGGTGTTTATAGATGTCTACTGAAAGCTTTCTTATCTGCTGTTCGATATTCATACCCATATACATAGGTCTGAGCCCTGCAGAGAAGGGGATTATCTGTTTTCTCTCTTATCCCATTCACCATTCCCTACTGCTACTGTTTGTATCATATATTGTTATAAGTGGTCAGTAGTAGTTGAGGTGAGGGGTGAAAGAATCCCCGTCATCTTCATATCGTTTAAAAGGCATGTGTGACCCACTCGTTGGTCTCCCTTCTAAAAGTGGTGAGGAGGGTGACTGGTTTTATCCAATTGAAAGATAACTCATTTATATAGAGCTCTATGGAACCCCTGTCCAACCAAATACTGATTCTAGTATTCTTTTTCAATAGAGGAACAGAGCTTGGTGGATCATGAATGGAGATTTTCTCCACAGACAGGATATCCAGATTTTATTTTTGCGGGACCACTTGGCGGGGGTAATTGTGATGCATCACATAGTGGGAGCCTTTCTGGACAGTGGAGTTGCCTTGATTCACAGGTGAGCCTAGATGGGGACCTGCGAGTTGAGCAGGGCAAAATATGACATGGCCTGCAGTAAATGTCCCGGTCCCGACAGTTTACAGGTGAAATTCTATCAGACCTACTCCGCTCTACTGATGTTAGATGCCCATGGAGGCTAAACTCCAGAGCTCACTGCCTGCTCCTATGCATGAGGCAATCATAGTGATGCTTCCTAAGCCTGATAAAGACCCAAACTCCTATAGGCTGCTATACATGTTAAATGTGGACATCACAGTCGACTGTAAGGTATTGGCCTGCGGATGGTAGTGTTGAGTCTGGTAGCAGACGATCAGTGTGTGTTCATGCCATGGAGGTGCACACATATAAATCTTCGTCAGGCGGAGCTCCTTGAGGTGGGTCTGCCCTAGAAGCTGGTGAAGTTTCAGTATCTGGGCATGCAAATTGCCTATGAGGTGGAACCCCAGTATACATGAATATAGGAAGGGTGATAGCTGGATTACGTAAATTGGTCTGGTTTTAGAACACGCTCCCAGTATCGGTGGTGGGTAGGGTAGCTCTGATTAAAATGGTACTACTGCCCTGCCCGCTGTTTGCACATGATGCAGAATTCCTATTGTGATTTCCCAAAGGCTATGTTCATGGAACTTAATAGCCCATTAATGACATTAGTGTGGGCTGGTAAAAGGAGCCAGGTCAAATTAGATACTTTCAAACTGGACCCTGATGAGTTCGGGCTCTGATCCTGGATTTGAAGCTCTATCTTCTTGCAAGACTTCTGCAGTATGCGGCTCTGTGGTGCGCCAAAGGTTAAGACTGGGAAAAACGCTTGTTGGCTGACTTCGTGGATGACAACACCATCTCCCCGGCCTCTGATGAGTGGTGCCGGTGGACTGCCCGTGCATAGGCAAGTAGCAGCGGCTTATGAGGGCTCTTCGTAAGTTTCCATACACGCAACTGCTTCCTCTTGAGTGGTTGAAACCCTTCCCACAAATAAAGTCCTTGGTGGATATGATGCTGGAGGGCAGCTGCCAGATGACGGGCAACCTGTGTTTGAATGGTACCTTTGTTACTATAACCGCTGCTGCTGCCCCGTATAGCGTAGCACCTGGGCAGATCCTACAATTTGCTAAGCTCTCCTGCACAGCTTGGGTGGTCTGGTCAATCTTTCCTGAGTAGCCAGAGGAACCCTCCATGTTCTGGGTTATATTAGACCCAGGCACAAGAAGGGAACTCATTTCCTAGCTAGGTGTTGTGGTGGTGAATGCTGACAGATACATGAAGTGGGACACGTCCATGTTGACTGGTCGGTGGATTTGAGGGATCCTGTCATAGACTCTGAATGGAAACTGGCCTGTTCCCAGGTGAAGGACACTGCAAATAATGCTCGCTTCAAGTTCACACAGTTTTATTATTTGCAGTGGACATTTCTCACGCCGCAGAAGTTGAACTGGATTTTTCCTGGTCACCCGGTCGCATGCCCTAGGTGCGCCATATCCCTGGTAGGTTTTCTACACATGACTTGGATTTGTCCACAGCTGGGTAATAATAGAGCGGGGTGTATATTGAGGAGATATGGCGCTCAGGATGCCACACAACCCTATATCAATAACGGGGAACCTCACAAGGGAAACACCCTACCCTAAGAGGTGAAACAACCTCTAAATTAAGAAAATTACACAATGAGGGTCCCTACTTAAATGGATACGTGCAAATCCTTATTATGGATTTTTTTGGATTTCTAGTGGACAAATAAGCCCTGAAGAAGTCGTAAGGGATGTAAATATTTCCCGAGACGAAACACGTGTTGGCTGGAAGTACAAATTTCTTTGGATGTCAGAACGTCGAATGTTATATTCTGAATAAACTTTGGACACATCGATTGATTATATTGGTTGATTCCAGGACCAGTTTGGCGTGATATGGACTGATATATTATACTCATTTTTCTATATGAATTGTCTATGTAATTTTCATTGTTTATAAGTAGGGACCCTCATTGTGTAATTGTCCACAGCTGGGTGACTACTGGGTTGGAGTGCTGTGTGCACTAGATGAGGTCACAGGAGTCGAGCTGAACAGAGCGATGTGCCATTGCCTGCTCTGACTTTTGCTACTCCCCGGGGTGGGAAGAAAAATTGGATATATGTTTGCTTTGCAGGAGCTAGTATTGTCCTGGAGGTGCGTAGCGATACATTGGATAGCTACCGCCCCCTCTTTGTGGCGCAAACGGTTGTTGGATCTGAGTGAATGGAAGGTTGCAGAGGAAGGTCGGCTGTGGTGATTGTGTATGGATGAGAACGAAGAGCGTGATTGGGAGCTTTGGGGAGAGATGGTGGAATGTTTGAGTATGGTGACTGAAGCGATTAACAGTTCTCCTAGACCTTCCTGTGTGGTGTCCCCAGCTTCGCCTTAAGTCATAGATGAGTGCGCATGTGCTGTGGAGATTGCAGTTCGGGGAAATGTGCCAGAGAGTTTGCTTGGTGGAGTGCTGGGGGGCTTGTGCTGTATCTGTCATGATTTGTGCTTCTGTGCTGAGTGTTGTTGTTGATGTAGTGGGATGCCCCACCCCTTCTTGGGGTGGCTTCACGAGACATCTCATGTACGTTGTGAATCTAGCCTGTCTCTTCTGTTAGTCTTTGCTGCAATGTTTTGTTGTATTGATATTTTTTGTCTTAAATATGGAAAATGCTAATAAAGACAAGTTAAAAAAATAAAATAATTTTATTGACTTAAATAGCAGGTGATTTGTGCTTTTTCTGTTTACAGTTGCTCATTTTCGTTTAGTCATTTTTAGTGGGACACACCTCAGTTATTGACTTCTACAGGGCTTTCCAGATGTGACCTATTCTTCGTGATATTGTTGCAGCCAGTTGACATTTTGCTGTAAGTCTCTGCCAGACAGCTCTGTGCACTTTGATCCTTAGCTGTTGATGTACGTCAGCCCAATTCAGACTGTATTATTCAAAGATCATTTGCAGTTTGTTACTAACCTTCTGTGTGGTCTCTCATACTTTTGAGAACCTATCTGGCTGTAGTCAGGAAATTAGATGGGGGCAACGGTACCTGGATGGTAACTACAGGCCCATCTACCAGGTCAGGGTACTGTCTCAGGGTTAAGAGTGCATATGGGTGCTGTAGGAATTTCTCACTTTAGTCATCACTGGGGAAGGTTGCCCTACTATACAGTAAGGGTTTTTACCAAGTCTCTAGTCTGCCCTATGTTCACCTGTGCGTCTTAGTCTATTGAAGGCAATATTAATCTAATTCTCTTTGACTTCATCAGTGATCTGTGTGAACAGGAAAAGGAGTGGTGAAGTCAGAGAGCAAGCCATGATTTGACAGCTCATGTGATGTGCAGGAAACTGCTTGAGGGGCGTGAGGCCCTATTCAACCAGCAACCACAATTTCTCTTAGAGTGAAGACACAACCTACCCCAAATTCAATCAATTCAAGCTTTATTTCTGCAAGAATACCATAAAAGCACACTTACACAACATCTTCACTTTAAAAGACAATTTAAAAGGACAGATAGAAAATCCTCAAAATAGTAAAAACCACTTCATCCTAATTCATTTTATACAACATGCACGAAATCTACAAATAACACTAAAAAAAAGAAATATGTGCAGACCAAATATTTTGATTTAAACAAACTTATACCAGACACAGACCCTCGCTATGGAAGCAACCAGAGCCTTACCATCTCTATAGTGGCTCGATTATTCAAAATCACTGTGCAATAAAGCATTAAACTCTTTACGTATGCGATAAAATTCTCAACATTTGAAACAGAAATCCTCAGAATCTGAATTCATGCATTCACACACTCTACATGGTGATTCGAAACACTGATTAATATAGATATAAGGCGTTTTATCTCGCTTTATCGTAGGGCATGGTAATGATTTTAGACAAAAATCCTGAAAATCCAAACTCTAATTTCATACATTCTCCCAGACTCTGCAGTGTTTTTAAATTTGTCAAATATATATGTATACACAAATAGAGAGAATGTAAGTCAAGGCACAGTTGTGAGACAAAAATAAGAATTATACATTGGTGCTCAAGGACTTGGCTCTAATATGCCAAATTGCTTCTAGGTACTTTGTCACTGCACAAACTACAGTCCCATGCTGGCTCGTTCTACAAATCCAGAGGGCTGAGTGCCGATCCCTAATGCCCAGGATTTTGCAGAGTGGCCTAATCCATCGAGCCCTCTGTTTTATATATGCAGGGCAATTAAATAAGATGTGGCAGATAATCTCTTTGGTCTTGCATTCCATTGGGCAGGAGTCTATTTGGCTTTCATTTTGCATCCATCTGGAAGTAAGATCACGTAACGGTAAGGATACAATTCTGAATCTAGTTTAAAGTGCATATGCTGAAGATAATACAATCAAATCCAAGTACTGCTCAAATTCACAATGACAATTAACTGATAAAAAGCTATCCATCATACTGCCGACGGGGCTGACGCTAGTTGGAAACTCGACCAATATGTGTCCTTCGTGTCTGCATAGCATTCTTTGGTAGATGCAAGGAGTCTAACCAAAACAACCCCAACCCAAGTTTTAAAAAAAGTGTTTTTTACGTATCTACACCACGCAATTTTCTCAAGTTGTGAAATGCCTATCAGCGCACTTAGCCATGTCCTATATGGGTCTAGAGTATCTGTGGACCAAATCCTAATCCAATATTGTTATGACTCATGGCAGCTATATCTGCAATAGAGCACAAATTCAAGTCCATTTGAATGGGCATCATGGGGGAGCTCACGGGGATTCTTCAGAGTCTTTAAAAAAAATTCTCTGCACTTCCTAGAGCTTGCAAATTACCATGGCCCCATAATTCTGCGCCATACAGAGCTCACCCTATAGCTTGACTTTTATATATTTCCGTCGCTGGTGAAATAGGAAAGCTGGGGCTTCTGCCGGCAAATCTCAAAATGCCCCCTGCCTTTTATTTCAAGGACATAGTACACTTTAACAGTTGGGCTGGCCATTTATGGGAGTCCTCTAGTCTGACTCCCAAATAATCAAAGTCAAAAACTCTTTCCAAATTTTCACCATCTAGCACTATCTTTTTTCTTCACTTTATATTTTAGATCACCAAAGACCATATATTTAGTTTTTTGGCATTTATTTGTAGGCCATATTCCCTACAGAACCCCAAAACATTTTCTAGGAGCCTAACTAATCCAGAAGCAGTTTGCGATAGCAATAAAGTGTCATCAGCAAACAATAGGTACGGGGTCTTTATTCAGTCCAATTTTGGGGCATCGTTTTCGAATCATGTAAGTAGGGGATACAAGCATTTTTGAAGAGTAGAAAGAGTTTGGGGGTCAAGACACAGCCCTTTCTGATGGATACACCTACCTGTGGATTCCTCACCTAAAGAATTCCCCCCTCGCGCCAGCCCTAGACGGAAATTTCTTCTAGCTCTGCACGTCGACGATGACGTCACAATCGCCCCCGACTCCACGCGATGCCACATGACGTCATCCAGGCAATAAGAAGCCCTCGTCGACGTGCAGACGTCAGTTCCCTTTTTTACGTGCCCAAATAACGGTTAATTCTTCGAGGCTCACAGGGAGCTACTGTTTCCAACGGCGGTTACGATGTCGCAGCCTAGAAAATCCGGCTTTAAACCTTGTAGCCAGTGCGGGGGTCGGATGTCGGTTACCGACCCCCACGAAAACTGCCTCTGGTGCCTTAGTTCCGACCATGAGGTCGAGGCATGCGGTTCGTGCCAACGCATGAACCCTAAGGCACTTAAGGAGAGGGAGGCAAAGTTATTCTTGGCCCGGTCCAAGAAGGAGAGGTGTCATAGGAGGGAGTCTTCGTCGAGATCTTCGAGGTCTTGTCATCATCATAGTGACTCTCGGCGCCGTCATGGATCTCGGCGCCGATCGAGCAAGGGACGGTCCAGATCTAGATCGGCTTCTCCGTCGGCTCGGCGTCGTCCGACGTGGGAGATAAGCCCGACCGTCACCCCTCCACCTCCGGCGACCCCGATGTCACTTGGGTCGGTCTTTGAGGTCGAGCCTCCCCAGAGGCCTGAGGGTTCTCCTGGCCAGGAGTTACCTGGACCCTCTTCGGCAGCTTTGCCGGCGCCGGTGCAGCAGCAGCAGTACCCGGCTTTCCCGACTCCGGGATCGGATCCTGCAGCGTTTTTAAACACTATGTATAACATCTTTGCTTCCATGACGCCGGGTGGAAGTCATGCAGGTCCGTCTGGCCCTTTGGCCTATGATTTGGTGTTCCGGCGTCTTACAGGTCGGCGCCGTTCACCCCGTTTTTGTCTGCTGCACCTGAAGCGGCGCCGATGCCTACGACGTCGCCCAGGATGGCTGCACCGGTTACGGCGCCGTCGGATTCGCCTCGGATCCGATCGACGTCCAAGAACACTTTGGAGCCGGAGCCTCCGGTTTCGGGCGAATCCGAGGTTCGGTGCCGACGAAGATCTTCGGCGTCGGCCGACGCCTTGTCGACTCCAGGCTTGGAGTCAAGACTTAGGTCAAGACGTCTGGCCCTTCGTCTCTTGGAGGGGGAGGAGTACGCGAGGCAACACCTGGAGGAAGGAGAAGTTATAGAGCCCTCAGGTGACTTCCAGGGACTGGACTCAGCTAGTGGCCTTGACACTACCCCGGAATGGGATCTGGCTTCCCCTGGAGAGGTCACGGAGGAAGCTGCTTCTTTCCATGCAGTCATTCGTAAGGCTGCAGACTTTTTGGATCTTCCCCTTCCTACCGCGGAGGTCAAGAGAAATTTATTGACAGAAGTCCTCCATCCGACGTCTGCTTCTGCTGACCCTCTTCTACCATTCAATGAGGCTCTGCTGGACCCCATTAAGGATATCTGGCTGAAACCTGTATCCACCGCTGCGGTCAACAAAGCGGTAGCTCGGCGGTACAGGACGGCGCCTGGGGATCCGGTGTTTCTTTCCAGGCAACCAACTCCAGAGAGCCTAGTGGTCCAAGCTTCATGTTCTTCCAGATCCTCTCCTGGCTCGTTTCCTGGGGTCCCTGCGGACAGGGAGTCAAAAAAGATGGACCATACTGCTAAAAATACATTTTCATCTTGCAGTATGGCCCTAAAATCTTCCAATGCCACATGCATACTGGGGCGTTGCATCCATGCCCTTATGGAAGAGGTGAAGGGCCACCCTAATTTGTCCCAGGAGATGCTGCAACTATTAGCGGATGCTCAGGCTGCTGCGACGCAAGTGATCCAGTCTGGATTGGACACTTCGGACTCGGTGGCTAGGGCTATGGGCACGACCATAGTCTCTAGGAGGCAGTCTTGGCTTCGATCATCAGGCTTCTCGTCGGACGTGCAGGCCACACTCCTTGATCTTCCGTTTGTTGGAGAAAAGCTCTTAGTCTCTAAGGCTGACTCTGCCTTGGAACGTTTTAAAGAGAGCAGAGCGACAGCTAGGTCTTTGGGACTCCAGTCGTCGGCCTCATCCACCTTCAGAGGCTTTCGGAGATTTAAGGGATTTGGACGTGGTTCCTTCGAAGAAGATTGCAAGGACCACAACAATCTACTTCTACCCTGCCTTACAGATCCTTCAGGGGCAGGGGCAGAGTCTGTACGAGAGGAGCCACCTTGCAGCACTCTGCCTCTTCCTCTTCCTCTTCCTCGGGAGGGGTGCAGCAAGGAAAGCAGCCGTAGTCCTCCACCCCTCCCTGTCCATTCGTCTCCAGTAGGGGGGAGACTTGCCTCTTATCTTCCAATGTGGGAGGTTATAACATCAGACTCCTGGTTCATCGACATTGTGAAGAGGGGGTACGCTCTTTCCTTTCGGGAATTTCCTCCGACCTTCCCTCCCCGCCCATCCTTCTGTTCGGAAGACCATCTTCTCCTGTTACAGCAGGAGGTATTATCCCTATTACAAAAAGGTGCAATAGAGTTGGTTCCCGAGCAAGAGAGGGGTTAGGGGTGCTATTCAAGATACTTTCTGATTCCCAAAAAGGATGGTCGACTGAGACCGATTTTGGACTTGAAGATTTTGAATTGGTTCCTCAAACAGGAAAAGTTCAAAATGCTGACCCTCTCACAGGTTCTTTTGGCGTTGAACGAAGGAGACTGGATGGTGTCGGTTGATTTGCAGGACGCTTATTTTCATATTCCGATCCTCAAATCGCACAGGAAGTATCTCCGGTTTGTAGTGGGATTACAGCATTATCAGTTTGCGGTCCTTCCCTTTGGTCTTACTTCAGCACCTCGAGTCTTCACGAAGGTGATGGCGGAGGTAGCAGCAGAGCTCAGAAGAAGGGGGATAGCTGTGTTTCCCTATCTGGACGATTGGTTAATCAAGGCCAAAACTCCGGAGCGCGTGCGGTGCCATCTCCAGTCGACGACTCCATTGTTGTACGACCTGGGGTTTTCAGTCAATGTACCCAAATCTCACCTGGAGCCCTCTCAACGCCTCCTGTTCAAAGGGGCAGTATTGGACACGACATTGAATCAGGCCTTTCCTCCGCCCCAGCGGATTCAGGACATACAGGCTTTGATTCCAATGTTTCGAAATGGAGCGGTAGTTCCAATCCTCAAGGTCCTTCGTCTGCTCGGTCTGTTTGCTTCTTGCATACTGTTGGTCACTCATGCACGCTGGCACATGAGGGCCCTCCAGTGGTGCGTCCGCAGGCAGTGGTTTCAACACAAAGGGGATCTCGAAGATTCGATAAAGATCTCCAGAGACACTGCGGAGGATCTTCGATGGTGGGCAGCGGTCGACAACCTGTCTCAAGGAAGGCCGTTCTCGCTGCCTCCTCCAGTGGCCACGGTGGTAACGGATGCTTCCACTCTAGGCTGGGGAGCTCATCTGGGGGACCTGGAGATCAAAGGCCTTTGGTCTCCAGGGGAACAGAAATTGCATATCAATCTGTTAGAGTTGCGGGCAGTACGTCTGGCACTCAAGGCCTTCCTCCCTTCCATTCGCGGTCAATCAGTCCAAGTTCTAACGGACAACACGACCGCGATGTGGTATATAAACAAACAGGGAGGAGTGGGGTCGTATCTTCTCTGCAGAGAAGCTCTTTGTCTCTGGTCCTGGCTTCAGGATCACAAGATCTGCTTAGTTGCACATCATTTGGCCGGAGTCCTGAACGTGCGTGCAGGCATTCTCACTCGACGCAGCTCGGTCGATCACGAGTGGCGTCTTCATACAGATCTAGTTCTGAGTATCTTCCGGATGTGGGGATATCCACAAAGAGATCTGTTTGCAACTCAAGAGAGTGCGCAGTGTCCGCTATTTTGCAGCCTCCAGTATCCGGTGCAAGGAGCTTTGGGGGACGTGTTTCAGGCGTCCTGGAAGGGTCAGTTGCTTTACGCATTTCCCCCCATACCCTTGATTCCTCGAGTTCTCAGGAAGATCCGGCAAGACCGAGCTCAAGTCATCTTAATAGCTCCGGATTGGCCGAGAAGGGTGTGGTATTCGGACCTTCTCCAACTCTCTCAGTGCCCTCCGCTCCGTCTCCCTTGCAGGGTGGACCTCCTCTCGCAGTCGCAGGGGCAGATTCTACACCCCCACCTCCAGAGCCTGCATCTTCATGCCTTGAGATTGAACGGGACAATCTGAGTTCCTTTTCTCTCCCTCCAGATGTGGTGGAAGTTATTTTATCGGCCAGGCGACACTCCACCAAGTCAATCTATGCTAATCGTTGGGCTAAATTTACAAGCTGGTGTGAAGAGAATAGTTTAGATCCTTTAAAGGCTGGTTTGTCTGACATTTTGTCATTTGCACTCCATCTGGCACAGAAAGGTTTTGCAATTGCCACTGTTAAAGGTTATCTGTCTGCACTATCTGCTTTTCTGTGCCTTCCTGATCAACCGTCCTTCTTTAAATCACCTATTGTTTTAAAGTTTCTAAAGGGACTCACTAATAGGTATCCACCCACGCCATTCTTTATGCCTCAGTGGGACCTTAACTTAGTCTTAACTTTTCTTATGGGGGGCTCCGTTCGAACCAATGCATTCTTGTTCTTTACGGTACTTAAAAACTGTTTTCCTTGTGGCCATAACATCTGCCAGAAGGGTTAGTGAGCTTCAGGCTCTCTCAGTGGAAACTCCATACCTTTCTTTCTTTAAGAACAAAGTGGTGTTTAGGACCAAGGTGGCTTTCCTACCGAAGGTTGTTACACCCTTTCACCTGGGGCAGTCGATTACTCTTTCTTCCTTTTACCCTCCACCTCACCCATCCAAAGAGGAAGAGAGGCTCCACCGTCTGGATCCGCGAAGAGCTCTGAGCTTCTATGTTGCCAGCACGAAAGAGTTCAGACAGGATGAACAGCTCTTCGTTGGATACGTGGGGAAGAGGAAAGGTAGAGCGGTCCACAAGAGAACGCTATCCAGGTGGGTCATTCTATGTATTAAGATCTGCTATTCTTTGGCGAAGAAGGATCCACCTGTGGGGATTCGTGCCCATTCCACCAGAGCCAAAGCAGCTTCATCAGCTTTGGCTAGAGGTGTTCCTGTGGCTGACATCTGCAGGGCAGTGACTTGGGCGTCCCTCCATACTTTTGCCAAGCATTACTGTTTGGACTCTGAGGTTAGGAGGGATGGCCATTTTGCTCGCTCAGTGCTGCAAGATTTCTTGGTTTGATCATTCGGGCACCCACCACTGGAGGTTTTACTGCTTGGGGACTCTATTCTTTAGGTGAGGAATCCACAGGTAGGTGTATCCATCAGAAGAATAAGTTACTTACCTTCGGTAACGCTTTTTCTGGTGGATACAATAACTACCTGTGGATTCCTCACGGTCCCACCCACCTCCCCGTTGCCTGACTGGTCAAACCAAGATCTCTTTGGGTGCGCATCCTTGATTTTTGTAATATATGTATATAGCTGTTTCATGCATATAGTTGTATTCATTGTATATACTTTTCCTTTGCACATTAAGATAGTGAAAGGGACATTTTGGACTGGACTTATACATATATATATTTATTTCTGTCTCGGATTGAGTATTCATATCTGTGATTTTTATTGAGTTTTATATTAAATGTTTTATTTTCATCTATTCTGGATGAATGTGTACTCTTTAGGTTTAACCTGTTCGCCTCTATGGCACGTAAAAATTTTTGATAACTGACGTCTGCACGTCAACGAGGGCTTCTTATTGCCTGGATGACGTTATGTGGCGTCGCGTGGAGTCGGGCGATTGTGACGTCATCGTCGACGTGCAGAGCTAGAAGAAATTTCCGTCGAGGGCTGGCACGAGGGGAGAATTCTTTAGGTGAGGAATCCACAGGTAGTTATTGTATCCATCAGAAAAAGCGTTACCGAAGGTAAGTAACTTATTCGTCTCACCCCTTTCTGTATTGGGAGCTCTCTCGTTAGTTCCCCACCTTACTCTGGCATAGCTCTCAAAGTACAGTTCCTGGATCAACCTTAACAAAGGGCCCGGTACTCTGGCTTTACTCAAAGTCAAAGTTATGACAGGGGACCAAATCAAAGGCGGAGTTGAGATCTACGAAGGCGACAAAAAGTCTCCCCGCCTCCATGTCCACCGTTTTCCTCTTAAGTGAGAGAAAGCGGAAGACCTGATCCACTGTACTTGTCTTTTGCCTAAAGCCTGCCTGCTGCCTGCAAATGACCTAGGGCGTTGTTATCCACTATCCAATCCCTGAGCGTACCCAAAACTTTGTAGGAGAATATTTTCTGCAAATTGTCAAGCAGGCTTATTGGTCTATATATACCCGGGACTGACCTATCCCCTTTTTTGTGACTAGGAACTATTATTGCACCTTTACAAGAACGGAGGGGGATTACTGCTGTCAAAACAGCTTTTCACACACTGTTTATATAAGGACCCCAGAGTATCAGGTCCGATTTAAACAGGTCAGACTGAATTCCTTCTATCCCAGACGCCTTTCCTGATTTTTGGGCCCTAATGGCTATCTTAGTTTCCCTCAGGGTGAATGGTTGCTCCAAGCTGCCCAAGCAGTATAAGTCACCTTTGCACTCTATTCCAGTTAAAGAGGCAGGATCCTGGATGTGGAGTTCGGTGAAGTAAAGAGTCCAGTTATCAGTGGAGATATGGCAGTCAGGTCTGGGATTCTCGTATCGCCCTTTTTGAGCAACCAGAGATCAAAACCGCTTTTCATTTTTTTCTTTTGCTGCTGGTAGCAAATCCTGCCAAGTTATCTCTTCCCACTGGATCCTGCTGGACTTTATTACAGCGGCATACTCGTGTCTCACCGAGATTATCAAATGTCTGTCTTTTTGTTTTATTGCTTTCAGGAGTCCACACTTGGCCTTTTTACATGTATTATTAAACCAACTGTTATATTTACCTACTTTCCGCTGTTTATTCCTTTTAGAAACTCTGAAAAACAGCTCTTTCAGGGAGAAAAATAATTCTGCATGAGTGGCCATGATCTTGTTTAGAGTGTATGTACTAGGTGTGAGAGCTGAGAGTTGGGTATAGACTAGATAGTGCAGTTTAGCCACTAGATCGCTTGAGTTTATAAAGGTCTCCCATTTTATGGCACGCTTATTATTTGTCACCACTGAGAAAGCGTGCCCTCACGCTATCGTTGAATGTCTTCTTTGTCAGAAAACCACCTCTCACATGCTACCAAAATAGGAGAATGGTCACTGTTACGTTGCTCTCCCACCCTAAGATCTTTGATTTCCTGCCAAATCCTCACATCAATAAGCACATAGTCAATGAGGCTACTATAAGACCCTCTGAAAAAACGTTGGACTTGCTGGAATATCTGAGGGAAATCGCCCATTTCCTGGCCGCAAACCATGTATTATCATAAAATCAATAACCTGGAGGGCCCTAGTAGTGCATTTGGACTGTTTTCCTAGAATTCCCCAAATAGAGTCCTCTACCTGCGTTAACTCACAGAAAAGGGGGGTTAGACTCCAGAGATATGTTAAAATCTCCGGACACAATGACAAAATGTGAGGGAAGAAATTCTGTCACAAGAGCACTGAGCAAACTAATAGTATTAGTAGTTTGTCCTGGGGGGCCTGGTCTGTTATAAATGTTAACACACAGAAGCAAAGGTCCCTGAATTAACTTGATTGAAACTGCCAATATGATAACAGAATCAACATAGATTTCTTTTGTTTCACCCACCTGGGATATTTTTATCCATGTGATAAGGCCCCCACTAGCTCTCTCCCAATTACAGAGGGGCTAGCCTTTTTACAAAATGAAATCTACCCCTGCCTATGGATATTTGAAATAGCCCACGTTTCCTGAAATAGACAGATGTTAAAACTATCAATAAACAATCCCCACTCAACATCATCGATCTTATTGCGTATACCAGCTATGTTCCATGAGATTAGTGCAGGATTGAGGGACCCAGGTCCTACATATTCACTAAATAAGCCTGTGACGGGAAGTAGATTATTACTCAGGGGGTGTAGGAGGCTGGACTGGCTTGTAGTGAGTACCAAGGGATACTTACACCTTGCACCAGGCCCAGGTATCCCTTATTAGTGTATAGGGTGTCTAGCAGCTTAGGCTGATAGATAATGGTAGCTTAGCAGAGCAGCTTAGGCTGAACTAGGAGACGAGTGAAGCTCCTACAGTACCACTAGTGTCATATGCACAATATCATAAGAAAACACAATACACAGATATACTAAAAATAAAGGTACTTTATTTTTATGACAATATGCCAAAGTATCTCAGTGAGTACCCTCAGTATGAGGATAGCAAATATACACAAGATATATGTACACAATACCAAAAATATGCAGTGTAGTATTAGAAAACAGTGCAAACAATGTATAGTTACAATAGGATGCAATGGGGGCACATAGGGATAGGGGCAACACAAACCATATACGCCAAAAGTGGAATGCGAACCACGAATGGACCCCAAACCTATGTGACCTTGTAGAGGGTCGCTGGGACTGTAAGAAAACAGTGAGGGTTAGAAAAATAGCCCACCCCAAGACCCTGAAAGGTGGGTGCAAAGTGCACCTAAGTTCCCCAAAGAGCACAGAAGTCGTGATAGGGGAATTCTGCAGGAAAGACCATAACCAGCAATGCAACAACGATGGATTTCCAGACAAGGGTACCTGTGGAACAAGGGGACCAAGTCCAAAAGTCACGATGAAGTCGAGAGTGGGCAGATGCCCAGGAAATGCCAGCTGTGGGTGCAAAGAAGCTGCTACTGGACAGTAGAAGCTGAGGATTCTGCAAGAACGACAAGGGCTAGAAACTTCCCCTTTGGAGGATGGATGTCCCACGCCGTGGAGAGTCGTGCAGAAGTGTTTTCCTGCGGAAAGACCGTAAACAAGCCTTGCTAGCTGCAAAGCTCGCGGTTGGGGTTTTTGGGTGCTGCTGTGGCCCAGGAGGGATCAGGATGTCGCCAATTGCGTCAGGGGACAGAGGGGGCGCCCAGCAAGACAAGGAGCCCTCTCAGAAGCAGGCAGCACCCACAGAAGTGCCAGAACAGGCACTACGAAGTGGAGTGAAACGGTGCTCACCCGAAGTTGCACAAGAGAGTCCCACGCCGCCGGAGGACAACTCAGGAGGTCGTGCAATGCAGGTTAGAGTGCCGTGGACCCAGGCTTGGCTGTGCACAAAGGAAATCTTTGTGGAGTGCACAGGAGCCGGAGTAGCTGCAAAACACGCGGTTCCCAGCAATGCAGTCTGGCGTGGGCAGGCAAGGACTTACCTCCACGAAACTTGGACTGAAGAGTCACTGGACTGTGGGAGTCACTTGGACAGAGTTGCTGAGTTCAAGGGACCTCGCTCGTCGTGCTGAGAGGAGACCCAGAGGACCGGTGATGCAGTTCTTTGGTGCCTGCGGTTGCAGGGGGAAGATTCCATCGACCCACGGGAGATTTCTTCGGAGCTTCTAGTGCAGTGAGAAGGCAGACTACCCCCACAGCATGCACCACCAGGAAAACAGTCGAGAAGGCGGCTGGATCAGCGTTACAGTGTCGCAGTAGTCGTCGTTGCTACTTTGTTGCAGTTTTGCAGGCTTCCAGCGCGGTCAGCAGTCGATTCCTTGGCAGAAGGTGAAGAGAGAGATGCAGAGGAACTCGGATGAGCTCTTGCATTCGTTATCTAAGGAAATCCCCAAAGCAGAGACCCTAAATAGCCAGAAAAGAGGGTTTGGCTACTTAGGAGAGAGGATAGGCTAGCAACACCTGAAGGAGCCTATCAGAAGGAGTCTCTGACGTCACCTGCTGGCCCTGGCCACTCGGAGCAGTCCAGTGTGCCAGCAGCACCTCTGTTTCCAAGATGGCAGAGGTCTGGAGCACACTGGAGGAGCTCTGGGCACCTCCCAGGGGAGGTGCAGGTCAGGGTAGTGGTCCCTCCCCTTTCCTTTGTCCAGTTTCGCGCCAGAGCAGGGCTGAGGGGTCCCTGAACCGGTGTAGACTGGCTTATGCAGAAATGGGCACCATCTGTGCCCATGAAAGCATTTCCAGAGGCTGGGGGAGGCTACTCCTCCCCTGCCTTAACACCTTTTTCCAAAGGGAGAGGGTGTAACACCCTCTCTCTGAGGAAGTCCTTTGTTCTGCCATCCTGGGCCAAGCCTGGCTGGGCCCCAAGAGGGCAGAAACCTATCTGAGGGGTTGGCGGCAGCAGCAGCTGCAGTGAAACCCCTGAAAAGGCAGTTTGGCAGTACCCGGGTCTGTGCTAGAGACCCCTAGGATCATGGGATTGTGCCAACAATGCCAGGATGGCATAGAGGGGGCAATTCCATGATCATAGACATGTTACATGGCCATATTTGGAGTTACCATTGTGAAGCTACACATAGGTCACTAGTGACCTATGTGTAGTGCATGCGTGTAATGGTGTCCCCGCACTCACAAAGTCCGGGGAATTTGCCCTGAACAATGTGGGGGCACCTTGGCTAGTGCTAGGGTGCCCACACACTAAGTAACTTTGCACCTAACCTTTACCAGGTGAAGGTTAGACATATAGGTGACTTATAAGTTACTTAAGTGCAGTGGTAAATGGCTGTGAAATAACGTGGACGTTATTTCACTCAGGCTGCAGTGGCAGGCCTGTGTAAGAATTGTCAGAGCTCCTTATGGGTGGCAAAAGAAATGCTGCAGCCCATAGGGATCTCCTGGAACCCCAATACCCTGTGTACCTCAGTACTATATACTAGAATTATCAGGGTGTTCCAGTATGCCAATGTAAATTGGTGAAATTGGTCACTAGCCTGTTAGTGACAATTTGGAAAGAAATGAAAGAGCATAACCACTGAGGTTCTGATTAGCAGAGCCTCAGTGAGACAGTTAGTCATAACACAGGTAACACATACAGGGCACACTTATGAGCACTGGGGCCCTGGCTGTCAGGGTCCCAGTGACACATACAACTAAAACAACATATATTCAGTGAAATATGGGGGTAACATGCCAGGCAAGATGGTACTTTCCTACAGGGGGGCTGGAGGTGGGCACAGTCAATCAATATCTGAGAGATTCTCTCCTTGCACTACTTCCATTGATCTCTGCTTTCCGTTCAAATTTGCACGCTCCCTCCTAATATCTGCAGAATAAGGCCTCACAGGAGAAACTAGATCCTCAGATCCCCTAGTAGGTGACCCCTTGCTCTTAGTGGTCGGTGTCCCCTTGATCAAAATGCCTTGTTCAGGCCACGAGTTTTTTAAAACAATGTTTGAACCATTTTGTAATGGATTGCGTGCTTCCAAAGATATGAATCCTTTTACGAATTTAGGGCTAGATAACATTAGCTCAATAGTGTCCCAGCATAATATCTCCTCTGTGTAGCGCTTGGCGGAGATAATATCTGAGTGTACGATGGAACCACTTTGTCTAACATGTATTATCCAGTGGATAACTTTGTTCTTTAATGGCAGGCTGTCTTCTCATATGTTGGAAGATAATGCAGGGACTTTGCACATGTAGATTGGATAACCACTATTGTAGTTGTTCACAGAGGGCTGCACTGTAGTTGTGTTCCACGCCGTTCCCCTGCACGGGCGATACTGTAGCAGAGGGCTGACAAATCTGTTGGCCTTAGGGCGATTGTTAGGTGAGGTAGTCTCCAGCATGTAAGCATCTGTGTCCACTTTTGAGATGGTAATTAGATTTTGGGCTTTAAAGGATGGAATAACTAATAAGAACCATGTGAATTCTATGACGTGCCAAAGAAAATGATATGAAATTTGAATTGCACATACAAGCTGCTAGAACAAAACTGCTTTGGAATGCGACAACTGTTCTATGATTGTGTCCTTTTTAGAGATCACCACAGATGGCTTTAGGTATCTGGGAGACCTCACATCATGACTATTTTTAAACTGTGGTTCCCAACGTTTTGACTCCTGTGGGCCCCCACTTTATGATTAGTGGAACCTGGGGACCACCACTGAATCATTATTGTAAGCCAGGGACCTCCCCATTAAGTAATTACTGGAAGCCAGGGAGCCCATTCTAAACATTGTTGGAGATTTTAAACGCAAAAGAATACACAAAAAATACAGAATCAAGCATTCATCAAACACACACACAAATGATAACACATTTCATTTAATATGCAAGCAAATCTAAATATAAAATAAAAATATTTTTTATAGGAAGTTGTAGCTTTACTAAAATTCAAATGAAGCCACACATCATCCATACTATATTCTTTTTAATGCACCTGCACTGCTCCGACGAAATGATCAGAGGATACTAATTTAATTTCTAGCCTCAAATTTCAAATTCCTTGACATTTACAGTATGATTCAAACTTTTCAATTGTACATTTAGCCACTTTATTTATACACACTTTATTAATCTGTTAATATTTATTTAATTTTTTAAGCAGTCACGAACCCTCTGAGAAGGCTTTGTTGACCCCAAAGGGTCCTCGGACCACAAGTTTGGAACTATTGCTTTAAAAGGTTCAGTAAGGAGAAGTACAGAGAGAGAGAGCGAGAATAGGCTTTTAGACTGCTCCTTTTAGCCATTGGTTTTTGTGTGTCTTTAATGATTCCCTTTGATTAGATTGTCTGTCTGTCCATCAAGGTCATGGCAATTCACAGAAGTTCCTACACACCTCATCATCTTCGCTCCATTTCTTTGATTTTCTTCCTCACTCTTACACATTCACTGCTTTCCATCATCACAGGTCTCTCTCTCACCCTCTCTTCCTCTCTCTCTAGCTCTCTTCCTCTCTCGCTTCCTCCTCCTTTCTGTCCTCACTCACTTTCCTTGCCAGCTTTCCAGTACCATTCTCTCTGCCATCGCTTACGCTGCAGTCCTTAAGTCTAGTGACTGATATGCTTGTGATTGCACAAATGCCTTTTAGAAAATGGCCTTGTTATGCTTCGGGCAGTGTATTTAGGACATAAAACACATAGCTGGAATATGGGGAAAAACAGAAACGTAATGTAGACCATGAAGATAGCACTAATATTGTTCCATCACTCTTCGCCTGATGCTGAATAAAACCCTGTTGAGAGTTGTGGCCAATGAACTATGGAAATACCTGGATAAGCACAACATACTCTTATTACTGGCAGTTCGGTTTTTGTCCCAGAAGAGGCACAGACTGACTTTTGCCTTGGAAGAACCTAGAATTATTTTAGAAGGAAATACATTAAAAGTGATCCAATTGGAGCTTCCCGTTTCCTTTGATGTGGTTGATCACAGCACCGTGTTCTGAAGTATCTGGGACCATCCTTTTGGCATATCGAGTACAGTACGGTGATCTGGACAACTGAATGTTAGCGGGCCTAGAGTCTTCCCGCTGGGTTCTTCCGTGGTCATCTTTGTCCTCTGTTCTTTAATGTATATAGTCATCCTTTTTCTGACTGTATTCCCCCCCCATTCGATTGTGTTGCGTATTTGTATGCGGATGTCACACATACACACATTGAATTTACCCTGATCACCAGGCCAAAGCCTCCTTGTCTTGTTTTCAGGACTGCTTGTTCTTTAAACACTAACAAGACGGAAATATTATTCCTTAGTAAAAAATAAAGAACAATGAGATGAATATTTCCGGGCTACCAATACGGATATTGCCTCTTAAAAAAAAATACAATCTTTAGGAATCATTGTAGACCATGAGCTCTTCCTGTATTCTCAAACCAACACAGGCTGAAGTTCAGGTTATTATACAGTACGCTTGTTAAGACCTGCTCTACTCTAGCTCCCTGCAGTGAAGCATGCAAACATTTTTACTGTTTGTGCAATCTCAAAATTCCACTACCGCAACAGTCTGTCAACTGTCAGTTCAATGAAGCTTCAGATTCCATGGAATGTATCAGTGCGCCTTATATACTAGCAAGAAAATGTGATAACGTATCGGGTGCCTGCAGAAAACTCAGTTGGCACAGGAACAAACGTCTCTGTTAGATATAGTTTTTAGCACCTCTCCAGCTCCAAGGTGCCGTGTGATGGATACAAAAAAACACATTTTTATTTTTTTTATTTTTTACTGTATTCAACAGTAGGAGGCAGTAAGGGCATCTGCTTTGTTCATAATTTCTTGGTAATTTGAGATTGATTGGACAGCTCTGGATGCGTGTAGGAAGGAACCTATAGTAATGGCCTAAGGTTCTTTATCTTGACCCTCTAGAAATCACCCAAGATAAGGTGACCTACTACGCAAGGACTTGTATCCGGTTCTAGAAATTATCCCATGATACTTTTATCTCTTACACAACAACTTGTGTCTGGGTTATGCCACCTGTAGGCATGCCAGCCTCCGTCTTGAAAATGCAATTTGCAGGTTTTTAGAACTAGAGCGACTGCCACATGTGGCAGAGGGTTTTTTGTCTCTTTTTTGTTTATTTCATTCTTGGTAGAACACCTGAAGTTAGTGAGACTGAGCATGCACTATAAGCAAGCATTGACAAAGCCAATCAGTTTATCTACAAGGCCTGCTTTTGCACTGATTGTTTAAAACAGTGAGACTTATTGGATTTGCCAACCCTTGTTAAAATTGTGTTTGAGCCAAATAGGTTGGACAACTCGAAGGGAAACCGAGGGTGGCAATATTTTTTTTAAGGAGCGTTTTGCTCACATGACCAAATGATCAATGGCCTTTAATAAATATGGTGTTCATCTGCCCTCTGTATTCGAGGGAACGAGGGCAGATTTTAAATAAGGAACTGAACCTTCCGGAAAAATCTGACCATTTAAATTGATCAGTTGTATTAAAATATGTATTACAGTGAATGGCTGCATCATTCATTTGAGGTCAAAGAATTTTGTTTGTCATTACTTAAATTCTTGACAACATTCATGGTGCAGTCAAAGCAAAAAAAAAAAAAAAACTGAAATTCACGCTGGCTACCAGACTTGTAATACACAATAGAATCTAGCATTTGCAATGCAGTGGGTGTGGTATTTTTTCGAATAGGAGCTATTTGCGTTGTAAAATCCGAACTGGACGTTTCTTGCCACATAATTTGAAAATAAAAAGTAAAATAGAAGTTTGCTTGCAGTCAAACGTGTTATCGGCAAAAATGCAACAGGGTCGATATGATGCAAACGCTTGACTACTGCCCAGCGAGATCACGCTGCATAGGAAATAAATAGAAAAAAAGTTGTCAAGAAACCATACGGAAAACACAGAGCCACGTATGTTTTCAGCAGTTGGCCGGTGCGTTTGAGGAGGCTAAACACCAGAAAAGGCATGATCTATGCATGCCATCCTCTGCCATCCTCTAAATGAAAGCAAACAAATTTTAAAAGGCAAGCCCACAAACCACCCAAACTCATGGGCCTGCGGTGGGTGTGGTTACAAGCCCATAGAGAGATTACAGCAGGGACAGAGCGCTTTGCGCTCAACCCTAAAAGAAAAGATAATACTGGTCTGTCAGCAAGCAGCAAACACAGAAAAATAAAAGCATTTATTTGATATACACAAACTTAATACATTTAACTAAGCAACACATCATCAAAGCTGTCCCATGATTACACGAATGGAGATTAGATAGGTTTCCCTTTCTACGGGAACATGGGAGGTAATGAAGAGAAAAGCCACGTTTAAGTCAGCATATTTTAAATCCTTATACGAATGGTACTGGACACTGATATGGCTCTATAAAGCACACTTGATTGAAGATGGCTTATGCTATGGGTTCTGAACTGCGAATTAATACAAATGCTATGGTCAGAAACAGCATAGTAGAGATTGGCATACATCTGATCAGTACTCCTTCAATTAAATAGTATTTGTTTTTTTCCAGCCTTTAAACAGAGTAGCAATAATACACGATCACTGGCGTGGAGTGCACATCCTCACACTGGAGACAATGGATGGTTACTTAATTATCCACTGCCAAGATCTGCATTCTCAGACATTGGCAATCCAATGTTTTGCCTGTTCAAGAGGAGTTGCTTTCAAAACTTTTCCGAATAGTTTGTCACAAGTTTTTTTTATTATAGACTTCATGAGCAAATGTCACTCTTTAGTAGCATCTGGAGTCCTTATGTCAACCTTTATACAGGGTGCCCTTGATGGTACGCAACAGCATCATGGCTCAGTGCTCATGTAATCCCTCTTCTGATGGATACAACTACCTGTGGATTCCTCACCTAATGAATACTCCCATGGCGCCAGCATTCGACGGAAATCTTCTTCCTAGTCTCTGCACGTCGACGAGGACGTCACTCTAGCCCACGCGACGCCGCCTGACGTCATACAGGCAATAAGAGGTCCTCGCCGACGTGCCGACATCAGTTCCCTTTTTTCCGTGCATTCGAAACGGTTATCTTCGAGGGAGCTACTGTTACTTTAGTAGTTACAGTGTATTTTCTGCTGCGTAGTTCTTCTCTGCGGTAACTATGTCTCAGAGAAAATCAGGTTTCAAGCCCTGTCGAGAGTGTGGGGGCAAGATGTCCGTTACAGATCCTCACTCCGACTGTCTCTGGTGTTTGAGCTCCGACCACGACGTTGTGACGTGCGATTCATGTCAGCACATGAATCCGAAGGCCCTCAAAGAACGTGAGGCTAAACTATTCCTGGCGAAGTCGAAGAGAAAGGAAAAACATCACAAAAAGTCTTCCTCGCCAAGGTCTCATCGGCGTCATCGAGACTCCCGGCGCCGTAGAGATTCACGGCGTCATTCCAGCAAGGAGACTCGTTCGAGGTCTCCTTCGGCTCGGCGTCGGAGGACTTGGGAGGTCAGTTCCACGGTCACGCCGCATCCATCGACGCCGTTGCCCTCTCCGGCGTCACCGACTTCGCCTGGACAAGCGTCTGTGGCTGAGGTGATGCAGCTTCTTGTGATGTCTCCGGCGTCGCGGACGTCGAGACCGGCGTCGGGGTCGCCTTCGATCCAGGCACCTCAGTATCCGGCTTTTCCCGCCCCTGGAGCCGATAGTACAGCATTTCTGAATGCGATGTATACCATCTTTCAGCAGATGGCTCCAGGAGGTGCTCCGGCTGGTCCTTCGGGGCCTTTGGCCTTTTCATTGGGTGATCCTGCGCCTCTTCGGCCGGCACCCTTTATGCCGTTTCTCCCTTTTGGGAATGTGGGCTCGGTGCCGGTGTCGGCGCCGGTGGCCGCTCCGGTGGCTTCAGAGGGATTGGCTCCTGAGATTTCCATCCCGTCGACGTCGGGATTTCGTCCTGTGACTCCGGTGGGTCCATCGGCTCCAAGATCTCTTCGTCCTGCTCCTTCATCGGCGCTGAAGCTGCCTGTGGCGCCGGATGCGGCGTCGGATGCTTCTGGAGATCGGCGCCGATCTTCGGCAGGGGCCATGTCGACTCCGCGTATTGAGCAGAGACTACATTCGAGGAGGCGTGCTCTCTCTCTTTTGGAAGAGCAGGAGTACCAGCGAGTCCTGGAGGAAGGAGAGGTTGAGGACTCTGGTGATGGACTGCATGGTCTGGATACGGCCAGTGGGCTGGATACTTCCCCTGAGTGGAACCTTTCATCTCCAGGGGAGTATACAGAGGAGGCTGCTACCTTTCACCCAGTGGTGAGGAAGGCAGCTAACTTTCTGGACCTGCCTTTGCCGGTGGCAGAGGCGAAGCAGAATTTATTGACGGAGGTGCTGCATCCGGCCTCTGCTACAGCGGAGCCTCTCTTGCCGTTTAATGAGGCTTTGCTTGATCCGGTGTTGGAGGTGTGGAAGAAGCCTGTATCTTCCTCAGCAGTTCATAGGGCTGTGGCCAGAAGATATCGGGCTGCACCATCTGACGCTGGCTTTCTTTCAAGACACCCTACGCCGGAGAGCTTGGTGGTGCAAGCCTCCTGTTCATCGAAATCAGCGCCTGGATCTTTCCCGACGGTACCTGGAGATAGGGACTCCAAAAAACTGGATGCGCAATCCAAGAAAATATTTTCATCTTGCAGTTTGGCGTTGAAGGCCACCAACGCAACTTGCATTCTGGGGAGATATATCCATGCTCTTATGGATGATATTGCATCTTTTACGGAGCTTCCCCAGGGACTCTTGGATGTTGTCTCGGACGCCCAGGCTGCCGCAACCCAGATTATCCAGTCTGGGTTGGACACGACCGACTCGGTGGCTAGGGCGATGGGCACGGCTTTGGTGGCGAGGAGACAGGCCTGGCTCCGTAATTCAGGGTTTTCTGCAGAAGTGCAGTCAACCTTATTAGACCTCCCGTTTGATGGGGATAAACTGTTTGGAGCAAAGGCAGATTCGGCCTTGGAGCGATTTAAAGAGAGCAGGGCCACAGCCAAATCGTTAGGGCTGCAAGCTCCTTCTTCCTCTGCCTCTTCCAGGTTTTTCAGGAGGTTTTGTGGATTTGGGCGTGGCTCTTCCTCCTCTTCCTTTTGGGGGAGGTTCCAGCAACCCGCCTCTTCCCACCCCTACAGATCATTTAGAGGGAGAGGTAGGGTCCGCACCAGAGGAGCCTCTCAACAGCACTCTGCCTCTTTCTCGTCCTCTGGAGGGGTGCAGCAAGGAAAGCAGCATTAGGCTTCCACCATTTCCCACTCACTCCTCTCCTGTAGGGGGAAGATTACGGCATTTTCTCCACAAGTGGGAGACTATTACAACGGACATTTGGGTTATCAGTATTGTGGAAAAAGGCTACACCCTTCCCTTTCGGGAGTTTCCGCCCCCCCCTCCCGCCCCGCCCATCTTATTGTTCAGAAGAACACATCCTGTTGCTAGAACAGGAGGTTCAAGTCCTCCTTTCAAAGGGCGCGGTGGAGTTGGTCCCAGAGCAGGAAAGGGGTCGAGGTTGTTACTCAAGGTACTTCCTGATTCCCAAGAAGGATGGTCGGTTGAGACCGATCCTGGATCTGAGGATCTTGAGTTGGTTCCTCAATCAGGAAAAGTTCAAGATGCTGACCCTAGCACAGGTGCTTTTGGCGTTGAACAAAGAAGATTGGATGGTGTCTGTCGACTTGCAGGATGCTTATTTTCATATTCCGATACTCAAGTCACACAGGAAGTATCTCCGGTTTGTGGTAGGGTCGCAGCACTATCAGTTTGCGGTCCTTCTGTTTGGTCTTACTTCAGCACCTCGAGTCTTCACGAAGGTGATGTCAGTGGTTGCGGCAGAGCTCAGAAGGAAGGGGATAGCAGTATTCCCTTACTTGGACGACTGGTTGATCAAAGCCAAGTCCCCGGAGCTTGTGTCGTATCATCTGCAGTCAACAACCCAGTTGTTGTTCGACCTGGGCTTTTCGGTGAACGTGCCCAAATCTCACCTGGAGCCCTCTCAGCGCCTCCTGTTCATAGGGGCAGTACTGGATACAACATTGAATCGAGCCTTTCCTCCGCCTCAGCGGGTTCAAGATATTCAGGAATTGGTTCCAATGTTTCGAAATGGAGCGGTAGTTCCAGTCCTCAAGGTCCTTCGTCTGCTCGGTCTGTTTGCCTCCTGCATACTGTTGGTCACGCATGCTCGCTGGCACATGAGGGCTCCTCAGTGGTGCCTCCGAAGGCAGTGGTCTCGACACAAGGGAGATCTAGAAGGTGCGGTCAAGATCTCCAGAGATGCTGCTGTGGACTTGAAGTGGTGGATTGCGAGCAACAATCTTTCACAAGGAAAGCCGTTCACGCAGTCGCCACCAGTGGCCACGGTCATAACGGATGCTTCCACTCTAGGGTGGGGAGCTCGTCTGGGGGATCTGGAGATCAAAGGACTTTGGTCTCCAGAGGAACAGATGTTTCATATCAATCTGTTAGAGTTACGGGCTGTACGTCTGGCTCTCAAGGCCTTCCTCCCTTCCCTTCGTGGTCAGTCGGTACAGGTCCTGACGGACAATACTACCACGATGTGGTACATAAACAAACAGGGAGGATTAGGGTCGTACCTTCTCTGCAGAGAAGCTCTTCGACTATGGTCCTGGGCAAAGGACCATCAGATTTGCTTGGTAGCAAATCATTTGGCCGGGGTCTTGAATGTACGTGCGGACAGTCTCAGTCGCCAATTCTCGGCCGACCACGAGTGGCGTCTCCATCCAGATCAAGTCTGTTTAATCTTCCAGATGTGGGGGTTTCCTCGGATAGATCTGTTTGCCACTCGGGAGAACGCGCATTGTCCGTTATTCTGCAGCCTCCAGTATCCGGTGCAGGGAGCATTGGGGGACGCGTTTCTGATAACCTGGTGCGACCAGTTGCTTTACGCGTTTCCCCCCATACCCTTGATTCCTCAAGGGTTGAGGAAGATTTGCCAAGACCGGGCCCAAGTCATCTTAATAGCTCCGGATTGGCCAAGGAGGGTGTGGTACTCCAACCTTCTCCAACTCTCGCTGTGCCCTCCGCTCCGTCTCCCTCTCAGGGCAGACCTCCTCTCGCAGTCGCAGGGGCAGGTTTTACACCCAACCTCCAGAGTCTACACCTACATGCCTGGAGATTGAACGGGGCAACCTGAGTTCCTTCTCTCTCCCGCCTGATGTAGTGGATGTTATATTAGCGGCCAGGCGACACTCCACTAAATCTATCTACGCTAATAGGTGGTCTAAATTTGTTATGTGGTGTGGAGAGAGACAGATTGATCCCTTACATGCTCCTCTGTCGGATGTTTTGTCTTTTGCTCTGTCTCTAGCGCAGAAAGGTTGTCCAGTGGCTACCATTAAGGGTTATTTGTCGTCTTTGTCAGCCTTCATTTGTCTTCCAGACCAACCATCGTTCTTTAAATCCCCTATTGTTCTCAGATTCTTGAAAGGTCTTCTAAATAAATATCCTCCAAAACCATTCGTTATGCCTCAATGGGATTTGTCCTTGGTCCTCACTTTCCTTATGGGGTCCCCTTTTGAGCCTATGCATTCTTGCCCCTTAAGGTATTTGGTTATTAAAACAGTATTCCTGGTGGCTATAACATCTGCAAGGAGAGTGAGTGAGTTGCAAGCCTTATCGGTAAAACCCCCTTATACAACTTTTTATGGGGATAAGGTGGTGTTGAGGACCAAGGCTGCTTTCCTCCCGAAGGTTGTTTCACCCTTCCATTTGGCCCAGACTATTACTTTGTCCACGTTCTATCCTCTGCATCATCCTTCAAAGGAGGAAGAGAGACTACATTGCTTGGACCCAAAGAGGGCGTTCAGCTTCTACATTGATAGAACAAAGGACTTCAGGCTGGAGGATCAGCTGTTCATCAGATACGTGGGCAAGAGGAGAGGAAAGGCAGTCCACAAGAGAACACTCTCCAGGTGGGTTGTTCTTTGCATTAAAATCTGTTCCTCTTTGGTAAAGAAGGATCCTCCTGATGGCATTAGAGCTCATTCCACCAGAGCTAAGTCGGCCACTTCGCCTTGGCCAGGGGTGTTCCTGTGGTCGACATCTGCAAGGCCGCAACTTGGTCGTCCCTTCACACTTTTGCGAAACATTACTGTTTGGACTCTGAGGTCAGAAGGGACGGCCATTTTGCACGGTCAGTGCTGCAGGATTTCTTGGTTTGACCATTTCGGCACCCACCACCGGGAGTGGTACTGCTTTGGGACTCTATTCATTAGGTGAGGAATCCACAGGTAGTTGTATCCATCAGAAGAACGAGTTACTTACCTTCGGTAATGACTTTTCTGGTGGATACATTAGCTACCTGTGGATTCCTCACGGTAACTCCCAATCCTGAAATCTTGACTGGGCACAAACTTGGATTTCTTCTGATGTTACTGAAACCGTGGCACACTATAAGGACGCCCAGTTAATTTTTTTTCAAGGAACTCCTACAGGTAAGTAGCCTAGTGATGTTGAAGAATAATTCGTACACTCTTTCTCTATCTCTCGTAAAATGTCATGCTGCCTGAAGGAGGATGTATTGGATAAATGCCGATGTAGATAAAGCGTCAGAAAATACAGCCTCAACATATGCCCTAGCCTCACTAGATTTAATTCTGCTCAAGTGTAAGACCTCGCTATGATAAATGGAAGATTGTACAAAATATAATGCATTTAGTTCTGTTCTAGCTAAACTGATAGTTCTCCTGGAAAAGTACATGCCCATGGCTTAATGATATAAAGAAAAAAGTGATAGATGGAGTGCTTGATTTAATCTAGCCCGCTCGTAATTACTTGGAGCTGCATCTTAGTCCATAATTTTTTAGCCCACCCTGCTGCCACAAATTAGACACAGCTATGTGCAGATTAACCATGGTCCTGCTCCAATGGGAACAATCCAGCCTGATCTGCCAAACCAGGTCCTCTGTGAAGCGAGACACAAGCAACCCAAGGCAGATTTGGCCTGATTAGGCTTTTTCAGTTGGTTGTACCTTTTTTCCAGTGGCACAGTAAACATGGGACCCATGTCTTGACATAGCTTTCGCTTACCGACCCAGATGCCACACCTGCTTAGGGTTGCTTGTGTTCAAGACATGGCTTGGCAGTTTGGGCTGGACTTTTACTATTGAAGCAGGACCAACATTGATTTGCATAAGGGGGTCTCTGTCTAGAATGGCACAGTGGGTAATATATAGTAATCTGGAATGTGGCTCAGAGCAATCACCAGTGGCTGAGCTTGACTAAAGTATTTTTTCCATCCCCTTGTTGTTATTTTTGTTTCTGTAGAAGCCCTAAGCACAACAAGTATGCCCAGACATAGGTCCCATACTCACTGTGCTATAGGTCTTGTTCTATAAGTCCCTAAATAGTTTGAAACTGGTCTGGGGTTGCTTTCGTTCCCATTTGGAAGGAAACTCACCTGTTAACACAGGAGTGCTGTTCCCACTGGAACAGGACCAAAACTGTTTTGCATAAAGTGGGTCTCTGTCTAGAATGGCACAGTGGGTAAAAACAGTGGTCTGGAATGTGGCCCAGAGCAATCGCCAGAGGCTATGATTAATTCAAACCTTCCATCCATCAGCTTGTTTTGCATCGCTTAAAGATGGCATTAATTCCACAGAGTTTATAGTCACAAAAAGAGAGATGTTTGGAGTTTAAAGATTTGGATTATCTACTCACTGGATAAACTACAGAATTCAACTTGCTGATTTCAAAATTCAGAATTGCAGAATTACATAATTCAAAGTGCTTATTGGTGCAACAGCCTTCCCTTGCTACAATTCAATCTCTTACATAGTTACATTTTGTCACTTTCACCAGTCCTCCACTTAAAAGCTCTACAAATGTCTTGTCTAGAACCAACTATAGGTGGCTTAGTTGACTTGACAACAGATTTATTTGCATTATTAATTTCATTCAGTGTGGTGAGAGCTTGATGTAAACACACTGCAGTGTGGCCAAGAATAATAGTATTGCCCGTATATCGTATTGGCAAATACTAGATGCCCAATTTTGGAGGGAAAAACAGGCCTGTAAATTATACTTCCCTATGCCTCCAGTACAGAGATTAAATAGTAGAGGTTCTAGTATGCAACCTTATTTAAGTCCTCGGTTAGTACAATTGTTTTTTTTTACAAGTGGGAATTCTGCCCCAATTAAATCTGGAGCCAGGTGTTTTCAAAAGAAGAGTTGGAATCCTCCACCTTTGCAGTTTCTGCTACAATAGGCCATGATCAATGACTTTTGAAAGTCATTCATTGGTCAGTAAAACCAGCAAACCACCTCATTTTCAATTGGTTCAGTTAGATCAATCAGTGGGGAAAAAAATGGGATGTTTTCCACAGTGCTACCTTGGGGCCTAGATCAAGTTTGATGCAGTGGGATCAAATGATTTTTACAGGCCTAGCTTTCACATTCACCTGTATCCTTACCTGTGGAGCCTGGGCCCCACGGGCCACCCGCCCCAAAATAAGTCTCCTTGGCACCCAGGAACATCTTTAGCCCATCAAGAAAATAAAGTGGTCCACTGTTACTCAAGAGAAGCTAGGGGAAATTGTGGATCTTTTCTTGGGCATGACCCAGCAAGCAAGCAGTGAAATTACCACTGGGAATCTCGGAGTCCCTGGCTGACCACCTGAGAAAAAAAACAAATTTGTTCGATTGAGACAGAAGATGGCAAGTCATCTGTAAATTCCAGCCCAGAAGCCGACATGAAATATTAGATAATGGCCTTAAAACGCAGCCTAAATAAAGCCTTGTAGAAGCTTAGCAAGGACAAAGGAATAGTAAACGGATGTTGGCCCAGGTAGCTACCATCCTCCCAGAACATAAAAAAGCCCTCCATGCCCGAAAGAGGGAAGAGGAAGCTCGGAGATGGGTCAGCTCATATGAGGTAATAAAATCTAGGGATCTGAGGAAATTTTGGCTATGAGTGAACTAATACTTCAAACTAAACCACCAAGCGAACGTTACCAACCACACCCTTGGGGAGTAGGAAACCTGTATCAAGGATCTTTACGTGGACCCCACAGTGGCAGATAGTCCGCCCAGACTGCCAGAAAAGAACCCGGCCCGCCCCACAATGCAGCCTGACCCTGACTGTGAAGACATTCTACAAACACCACTCTTCGAGGACATGCCACTAATAGCCCAGGTTCAATTCGCATTAGCCATCAAGTCAATGTGATGCACCTCGCCCAAGCGACATCCCTGCAGCAGTATACAAAGGGGCCCGCCTCGACGAGCCACAGTGATGGAGCCTCTGTTCCAGGAATGCTGATTAGGGAAAAGTATTCCTGAATCATGGAGGGGTTCACTTCTGGTCCTGATCCACAAAAAAGGCTTGCAATCGTGCCCAGGGAATTACTGATTAATTGCAAAACTGGACGTTGAAGGGAAGTGCTGTGCCAGCATATAAAGCCAAGAACTTCAAGTCTGGGAAGAATAACGGAAGCTGATCTCCCTTTCTCAATTTGGCTTCCAAAATGGTTGCCCATTGAAGACAACCTCGTTTGCCCCTCCCATCTGATTGACGCAACAATGGCATCCAAGGAAAGGGCCCTCTACTCTGGCTTCATCGACTTCCAGACTGCGTGTTAGGGCCAAAACATTGGGTGAACCTTAGCAACCGGGGCATCCCTCAGAATTTATTAAACGCAATCATCACCCTCTATTCGGAGACCTGGGTAAAGAGAAGAGTCAGCACTGGATGGGCCACTGTGAGTAAAACCCAGGCAAACAAAGTTTTAAAGCAAGGTTGTATACTGGCACCAGTCGGTTGTATGATAGAACCACACATGGAAGAACAACGCATGCCTTAACAACAGGGTCTGAACACGACTGCGTCATTTCCACGCTTGCCTTCACAATGAATTTTGTTGCAGAAGCATGCCTAGTAAAGGCATATGTGGAAACGGCAGGCGTGGTTCTGTCATACACCACCCCTCACCTGACCTGAGGCCAAAAACTACCCCCACCCCTAATACCTACACTACCCCCACCCACCCTGAGCCCTAAAAAAAAACAACCGACCCGCCATCTCTGCCCCTAAAAACCAAACTACCCCCGACAGCCCCCCCATCTGCCCTGTGCCCTAAAACCTTCCATCCCCCAATAAGTAAGTTACCCTGACCCCCCCCATACACCCTAAGCCCTAACAAAAAAAAGAAAATGGTCTTGAACCCCCTAGCTCTGCCCCTTAAAACTAAAATACTCGACCTCCCCACCTGCAATCCTAAAAAATAAATCTATTCCAACCCCCCACCTCTGCCCCATAAAACTAAACTACCCAGACACCCTCCACCCACCCTGAGCCCCAAAAAACACTGCCCCAAACCCCCACCCGCCCTAAAAATAAAAACTACCCGACCCACTCACCCTGCCACTAAAATACCCCAACACCTCCACACACCCAAAGCCCTAAATCCACCCCACCGCTAAAAACTACCCACCAACCCTGCCGAAACACTACTTACCTCACTGCATCCTTCCGATCCTTCCTCCTCTTCTCTCTCCTCCAGCCCTTCATTAAACCTTCCCCCACCCCTTTAAAAATAAACAACCCCACCCATAATCATCAATAAAAACAAAAAAATACCCAACGCCCCCACATCCATGCCCCTTTAAAAATAAAAATAGCTCACCTCCTGGAACCCCATCGCCTTAATCAACCCACACCCCTTCCCTAGCGCGCTTACCTCACCGCTTCCTCTGTCTTCTCCCGAACAACGAATGGCTTTTTCTGTGCCTTAACCATGCCTATGCATAGTTTGCACAGGTGTGGTTAAGGCACACAAAAAGCCATGCGTTGTTCCAGCAAGTGTGGTTACGCTTGCATGGGAAACATCCATGTTGTTAACAACATGTTGTTAAGGATGTTTCCTGCATCAGTCCTATTTAATCTGTATCTTGCTGGCGTCCCAGACCACCTGGCGTCGGTGAGGGCATTGCCACCTAAAATGGCTGGCCTTGAAATCCAATCACTCCAGTATGCAGACGATTCAGTGCTTTTAAATGTAACACCCATTGGCCTCTAGGACTTTTTACGGCACTAGCTGTATTGTAAGGCCAACTGCCTGAAAGTGAACACAGTGAAAACAAAGGTGATGTTAATCTCCCAGAAGCTAGCAGAAAAGAGGTCAAGGTTCATTGAAGGAAAGGCCATTGAGGTCGTGATCACTCATAAATATCTGGGAGTTTGGTTGGACCATGGGGAGTACTCAGTTTACTTCCCAGCAGGGGGTAGCCAACTCCCTAGAAGGGGGCCTTTTGCAAAGTAAAAACAAACAATGAGCACTCTAGATCTATCTCCGCTCCTGAGGATAATAGGATGTAAATTCCTCCCCATGGTAGCCTATGGGGCACTGACCTTCAGAAACTGAATGGCCAACTGGCTGGATAGGGCACAGTCATCTTGCTTTCGAAGAGTATTTTTGCTTTTAAACTGTACTTTACATGCTCAAATCCGGCTAGAGTTTGGGCTAACTTTGTAGCAATGGCTACTAAAGCCAAGGTCCTGGCTTATAGCCTAAAAGCCAAGCAGGCACAGGAACGCATGCTGAAAAACTCCATCTGGAAATTGATGAGGAACCCGGCAACAAACTGGTACAAGTTTTACAACCATGCTTTGGAGACTTTAGAAGTACGCACAACCTGGACAAACACCCAGCACCTGTGGCGGCTAAACTGTTGATCAAACAAGCTAGGTTAATAGTGGCAGGTAAGGTTGCACAAGCTGTGAAAAAATTGGGGCACGGGAGTCTGGCCTCAATGCTTTATGAGCCAGGGTCTTCTCCATCCAACCTTTCCCTGCCCCTCAATCTCACTATGAAAAGACAGCTAGTGGGCTTACGCTTCAGTTTAGTCCTGCTGAAAGCCTATTGGTATGGGTGGAGGAATTTGGAGGACATGGACAGACGATGCCTGCTCTGTGCTAAGGGAGAGGAATCACTGACCAATGTGCTCTGTTCTCTGCAAGGAGCTGATCCTGCTAAGAAAGTTTTGTCTTCTACCACTTTGGCGCATCTTAAATGTCCAGACCTACAGAGGACCATTAGAGGTGTGCCTGAGAGGGGAATCTGCACAAATGGCTGCCCGCTTCATGAAATTTATGAAAGCTGCAGTAGCACTGCTGTCTTCTCAGTAACCATAAGAGACAGTTGCAAGCAGAACTTTCATACCTCACAACGTTTAATAAGCCATTGAAGACAAAATTGAGCCACTATCACCTTCTCCCTGAGATATTATGTATATATTCGTAGGATGGCAGATTTTAAGTTGGAATATTATTATTATTGTTCAAAACAATGCTCAAGTGGAACATTCTTGGTATATACTAACAGTTGTAGAGATGGGTATCCACAGCCAAACAACCATATTTCAGTAAACTCATTGTAGCATACAAATAAACTTGCCCAACACTCAGGATTCTGCAGCGGCTTAACAGTGAAATCCTCAGTAACCAGCAGATATACTTCGCCATTTCACAGCAATCTGCATACACACATCACCAAATGTTCTCTCATCTCACAAACCAATGATGTCCCAGAGAGCCTAGGGTAAGAAAGGGAAAGTAGAAAGACTGCAGCAGAAATCCAGTGCATATATAGGACACAGATTCCAGTCCTGGCCCCTCCCTTAGAAAGCCCCCCCACCTCCTTTCTAACATCCGTAGTCCGACATCCGTTCCGGCCCTAGGACCTCGCGGGATATGTGACCAGGACCAATAATCCAGCAGCTAGGAAGTCGCCTTTTGTCATATGTTAGTGCTCCAGGAAAGGCCAGGACAAGTCTACATGCACAAATACTTCACTTTTCCCCTGGTGTTTCAGTCTCGGCTGTAAGACAGATCTGCTCCATTGCTGACGTACAGCAATTCCCTCTTCCTTGCCTAAGTGTTTGCACTAATATAGCTAAAGAACAGTCAGGCTTCTCCCACTGACACCACCTTTTTATAGATAGTCTGGTGTATGATCTGGTCCCTCAAACCCTGAAAACTATACCTACCGTCACTGTCCCTTTGGCACTGGGCACAGTTCCTCAACCTCTTGCAGGTAGGCTGTAGACCGTCCTGACCGTCAAGGCAGTATTGCCCTCCATTTTGCTCAATAATTAATTTAAAACAGCCTTCATCCATTCATGGTGAACTCCATTTGATACCTCTGCGGTCAACACACATACATTGAGGTTTTCTTTTTTTTCTCTGCATATTTCCAACAATTCCAACTTCGGGTCAAGCTTCAGCATGGCTTCTGTAGAATTGATATTGAAGGAGTACAATTCTGGCACCTCTTTAGAAGGTATAACACTTGGGATTCCTAAACATGTATTTCACCATTCACAAGTCCATTCAAGGTCCAGTGTCAGGACTCTTTCATTTAGGCACCTCAGTTCCATCTTTACAGCCTGGACCACAAATTCTACAGTGCTTATTTTCTCCAGTAACTCAATTTTCAAATTCAAGATGGAGCAGTACAGTAAAAGCTCGCTTTTTGTGAGCCCCTCTCCATCCTCACAATGTGCCTTTTTCAGTGATCTCTACTTTTGGAGCTGCATTGCTAAGATTTTGGGAAACCCTCCTTTGTGTTCCACTTTGATGACTTTGATGGCCTCTTTGTTGGAAATCCTACTCTAGCATTCCCTCCCTCTGTGATCCCCTTCTCTGTGATCTCACTGAACCTTGGCACTAGTTGATGGGTTTCAGAGCCCAGGCCATTGCTATATTGGCAGCTTCAATGGTTTGCAGGCCCAGCTCAACTTTGGTAGGAGGAATATCTCCCTCAATCACCTTCCCGTTGTCTCTGACACGCCATGGCCTGGCATGTCTGCTCCTAACCTGGTGCTGGTCAAGTGCCCCCTGACTTCTTACTCCTCTGAGCAAGCTGCCTGGGATTGTGCCAGCATTGTCACTGCTAACTACTACCAGTCAGGTCCTTTGGGAAGCGCAACGTGCCCACTTGAATCTCTGGAACTGATTTGAAGTCAAAAGTTACCATCTAGGAGCTTGCGGTAACAGAGGCAATCTTGTGGCCTAGTCAACGCCCCTCCCCCAACCCTTGGGCTGATTTTCATTGACAAATGCACAGCTCTCCATGCTTAAATTTAAAAAAATCACCAGAAAAGTTAAGAACCTTGGAAATCTCTTGAGAAGCGACAACATAAGAATTTGAGGGCTCCAGAAGGGAGCAACGTGCACGGACATTGAGCACCATGTGATCAGGCTTTTCTCGGGCACTCACTGGGAACAACCCAGCACAATTAAGGTGGGCAGAGTTCATTGAGTTGGCCCCAGATGATCAGAAGCACTGAACACCGCAAGATGTCCTAGCGAAACTCAATGACTATAAATGCAGGGAGGCGATTATAAGAGCAGCTAAAACACAAGACCAGATACAACACAACATATATGCCTGCATTGTGTTCCAAGACATGGCTCCCGTGAAACAACTCAGACTCAATCAATTACAATTAGTTACAGATCACCTTCAATGCAATAAAATCTGCTGTGGATGACTTTAACCCTTCAGCTTTGTGTTGGAACATGGTAATCGAAACCACCAGGTCTCAGATCCCTCATTGGCCATCCGCCTTCTGGAGATCACAATATAGGAACCTTTGACTCAGAATGAATCACTGGCAGTATCATTAGGGAAGACCCAAGGCCACAACACCACTGAGACACAAGGCAAAACAAAGATCTGGCTAAACCAAACGCCACCTGGAAAAACCTTGACATCCGACACAGAAGGTTTTGACTTCCCTTGAGGCCCAGGATATCCCTCACACTCAAAGAAGAAAATATGTTTGGCACCATTGTGGAACCTTTCGGCAATAAATATTTTGGGTTACAAATGTAACCTGTTGGGGCTGAATTTCCCCAGGGTGTCTTCTAGTAGGAGAGAGCACCAAGATTTACTTAATAGAATAAGAGTCAGCGTTGGTCTTCAGTTTCATCAATTTAATCGCTGCAGCGGTTTACAAACACAGGAGCACCTGCGTCTCCTTGTGCAAAGCAGTAGCAACCTCCAACCCATCTCCCTGGTCACCTTTATACTGTAAAATTCCACCTCCCTCCCTCCTGCATGTGTGCTTAGTTAAGTCCATATATGTGCATAACCCTTCCCCGAACAAGTTTAGCAAGATCAGCAGGATGCAGATTGCATTGTTAACAGAAACTGTTTCAACTGACAGGATACAGATAACATCTTGTCGGAAAACATTTTGCAAACTGATAAGGTATAGGCGATGTCGTCATTGAGGCGCCTTGAGCTAACAAGTCATGGATAACATCTCTAGGGCCTGAGTGTGAGCAAACAAAAATTCAGAGGAAAGCAAGTCTAAAGGTCAAACAGAAAAAACTGTTGTTGCAAGCAAAATGCAGCTCTGCACGTAGTCCATACATAAAAGAGAAATACACGTTGCACAAATTGAGCCCTCATGTCAAGTTAAGAATTTTGCATTTCCACAAACCGCCCTTTTTGCCAGGAGGCAAACATTTTGCATTCAAATTTCTGTTCTACACATCTCATAAATCACTCCCTCCTGAGCAAGCAAAGCATTTGTTGCATGTACATTAACTGGGGGTGGATGTCAAGCTCCCATACATGTGGTGCAAATGACCAGTAGACAATTTATACAGAGGCAGCATCCTAGTACTGGCCCAGCAATTATGAGTAAACCAATGAACACTTTTTCCAACCCCAAGTAGTAAGAATCCCCCAGAACCACCCTGATAAAGTCCATGCACCGGTATCTTGATGTATTTCTTCTGCTATTTTATACAATTTATTTATTGCCAGGTGGACAGAAGGGGCATTATCAGGTGTATATATATGCAACAGGAAGACCCAATTGTGTGGCCTACACCACCACGGTCAGCCAGTATGATATCTAGGGCAACCCTATGTTGAAGAGTCATCAGCCTATTGGCTTGCATCTCAACCATTATGTTGACTAATGCTCCTGCAGTCTCATTTATGACCGCTTCTACCATGCGGGTGAGTCTCCTAACGCCTCTACTAGCCAGACCTGCTCCTACTGGGTAGAACAGGGCCAAAAAGTAATCTGTGGCTACCTCACTTGTTGTGTCTGTTTGGTCAACTTCTCTTTTCTGCAGGTGATTATTTTTATGGTAGCTAGGAGGTGCAATATAAACAGGAGGTGTAAGAAAAGCTAAATAGCAAGCACCAGACCATTCTGGTGGGAGGCGAATATAGGCATTCTTGCCACACACACACTGTGGCTGGAGTGGCCGCAAACTCATGAGGGCCTGTCTCATTCAATTGTATTGATGCTCTGCATTTACTCTGGCCAACCCACTTCTGTCCCTGCCGAGAGTAACTGAGTGGGGCCTTCACACTTGTTACTATTACTCTAGTTCGTAGTCCCTTCTTTATTTCTGACATAGTGTAGGAACTATTATAACTTTCATATTCCTTTTCCTCCAGTTCGTTGCCCCTCCTCCCATTGTCTATTCCGCATGTATTTCATTTTGACAGGAAGTCAAGGTACCCCGGTACTTCCTTTGTTATAGATCTTTTTAGGAGGAGTGCTGTCATTGTCATGAACTGACTTAGCCTGCAGGTACCATTAAATGAAAAAGGAAGAGTGCCAAATGGCATACTAACTTCAGTGGCATGGGGGAGATACCCACAAACGTAACAATTGGATTTATAAAAAATTTGCTGAACTGCCCCCATCATTTTAATAAAAGTGTTATTCATGTAATCTGCCCTGTGGGCTTCCTTGTGTGGCGCTAACGTAACAAAATGATGATTGGGAGGGGGTGCAGTTGTTGGTAGTATCTTATGCATGGGAGCATGCCATTCAAGTATGAAAAAGATTGCTAATGCAAGGGAGCACACGGAAAGTAATGTGGTAAACAATACAATACCCTTTTTCCTTTTGTTCTCCCCTCTTTCCTCCCTAGTAACATTGCGATACCTATCCATTTCCCTATCTACTTTTTTAGGCACTATTCACAATAATCCCCAGTGTCCTTTGTTTCAAACCTCAATGGTCAGCTTATATACAGGTCCGGTCCTTGGCGGTCTTCACCACTGGCATGGGGTGCTGGCCTTCCTAGGACTGTTTCTTCTGTTAAGTCTCTTTGTAATTCACACAAGCTTTCTTTCTCAAACAGTATCTGGGTCCGATCAGTTCCCGTTCAGAAAACTCTGGGGGAAAAGTGCCTTTATGTGCGTGTTCCTCAGGAATCCTTATCTCCCTGTTCAGAATCACTTCTCCATCTACAAAGGGTACCTGCTATAGAATGTGTTCAGTCTCGGAGTCTGGCACGTTGTTAAGCACCCATTGATCATAGGGCAAAGAGCACTTCTTCACATGTGAGGCGCAAATCCAGTTGTTTTTACCGCCACACTTCACAGCAGTTTGGGTAACTTGGAGGATTTGGAATGGGCCCTTCCACCTGGGCTCAAGGCTGGATTTTTTTCTGGAAATCTTTCACGAATATCCAGTCCCCTGGCCGCAGGGAATGGCCGTCCCTCTCGAACCTTCTGGGTAGTGTCTCCTTGACCTATTTGTGAATAGAACGCAATTGTTCAGTGAGTTGTACACAATAATCCAAAAATAATGGATAATCAATGTCCGAGAACAGCTTTTTCCTAGGCACCCCCCACAGATTGGCAGGTTGACCCATTACAGTTTCATAGGGCGATACTTTAGCTCTGGAATTTGGTGTGTTTCTAATGGATAACAGTGCTATGGGGAGGGCGTCTGGCCATTTTAACTTTGTCTCAGCACACATCTTTGCCAGTTTGTTCTTAAGGATACCATTGTAGTGTTCCACTTGGCCTGCTGCTTGTGGATGATCGGCGCAATGAAACTTCTGTTGTATTTTCAACCCCCTACAGACCAAATCCATCACCTGTCCGGTGAAGTGGCTGCCATTGTCACTCCATATCGTTCGAGGCAGGCCATACCTAGGAAAGTACTCTTTCATTAGTACCTTGGCCGCACTGGCAGCGGAGCAATCAGTAGGTAGATAGGCCTCCACCCATCTACTGAAAGTGCACACTACCACCAGCATGTACCTTTTCTTGTTGACTCGTTCTATTTCCACAAAATCCATTTATAGGCCTACAACGGTAGGCCTGGGGGTACAAACTTTCCCTTGGGAACAAGGGTGCCTTTCCTTACATTGTATGTCTGGCATATTATGCATCTTTGTATATGTGATCGTGCACTTTTAGTAATGTTCTTTTTGTACCAGACCTGGTCTAGCGTGTCCACTATACCCTGTGCACTGATGTGAGCTGGCACATGAGCTGAAGTGACAATAGCATTTACATAGGCATCGGGTAACATCCACCTTTTCTTCTTTGTTTTATCCACCCAACAACCTTCTTTGTCCAGAGTGGCAGTACTATGCCATAACTAAGTTCTTCCGGTGTTGCTGCATCCTGGATGTCTTTTACACTGTCTATTGCCTTATTCATCATGCCTACTTCCGGTGTCCATCTAGCTGTCCCTGCCACATACATGAGTGTCTGTTAACTCTGAGCTGTCTCTTTTGCTACTTAATCAGCATAGGCGTTGCCTCTTCCTACATCATTCTCTATTTTCTTGTGGGCTGAACATTTTATCACTGCAATCTTACTAGGTAGTGTCAGGGCATTCAATAATCTCACAATCAAATCCCCATGTTTTATTTTTGTTCCGTGTGAAGTCATGAACCCTCTTTCTTTCCACAATTTTCCAAAGGAATGTGCCACCCCAAAAGCATATTGGCTATCTGTGTAGACATTTACTCTTAATCCGTGGCTCAGTTCACAGGTTCTTGTTAGAGCTATCAATTCTGCCGCTTGTGCAGAGTTTTGAGGTATTTTGTTAGTCTCTACTACTGTCTTGAGTGTAGTGACGGCATATGCAGTAGTAGCCATTCCACTGGGTAATTTGAAACAAGATCCATCCACAAACAGTTACCCTTCCCAATCTTTCAGTGGTTGATCAGTAAGGTCAAATCTCCCTTTCATCTCTTCCGCAGTGGTGATAATGCAGTCGTGAATTTGTTTGTCAGAGAGATGTTTGTCTGGGAGGGGTAACATGGTGGCTGGATTTAAGACGTTACATCTTCTGATGGTGATATGGGGTGAAAACAGCACCAATTTATATCTGGTCAATCTAGCATTGGTAAGATGTTGAGTCTGCGTTTTGTTTAATAAAACATCTACTGCATGTGGTACCATAACTGTCAATCGGCCACCGGATCCAGCATGGATGAGAAGTATGCACATGGCCTGTTCTTGTCTCCATGCAACTGTGTCAGCAGGGCTAAACTGCATCCTTCCTTTTCATGTACAAAAAGCATAAATTCTCTCTGATAGTCTAGGGTTGCTAATACTGGTGCATTGCATAGAGCCCTTTTCAATTGTTCAAAAGCTTGCTCACATTCCTGTGTCCACTGTGAAGGTACATGTACATATTTGAGGGTGAGAGCTACTAATGGTTTGGCAATCAATGAGAAATTTGGTATCCATTGTCTACAGTATGAGGTCATTCCTATGAAGCCTCTCACCTCTTTCTGTGTGGTGGGTCTGTGCAAGGCACCAATGGCTGAAATTCTTTGTGGATCAAGTCTTTACCCCCCTTCGACAGGCGGTGCCCTAAGTAGGAGACCTCCTGTTGACAGAATTGTAATTTGGGAAGAGATACTTTGTGACCAAATGTGGACAGATGTGTCAAAACCTGTAGTGTCGAGTTTTTGCATTCTTTTAGGGTGTCACCCGCCACCAATATATCATCAATATATTGCAATAATACTGTGCCTTCAGGGAGCAGTAAGGAATCGAACTGACCTTTCAACACCTGGGAGAATATCAACAGACTTTCCGTATACCCTTGAGGAGCTCTACAAAATTTGTAACATTTGTGTCTTAGGGTAAAGGAGAACAAATATTGAGTTTTATCATCAATAGGAATGCTGAAGAAGGCATTCTTAAGATCGATGACTGAGAAGTATTTGGCTGTGGGTGGAATCATGTTGAATAATGTAGTGACATCAGGGACAACAGGGAATTGTGGTACTTCAATTTTATTAATGGCATGCAGATCAATAACTAAACTGTATTCAGGTGGGGCATCAGGTGCCGTTTTCTTCTCAACGGGGAGTAGAGGGCTATTGCAGGGGCTGCCAAAACTTTATTTTATTATTCCCTGGCGCAGCATGTGTTGAACGACTTGAAACAGCCCTTCCTCGACCTCAGGGGATAGCTTTTATAAGGAAATCCGAAGTAGAGGAGTACCATCCCTTACCCGTATTTTAACGGGATCAATTTTTCCAGTACCAATGTAATTTTTGTCTGCGGCCCATAAGGAAGTATGAATGGAGCGCAGCTCTGGGTGTGTGGCTAGGAGGGATGACACTGTATAGTTGCGTGATGCAGCCGGTTTGTTGGGATTGGCTATGGTAACATACACACCATCTGGGGAACAATATATGTGGGCATGCAAATTGTTCAGGGGATCTAAACCAAGCAAGTTCTCATGGCACCCCTCAGTGAGTACTAAAGAGTGTGGGACAGAAAATGGTTCTTCAGTAATGTCAAGGGGCTTGAAGATGGGGCTGTGTACTGGAGTTCCTGTGAACCCAAGCGAAATGTTTGTAGACCCAGAGAGGGGCTCCCCAAAGAGAGAGTTGTGTATTGCTGAAGTACGTGTGGTGCCATTATCTAACAGGAACGGATGATCCCTATTTTTAATATGCACAGGTACATAGGGTCCTCGCTGATCAACAGGTATGGTTACTCTCCCGTTACCCTCTCCTTGGCATCCCTATGACATATTGTCAGTATATTCATCCCCAGTGTAGGAAGTGTCAAAGAAATTGTTGCGTGGCTGTTGGTGTTCAGCATGTGTTTTGAAATCTTGTCTGGTAACTCCCCGCCCCTATTCACTGTCTGTTATCCCTGTCCATTTTCTCTCTGACCTTATTGTGCGGTCTCCTGTAAATCTGGACAAGCGTCTTTCCAATGTCCCTCCTTTTTGCATTAGGCACAAGCATTTGGGCCAAATGATCTCAGTCCCTGTTGCGCCGGAGCCACTGAGTGTCCCCGACCAACCCCTCTTTCACGTCCTCTACCTCTCTGTCCCATGTTATTACCTTGATACTGTTGAGGAAATGCCTGCACCATAAGCGCTTTTGTTTTTATATCCTTCATTTTTTTAATCTGTATGTTCTTTTCTAGCTTTAGACATGTTTTCATAGTAGGTGGCCATAACTAACAATTCAGACAAATTTTTTGTTGGCCACGTACTCTCTGTTGTTTTAATAGCATCACAGACATCCTTCTGTAAATTAGATACAAATTTATCAGCAAACATTCGTTGTCCTGTTTGCGTGTTAAGGTTCTGTCCACTAAAGGAGCGGAATATGTCCTCAAATCTGGAGAAAAAAATCTGACACTTGCTCATCTACCTTCTGCTTACAGGCGGCTAGTTTGTCCCAATCTACATGTGTGTGTGGCACTATGGTCTGAAGGTGTTGTATAATGCGCGTGGGTAATGCACGCAAACGGTCACTGGGTAGGGCTCCTGGCTTTTGCGTAGTGTCATCATGTTCTAACTCTGCCCAAGTAGCCCCAAGTATATTAGGATCATTCACTCTCTTTATTAGCTGCCAAATAGTGAGCGGGAGTAATGTACCAAAGAACATCGCTAAGGGGGTTATTCTAACTTTGGAGGAGTGTTAATCCGTCCCAAAAGTGACGGTAAAGTGACGGATATACCACCAGCCGTATTACGAGTTCCATAGGATATAATGGACTCGTAATACAGCTGGTGGTAAATCCGTCACTTTTCCGTCACTTTTGGGACGGATTAACACCTCCTCCAAAGTTAGAATAACCCCCTATATCTTTAAATGTCACGATGGCCATACTGCTGGCAGCTTCTAATTCCTCATAAAACAAAGTAGCCTTTTTTCTGTAGTCAGGAAGACTTTTCCTAATACTGAGGAGTTCCGAACGTTGCCAAGGGGTATGTACGTACTGGCCAACGAAACCTCCTTCAATTGTTACGTCAGCTCTAGAGTGAAGTTCACGCATGGGGAGTTGGTTACTTTTTTCCCTTACGGTGTGAGCATATGTGAGACACCGTGACAAAGCATTACACCATTCTGTTAGTCCATCCTCAGCCCTAAACAGGCTGTATTCATCAATCTGTATGTCTACCGGGAACTCAATCTGTGCCTCCTTATACAGGTCTTGCAATATAGCATGCATATGCTTGAGTATACTACCCTGTTGGACATGATTGTAATTTTTTAAATGATTAACCATTTCGGCTACAGATTTTTTAGCTTTTCCCCCTCATCCAGTCTCTGGCAATATCTGGGAGGCATAGCTTGTGCGTGCAGGACCTAGAATCCCGTTGTGTGTGCAAGTCCTCTTGGCTGAGTTTAAGTGTGGGAAACTCCATATCAAAGTAAATTTTCTTGTGGCAGAAAGTTGGGTGCGAAGTTGTTCCCCAAGATGAAGATCTGTTTCTGGGTGGAGACGGGACAGTATGGGTGGAACTAGTGGTAGTGAAAGAAGAGGGGGTACTAGGGGTAGTCATTGTGGAAGGTGTAGAAGGGGCTGAAGTAACTCCTAAGTATGTTAGAAGTGGCTGAGAATGAGCCGTTACGGCCACATTTTGGCCGCCATGTTGGCCCTGCACATAGGGAATTTCGTTTATATTGATGTTTGGAGGGGGCGCCTGAATTATAATAGGAGTGTATGATGGAGGGTTTATCAAGGAGATGTTGCTACAACAGGTCAGGGGGTGTCGGATCTTCTTCTTTTAATTTTTGGGGCAGGGATGGATACATTTTTCTTGTAGTCCCTGTGCCCTTCTTCTATATTCTGTGCTCTCTGTTGGTGAGCATAATCAGCAAGTTTTTGAGCTGGGGACTTGTTTTGTTCTTTTGTTCGTTCTTTCATTTCTCTCATTCTAACCTTTATTTCTTCCTTTTCCCAGGTACGATAACTATCCCACATGGCTCCCCATACTTTGTTTATTCAACATTTGCTCAAGATAATAAAGTTTATCATCATCCCAAGAGCCATTTAATGGCTATTGCCTTTCTCCTCCTTTCCTTGTATATTTGTGCCATAATGGGCCCCAGAGGGTCGAGTGAGCACCATATTTTTTTTTTTTTTTTTTTTACACAAACCAAGCCGGACTTCCCTCAACTGGCATAGGTATTGACTCATCCAGACTGAGGGACCTGAAACAACAACAACATTTACAAATGCATTTCTTGAGCTTACTCATCCTTATCCTAAAAGTGGATAGTGGGCATGAGAAGGTCTTTTTACCAAATCAAATTGCCTAGGTCAACAATATCTCAAAACCAAGTATTCAGGACGTCATAAATAACTCCAAAAAGGTAAAAAGGGACAAAGAACAGTCTCACCAATTAGATGCAGTCAAGTGGTGTAGTCAAGTCAGGGGCCGGGTCTTCGTATTCTCAAGACGAAGGCAATTTCGTCTACCCTCCTACTAGTTCTCAGTGGAAGAAATTCTTTACATATGGATGGATGTTGGGAACGTTCGATGACAGCTGCAAGAAACGCGTCTTTTGGCAGGGGCCCCCACGATCCGCTGTCTCAGGTCTCTTCCGTCTGTCACAGGCTTCTGGTCTGTCAAATTTCTTGCCATGAGTCCCAGCAATGGTGCCTCCATTTGTTGGGGCTAAATTTCCCCAGGGTGTCTTCCAGTAGGAGAGAGCACCAAGATTTACTTAATAGAATATGAAGAGTCCGCGTTGATCTTCAGTTTCATCCGTTTAATCGCTGCAGTGGGTTACAAACACAGGAGTACTTGCGTCTCCTTGTGCAAAGCAGTAGCAACCCAAACCCATCTACCTGGTCACCTTTATACTGTAAATTCCACCTCCCTCCCTCCTGCGTGTGTGCTTAGTTAAGTCCATATATGTGCATAACCCTTCCCCGAACAAGTTTAGCAAGATCAGTAGGATGCAGATTGCATCGTTAACAGAAACGGTTTCAACTGACAGGATACAGATAACATCTTGTCTGAAAACATTTTGCAAACTGAAAAGTTATAGGTGATGTCGCCACTGAGGCGCCTTGAGCTAACAAGTCATGGATAACATCTCTAGGCCCTGAGTGTGAGCAAACAAAAATTCAGAGGAAAGCAAGTCTAAAGGTCAAACAGAAAAAAAAAACCTGTTGCAAGCAAAATGCAGCTCTGCACGTAGTCCATACATAAAAGAGAAATACACGTTGCACAAATGGAGCCCTCATGTCAAGTTAAGAATTTTGCGTTTCCACAAACCTTCCTTCTTGCGAAGTAGCTTTATGCATCCCCACCAATCTTGGTACACACAAAACCCCCACAAGAGGGTTAGGGAATCCTGTCTTCTGGAAGAGGATCCTGAGGGCACTGGGAGAGAACCTTGTTTTATGTTGTTATATTGTTTTCTTTGTTCCATTTGGGGTGGCAACGGTCTGGAGAGAGCGAGCAGGGCAAAAATTAATACGCACTGCTAAGCACCACATGCACATGTACATCTCAGCTATGTTTAAACATTCACTCTACATCCCATCTAATTGCAGGCACACCTACCTTGGTGGAAGAGCATGGGCTCATTCACACCAACTGTATCAAACACACATTATTTAAGGATCTACCTCTAAATGTTAAGAGGCTTAATGCCCCCAGTAAACAAACAAACTATGTCAGTACTTGAAACAGGGAGGCAACAGTATGTTTGCCTTACAGGAAACCCACCTTAAATGGGGGGGAGGGAGGGGAAACAAGGTTTGGAACCAATTCTACCCATAGGCGTTCTGTTCCTTGGGCAACAGCAAACACAGTGGAGTGGCCCTCTTCTTCCTAAGGAACCTCCCCTTCCTGCATTTAGATACTATGAAAGAAAATTAACATTATCTTTTCATTAAGGGTACTTTGAAGGGTGTCATGCTCACAATAGCAGTGGTCTACACTCCCAACACGGGTTAGGGCAGATTCTTATTTAAGAGTCTAGCCCATCTGACCTGCTTTGCAGAAGGCGATATAATGTTGTTGGTGGATGTCAGTGCTGTCTGGGACCTCATAGCAGATAGGTCAGGCCATGCCACACAGTCAGGGGAGCTTCTCAAAGAAACATAGGGGCAAATTGCAAGAAATCGGTTTACATGATATCTGGCATGAACAAGATGATGACAAAAAGAAATAAACATGCTTTTGCCTGTCCACAAGACATACTCAAGCATTGAGTACATACTCTTGAGTACCCCTCTTAGCCCCTCTCCCATACATTCAGAAACAGGCACACTTTACATCTCTGACCATGCCCCTGCTAATATTAAGCTAGAATGGAGGGCACTGAAAAATGTCCTAGCTATCATAACAGAACGTTTCAATTCTTCTAAGGACACATAGGTGAGGATTATGCCTTCTTTCTTCACTTTATTTTAACAGCAGCCAAACTAAAACTACATTTCCCAAGAACAGTGGGGAAATCAGAAACAAACCAAGGAATAACAATTTCAACAGCCAATCAACAGTCCATGAGGCACATATAGACCATCAACGCTTTAGCCATGCCCTCTTTCTTTGTGCATCCGAAAGACACCTGTCCTGTCCCTCAGTCTTGTTTAGAAATGTTTAATTCTGAGGAAAAAGAAAGACAACCAAATCAGGTGAAGCCAAACGCCTTTGATGCGAAGCCAAACGCTTTCGATGCCACGCAAGGAGGCTGAGACCGGAAGAGGAAGGGGAGGTTCTGTCTCCGTTGCCGTTAAGAGGCCGCTGTGAGGAAGACCGTGCCAGACCACTGCCTCCACGAGCTGCTGCGGGCGCTCTAAGAAATATCGCACAAGAGTATTGGAAAAGGTAGAGCGAAAACACAGAGGAGAGAGCGACGACAGCAGTGAAGTGTCGGAAGCCACCGGGGGCCGAGATTAAGGTATAGCTGCATACGGAGGCATATTGGAACAGCCTCGGTAGTCCACGTTTGTGCCCATGTCAGCGCCTATGCCTGCATTGCCATCATCATTGCTGTTGCCGGTTCTTCCGGGTTACCTCTGGAAATCGCTGTTATTGCTTCTGTTGCTGCCTTTGAAAAGCAGTCATAGCCGCTGACGTGAAAAACAAAAGGATAGGGGGAAAAGGAGTTGGACACCTGCAGAAAATTGCGAGTCTGCTTGAACCTATTTGTGCCTCCTTGTGCCGGCAACCACTTTTGGATTAGTGTGACACAGCGGGATAGTGAGAGCAAGGCAGGGTATCTTATACCAGCCTGTGCTTCCCTCCCCTTCCCCCCTGCACCTATTGCCCAGGTATCCAGGTACCTAGTGCTGCTTAGTGGCCGACTGGGTAGGGCAGGTAGTGGTTAGCGTGGGGAGTGGGGGGGTAAAAGCAGCAAGTACAGCAGTAGCACATGCTGACGAGCAGCGGTAGCACAGAGGTGGGAGAGACCTGCTTTTGATTGGCTGTGATTAAATGCGACAAAAAAGGACCAGCAGCAGCCGGCGGGATCCTCTTGCTCTCCAGGTCGCCCTCAAGGTAACCTCCCGGGGAAGTTTGTAAATTTGTAAACTATAAATTGTAAGGTTAGCCAGCCTGATTATAGTGCGTGGCTTATTTGATTTCGAACTTTGAGAATCTTACCCGGACCCTGGACCCTGGAAAGTGCTATTACAAGTGCCACTATCACAAGGGCCACATTCAAAGTACAGATTAAGCTCGAATTAATCATGAATTAGCGCAGGATACGGTAGTCCTGGGAGAGCTAAAATAGAGCTAAAGTCAAACCAGAGGAGGTAAGCCTAGAGCTGCAGTTCCCAGTAGTGGCGCGGAGGCGGCTGGCATTAGGCCAGTGCGGCTCTCAGGGGTCTGCCCTATTTACTTAAGAAATAAAAGAACCTTTAAAGAACCCTTACAGTCTGGAATTTGGAGCGGGGTGTAACCACTGTAAGGGGTATGCACATAGTATACAGTATTCTGATGAATAAATCTCGATCACATGGTACTTGTGGCGTAAAGAAGGGACAGAAGGCTGTCTCTAAAGTAAAGGAAACTATGAATGGGTGTCAGCTTTCAGGGGTAACAGTCAGTCAAGAAGGAGGAGGGAAAATACTTCCAATTGTTGGAACAAGAGGATACCCAGAGAGATAATTGAGTCATTGACGAAAGATCCTCAGTAACCCCACTTGGGACATCAATCAGAGAATTTGTGGGGAAATATTTTAAAAAGACTTATTACATGTCACATGCTTTAGAGAGAAATCATGTTTTTGATTCTAACCAGAGTGAAATAGAACGATCTATATGGAATGACTTTCAGACCCCAGACTCACTGCAGAAAGAGGATTTGTTCGGGGGGGTGGGGGCAGAGGAGGTTATTTGGGGGAAGTCTTCGCTGGAACCCAGACAGTCCTCATCTCCATGCCTCCCTCCTCAAGTAAGGGATGGTAATAGGCTGGAAGAGAGATCTGCGTCCTGCTCTGTCTTCGAAAGAAAGGAAGAGAGGGAGGACTTTGTAGGAGGTCTAGGAGGAGGTGACAGAGGAGAAAGTAAAAGGGATACATTTTTACTGCCCTCCCCTTTGGGTAGACAGTCTGCACTTGCTTTTGACACCACTGCCGTACCTGCCGAATCTTTACTAGATGTAATGTTCTTAATGCAAAAAACTTTACAGGCAATTCTAGAGGTCCTAACGGCAAATAGTTTGGGAAAAACACATAAAAATCAATTACAAGGGTTAACGGAGGAGTTGAAATACAGCAATAGCAGCATGCCAGTACTGGTTCAACCTGTACCGGAAAAGAGGGATAAAAAAACAGGTACCCCTGATCAAAGTATAGAAGGAGGGGAAGAAGATATAATAGACATCAAATCAGCCGTCTGTATACGTTTGTAAGCAACCAATGCTGGTGATAAGAAGGAAACAAGGATGGGGGAGAAAAGTATATAGACCCTATAGACTTTATCATAACCCCAAAGAAGTGGAAAAAATAAGCAAAGAAACGTTAGGAGCAGAACATCAGCAGAGAGAGAGGGAAAGGTAGCCCAGGATAAGAAATTAAGGATAACCCAAGGACAAGGATGGGAAGCAGTAGTCCCAGACTGGGGAAGTATGCCACAAAATATATCCAGTGTACCTCTCAAAGAGGCTAGCCAGTGAGTAAAAAGAAAAAAGGGCATCCAAAGACAAGTAACAGAAGAAAGAAGGGAAAGTAGGGGATTAGAGGAGGAGAACAGCGTAAGGAGATTAGTAAGAAGTGGGGGAAGTGGAGAATTAGATCATTCAGTTTGCCCGGCGAAGAGCAGGGTTTTGTCTCCACCAAAGGGCCCTGGGAAAGAGTAAAATGGATAGCCCCAAAGGAAGTATGAGTAGGTGGATACATTTGGAACGCTGGGGACGGGAGACAGGGAGAAAACGGCAGAGAAAGTTAAAGCCCTTGAATCGGACGCGCCTTCTGGAAGTAATGGCCTTGTGTCCAAGCCTATGTGAGATTGAGTCGGAAGACAAAATGCAAATAGGATTCATCTTAAACTCGGAAGGGACGGAGGTGACAAAGGCACACTTCTACTCTGAATGCGTTAAACAATTGGTATTGTACCAGAGATGGAGTTAATGAAGGAGGTTATAAGGTTGGTGCAATTAAGCGAGCCAGAGGTAGAGGAAAGAAATAGTAGAGTCATTAGGTGTCATGCAGGCCTGCTCCCAAATCAAGTGCAGTGTAACTTGGTACGCAATAAAAATCAAAGAACGTGTGTGGATGGAAATAAGGGTAGATAAAGTGTAACTATAGTCACTGAATACAATGACCCAAAGTTGAGGAATCTCTTTGAGCCCCTTGTAAACTCCCATGATAGTTATAACGGGGGAATTGAGTGATGTGGACTAGTAATTAAGCTCTTCGCACAGCCATCAGGTTTTTTTCTGGAACTTAGGAGGCTATATAAAAATATTTAAAACAAGACTTATTTAAGGGAGAGCTGGAAAAATGCAATATTAATGTGTTTCCAGGAAACCTGGTTGTGCGACGAACCCAAACCAGTAGATGCTTTTATGAGGCTCTTTAGGGGAGCAACCCGGCAAGGTCCAGGCCATCCGTCAAGGGGCCTAATAACTTTGGCCTCAACCAGAATAACAAATAGGCTTACGGAGGTAAAAACTAAGGGGGTCATAATGACCCTGGCAGTCGGTGCAATAGTGGAGGTAGTACTGCCAACAGGCTGGCAGTACATACCTCCACTATTATGACATTGGCGGTTTGGCCAAAGCCAAACCGCCAAGTTAACACACCGGGCTGGAGACTGTCTCCAGTCCGGCAGCCGTTACTAGGCCGCCCATGGCATTTAGACCCCGTCCACGGCCATGGTTTCCGTGGTTTCTGCACCGCCACGGAAACCATGGTGGTAGGCACTATCCCTTCCCTGGCACTGATAGGGGTCTCCTCTGCCCCTACCCAGAGACCCCCCTCACCCCCCCCGTCCCGACCCCCACTACATTTACACACCTACACGCACATACATACACACGCATACACACATTCACCCATGCATGCATACATTCATACACACTCACAGCAACACTTACAAACATACATCTATGCACACACGCAATCACACGACACAACATGCACGTACACACTCACATCCACTCATGCACACAGGCATGCACACATTCAAACAGTCACACACACACCCCCACACAAGCACACAACACCCTCCACCCCCCTCTCCTGTCGGAGAACCCGACTTACCTGCTTGCAGGGGGTTCCTCCGGCAAGAGACGGCACGCGGCGTTGCTGCCAGCAGCAGAGTCCCCTAGCAACACACCACCAGGTCATATAACGGAACATGATACAGTAGGTGGTGTTTTGCAGGTATGGTGCTGCTGCTGGCAGCAGCACCACCTTCTCGCCGTCCGCCGCCTTGACCGTAGCCAGAATTCCACCAGCCTTCTGGCAGAATTCCAGCTACGGTCATAATTCTATGGATGGTCTGTAGCCGCGGCGATGGTAGGTTGGCAGCCATAGCTGTGGCGGTAGGTGGCATTTGCCGCCAATGTTATGATGAGGGCCTAAATGTCGCTGGCTACTGGCAGGTCGGGTAGACCTATATAATATAATATAATAATTGGAGGGACCAGACAGCTTATGATACTTAATGTCTGCATACAACCAGGGAATACATATGATTATGACATCCAGCGGGGTTTGTTTGAGGAAGATCTGGAATCATTATGTATAGGTAAAGCAGGTCACTTGGTTTTAATGCTGGGAGATCTTAATCATAGGCTTGACCTTAATAGCAGTGATAAACTGCATAAGGAGCTGCTTGAAGCTGCACAAATTCCATATAACAACTTTCCAAATGTACAATGTTCAGCCCGGGGCTTGTCCCTGGTAAGAACTCTAGGATCCATATGCATGTTTTGTATAAACGGATGCATGAATACGGATCAACCGGCAAAACAGACCTTTCGTATAGGAAACCATGCATGCCCTATTGACGATGCCTTTATAAGTACTTGGCATTTTGGAGAAGTATTGGACTTCAGAATTGAGCACATAGAGGGCAGTGATCATTGGCCCTTGCGGTTAACAATCCGGGCAGCAAATAAAGCCCAAAAAGAAAGAAAAAAAGCGCTGATAGTGCAGGTAAAGTACCCTTGTAGGACAACTTCCCGAATCACAGAAAGCACTTTAAAAGCGCTTAATGAAGTGATAGTAAATTATACAAACATCAGAATGAAGGCAGATCCAAAAGACACGTTTAAGGGTTATAACCGGGGAATTGCGCTAATAGTTGACTGTTTATATGTAAAGTTAAAAAGAACGCAAGAGGAAAAGATAAAGGGAGTAACATGTAGGGCCAATAATAAAAATATATGGTTTAATCAGGATTGTAGGAGACCGAAGCAGAAGGTGCAGAAATTAAAAAGGGAATATAAGAAAAGACCCTCTACTGATATAAAAGAGAAGCTCTGCCAAGCAAAGCGAATTTATAAAACAATTATAAGACAGAGGGAACTGGGCATATATAAATAGGAATTGGGAAATAATGACTGAGGTGATCAGAACACAGAACATTATGGGTTTTTGGCTTTTGGTAAGGAAGGGGAATACTACATGAAGCATGCAGTGCTTAGTTGGAGAAGAGGACTGGAATAAACATCTGTGTAATGTATATAAAGGAACTGAAGCAGAGGAAGAATACCGAGTTACTAGGAAGATACGTAGTGACGTAAAATCAGCTTTTGCCCTGCAAAAGATCAAATAAACTATTGTAGCACTTAAATTAACCAAAGCTGCGGGCCCAGATAATCTTCCAGCAAAAATGATAAAAAAATAATATTGATTGGTGGACTAAATTCTTTCACGCTACGTTTTATAAAATCCTTGATTATGGCTGATTCCCTGCGAGCTGGAAGGGTGCCATTATAAGACCAATTCATAAAAAGGATGACCCTACACAACCAAAAAACGATCGCCTAATAAGTTTATTGGACGTAGGCAAAAAGGTATTTACAAAGTTATTACTGGGGTTAATTAAAATATGGGCAGAGGAAAAGGATTTGATACCAATAGAGCAAGGTGGTTTCAAAGAAGGCCACTCGACAATTGACCACTGTTTCAGCCTGTGGTCATTAGAAAAAAAATCAATTGAAATGCAAGGAAGTCAGTTCTGCTGTTTTGTTGACTTCCGCGCTGCATTTGATCTGGTAGATAGAAAATTACTATGGGACATGCTAAAACAGTTAGAGATTGATTCGGATTTATTATTTCTCCTTCAGGGTTTGCACTCACAAAACTGGGCCCAAGTAATTTTAGACACAAGGGGTTCACTTTCAAAGAAGATCCCCAGAAGGAATGGCTTACGCCAAGGGTGTGTTCCGGCTCCATTATTATTTACTATATTTTTGTCAGACTTAGCAGGGTTGTTGAAGGAGGCTAAAGGTTTATGCCCAAAAATGAACAGGGCACATATTTCCTGCTTATTATAAGCGGACTAGTGATGATGGATATGACGGAGCTAGTGCTACAAAGAAAATTGGATGTGTTTAATTCTTATTGCCAAAGAAAACATTGGTAGTAAATATGGATAAAACGAATATAATGTCGATAGGGAAAAAGAAGAGTGTATTTTCCTACTATTTGGGAGGAGAAAAAGTAGAGAAGGTAAAAAACAAAAATATTTAGGCATGTGGTTTGATTAGGAACTGAGATTGAAAGATCATATTGAATCTCTAAAAAATAGAGCTCTAACATCGGTCTGGGGATTGAAACAGTTTAGCTGTAAATATGGAGGACCTTCCCTTCAGCCGGTTGTCTCTGCCTTTAATGCTATGGTACGTCCTCAATTTCAATTTGGGGTTGAAGTTTTATCATTCTCTGGGAAATTAAATTGGGAGACTGAAGAAAGCACATGTGTAAAGCGTATGCTCTCATTACCTCCTTCAAGCATGATACAAGCTATTAGAGCAGACTGTCAAACGACGGCATGGACCTACCATGGACTGCAAGCCTTGTTGAAATTTTGGTTAAGCATAATAGATGAGTGAATCGCTAAGATTACAAGAATGTGTAAAAAAGAAATAATAACAAGTGAATTACCCTGAGCATTACAAGTGAGAGGACTGTTAGAAAATATTTGCGTCCTCTAAGGTTTATCTGGTAACCAGTGGTGTGGAGATCAAATTCTGAAGCAAACTTTACATATAATTGTAAAGGAGAGGGCAAGAGAAGCAGGTCTGAAGTATTTAGAATGTAAAATCGCTACCTAGTTTATGGTATGTGGATGGAGGAATCCCAGTAGTTTCCCTTATATAGAAGCCCTACCCCACCCAAGACTAAGGGACGCAGTGCTACAGTTTAGAATCGGGTTAAACTAAGGGTATAGGGACCGTAAAGCAAAAACTATTCTTAAGGATGCACAGGGCCTCTGCACATGTGGCTTATTACAGAAATGCAGCACTCAACATATACTTTTGGATTGCCATGGTTTTTAGAAGTACATAAGACGTTTTTAAAACCAATTTTTAAGGAATATAATATGATAAATTGGGATCAAGCGCTTAAGTTACTAGTAGACATGAGATTTTTTTAATGTAGCATGTACACTAGGTCGATTTTTTTTATTGGATTACGAGAAGTTTTCATTGGTCTTATAAGGTCCTGTAAAAAGTAAGATGGGAAGTGGAACAAGAGAGGGCATTTGTTTTTAGATGAACGAAGAGGCTATCAATTGATTGTTTTAAAAATTATATGTATTGATGGTAATATAGGACATTTATTTTGTTATAATGAGGTTCAAAACAAAATGCAGTGTCACTTTATTTAGAATTTGCCCTCATGGAAATTATGAGAACTAAAGGTTTAGCAGAATTATAAGCGGGATAGTGAGTATGCACAATGCACGTTATAAAATTAGTAGGAAAATAAAATTTGTATTTGAAGTTAGAATAATTCATTGTATTATATAAGGAGGGTATGGTAAATATGAGCTGGAATGAACCAAGAATATTGACTGGGAATGTATTATGTAATAGATCATTTTATTGAATTATTGTACTGTTTATTGTGTCTTATACTTTTAAGGTTTTAAGCCAAATAAAGAATTTATAAATTGACTTGAAATCAGGTTACATCCTGATGAGGATACAGCATAACAATGTATTCCTACCACAGTATGCAAACACCTAACTTTACATATACATGTTCAACAGTAAACACCCCGCAGTGAGCTACCAAAATGTGATTTTTAACAATAAATATTAGTCATTCTTACCCTTACGCAGAAAAATTCCAGGGCGGAAAAAGCTCATGAGAGTGGAGGGTTAATCCTCGCCTCTGTGTCCTTAATAGAATAGAAACCTTTCGTTACGATAACTAGGACATTTTTCATTCTATGTCGGGACTGGAGGCAACTTTTATGAAAGTTTATAGTTTGCCCATTACGAGCAAGGCGATATTGAGGATCGGCTTAAAAGAGAATCTCTTAAACGTGGAGTCTGAGGACCAGTCTGCTGCATGGTGGATGTCCTCTAATCTGTCTCCGAGGAAGAAAGCTTTGGAAGCCATGGCTCCCCTGACTGAATGAGCGCCAGATATTTTAATATTGACACCAACTTTCTGCAACGCCCAATGAACCTATCTGGTAATGGTTGGGGAAGATTCGGCCCTAAAGGGTCTTTTGAGGGCAATTAATAGCTGTCTCTCCCCATGAGGTCGGAGCTCCACCGCCCTGCCTCATAACATTTATTACATCTGACCGCAAATAACTTAGGCAAATCTGGAAATGACTGATAGGATACCACCTGCGAGTTACACTTTGTCCTTTTTGTAATGTGGAAAGTGACCCCATCTGAGGTGAAAACCCTACCAGAGATGTTGAGAGCCCTAACATCTGACACTCGTCTGCAGGAGATGAGACACAATAATGTGGCTAGTTTATCTGAAAGTTCCTTGCGTGAAAGGTATTTGTTTGCTGGCCAAGAAAGAAAAAGATTAAGGACCTGATTGACGTCCCACAACCAGAGTAAGAAGGTTCTTGTGGTTGAGATAAACCGATACCTCTCATCCGTTTTCTCCAACCGGTGTTCTCCCACCAGAGAATGTCCTGCAGAAATCGCAGACCTAAAGGCGTTGATTGACCAATATGCTATGTCCCCTTAGGCCAGGGAGGCTAAGAAGTTCAGGATGTGCCCAACTTGGGCCCCCACAGGATCCAGGTGTTGTCGATGACGCCCAGCCATCAAGACCAAGCCGACCTGTATTGCTTAATGGTGCTGTCTGCCCATGCCTTGGAGTGGAAAAACACAGCTTGTCCCGAAATTCCTAGGACTTTCCATTGTTGCCTGTAATCCTCCAAGCCATATGCAATAGGGACCCCTCCATCACTAGGGGGTGAGTAGTTCTGTTGGGACACGTGAGAAGGTTTTGAAGGTGGGATAGAAGAATTGAAAAATCCCAAGAAAGTTCCAGAAGAACTGGAAACCACACTTGAGATCTCCAAACCAGAGTTATCAGTACCAACTCTGCTTGTTGTCCGCGCACCTGTGCAGACAGGAGAGTGATTATGGCGAATGGGGGAAATGCATACCCACGCTCCAGCTCTGAAGGAATGTATCCGTGGCGGTCGCCCCTGAGTTTGGACTCCAACTGAAGCCCCTGGGGAGATGATGATTCAGATGCGAGGTGAACAGGTTGATCGAGAATGGGCTTCACCGTGACTGAAGGGCCTGGAAGATGAGGGCCTTCAATTGCAAGAGGCTGGTATCTCTCAAATGTCGGGAGTGCCAGTCCGCTACTTGGTTGGCTAATCCTGGAAGATGCTCCGTTGTCGCTGAGATTCAATCGGGCAGACAGTAATGCCAGAATGACCTGGCTAGTTCTGAAAGGGTCTTGGAGCTAGTGCCCCCCAAGTGATTTGTATATCCCATAGCCGCCACATTGTCCATCTTGAGAAGGACACAGCATTCCGCTTGATCCTTGGTCCAACATTTGACCACAAAGGATCCCTCCAGCAGCTCGAGACAGTCCTCCTGTGGAAAACGCACCACACCGTGCGCCCTATCCTGAGCCACTGGCATCTGATTCTATGACTAGGTCAGGAAGGGAACCAAGATTGCCTGACGATTCCAAGCTTCCATGTGGTCGAGCCACCACTGGAGTTTCTTCCTCACTTTGTCTGACAGCAGGACTACTTTCGAGTACGTGAGGCCCCTTCGGTGGTGAGTGACTTTGAGGTGCTGCAGGGCCTGATAATGAGGAGGCCTGGGAATAGAGCCAGGATGGAAGAAAACAAAATGCCTATGACTCTTGCGATCTGTTGGAGAGAGACTGACGACTTAGCCACCAGGCGACGTAACTTATGTCTAATCTTGTTCATCTTCCTGGAAGGAAGGGTGAGGGTAGCCTGTACCAAATCCACCACAAAGCCTAAAAACGTCAGGTTCTGGGTGGGCTCAAGGAACAGACTTTGGTCCGTCGATAATGAAGCCGAGGGATTCTGTTGGGGAGATAGCCTTCTGAACGTGTGATAAAAGGAACTGGCAAGATTGGTCCATCAGAAGGAGCTCGTCTAAGTAAACGATCTGGCGGACTCCCCACGCCCTGAGGAATTCCACTAGTGGGTGAATGACCTTGGTGAAGCACCATGGGGTGGCCGAAAAACCAAACTGGAGTGTTGTGAACTCAACCGTTTGCCCCTGCCATTGGAGCTGGAGGAATCGGCAGTGGGGAGGAAATATCGAGACCGTTAGATATGCGTCCTGGAGATTGAGATGCACCATCCAGGCGTTTGGACGGAGAATGTCCCATAGCTGTCAGGAATAAGGCCATGCGCGGTCCAGGTCTCGCCCGAAACTCCGCTGCGCCACTCTGCGGCACTTTATGCGCACCACTTGTAATCCCCTCTTGTTCCAAAGGTGGCCATCAGCATCGTCTGCCCTGTGGCAAAGCTCATAGAGCTGCAGGTTCCGCACATTGGTGGACAAGATGCACCTATCAGTGCCATTCCATGAAGGAACTACAATTCCTATGTTTTTAGAGGCAGCAGCCATCTTGGGGTGTGGCAGGCCTACAAAGCCCAGCCACACCCAAGCACGTTGCTCACTATTTTGAAGACTTCGATGCAGCCAGACCTCATGGGGGTTTCTCTGGAGAAGAGCAGAGTTCCTGAATGGCAGAGTGTCATCCAACCGAAGTATCCTTGTTTCCATGGTGCATTCAAAAACAAGTAGGTCGTACTCGTAGCGGTAAGGCCTTGATGAATCCAAGTTTGGAGGAAGTCATTACTTCCAAAAGGTAAAAACGCCCCTTAGCATAACGAGCAAAGCGTTTTCAGTTTCTAAAGTAAATCGCTCTTGGCACGGCAATTCAGGCGCTTCAGTTCACAGATGTAAAGCGCTCTTGGCACGGCAATTCAGGCGCTTCAGTTCACAGGAGTAAAGCGCACTTGGCTCGATATTCAAAGCGCTTCAATTCACAGGATTAAAGTGCACCTGGCTCGATATTCAAAGAGCGTCAGTTCACATGAGTAAGGCGCCCTTAGCACAGCATTCAAAGCGCTTCAGTTAACCGGAAGTAAAGCGCCCTTGGCACAGCATTCAAAGCGCTTCAGTTCACAGGAATTAACGCGCCCTTGGCACAGTAATAAAAGCACTTCAGTTCACATGAGTAAAGCACCCTAGGACAAATAATCAAAGCGTTTCAGTTTACATGAGTAAAACTTTCAGGCCTAGGTGGCAAATTTGAAAATGTTTCAAAAATAAGCAAATCATAGTTTCATTGTTTTTGGAAACATAATATGTGAGATACATATTTAAGTCTTTGCGAATTTCTAGACTGAGATCAAGCGTTTTATGTTTATGACTGTATAGTAGTTGCATGATTTTTACTAATTGTTCTTGTTCCATGATTCAGAGAAGGGCCACGCCCAGTATTTTGCCTAAAGCTCATGCCCTCTTGAGGTATCATGATTTTACTAATTGTTCTTGTTCCATGATTCAGAGAAGGACCATGCCCAGTTTTGTCTAAGGTTTGACATTCTGAAGTATCATGATTCTACCAATTGTTCTTGTTCCATGATTTACAGAAGGGCCACGCCCCATCCACAGAGACGCCTTTGTATATTCCATAAGGGTCTCAACACTTGCATCCACGGAGACCTCTTTGTCTATTCCATAAAGGTCTCAACACTTGCATCCACGGAGACGCCTTTGTCTATTCATAAGGGTCTCAACACTTGCATCTTCAGAGACGCCTTTGTCTATTCCATAAGGGTCTCAACTCTTGCATCCACGGAGACGCCCTTGTCTATTCGATAAGGGTCTTAACACTTGCATTCCCGGAGACGCCTTTGTCTATTCCATAAGGATCTCAACACTTGCATTCATGGAGACGCCTTTGTCCAAGTGTATAATTGCTGTTATGAACAAGTATGTACATATATGCTTAACCATTTTTCCTTTTCAGATCTCTCTCCCCGCAGTTTCCTATCCTAATTTCCCTTCCCCCCCCCCGCTTGGCTTCATCAATACTCAGTATTCTATAACTTCCTGAGTTGGTGGCGCCGGGAGAGGGGCCTTTTGTTCTACGGCATGCAGATCCCGTGGAAAGGGCACTGTGACAATAGCAGATGGATGCCCTCCTTCTTGAAGTGGCGGTAGACCAGCTATTCATTGAACTCTTAAGTTGATGTGGAGGCGTTGCCCTCCATCCCCGTTTTCCACTAGGAAAAGGTTGCTGATGAAGCCCGCTCGGTAGCGAGATGTTACTGTGATTGCCCCTTTCCGAAGTAACTCAGATCTTTCTGAAGCCACCAGTTGTTTATCCGAGGTGGAAAATACCATGGGCCTGGGAGGATTAAGTTGAACTGGTGAGCCTAAGAACTCTATATAGAACTCTTGGACGGTTTGGAGCACCCAAGCGTCGGAGGCGAGAGCCGCCCAATTGACGAGGAAATGTCAGAGCCTGCCCCCCCAGAGAATGTAAAGGGAAAGAGTGAATACTTACCTTGGGAGGAGCCATAGGAGCCTCTACTTCTAGAGGCAGCTCTTGCCCCCCCTGAACTTGGGATGGGGTCTGGTGGGGTAAAAGGTCCCAAACTTGGAGGTGCCCTGGTATTGCCCTTGTTTGTGGCCTTGACTTCTGCCGGACGCTGGATGTTGTGCGGGGCCAGTTGAGCACCCAATGCCATGACCAGCCCAGGTGAAAACCCAGGGGGTGAAGATTCATTTGATTGAAATCTGTGCCCTGTCCAGGGAGTTGAAGGTCTGGATGAACTTGCCCTACTCCTGGACAAGAGTCTCCAGACAGACCCCCCGCTCCCTGCACCACTGGGCCCACCTTGAGGTCCCCAAGCTTGGGGTTTATTTTGATGAGGAGCGGACAATGTCTCTGTCAAAATTGCGCAATTTGCGTTCCCTAGAAATATAATGGCTCTTTGGGCCCAACTGGAGAGCACCTCCGGTGAAATCAAGGTGCCTGATGCTTTCACATCCTCTGCCATATCTAAGATGCGAGTAAAGGGGCCAGAAATGTCTGGTAACTGGTCCTGGAGGCACTCCAGGACCTGTTTATTCCTTTCTTGGGATCCCAAATAAATTTTCCTAAAAATGTGGCCATGCGCTCATCTTTTTTTCGTAAGTCAGGGCTACCATATTACGTAAAGGTGGGTGGAGTCATTCAGCATGTAGCCAGCTCCGGACTTCCTTGTCGAGTGGGTTACAGAGCCGGCCCGCTACATACGCTGCCACTTTATCGGCGGGCAACCACTTCTCTGATCTGGGGTGGATAAGCAGCTCGGGTTCGAGCAGATCAGATGCCCCTTGAGGGGTGACATTTTGGGATGTCTCCTGCGTATGGGAAGAGGGGCGCCATGAGCAAGAACCCTCGCCCTGGTCCCTGTCTGAGCCTGACTGGGAGTCAGAGTTGGGAGGGTAGTTGGGCCTGGAAGGGGGGGTACTGGGGTTAACCCTGATGAGCCTGGGATAGATGTGTTGTGCTCTTGGGAATGCTCCTGAGCCAGGAAAGCCCACTTCAGTCTGTCAAAAGCGTCCAAATTGACGCCTGGGTTGTGGTCCCTTTTATGTTTAGGGAGCTGCGAAAGCCAGGCCAGTTGACCTGTAGGAATGGGGGGGGAGGGCATCAGCCCCTGAGGGTCCTCCCTCCTTGAGAGGGGTTTCTCGCATAATTCTGCATAATGCATTTAATTTCTGTTCCGGGGGGGCCACTGCTTGTTGAACCGCGTTCCAGATGGAAGCATCCATAATTTTGCAAAAATGCTCATCTATTGGCAGGTAGGTAACCTGTTCCTCCTCCTGCGTGGGACTCCTCGACACCACTCATGGTGGGGTCCAGTTTGTTGGGGTACCCAGTGAAAATATAATGAGGATGCACAGGTTGTAAGAGGGCCTGGGGATACCAGGGCCAGATATGGAGGGCAAGTAAAGAAAGAGAGGGGGGGTTTGACCCCTGGGTTCGTATGTATGGCCTGCCTGCCCAGTAGTAATAAGGTCTAAAGGAGGGGGAACCAAAGGCCTGGAGGCACCAGTCATCCTTGAATTGTTTGGGTTTCTGTCGCCTGGGCTGGTACTTGCTGAACGCGAGTGCACTCTCGTTCTTATGACAATACGGATCCCTTTGAGAAAGTCAAGCTCCAGGCAGGTGGGGGAGTTGGCTTAGAATCTGGCGCTCTGCTCGTCGCGCTACTCTGATGTCCGTTTCAGGCAGCGCTGGTCGAGAGCAGCGAGGCCTTATGCGCATGTCGTGCTAGAGCTGCGGTCCCCTCTGGTGGTTGGCGGGCCACACCACGCTAGCCTCCAGACACTGCAGCACGCTGCGGTTGGCTGAACAGCTGCGGAGGAGCGACAAGCGTTCCCGCGGCCGCATCTAAAAAGAAAAATGGTTAGGCAAATAGAAAGAGTATACTGTGACAAAAGCGAGAATATATGTAAAGAGACAGAGGGAGCAGCGAAGAAAGAGGACGTGGCAGCAGTGTTGATGGATTATATGTGCCTCACAGACTGTTGGTTGGCTGTTGAACTTGTTATTCCTTTGTTTGTTTCTGATTTCCCCACTGTTCTTGGGAAATGTAGTTTTACTTTGGCTGCTGTTAAAATAAAGTGAAGAAAGAAGGCATAATCCTCGCCTCCAGTCCTGACATAGAATCCCTAGGCAGAGGCTCAAATAAGTCTTTTTAAGCACCCCTCCTGCGAAAAAGGCTGTCCTGGCAATTCTGGTCACATTAGACACGAAAAAGCTTTTGACCAGGTGGATTGTCTCTTCCTAACAAGTGCTTGAGAATACTTGATGTGGCCCCAACTTTACAGCTGTGGCACTAGTGGGATACCAAAATCCTTATGCAAGTATATCACTCAATAGAGATACCTCCCTCATACTACAATTACAAAGTGGTACAGGACAGTGGTGCCATCTGTCACATTACCCCCTACTATCTGGTTTGATCATAGAACCTCTAGTTGCCCATTGGTCGAGAAAGAGGTGACAGGTGTGTGGTTTGGAAAAGAGGAACATAAAGTAATGCTATTTAAAGATGATATCCTGCTTATGCTGGCAAATCCAGAAACGGTCCTCTCAAGACTCCAAGCACATCTGGACTCCTTTCAGCAGGTATCCAGATTTAGGATTAACGCTAATAAATCTGAAGTACTCCTCGGCAGGAAGAAGCAACAAATCTCCAGGAACAAGGCCACTTTAGAAGGGCTTTAAAATACATTACATATCTTGGAGTCAAGCTGTCATCAAATGTAGGGGATATCTATAAGATCAGTTACTTACCCCTCCTGGCAGAGATCTGAAGAAACCTACAGAGGTGGGGGTAACTGCCGTTGATGCATAGCTCTGTTGCATCAATGCACTTAAAATGAATATTTTACCAAAACTTTAATTCATCTTTCAAGCCCTACTCCTACTCCTACCACAATCCCTCTTTTTTTAGTTGTTTGTTTTTGAAAAATATGTGGAGGAGGGAGCCCAAGAATCACCTAGAAGATCCTTTGTAGACCAATAGAGAGGGCTAGGCGTTGCCTTCCCAGACAAACACTTATTACATGGCTTCCCAGCTCCAAAAAGTCTGAGAAAGCTTGGGTTCATAGGGACACAGCAGTGGCGGTCCCTTCCCTATGACACAAAGTATGGAAGCCTAGAAGCGATAGACAAACCAATGTTTATCTCAGTATGCCTACAATCACTACACTAAAGGTGTGGGATGATTGCAGTAGGAAATTAGGTTTGACTTGCTATCCCCTCCCCCCTTTTCCTAAGCAGATGTTATTGGATTTTTCTTTCAAAAACAAATTAACTTACAGTTCCTAGGAGAAGTGATTCAAGGTGAACTGCAGCTAGGAGTAAACCTACCAAGGGTGGCTCCTTTGCTGTGGTGAAAGAACATCCCGTTCCCTCCCTCCCAAGCCAAGAAACAGGAGACAAAAAAGAAAACGGTATTGTTTTATTTTTCATCTGCTGGCGCAGCCAGCAGTACAGGGAGGGGCGGGTCAGGGCAACAGGAGGGGGGAGGAGGAAAGAGTTGCACCTAAGTGCACATGTGTGTTTTCCCGGCCGTCTCAGGTGGTCCACACAAACGTGCACTTAGGTTTCTCTAGCCCAGCTGTGTTTAACAGCCGGGTTGGAGAAACTGCACAGACCTTGGCTGTGTCTGAGCAGTAGTGACTGCAGATCAGACAAATCCTGATGCTGCTTTCATGCTATGTTTAGCATGAAGGCAGCACCAAGATTGCTGGGGAGTCTGTACTGGTGTCCCAGCGAATGCTGGCACACCACATGGAGGGAAGAGGAGTGAGGTGGCAGGAGACGGGGATGGTGGTAAGGTAAGTTTATTATTTTTGTTTCCCCCCCCCTCTGTCTCAGTCCCTGCACCCGCATCTTACCTTGAGATTTGCAGCAGCCGCCACTGAAATCTTCTCCCCTCGTATACAGCCGACAGGAGGGCACACACCCTGGCAGTAGAAAATTAAAGCAGGATGTATAGGTTAATAATAGAAAGGGGAGGCGTGCATGAGCTCAGTCTTTCCCAAAGAACTGTCTCGTACCCCGCCCTTCCACCCCCCACCCTACCTCCAGAATTTGAGATGTTGAGTTGAATATCGGTGTAAGAATCTAACTGTTCCAGTGTTGCTCCACAGTGGGGAATAGTGCTCCTATTTTCAAGTCCCCAGCGTCCCAGCTTCTGTCTGAAGCAACCTCATATTCCTAAGTGTATGTGCCTAAGATGGTTCCCCCTTCCCCGAAACAGCAGGCCTAGGTGTTCCTGCAGGTGTGGAACTTGCGGAGTCAGGGCTCGGATTCTTCAAGCTATTTAGAATTGTCTCCAATGCTCGATCTGTCTCCAAAGTCCATATTCCCCGCCTTGCTCCCTCAGGAGTTACTGCACCTTCATCTCTAGAACTCCCTGCACCTGGTTTCCACTCTTGGGCCTCCCGGCGCCTTCTAACATCGTTATTTCTGCTTAGCTAGTATTAGGGCTAAGTCCTGAAATTTGCTTGTTGCCTTAGGTTTGGAGGTGTGGGGGAACCAGTGCAGCAAGCAGTGTTGTGGGGAGACAGTGACTTCTTTTTCAACAACCTCCCCAACACTTGGGCCACCTCCTCCTAGTAAGAGTGCAGTGGAGGACATGCCCACAGCATGTGCATAAAATCAGCCTCTAGCCTGCCACATCTAGGGTAAGCTCAGGGCTAAAAAAATCTACTTGACCACTCGCTATGGTGAGTCATTTTTTTGGGACTTACCACTCCCTTCTGGCAATTTGACAAAGATCAGATGTTCTGTTCTGTCAGAAAGTAAAAAAATATGCCTTTAAATCGTGATCTTGTTACATTTGCTCTGTGTTCAGAGACACAGGTCAAATGTCACTTTGCCTTTTTCCATTCTGGCTGCAGAGTTCCAGGATTGTCTAAGGTGACCTGTCTGATCTGCTGTGTAAACTATGAAATGAAAGGCTATGTGGGTTATTCCTAACACACAACATTTAAATAACTAAGTCGACTGTACAAACATTTCAAGTCAATAGCTATGAAAGAATATTTTTTGTTCTTCAGTGTGATGAAAAAATATTTTAATAGGATGAAAACAAATAAGAACACTTTACTTGGTGATGTACAAATGATAAATATGTTTCCTGAAACCTAGTTTTCACGGATTATTAATGCACTAAATAGTTTTATCAGTAAAGCTGCAGGTTAGTGGGAACGTTTGTGGACATTTCTTGGAAATTTACTGTCTGTAAATGACAGTGTGCTACCACATCATGCTTTAGTAAAATATATTTATTGAAAGTGAGTATTTAAACACCTGCCACCTTCTAGCACAAGAACAATCCCAAGAGGAGAATACAGGGAGAAATAAAGTTATTTCCCCCGTTGTTTCATTTCTACACCACCCCTGGAGTGGGGTAGGGTTTTGATGCATTCCCATGTTTAAAAAATCTTGTAAATCTGGGAATGCGTGAAAATCCATGAAAATCCTTATCGAAGAGGATCACTTTAAACTACTCACCCACGCACACAAAGCCCTCCACAACACAGGTCCGGGCTACCTCAACGACACTCACCTTCCACACCCCCGCCCGCCAGCTCCGCTCCGCCAGCCTTGCCCTCGCCTCTGTCCCCCGCATTCACCCCACCACCACCAGAGGAAGATCCTTCTCTTACCTCGCTGCCAAGACCTGGAACTCCCTACCGCTCCAAATACGCCAGACCCAAGACCTCCCGGCCTTCAGAAAACGCCTCAAGACATCGCTATTTGACCAATAGCTGCCCCCCAGCACCTTGAGACCCTAATGGATGAGTTGCGCGCTTTATAAATTGATTGATTGATTGTTGCATGGGAACACACACGCACCACCCATGGAAATGTCTCTCCCTGGCGCAAAGTAAGGCAACCCTGTGACTTTCACTGCGTTGCCTTACTCCATATCTACAAGGCCATGTAAAGCCATGCAAAGTGGCTTTGAGGGCCTTGTAAATATGGGTCAGCAGCCTGCGCAGCCAGTCCGTCAAAAAAAGTGACGCATCGACGGCGCAGGCCATTTGTAAATCTAGGCCTTAGTCTGTTTAACCAAACAAAAGAGAGTTTTTTTTTTTTTTGTGCAGCAGAAACGCTGAGCGCACATATTTGAAGATGCACTCATATGTGAGAATGCAGGAAAAGGCGACTGTGTAAATTAAAATGTTTGCCTAGGATTACACAATTTGAGACCCGTTTACTGGTCAAGTACATTTTAGTTAGGACGAGTAGATTATTCATGTTACTCCACCTGCAGGTCTAGCAACAATTTTATAATTTTTCAAGGCCTGTACTTCCTGAGTATAGGCTGAGTAAGTAGTGTAACGTATCCCCACCACTTGCACTGTAGTGCGACCCCCTCCTTAGTGGTGAGGTGCGCTTCCTGCAGTAAGGCTGTGTGAGCCCCTGTCCTATGTAGGTATGAGAACCTCTTACAGTGTTTTGTCACAGATGGCATTTCTCTGACTTCCAGGAGAGAAATCGATGCGCCATTGGTGCAGCCGTCTGCCTTTTTGCTGTCCTCCCTTTTTGTGTACCTGGTAGCAGGTGGCTAGGCCTATATAGTAGCCCTTCACTGGTATAGTGAAGGATGTTCGGAAAGTCTTGACTCACTGACTCCCCAGTAACCCTCAAACAAACGAATCCCCATCTCCCACGGCCAAGAAGCCTCATTCCCCTAATTCAAACTGTTAAACAAAACTATAACCCTCGTGGAGGGACCCGCTGCACAACTTCAGGTACCAACCAGAAGCTGCTCATCCAGGGGCTTCGCCCATCCAGCATCTGTTTCTGTGATCAGTTGGCCTCACTGATGGCAGACAGGTGAGCTACCCTCGACCCCATCCAGCGACTGTCATTTCACGCAGTACCAGTTCTGAACTGTCCCCATCAGGCTTGCCACATCAGATGAGGTCATCAGCCGTTCCGTGGTGACGCTTGGTAGCTCAATACTAGTGCTCCTGGAGCTGCAGGAATCCTGGTCTGAGTTGGAGCCTCTTTGTCTCAGTCCACTGCTTGGTGGTGATAGGCAAGACCCTCCATCGCTCAAGGATGCCACTGCCTCCATCGCCTTCTGGTGACCGTCGATGTTGCAGCCTGGAGCATGTCACGTTAGCGCCACATGAAGTCCGTGACTGTGTCCATCTGGGGGGTTTTGATCGATCCATGCCTAGGCCTTGGGGGGGCTTCTTGGGGAAAAAACTAACAGCTTTGGGGTAAGCACTCTCAAATGGGCTGGAAACAGCATGGCTTAGGGGATGCCTTATTCAGGAAGTTTGAGCGATGTCCTGCACCTCACAGCAGAAGTTCAGAAAGACAATCACCTGGCTATTCTTAAGCACAAAGTCATTCCCTTTGTCTTGCCTGGTGCAGTAAGTGATCTTAATCTTTGTAATACAGTAGTCGGGCCATTACTGGTCACGGAAGCACCCCTGGTGGTGGAGGCTCCGCAGTTGCTCTGTGGTCGTGCTCCAGTGCATAAAAAGCCAGCAGACCCTCCCTGGCTACTTCTTCTCGCAACCACTTCTCCATGTAGGTCACTATATTGTTTCCCTCCACTCTCTCAGGAAGCCCTATAACACTTATGTTATTGTGGCGTGACCTGTTTTCTGCATTTTCAGCTCTTGCCTCCAATGGTTACACCTTCACCTCTATGGCGGTCAGTCGCTCATTCACCAAAGTCAATGCCAGAGGTACATCTGCCAATTATCTCTCAGTCGCTGTAACTCATTCAGATAGGTGCCTCTGGTCATCTTGTTGTAGACCCAGGTCTATGCGTAGATTTTCCGTTTTCATTCCCAGCACCTTTCGCCTGCAGGATGTCCTGTAATGTAGGACCCGGTGGTAACCTCTGGAGCTTGTCTTGTACCCTTCCGATGCCCAAGGAGGAGCCACCTGCTTCCTCTGGTACACGTTAGAGCAGCGGTGCAGGCTTAAATATTGTAAGGGCAGTGTTCCACCTCAGGGGTGAGGGAGAGGGTCACCGAACACCAGGAGAGGCCCCCATCTGTGAGACACCAGGGTTCTGGGAAGGTATGGGCAGTGCTACAGAAGCCCCAGACAGAGAACGAACACACACACACACACACACACACACACACACACACACACACACACACACACACACACACACACACACACACACACACACACACACACACACACACACACACACACACACACACACACACACACACACACACACACACACACACACACACACACACACACACACACACACACACACACACACACACACACACACACACACACACACCTCTCGACAGTCCTGCTCCTGCGACAGACCCACTGTGGAACTCTGTGTTATATTGTCACTGACAGAGTACCCTGCATTCATAGGCGGCCCACCTTCTGCCTGTGCCCCCTCCGGGTTACAGAGTTCGGCCCCTGCTGTGAATGACCCACGGGTGGCTCCCAGAGATCCCACCTTTCCTGTGCTTAGCAGGGTGAGGGGGGAATCTGTACTGAGCAGCAATGGACTCCGAGAGCCCTGCAGATGGCCCAGCAGGGAGACGATGACAATAGAAGCCCCTAGAGCAATCAGTCCAAGGCAGATCCATAGCAATGGCTGTGTCTCTGGTGGGAAACTGCTTTTACTACGCAGCCGGAACCACAGCAATGTATGGTTAAGGCACCATGCATATGTGTGGTTCAGGCACACTGTGGGAACAGCCCAGAGAGAAACATGGCGGCCAGGTAAGTGGGGCTAGGACCAGTGGGTGGGTGGTGGAGCAATTTTTAAGGACAGTGTGGGGTCGGAGGGCTTTGGGGAGGAAGAGGTAGTTTTTTAAGGGGGATGTCATTTGTTTTTGTTTTTTTTGTTTTTTTGTTTTTTTAAAGGGGTCATTGTTAGAGCTCAGAGTGGAAGGAGGCTGGGGTAGTTTTTAGGACAGGGGAAGCTAAGTCTTAGGGTGAGGGGGGATTCTAGCTAGTTTTTAGCACAGGGTGGGGTTGGATCTGGGGTTCAGGACAGAGGCGGGTGGGTCGGGGTAGTTTTTAGGACAGGGTGGGGGTAGGGTTTAAGGTGGGAGTGGGGGTCTGGGCACTTTTTAGGGTGGGTGTGTCGGGGTTGTTTTTAGGATAAGGTGGGGTAGGTTTTAGGATTTGGGGTGGGGGTCGGGGTAGTTTTAAGGACTGGATGGGGTAGGTTATAGGGTTTAGTGCTGGGTTGACAGTTTTTCTGCAGGGTGATGCCTTTTTTAGGGTTCAAAGCAGGGCTTGGGGTAGTTGTTAGGGGGGGTGGGGTAGGTTTTTAGAGTTCAGGATGGGGGCGGGAGTCAAGTAGTTTTTAGGACAGGGTGGGGTAGGTTTTAGGGCAGGGGCTGGGGGTCGGGTGTAGTGTTTAGGGCAGGGTGGCGTAGTTTTTACGGGTTAGGGTGGGGTAGTTTTTAAGGCTGGCTGGGGTAGGTTTTAGGGTTCAGGTCGGAGTGGGAGTTGGGGTAGTTTTAAAGGTGAGATTACTTTTAGGGCACAGGGCGGGGTGCAGGGGATGGAAGGGGCAGATTTAATGGCAGGGGCGGGATGGATTGCAGAGTATGGTATCCGGTGTAAGGAAGCAGGGCGGGGGACAATTTACCATGGATGTTCCTTTACCAAACATGCTTTTATAGTGAAATTTGTTGTAAAGGCATACATGATAAAGAAGCGGTCGTTGGTGTGACAGCGTTCTTAAGGCATGCGTGGTTCAGGCATGCATGAATGAGGTTGTCTGGCATACTTTGGGTTATGCTAGTGAAATTATGTTCCACCCTGTTCTTTTTGCCCATAATGCTGCAGATACTTAGGAGATAAGTGTCTAATATTAGTCTGAGATTTTGGGCGTACAATGTCTTTGATACCTTTTGTGATGCTGTGCTTTATGTGGTTTATATCTCAGGATGATAAGTACAGTGATTTTCCTCTTACACCACTCCACCTTCAGTCTTATCTTGTTGAATCAGCCCTGTTCTGAAGTAACAACCTATCCCTAATCGCCTCACTTTCCTGTCTCCACAATAACTCAGGTTCCTTCTCCCGACGTCTGGATTATGTGCCCCCTTCTTGCCCTCATACTTCTCCTCACCACCACCGTCCTAGTAACACCCTTCCCTTATCCCCGCCACCCTCCTCCTCCCCAATTTCCCAACATGGCCACCGCTCGAATTAAGTCTGGAATTAATTGCTACAAAATCATCTACCCTTCTAACCTGTCTAAAGCTGCAACAAAACGTTTCAAGCATAACACCATTGAATATTTCCCCGATTCCCTTTTTGTCGATCAGTTTTACAATGGTCGATATGGGGGGCTCAAAAACGATCAAATTTTTTTCACGCACGACATACCCTCTTGGTCTACCAGCTTTTACAATTCCTTTAACGTCACCTCCTCCTCCTCTATCCCTCATGGGAAACAGCTAAAAATTTCCCCCTCTGCGTGTTTTAACGGCTCCCTCACTATCTCACTCTATAACAACGGTACTGTTATGATCCAAGCCAAAGACACCTGTCTCTCTCTCTTTGGCCGCCTCTTCCCTTCCCTACTCCCCTCCCCTGCGACCGGGCTATCCCTTGACTCTCCATCTAGCTCCCCCAATTACTCCATTTCTCCTCCCCTGACCCCCCCACTCTCCAACAGGCTGCACCCTGGGGAGGCACAGGTCGACCCTCTTCTCTCCCCTCGGACCTCCCCTCGCATTCTTCCCCCCTCACAGTTTGCCCCTCCCCTCTTCACTCCAGCCTTACCTCTAGCTAACACGCTCCTCGTCCATTCCGCACCGTCCCGGCACTCCATTCTCTTTTCTTCCCCCCTCTCCCTGCCGGCCACCCCCCTCCTTAGACCACCTCTCCTCCAGCCCTCTCCCCTTGTCTATGTTCCCTACGCTCCCCTTGTTCCCTCCTCCGCTCTGCTTTTCCGCCCACTCCTCCCCTCACTAAGTACCCCGATTTCCCCGCAAATACATTCCATCTCTCTCCCTCCCCACTCTCCTCCAGCACTGCTGTGCTACCCCCTTTCCTCCCCTGGTAACCCCTTCCCTCCCTCGGACCGAGCAGAATCACTTCCTTTCTTCAACTTCCCTTTCTCCCAATCCCCCCCACTCTGCCCGATACCCGCTCCATCACAGCCACCTCACTTGGCTACCAGGACCTATCCAACCCCCTCCCCTCCCTTCCTTTCATACCTCCCTAATCCCTATGACTCCTCACACTCCTCCCCTCTCCTACCGCCCCACCGCCCCACTCCTCTCCTATCGCCCCCTAATTCTGCCCTTAATTCCTATCCTTCTTGCAACGCCAACAACGACAACTCTCCTCTCACCCCTGGTGCACCAACTCCTGCTCTCATCCTAAACCTTTCCCCACCTCTGAACCCTATACCCCTACTCCCCTCCCGTTCCCCCACCTCTTCCTGCCGTACACTGCCTAGTGCACCCCCTCCTGTTTCCATCGAGCCACCCATTACGCCGTGCTCTTCCTTACTCTCTCTGGAAAATAAGCTAGGCTCTCTAATCACCGCCATCTCCCAACTTGAAGCTACCATTTTAGTTTTAAGCTCCAAGATCTCGACTTTTCCACACACCTCAATTCCTTTGGCTAACACTCACCCTTCCACGAGATGCACCTCACCCTCACACCCCATTATAGCTAAACATAGCCAGTCGTCTGCAAATCCACACAAGCACTCGAACGCCACCCTTCCTTCACTTCCACTTCCCAGTCGCCCTGGAATCTGCACTATTCCGACCATCTCCTCTGTCAGAACCACTCGCCCACCTAAACCCTCCCGAGCGCCCTCATATAAGCACAATATCCCTATCACCCCTCATAGCCCAAGTGCCCCCGTCACCAAAACAGTTGCGTCAGAGCTGCGCTGTCTGCTCCACAACTGCAGATCTGCAATAAAACACAAACTTGAAATCTCCGATACCATCAACCTGCACAATATTGACATGCTCTTCCTCACAGAGACCTGGTTCAACGATACCTCTCACTCAATGTTTGATCTCCTTGTACCCACAGGCTATTCTATACTTAGAAATGACAGAATTGACAAAGTGGGGGGAGGTGTTGCGGTCATCTTTAGAAACTCCCTTCAACTTAAGGCTCTTCCTAACAGCTCCTTCCACACTTTTGAATGCCTATCACTTGAGCTTCAATTGCACCACCGCTCACCTCTCAGATTCCATGCTATTTACCACCCGCCTGGTAGCAGCCCTTCGTTTATGGAGGAACTCACGGACTGCATCAGCGACCAATTCATGCAAAGTGACAATCAGATCTTCGTGGGTGACTTCAATGTCCACTGGGGCTCACCTCAAGACACCAATGCGAATTTGCTGGCCACCTTCCTCTCTGCAAACGATCTTATCCAACACTGCACAGAAACAACACACTCTAAAGGCTCAATCCTGGACCTTGTCATTTCTAAAGCAGGCTTGCTGACTATCGCTACCCCTATTCATGTAGACTGGTCGGATCACCTCCTCATCCCATTCTCTCTTCACCTATCACACTCTATAACTCTGGGCCAGCCTAAGAGGGCTACTTCCTGGTTCCGTGACACTAAAAATATTGACCTCAGTACCCTCTGTGATTCTGCTTTGCTATCACTTCCAAGGCTAGACCCGGACCTAGATGTCAACGAACTCACCTCCCAATGCCTCACAGTCCTTGCAGTCGAAATCAATAATGTCGCTCCTCTCCAAAGCAAAAAGAAAAGGCCCACTCCCTCAGCACCTTGGTTCAACAAATCCCTCTATGAAGAAAGGAAGTTCATAAGAGCCCTTGAGAAACAATGGAGACAAGCACCCTCCACTGAAAATTTGGCCACGCTTCGTTCAGCAAGATCCAAGTACCACAAGCTCATCTTCCTTGGAAAAGCGTTGCACTACAAATCCCTCCTTGACTCAGCCAAAAATAGACCCAAAAAACTATTCGACCTCATCAAGAACCCTAACAGCTCTCCCCCAACCTCCAAATTGGAAGATTCCACAAAGAAAGCAGCGGAATTCGCTATATTCTTTGACGAAAAGGTAAAATCACTTGTAGATCAGGTCATTCATCCTACCCCCCACAGAGGAGTGCAAATCCTTAACCATTTGGCAAAATTTTTACCCCATCTCTGACGATGCTCTCCTTAAATGCATCCTCGATACAAAGCCCTCTAACCATTCTCTTGACCCCATCCCTAGTGCCATTGCCATTGACTTCTATACTAATTCTCTTTCCTATTGGACCACTCTGGTCAACCGCTCCCTTCCTGTGTCCTTCAAAACTGGGCAGGTCACCCCTCTGCTAAAAAAAACCACCGCTGATGCGAACGACCTCAACAACTACCGTCCCATCACTAACCTACCCTTTCTTGCGAAAATCACAGAAAAATGTGTAGCGAAACAACTCTCTCGCCATATCAAGGAAAATGATCTTCTTGACAATTTCCAGTCTGGCTTCATTCAAAACTGCAGCACTGAAACAGCCCTGCTGCTAGTGATTGATGACGCGCTGCGGATACTCGATTCAGGGGAGTCTTGTCTTCTAATTCTTCTTGACCTTTCTGCAGCCTTTGACACTGTCAATCACAACACTCTCCTTAACACTCTTCAACAGAGAATGGGCATGGAGGGCACTGTGCTCAAATGGTTTGCCTCCTTCCTCTCTGATAGATCCCAAATGATCAAAATAGCGAACAGTCTTTCAGCTCCTTTAGCGGTCAGCCAAGGTGTCCCTCAAGGCTCCATACTTGCACCCACACTGTTCAATCTCTATTTAGAACCGTTGGGAAATCTCCTGAGTAAATCCGGGATCCACTATCATCTATATGCGGATGACACTCAGATCTACCTTAAGGTGGCCTCCACTCACGATCTCTCCTTCCTTAGCTCTACTCTCGACTCCATTCAAAACTGGATGATAACTCATCAACTGATCCTGAATCCCTCCAAAACAGAATTCCTCCTCCTCTCCTCCTCACTTTCTCATCCCCCAGTGCAATCATGGATGGATCAGATCAATCTAATGAACAATAAGCCCATCATTGTCGAGAGCGCAAAATCCCTTGGTGTCATACTCAACAAAAAACTCAATCTACTCTCCCACATTGACTCCATTGCAAAGTCTGCTCGACACCAACTGCGCCTTCTTTGGGGGATGCGTCGCTTCTTCCCGGAGCACGACCTTAAAACCCTGGTCCAATTGCTGGTTCTCTCTAGATTGGACTACTGCAACTCTCTTCTTACTGGCCTTCCCAAATCCCACCTTTCCCCCCTGAAGTCTATTCTCCATTCAGCAGCTCGTTTCATATATGGGGCCAAAAGAAGCGACCACATCACACCCATGTTATCCACCCTCCGTTGGCTTCCCATAGAGGCAAGATCTATCTACAAAACTGCATGTATCACCCACAAAGCCTTGCACTCCTCCTCCCCTCGCTACCTGGTGAATAAGCTGAAACTCTCTGGGGGCTCCAGACCATCACGTAATGCAGAAAAATTATTGCTTGAACCTCCCATTTTCAAGAAGGAAAGATCGATGGCCCAATCCTTTTCAGGCAACGCGGTGAGAATCTGGAACTCACTTCCGCCTCAGCTTCGGACCACCACCTCTTCCCAGGCCTTCAAAACTGACCTCAAAGCTCTCCTCCTTCAAAGACACTTCCAAAGTTAATTCAAGCCCTCTGTTTTCTGAAGGAAGTCCTTCCATTATAGGAAATTCTGTTCTCCATGCCTATAGAAGTGCCTTCCCAGGGTGTTTTTGTGTTTTGAGTGTCTGCCATTTAGTGCAGTATTATACCTCTACCTGTATTTTGTACTCGTTTGTAACATGCACACGGCACCTTTCCTTTTCAACGTATCATTTGCTACCTCTTATATCTTGTTTGCTTTTGATACATGAACAACGGCCACCACTGCCTCAGGTAACGTAACTATTGTTTTAGTGTTTTGAGTGTCTACCATTGATTGCAACTTTTTTTACCTCTATTCGTACTTTATTTGCTCTTGTAACCTGCACACGTCACTTTTTCCTCTCATAACGTATCGTTTGCTACCTCGTTTATTTTTTGCTCTTGATACGTGCACAATTATCACGATTGCCTCATGTAATGTAACGCTTGTTTTTGTAACAGGCTCACTTGTATTTCTTCTCCTCTTGTATCTTTACTTTGCCTATTGTGAAGCGCTCTGACACCTTCGGGTAAAGTCCGCGCTATATAAAAACGCATTAAATAAAATAAATAAAATAAAACAACTGTCTCCAGTGAGCAGGCCTGCCTGTTGCATGCAGGGCCTGCCGCAAGCCCTCACCGCCAGATACTCAGCGCCATGCGCAGGCCACATGATGGAAACAGGCCTGCGCCAGCTCCTCATCGATAGGAGCACCCCTCTGAGGCTCACCAGCCCCCTGTCGAGGACACTGTCCCTCGCCGTGCTCTGGGTCTGAAGCATGCAACAGATGCCTTTTCCCCAGCACGGCAGGGCCTTAAGCCCGCCCCAACTTCTCTTGTTGCTGTCAGTGGTGGGGAGAGCTCACAGTCCACTCTCCTTCTCACCTGCTGCCTGATAGAGGGTGGGTCCTCAGTCAGATGCTGCGGGGCTCAAAGTGTCCCCAGGCGTATCACGTTGCGGTGGACTCCGCATCTGCAGTCCTGGGTCTCCGTTGGATACCACGGGTGCTCAATAGCTTTTCCCAGTCGGGTGCCACGCCTCTATCCTGCTCCATTTGTCGAACGGGGGGACCCGATCCCGAAATTGGGAGTGTTACTGCTAGGTTTAGGAACAAGAGAGGAAGGGGTTGGCCCCGTCCGCCGTGCCCTGCGGGCCAATGCGAGCCGCTCCTCTGTCAGTGTACTGCTGCCACCGTCTTGGCCTGACCGCCCTGATCGGTGTTCCAGGAGCCTGGTCCTCCTCTTCGGGTTAGCTAGGGAGACCCGCAAGACTCTCGTCTGTCATCCCTTAGCCCTCACCAGTGCTGCAGGGGCCCCTCTGAATTGTCTCGTCGACAAGATGTGCCGGTTGGGATTTCACCAGCCATAGCGTAGTGAGCTGCAGCCTACTCCATTGCCAGCTGGCCACGCCCCCTCATTACTATATACACTCCCATTTATTTTAACCTGGCTTTCACGTCTGCCCTCATGCTGGTACGCCTTCGATACTTGGCAGAGGGGCTGTTGCTTAATGGTGAGAGATTTGTATCAGGGAGGCGCTATCAAATCTTTCATGGATTGCAAACGAAAATTCAGCCTAATGATTTAAATTGCGCTATTTGCAATTGTGACACTAAGTGTCACATCTGACTGTTAAGGAAGCAGCTCTGCGCGAATGGACCTCAATTGATCAATTTATTAAACTGAGAACAGGAACGTGGTTGGTAGCATATTTTCGCTTTATTAATTGCTGGCCAATGCAGCACTACCAGACCCTATGCTTACCCATACACTGACAAATGGGAAAATCCCACAAAACACACTCACAGCAACAATTGACCCATATGTGTTTTGCACAAGAACTTCCATAATTGTCTGAGTAAAGACGCCCATTATAAACTATTTAATGACTGGTACATGTACCCAGCTAAATTACATGAAGTACTCTCATGTTTCCAGTGCATTATGCTAGAGGTGAGCAACCTCCTCCACATAGGGTGGTTATGCCTTCGAATAGTACCTTTCTAGAAGGAGTTACTAGGTGTAATATGGGATATTCTGGGCTACCCTTCTTCCAAAGGACCTGGCATATCTATTTTTAGGGTCGTGAAGCCGAACTCACATTAGTGATCGAAAGGGGACAAATTATTTGCATGGAGCTGCTTGGGCTCTACCATAACCGCTATTGCAGCATTTTGGGAAAATAAAGAAGCGCAAGGCATCACATGGTGGCATTCTCGTCGTTGGAATATGTTGGTAGTTTAAACAAATGACTTAACTTGGCTGTCGATGTTAAAGATTTTTCAACCCTGTGGAAACCTCTTCTGCATTATCTAATCAAGGGAAACCCCTCTTGGGCATACCCTCCACGCCTTAGAACATTGAACTTATTCTAAGGACAATTCTAAGGAAGAAAGCAAAAAACATAAATGTTGCTCCTTGGTTTATTACACATTAACGAGCCCTGAATTTGGGGGGGGGGGGTGGGAGTGCTGTACAGTTTTTTTTTTTTTTTGTTTTACTTATTGTTCATGAGAAGCCTCCATTTCTAGTTCGCCGTAAACAGTTGTAATAGACTACATTTAAGGGCAGAGAATTATGCCTCACTGGATTATTGCTCTGATATACTTCTATCATAAACTTTTAAAAACCTAACACAATTATTTGGTAAAAAAGGGCATACTGTTTAACTTTCAGTTAGAGTTTAGGAAAGGACTCAACAGGTGGATCTTAACTACTATGGATGATTAGTCGTTATGACAAAAAGCTTTTAACTCCCTGTAGATTGGACTTTTTAGCAGGAAGGCAAAGTTTTTCAATGACACAGGCTCTATAAGTAATTGCTCCCTCACCTTCATTTTGCTCGATGGCTAACCAAACCCACATGCATTTTTTACTTGTCACCTACTGACCCCTTTTAGCTGTCATTTGTCACCAGACCTATTGTGGACCATATCAAAATTTGCTGCTTTCTAATGCTTGTCAGTTACTTGCTTCTTTTTTGATAGCTTTCCTCCTCCTCTTGTGTTTGCCGGTGACCTGGAAGATATCTTCTTTTCTATCCTTTTGACGGGATGAATTCTATTTTTTCAGTGCTGACATTCAGCGGGCTGCTTTTTTTTCAGCACACCGTGAAGTTAGCACGTTTTTGTGCTTTCTCCCTTGCGTGGTGCATCTTCTCATTAAATACACCATTGCGCTCCATGTAGCTTCCTCCTCAGCCCAGCACTGCTCGCCGTTGCTTCCCACACATCAGCTTTTTTAAAGCTTTTTATTTTAATTTCCTCCCCTCTCTGTAACCCTGCCTCAGACTCCTCCATTGCTCTCCTTCCGATTCCCTCCTACTTTGTCCAGTCCAGTTGCTACCCCCCAACACAAACACTGTTGAAAAAGCAGGACCTTTCCTCGAAAATAAAATTTCCATCCGCTTCTTATTTCGCTCACTATAGTTATTCTTATCTGGGTTCACTGACACTACAAGTGCTTAGCAACCTTTGATAACTTATAGCTTCTTGAGGGCCACAGTGAGATTCAGGGAGATGTAGACACTGGAGCATGTTCAATTTACATTATCTGGAAGTAGGGGCTTGACTAAATGTTTGATTTGTTTTTTATTGATGGCAGTATTGACGTTCTTTGTTTTTATGATTGCTACTGAAAGAAAATAAACTAAGATGATGATGTTGAATGCTTGAAGGAAATAGGGCACTGCAGAAGGCATCGAGTTTACACAAGAACAAAGGCAAATACTTTCAGTGCTTCTTGATCAAAACATATGGGCAAACATGGGTGTAAACCTATTCTAGATGCAGGAGCAACAAGCAAATGGATGAAAAAAGGAAAAATCGGAATGCTTATAAAAATTTTACCCAAATACTACAAGGGAATGTATATGCTCCACAGATCTTCACTATCTTATTTTAATGTGTCAATTCACTTGGGGCTCTGAAAACTGTTAAATATGAAGTTCAGAGCATCTACTTTCAACTTTAGATCATGCTTTTCCACTTAACATAGTCACTTAGATTGTTCTCAAGATCTAAGCCCTTGCTAACTGCACGTCAGGATTTGTAGTATGGATTAGAGACAGTTTGCTGCAGAAATAGTTACAACGTTTTCAAACAACCCTATGGATTTGAATTTGTCATTATTTATGAAAAATTGCAGTGTATATTAGTAATGAATGCAATATTAGGGGAGCACTGTTGACTTCAAGGAAAGTAAGCGTGCAGCCTAAGGAGGAGTCAATATTATCCATTCAGATCAAATTGCCCAAAATGATAAAACTAAAACTTCTCCGACCACCGTAGAAATCATCCTAGGCGGTGGTATCCTGCATTGCAATAACTACTTAGGCCGGATTATCCACAATGTTACTCTAAGACTATATGGAGTACCATTAGAGACATTAATCAGTGAAGCAGGATGGTAAGTTGACTCAGTTGATTGTAGCATTGTAATGATACCCATCATTGACCAACTGCCACAACAGAATGAAAGAGGTGTTCTTCAAAAATGCAGTATAAACACTGATTATTGTAAGGCATACTTCTAAGCAATATTGATTTGCAAACATTTTAGATTTACAAGCTAAAGGAACTTGACCTCACGAGGAAGCATCTAATAACCTGGTAGAGCTGAGGGAAGTTCATCTGGCCCTAAAGTTGTTTCTGCCATTATTAAACAGTGAACATGTTTTTTAATTCAGATGGTGTTCTGCTTTCCTGCTCTTATCTCATAACCGAGCTTACAGAACCTCTCTGGAATGCACTTCTGAGTTTAAAGAAGACATTTATTGTTATTATTACTTCACCACAAGGTTCTTGAGAGACGAAATTAGTAGATTGGAAGCACACGTTCAAAAGTAGTCGCAGCAATGAAAGCAAAATATATCAAAGTACTTCTCAGTTGCAATGTACACAGCAAATAGATGTGATTATATTATAGCATAACTTCAAAGCAAAGCATAAAAGTCAAAATTCATCACCGTAGGGCCTATAGCTCAGCTTCATCTTTCTGGGGTCTGCAAGTTGATGACTCTGGTCAACTGCGAGAAAGAGATTTTCTACCCAAACGGGAGACAGGCAACTGAAGTCTACGTTCCTGTCTCAAGTCAAGCAGATTCAATCTACCCCTGCTGTAGCCCAGAGTCATCCTTAAAAGCAAACTCAGTGTGAGAACCGAAGAAACTTGGAGAGTGGCCAATTCTCCCGAGCTCTCAGACTGGATTGCACGGTAAACAAAAAATCTACGTGCTCTTATCAGATAAGGTCTGGTGTGAAGAAAACAGCTTGGTCTACCATGTGGAAAAACACAGCTTGGAAAAACATAGCTCATCTGCAATGTCTCAACTGCAATGTCTAACCCCACGTTAAAGCCAATAGGCAGCTAACCTAAATATCAAATGTAATGTCACGTCAAAGCCAATAGGAAGCTAAACTGAATACAGAATGTAATGTCTAATGCCATGTCAAAACCAATAGGCACCTAAACTGAATACAGAATGTAATGGCTAACGCCATGTCAAAGCCAATAGGCAGCTAAACTGAATACAGAATGTAATGGCTAATGCCATGTCAAAGCCAATAGGCAGCTAAACTGAACAAAACATATAATGTGCTACTGGTGAACATTGAGGAACTAATATGCGCAGTGGTGAAACACAAAGTCATTGGTCAAACACAATTAATAGCATCACAGATGGACACTATAACTATATATTTCCTCAAGACCCTGGAAAGAATGCAATGGAGAGTACACAAAGGGTGCTCAATCCAAAGAGATTTGACTAATAACTAGAAATATGATTAGAAAGGTGATTGTGTTTCCCGGAAGGGGCAGGCGGCATCTGCGGGGAGGCTTGAGGCTTCGGCGAGCACACGGAGGGCGTAGAGGTTCCTTTCTTCGCCATTTTCTTTTGGAGGCCAACCAAGGACATTCTTTGCGGCTTTCTGAGTGCTTTGGTCTGTTTTCCACAGGGTCCTCTGGAGAACGCGGTGGGCTTCTGCGGGCCGCGCTGCTGCTTCATCCGGGCATCCGAGGAGCGGCACCGGGCAGCGCCCGCCCTGCCCTCCCGCGGGGACTTCGACTTTGGTGGCAGCTAGCAGCAGCGGGGCTCCAGGGAGCGGCGGCGCCTCCAGCACAGCCTCAGCTTCTCCGGCTTCTCAGTGGGCCACGAGCTGGGCAGCCTACTCACCTCGCTGGCCGTCCAGACACAGAACCTGCACAACCGGCAGCAGCGCCCTGGAGGCAGCCCGCCTCCCCGGGACCCCCAGCCCACCGTTGCTTCCTCCTTCCAGCCCTTGCTCTGGCGTCTCTCCGAGTCTCCGGTCTTTGACGCGCCCCCCAGTCCTCTCGACTCCCTGTCAGACTGTGAGAGTTACCCCAAGTGGCTCCCTCAGCGGCTCCGGCTCCCTGAGCGGCTCTGAGTCCCCCGGGCTGGACTCGGGTCCATCTGCAACGCACCAGGAGGCGCATAAACTTGACTCAGCCCTCTGCTGCGTGGGACTCCCAACAGCCGGGATTCCTTGCTGCAGAATGCCGCGGCTGCTGTTTACTTTGGCGCCCGGAGGCGCATAAACTTTGCTCCGCCCTCCGCTGCGCGGGACGCGCATCCTGAGGAGGCGAGGGGGCTCAGACTCCCACAGCCGGGATTTGCTGCGGCAGAACGCCGTGGCTGCTGTTTACTTTGGCACCAGGAGGCGAATAAACTTGTCTCAGCCCTCCGCTTAGGCTCGTCCGCTGCCGGAAGAGGCCGGGCCGGGCCTATTTCTGTTTGTTTATAACATTTTTAACTCTGTTATTTATTTGTTGGCAGATCATTTGGCTGTCATTTTTAAATAAGACTTTTCGTTTTTAATTAGGTATCTGTCTGTTTTGATGGGGAAACGTAAAGGGGAACATGGAAAGGGGGGTTCCTGTTGGGAGGCCCCCGCCCCTAAGCTGATAACAAGTTATCTCACTTCTGTGATGGGTGCTATTGAGTCGGAGATCGGGAGGGTGGAAGCTACCCTAGAATCAACCTTGGAGAAAACAGGAAAAGGCGAGACGGAAAAAAGGCCCCCCCATACAAAATCTCCAGTAACCAGGATAGGGAACACTTGTATCATAATAGATACGCACCCTCGAATTGATCAAATTACCCCAATGACTTCAGAGAGTCCACCTCTAAAAAAGAGTAGGCATGTGATTTCCCGCCATACTGCAGACTCCCCTTTAGATCTGGCTTTGCCATTGGTAAAATCTAATGTTTTAGGAAAAGATTCATTAGGAATTGAGAACGTAAAGGGGAAGACACAAATAAAATCGTTAATCAGAGCTATCGGGAAACAGACAAGAGAGACTAAACCCTTGGAATTTTCCAAAGACTATCTTACCCAGTTTGAAAATCACTTTAGCGACCTAAGGAAGTTATGTACCTTGGTTCTGGAAAAAGTGGCTATCCTTGAGGAGAAGGTTGACTCGTTATCAATGGTACTGAAACCACCCTTGATGAGAGTGGAACCCCATCCTAACTCTGTTGATTCTTTTAGCCCAGCAGTCCAGGCTACTCTCCCAAAACAAAATGATAGGATGAATCATGCTCAGCATTCCACTTTAAAGCCTGTGAATCCTGTGGCAAAAGATTATCCCATAAATATGCTATCCCAGCGGAGATTAGCCATTTGGGAGGACTATGAGGGCTCGGCGCAGTCTTTGATAGTAGCACCTACATTCTCTTCCAGGGGATCCTTTTAGTCATAAACATTGAATATTCCCGCCCTCGTGCGGGGATCCCGGAGCATACATAAAATACACACATATAAAAGTATGAAATATGCATAAAAAAAATATATATAGCATTTTTAGTAGACAATTTTCATACTAAACTCATGTATACATGTGTATACCCGCAATGCAGACTATATTCATAAACAGGCTAAAAGAACGAGTTACTTACCTTCGGTAACGACTTTTCTGGTGGATACATTAGCTACCTGTGGATTCCTCACCTAATGAATACTCCCATGGCGCCAGCATTCGACGGAAATCTTCTTACTAGCCTCTGCACGTCGACGAGGACGTCACTCTAGCCCACGCAACGCCGTCTGACGTTATACAGGCAATAAGAGGTCCTCGACGACGTGCGGACGTCAGTACCAATCATTTTTTACGTGCATGAGAACAACCAGGCAATGCAATGAAAGAGCAAGGCAACATCCCATTACATTGTAAAAATACACAACATTGCATGAATAACTGTAAATCTTTTATATATATATATAACTCTCTCTTTTTAAAATATATATACACATCAAGTATATACACAAAGATATATACATATTATACATATATATAAATATATTATATACAACCTCCATTGCACCCTCAAAGACCAAGAGGAGCGTACTCAAGGATTACTTGGTAAGACCAGAAAGGCAACGGGGAGGCGGGTGGGACCGTGAGGAATCCACAGGTAGCTAATGTATCCACCAGAAAAGTCGTTACCGAAGGTAAGTAACTCGTTCTTCTGATGGATACAACTACCTGTGGATTCCTCACCTAATGAATAGAGTCCCAAAGCAGTACCACTCCCGGCGGTGGGTGCCTAAATGGTCAAACCAAGAAATCCTGCAGCACTGACCGTGCAAAATGGCCGTCCCTTCTAACCTCAGAATCCAAACAGTAATGTTTTGCAAAAGTGTGAAGGGACGACCAAGTTGCGGCCTTGCAGATGTCGACCACAGGAACACCTCTGGCCAAGGCCGAAGTGGCCGACTTAGCTCTGGTGGAATGAGCTCTAATGCCCTCAGGAGGATCCTTCTTTGCCAAAGAGTAACAGATTTTAATGCAAAGAACAACCCACCTGGATAGTGTTCTCTTGTGGACTGCCTTTCCTCTCCTCTTGCCCACGTATCCAATAAACAGCTGATCCTCCAGCCTGAAATCCTTTGTTCTATCAATAAAGAAGCTCAACGCTCTCTTTGGGTCCAGACGGTGCAGTCTTTCTTCCTCTTTGGAAGGATGAGGCGGAGGATAGAACGTGGACAAAGTAATTGCCTGAGCCAAATGGAAGGGTGAAACAACCTTCGGGAGGAAAGCAGCCTTGGTCCTCAACACCACCTTATCCCCATAAAAAGTTGTATAAGGGGGCTTTACTGATAAGGCCTGCAACTCACTCACTCTCCTTGCTGATGTTATAGCTATCAGGAAGACTGTTTTTAAAACCAAATACCTTAAGGGGCAAGAATGCATAGGTTCAAAAGGGGACCCCATAAGGAAAGTCAGGACCAAGGACAAATCCCATTGCGGCATAACGAATGGCTTTGGAGGATATTTATTTAGAAGACCTTTCAGGAATCTGATAACAATAGGGGATTTAAATAAAGATGGTTGGTCTGGAAGACATATGAAGGCTGACAAGGCCGATAAATAACCCTTAATGGTAGCCACTGCACAACCTTTCTGCGCTAGAGACAGAGCAAAAGACAAAACGTCCGATAGATGAGAATACAAAGGATCAATCTGCCTCTCTCCACACCACGCAACAAATTTAGACCATCTATTAGCGTAGATAGATTTAGTGGAGTGTCGCCTGGCCGCTAATATAACATCCACTACCTCAGGCGGGAGAGAGAAGGAACTCAGGTTGCCCCGTTCAATCTCCAGGCATGTAGGTGCAGACTCTGGAGGTTGGGGTGTAGAACCTGCCCCTGCGACTGCGAGAGGAGGTCTGCCCTGAAAGGGAGACGGAGCGGAGGGCACATTGAGAGTTGGAGAAGGTCGGAGTACCATACCCTCCTTGGCCAATCCGGAGCTATTAGGATGACTAGAGCCCGGTCCTGGCGAATCTTCCTCAATACTCGAGGAATCAAGGGTATGGGAGGAAACGCGTAAAGCAACTGGCCGCACCAGGTTATTTGAAACGCGTCCCCCAACGCTCCCTGCATCGGATACTGGAGGCTGCAGAACAACGGACAATGCGCGTTCTCTCGAGTGGCAAACAGATCTACCCGAGGAAACCCCCACCTCTGGAAGATTAAACGGACTTGATCTGGATGGAGACGCCACTCGTGGTCTGCCGAGAAATGGCGACTGAGACTGTCCGCACGCACGTTCAAGACTCCGGCCAGATGGTTTGCTATCAAGCAAATCTGATGGTCCTTTGCCCAGGACCATAGTCGAAGAGCTTCTCTGCAGAGAAGGTACGACCCCACTCCTCCCTGCTTGTTTATGTACCACATCGTGGTAGTATTGTCCGTTAGGACCTGTACCGACTGACCACGAAGGGAAGGGAGGAAGGCCTTGAGAGCCAGACGTACAGCCCGTAACTCTAACAGATTGATGTGAAACATCTGTTCCTCTGGAGACCAAAGACCTTTGATCTCCAGATCCCCCAGATGAGCTCCCCACCCTAGAGTGGAAGCATCCGTTATGACTGTGGCCACTGGTGGCGACTGCGCGAACGGCTTTCCTTGTGAAAAATTGTTGCTTGCAATCCACCACTTCAAATCCACAGCAGCATCTCTGGAGATCTTGACAGTACTCTCTAGATCCCCTTTGTGTTGAGACCACTGCCTTCGGAGGCACCACTGAAGAGCCCTCATGTGCCAGCGAGCATGCGTGACCAACAGAATGCAGGAGGCAAAAAGACCGAGCAGACGAAGGACCTTGAGAACTGGAACTACCGCTCCATTTTGAAACATTGGAACCAAATCCTGAATATCTTGAATCCGCTGAGGCGGAGGAAAGGCCCGACCCAATGTTGTATCCAGTACTGCCCCTATGAACAGGAGGCGCTGAGAGGGCTTTAGGTGAGATTTGGGCTCGTTCACCGAAAAACCCAGGTCGAACAACAACTGGGTTGTTGACTGCAGATGATGCGACACAAGCTCCGGGGACTTGGCTTTGATCAACCAGTCGTCCAAATAAGGGAATACTGCTATCCCCTTCCTTCTGAGTTCTGCCGCAACCACCGACATCACCTTCGTGAAGACTCGAGGTGCTGAAGTAAGACCGAACGGAAGGACCGCAAACTGATAGTGTTGCGATCCCACCACAAACCGGAGATACTTCCTGTGTGACTTGAGTATCGGGATATGAAAGTAAGCATCCTGCAAGTCGACAGACACCATCCAGTCTTCCTTGTTCAACGCCAAAAGCACCTGTGCTAGGGTCAGCATCTTGAATTTTTCCTGCTTGAGGAACCAATTCAAGATCCTCAGGTCCAGAATTGGTCTCAAACGACCATCCTTCTTGGGAATCAGGAAATACCTTGAGTAACATCCTCTACCCCTTTCCTGCTCTGGGACCAACTCCACCGCGCCCTTGGAAAGGAGGGCTTGTACCTCCTGTTCTAGCAACAGGAGGTGTTCTTCTGAACAATAAGAAGGGCGGGGCGGGATGAGGGGCGGGAACTCCCGAAAGGGAAGGGTGTAGCCTTTTCCCACAATACTGAGAACCCAAGTGTCCGTTGTAACAGTCTTCCATTTGGTGAGAAAATGCTGTAATCTTCCCCCTACAGGAGAGGAGTGAGTGGGAAATGGTGGAAGCCTAAGGCTGCTTCCCCTGCTGCACCCCGCCAGAGGATGAGGAAGAGGCAGAGTGCTGCTGAGAGGCTCCTCTGGTGCGGACCCTACCTCTCCCCCTGAAAGATCTATAGGGATGGGAAGAGGCAGGTTGCTGATATCTTCCCCGAAAGGAAGAGGAGGAAGAGCCACGCCCAAATCCACGAAACCTCCTGAAAAATCTGGAAGAGGCCGTGGAAGAAGGAGCTTGGAGCCCTAACGACTTAGCCGTGGCCCTGCTTTCCTTAAAACGTTCCAAGGCCGAATCAGCCTTGGCTCCAAACAATTTGTCCCCATCAAACGGGAGATCCAACAATGTGGACTGTACATCTGCAGAAAAGCCCGAGTTACGGAGCCAGGCCTGTCTCCTTGCCACCACAGTTGTGCCCATTGCTCTGGCTACCGAGTCAGTGGTATCCAGTCCCGTCTGGATAATCTGGGTCGCAGCAGCCTGAGCATTTGAGACAAGATCCAAAAGACCCTGGGGAAGCTCTGTAAACGATGAGGAAATGTCATCCATCAGAGCATGAATATACCTCCCCAGGATACAGGTTGCATTGGTGGCTTTTAACGCCAGACTGCAGGACGAAAAAATCTTCTTCGACTGCGCCTCTAGCTTCTTTGAATCTCTGTCCCCAGGCACCGTCGGGAAAGAACCAGGCGCTGACTTGGATGAACAGGAGGCCTGCACCACCAAGCTCTCCGGCGTAGGGTGCCTAGATAGAAACCCAGGGTCAGTCGGAGCCGCCCGATACCTCCTGGCCACGGCTCTGTGAACTGCTGGGGAAGATGCCGGCCTCTTCCACACCTCTATCACCGGATCCAGCAGAGCGTCATTAAATGGCAACAGAGGCTCCGCCGCAGCTGAGGCCGGATGTAGCACCTCTGTCAAAAGGTTTTGTTTAGCCTCCACCACCGGCAAAGGCAGGTCCAAAAAACTAGCTGCCTTCCGTACCACTGCATGAAAGGAAGCAGCCTCCTCAGTATATTCCCCCGGGGACGAAAGATCCCACTCAGGGGAAGTGTCCAGCCCACTGGCCGACTCCAGTCCACGCAGCCCATCACCCGAGTCCTCTAGCTCTCCTTCCTCCAGGGCTCGTTGGTACTCCTGCTCTTCTAATACACGGAGAGCTCGTCTCCTGGAATGAAGTCGCTGTTCAATACGCGGAGTCGACAATGCCTCCGCCGAAGTCGAAGATCGGCGCCGATCTTCAGAAGCCACCGACGCCGCGTCCGGCGCCACAGGTAACTTCGGCGCCGACAAAAGAGCAGCTGAAGCAGATGGACCCACCGGAGTCACAGGCCGAAATCCCGACTTCGGGATGGAAATTCCCGGGGCCAATCCTTCTGAAGCCACCGGAGCGGCCACCGGCGCCGACACTGGCGCCGAGCCCACGTTCCCAAAAGGGAGAAAGGGCATAAAGGGTGCCGGCCGAAGAGGCGCAGGATCACCCAAAGAAAAGGCCAAAGGCCCAGCCGGAGCACCCCCTGGAGCCATCTGTTGGAAGATGGCATACATCGCATTCAAGAATGCGGAACTATCGGCTCCAGGGGTGGGAAAAGCCGGATACTGAGGTGCCTGTCTCGGAGGCGACCCCGACGCCGGCCTCGGCGTCTGCGCCGGAGAAAATACCTGAGGCTCCAATACCTCAATCACCGACGCCTGTCCAGGTGAAGTTGGAGACGCCGGAGAGGGCAACGGCGTCGAAGGATGCGGCGTAACCGTGGGACTGATCTCCCATGTCCTTCGGCGCCGATCCGAAGACCTGGAACGAGTCTCCTTCGAATGACGCCGAGATTCTCTACGGCGCCGGGAGTCTCGATGACGCCGATGTCTTGGAGAAGAAGACTTCTTGTGATGCTTCTCCTTTGATTTAGCCATAAACCGCTTCGCCTCACGTTCCTTGAGGGCCTTTGGATTCATGTGCTGGCATGAATCACAAGTCGAGACGTCGTGGTCGGAGCTCAAACACCAAAGGCAATCGGAATGAGGATCCGTCACCGACATCTTGCCTCCACACTCACGACAAGGCTTAAATCCAGACTTTCTCTGCGACATTATTACCACAGCGAAAGACTACGCAGCAAAAATACACTGTAACCAAAAAAGTAACAGTTGCTCCCTCGAAGATAACCGTTTCGAATGCACGGAAAAAAGGGAACTGACGTCCGCACGTCGTCGAGGACCTCTTATTGCCTGTATGACGTCAGACGGCGTCGCGTGGGCTAGAGTGACGTCCTCGTCGACGTGCAGAGACTAGTAAGAAGATTTCCGTTGAATGCTGGCGCCATGGGAGTATTCATTAGGTGAGGAATCCACAGGTAGTTGTATCCATCAGAATGCTTTATTTCTATGGAGTGTTTTTTTTTTTTTTTTTTAACAGACCCTTTCAAAATACAATAAGAGAAAAACTTTCCAAAGCCCCAAAGCTGGGCCGAGTGAAAGAAGCAGTAGCAACATCAGTGGAAAAAAAGAGAAAAAACTGCATTGAAAACAATGGAGCATTATTAGCCAATAGGCTGAATGCAGGTTAACACAGGAGAACCATAAAATTCTGGCACCGTGCCTTTAAGACCCTGAGCTCCTCCAGTATCCCACCATGCCTCAGGGGTGAAGGAGAGGTGACCGCTGGTTCACAGTTAGGTCAGTACTTTTTTACGGTGACTACGTATCCAGCAGATTCGGGAGACAGTGTGTCCTGCACTTCTAGGAGACTTGCGTCCGGGGAGGAGGGTGGGTTGTTTATGACTTTGATGAGGATACCCCTGGAAGAGAACTAGGATTTACAGGTAAGTAACTTATCCTTCTCTTCCAGTGGATCCTCATCAATAGTCATAAACATTGAATAGATTAGCAAGCCCATCCCTTAACTCTGCGGACTGTCTAATAGAAGTTCAGGAAGATATACATTATGCAAACAAATTTCTCAGAGATGCTTGCCCAATTTGGGCGTCTGCTCTGGCATCTGAGTCCAAACAGTAATGCCTAGTAAATGTATGTACAGACTTCCATGTAGCAGCCTTACAAATTTCAGAGATTAGAACATTATTAAGGAGGGCCGCAGTAGCCGCTTTTCCTCTTGTCGAATGAGCCTTAGGCCTAGCCAATAACTGTTTGTTAGCCAATTGATATGCAGTAACAATACATGAAACTATCCATCTAGATATGGTTCGTTTTGAAGCTGCCTCGCTTGTTCTCAAATGACCGTAATTTACAAATAAGTGGTGAGATCGTCTAATTAGTTTGGTCTTATCCAAGTAAAAGTTTAGCACTCTTTTCAAATCTAGGGAGTGCAAAGCTTTCTCCGCCAGAGTATCCGGATTGGGGAACAAAGTTGGTAGTGAAACAGACTGATTGATGTGAAAATCTGACACCACCTTCGGTAAGAATGATGGATGAGTTCGTAGAACCACTCTATTCTCGTGGAAGACTGTGTATGGTTCTTTGGAGGACAAAGCCTGAATTTCACTGACCCTCCTCGCGGAAGTAATGGCCACAGGATACAGGATACATTTATGTATGCTCCGGGATTCCCGCACGAGGTTGGGAATATTCAATATTTATGACTTTGATGAGGATACCCCTGGAAGAGAACTAGGATTTACAGGTAAGTAACTTATCCTTAGTGTATACTAGAGATCAAATATCTTATCCAAGGCTGCCATTGGCTTGTGTTCCATATGTTTTAGTTCTGGAAAATGTGCCCATACTAGAAAGCTCACATCCTGAATCCCATACATCACTGCGTAATAAAGTCATACATTGGGTTGGAAAGTATTGGGGGCGGAGGGCAGACCTTTTTAAGCATATTCTAACTGTAAGAAGGGTCCCCTGGATTGGCATGTCACCCAAGACTTCAAAAGGGGACTGTATAATTATAAATTTCAGGAGTCCATGGTTAGTTAATTCTGTGTATCATTACTTTTCAACCACAACGCAGTCTGTAGGATCAATTAGAGTACAACGTTTGACAGAGTTTATTCTTCCTTCACCCCAGTCTCATTTGCCTAATTTAACTAATTCGGGTAAACAGAATATTGGCCACTCTTATGTCTCTGAGCTTCCTGATAGTACCTTGATACTGTCCAATAGATTTGAACCTTTGGGCTCTCTAGAGCAATTAGATTGACCATCAGTAACTGGGTTCTCCCTAGAGGAGAACCTAGAGACAGCCACTCTGCAGCAATCTAATTTGCACCTCGAGGGAGCTTCCAATATGTCTGATATGCCAGTTTCAGGGATTATTTCCTGGAATGTGGCAGGATTAAAATCAAAAATGGAGAATGGCTAAGATTAGTGACAGAGAATCTATTTATTTGTTGCCAAGAGACCTGGCTTATAGAGCCCCTTTATATTAATAGCTACACTACATATAGTGTCTCTGCCACAAATTCCTCCATGGGTAGAGCTAAGGGAGGTTTGGTCACCTTTGTATCAGTAATGGCAAAGGGAGTGGATGTGCGTGTTATGGGCACATCTCCTTTTTTTGGTTTTATTTCTGAAATTAGCAGAATGTTTTAATGTATTGTTGATTACCTATTACAATAACACTTTTGATCCTGCAGATACCAGTGTGATAGACAATCTTGAGATGACGATACATAAGGCAATGAATATAGGCAAGAAGGAATTAAGAATAATATGGGTTGGTGATTTTAATGCCCATTTATGTGAAATAGAGTATTTGGATTGCTGTTGGCTGCTTGATGAATATGATTGCCCTATGCAGCATTTTAAACTCTCTCCTTATGGGAACGTTCTCAGTCGTGTGATGGCAGCTAATGCTTTGCTTTTTCCAACACCATTAACAAAGGGGGTACCAACATTCATAAGGGGAGATGTAAACACTATAATTGATTTATTATTTATTCTAGAGAACTTGCCCCCTTTGTTGGGCAGTTTAGGGTGACACTAATCTGTGTTAGCAACCATAACCCTCTAATTTTGGAAACAAACTTGGGTCTGAATAGTGATCTAAGAGTAGAGGATCAACACCTAGACATGAAGCTCTCAATGCGGAAAGGCCTGACTACTAAACGGGGAAAAATAGATAACAATAGCTTTTTAAAAGATCTAATGTTGAATAAATGGACAGATGCCTTTTCTGCATTGACGAGGTATATGGCCGAAAAACTGCAGTGTCCTAGTACTAATAGGAAAAGAGGACCTCAATGGTTTAACCATGCATGTACCTCTGCATTAAAAATCTAAAAGAGAACAACCAATTTTATTCCCCCCATGACCGACATGCTATTAAAATTGCAAGAAAGAAATATAAGGATGTACTTGCTACTAGAAAGGCCGTACTGAGAGAGTCTGCTTGGGCTGAATTGATTGAAGCGAGTAAAAACAGAGAAACAACCACTTTTTGGCGAGTGGTCAATTCTCCTGTATTGAATGATCAGATGAAAATGAGTATGGACACTGTTATTCCAGCACAAACCTGGGTGGATCATTTAAAAAAAACTTTTACTCTAGAGAATAATGCCCCCCAAGATAATGCGACCTGTTTTTTGACAATGATAGATGTCCCAATCAGTGTGGCTTTTACTAACAAAATAAGTGTAGCTGATGTAAAACAGGCTATCCAAGATTGCCCCTCTGATAAAGCCCCGGGCCTGGACAGAGTTCCGTCTGATTTATATAAAGCGCTCCCAGATTTTTGGGGACCGTTGCTTACTAATGTTCTGAGATCTGCCATGACTGGCCCATTAGTAGACACTTGGAGAGAGGCGATTATTCTCCCGATCTTGAAGAAGGGGGATAGGGCCGATCCTGTATGTTATCGCCCAAATCTCCCTTCTGGATAGCTCAGTTAAAATTTTAGCACAAGTGCTCTTAAACAAACTGGAAAACTGGGCAATGGAGACAAATTGCTTATTAGAGGTGCAATTTGGGTTTGACCAGGCCTGGGCACAGTCGAACAAACACCCAATCTTACTTTGATTGTCCAAAATATACAAAAGCTAAAAGGGGATGCGTACATTTAGCCTTCATGGACCTGTCCAATTGCTTGTGATACCGTTATTAGAGAGAAATTGTGGACGGCTATGCTGAACATGGGGGTGGACAAACATATAATAGTCTTTCTTAGTAGACTTCACACCTGTAACTGCATGAGTACCATACTCTCAGGAAGGGGATCTGACAGAAAAATTCCCCTCATTAAAGGGGGTTAGGCAGGGATGCGTGCAGGCCCCCTTTCTTTTCATTCTTTATATAAACGGGCTAGAGACGTTTTTATGTGAACAGGGAAAGGATCTGCCAGTTATTAACTATTCACCAATCCCAGTACTTATGTACGCGGATGATGCCGTACTTATTGCTAGGACAGCGAATGGTCTACAAATGTTATTGAATGCTTTTAATACATTTATGGGAAATCTCAGCCTTAAAACTAATAGATCAAAGTCATTTGTGATGAAGAGTGGGTCAAAGTTAGCAAAAACAAAAAAAAATATTTTGGAAAGGGAAGAAATATTCAAGGTCCCTTTTTTTTAACGTATTTGATGTTGATTTTAATTGGAAATTTCTAGTAAATATGCGTTTTCAAAGAGCCATAGATGCTGTTTTTTAGATTTTTGAAAAAGTTGGGACATAAACCTGTAAAAGAGATGGTGACTGTTTTTATTAGTAAATGTCTTTCCATTGTGACATTTGGAGCAGGGGTCCGGGGGTCATGCTGAATGCTCGAGCCTCCAGGTTGTAGAAAATAAGTTGCTAAGGAGGTTACTGGCAGTTCCGCAATCAACTTCAGTAGCATTCTGTCATGAAGAAGTGGGCTTGAGAAATTAACTCATCATATAAAGCTTCAACCTGCATTGTTATGGTAAAAAATTTGGGCAAAACCTGAAGCCCACTTATGTAGAATGGCGATCCAGGACCGCCTCTTACTATCTCGATCACTGGACATACCCTGGCTTAGATATGTTCAGTCTATCCTCTCTTCTCTTGGATGGGGGGAGTTTTTCCTTAAACTGGAATTACTGTCAAAGTGGGACATTAGAAGGGTAAAGGAAATGTATTGGAACCAAATATCTGATTTAAAGCAAAATACAGGGAAAAAAAGATAAGGAGAGGATCCAATCCCAGCAATTTTATCTAAAGCTATATTTGGACATTACTAATTTCGAACGACAAAGGTTCCTACTTACCAGGTTATGTCTGAATTTGATACACTTTGAACTTTATATTCTTTTGCGCTTTCTATGACACCCTCCAAAAAAGGTTTTTACAGACTATTTTTCTGTCTCAAAGCATTAGAACTAGCCGCCTTGCTTTTTTGCGCTTACATGATTTGGGTGACGTAGAGACGACACAGGCTGTGTTAAATTATATATATGCTGCTCTTAGAATTCGAAAGTTGCATCAATAATGTTATTTTGCTAACTCATTGCCATAATTTTGTATTAATGTATTTATTGTGTGCATTTTATGGTTTTTATGAACCGAATAAAGTATTCAAGAAGAAGAACTAGAAATGTCAATCTTACAACTGAATAGCTACAAGGTGTACAAAATACACAAACAGATGCTTTTAGCCATTCCGTGGGAGAACATCCACCAGTCTACCTGTTTGCATTATTAAAAAAATGGCAAAACATCTCCTCCAGAAACCTCAAACCATACTCTATAGAATGCATTTTTGACCAGTTGTTGAACACCATTTCTGTAGTCTTCTGCCAATCCCTTTTGTCCCAAACGTTATCATCAAGCAAACACATGCCAAAATGAGAATTATATTATTGACTCTGGAGTACTCATAAATGTGGATTCAGAAAATGACTTCACCTGTCAGAATACTCTTGTGTGAGACTGCCTTGCAGACTGGTTCTCTTCACAAGGTTTCAAGGTAAAATAATTCACTATATCTTGACATTTCTGAACTTAACTGTATCAATTCACTAGATTGGCAATTTGAATCTTCCTGAACGCACTTAAGGAGCCAAAACATTTATTTTCAAGGTTGCTGTATGCCTTTAGGTGGAAGGGTTCATCCATGTAGTTATTGTGATGTCAGTTGTCTCCAACAAAGAATCCCCAAAAGACACATTACTGACCTGAAGTATTGTCTAACTAGGTCATATTATAGTTTCCTGTCCAATAAAATTCAGCTTGTGGCCATTACTGGTTTACTGGAAAATACCATATGGGCCATTGTCTTTATGGATTGCAGACTTTCAGGGAGATCTTTGAAATGTGCTTTCCCCAGTTAAATGCCTGTTTCTCCTTTGTGGTGATGAAATGTAATGCTAAATAGCATATCCTCCTTTTGAACATTCTTACACATATACAGCATCTGTTGTGAAAGTAGCATTTTCTAGTTGCAATTGCATGCACTTCCAGAGGGAGCAAGATTAAGGATTTGTGCATACATGAACTCTATTCTTTTATGAATAAACATAAAATAGTTCTATATAGCCATCCCTATTACCTGCCAAAAGTGCAGCAGATATAGCATATCGAAAAGGCTTTGGGGTATTACTTACAGAGAACTGAAGAACCTAGACTTCTAAGTCCTCTTTTTGTAAATTATGCCGCAATACATATAGGGCCAGATGTACGAAAGGATTTCACCCATTCTGTGTCTACGGGAAAAAGCTTTCGTACATATGGCCCATAGTTACGGCAACCTCCAAAGAGTCCCTATCTAGATGGATTGTATTCTGCATGCTGCTGTTTTATCAGAAAGAAAAGACGTCCCTTCAGGGTGAGCTGAAGTGCTTTAAACTAGAGGAACTTTTGTTCATGTTACGTTACTTAGAAAAGTCTTTCACACAAATATTAGGCAGGAACTCAGTGGACACTTTTGTATTGTTCGTTCTCTGACTCTTGGATGGACATTGAACTATTTTCATGGACCGCCAAAATATATTTTGCACAATATATTTTGGTAATTACCATTTTATTTAGGTTTTTCCTCTCTGTTCTCTATTATGATTCCTATTTTGTGGACTGGGCTTGCTATTCTTTTTAGGGTTCATGAATATCAGCAAAGATCTAGTGATGGAGAAGAAAATATCACCTACTTGTAACCTTGTATACATAACTCTTTTTGGCAAAGGCGAAGAAGGAGAAGCATAGGAGTCATCGGATGTCTTCTTCCGGAAAATCCTCGAGGTCGCACAAGAAACTGCGTCGGCATGATTCCTGGTGTTGTTCGTATAGAGGTCATCCCCATCGAGGTCTCCATCCAGTCGGCGTCGTGCGACGTGGGAGGTTATTCCGACGGTGACTCATCACCTCAGACTCCTCAAGCCTTTCTGGCGCCATCAGTCGTCGAGGTGGTTGGGCCTCAGGAGAGTCCTCGTTTCTCACCTGGAGCGCAATCGGACATTCCAGACCCGACGCCAATGCCACAGGAGGAATAGGGGTATCCTGCCTTTACGTCTCCGGGTGCGGATCAAGCAGCATTTTTAAATGCCATGTTCAACATCTTTAACTCTATGGCCCCTGGTGGTGAACCAACTGGTCCCACAGGTCCTTTGGCCTTTTCAGTGGGTGCTCCGGCTCCAAATAGACCGGCTCCATTTATGCCCTTTTGTCCTGCGGAGGGTTTTGGTCCGGCGCCGGCACCAATACCGTTGGTGTCCCCTGGAAGACCTCAACGCCGGTGACTTCACCTGCAAGACCAATTGTACAAATGACGTCGCCCCATATTCATTCGATACCGGTGAAGCGGGCCTGCGTGTCCTCAACGCCGATGGATTTGGTTTCGGCGTTGGATGGATCCGGGGGGCGTGGTGTGTCTCCTGGTCCGTGCCAGCCGAAATGTTCGACGTCGGTGAATTCCATGTCAATGCCGAGAATTGAGGCCAGAAAGGTCAAGGAGAAAGGCTCTGAGGCTTTTAGAGGAACAAGAATATCAAAGGCAACTCCTGGAGGAAGGAGTAATTGCTGGGTGACTATCAGGGTTTGGACTCGGCAAGTGGACTAGACACTTCCTCGGAGTGGGATCTAGCTTCTTCTGGGGAATCTACAGAGGAGGCAGCCTCTTTTCATACTGTGGTAAGGAAAGCAGCAGATTTTCTGGACCTCCCACTGTCATCTGCAGAGGTCAAGACTAACATCCTAATTGAGGTCCTCCATCCTGCTTCAGCTGCTGCGGAGCCACTACTGCCTTTTAACAATGCTCTTACAGAGCCTCTTCTAGAAGTCTGGAAGAAGCCCGTGACTTCGTCTGCTGTTAGCAGATTGGTTGCAAGGAGGTATAGAGTGGCTCCGGGGGACCCGGGTTTCCTGTCGAAACATCCGACTCCGGAGAGTTTGATGGTCCAGGCTTCATGCTCATCTCATTCGGCTACTGGTTCCTTCCCTGGTACGCCTTCAGACAGGGAATCCAAGAGGATGGAGCAGACTGCCAAAAAGACCTTATCTTCATGTAGCATGGCCCTCAAATCTGCCAATGCAACTTGTGTTTTGGGCTGATACATACATGCTCTGATGGATGCGGCCAAGGCTGTGCTATCGGAGCTGCTTTTGGAGATGCAGGGACTCCTGTCGGATGCTCAGGCTGCTGCTACGCAAGTTATACAGTCTGGCATTGTCACTACAGACTCTGTGGCCAGAGTGATGGGCACTTCCATTGTCACCAGAAGAAATGCATAGTTGAGGTCTTCTGTGTTCTCGAGGGATGTCCAAATGACCCTCTTGGACCTGCCCTTTGATGGGGACAAATCGTTTGGGGCTAAAGCTGACTCTGCATTGGAGCTCTTTAAGGAGAGTAGGGCTACTGCCAAGTCCTTGGGCCTACAGGTTTCCACTGCCACCCCATTCAGATCTTTTAGGAGGTTTAGGAGGTTCGGATGAGGAGCTTCCTTTCGTGGGAGACCCCAACCAGCAGGCCAACAAACCTCACGTTTGCCCTATAGATCCAATAGAGGGCTGGGTAGAGTAAGAACAAGAGGGGCCACCCAGTAGCACCCTGCCTCTTCCTCTTCTTCTGGGGGGGGGGGGGTGCAGCAAGGAAAGCAGCCTTAGTTCTCCGCCCATTACATCTCATGTTTCTCCTGTAGGGGGAAGGTTATTTCATTTTCTCCACGGGTGGGAGTTAATCACATTGGACTCCTGAGTCCTCCATATATTGGGGAAAGGTTATGACCTTCCTTTTCGGGAGTTTCCCCCTCCCCTCCCATCCCTCCCGTCCATCTTTTTGCACAGCAGGAAGTTCTAGTCCTTTTATCAAAAGGTGCATTGGAGTTGGTTCCAGAGCAGGAAAGGGGTCAGTGTTGTTATTCAAGATATTTCCTGATCCCCACGAAGGATGGTTGTTTGAGGCCTATTCTGGACCTGATGGTTTTCAATTGGTTCCTCAAACAGGAAAAATTCAAAATGTTGACTCTAGCACAGGTGCTCCTAGAGTTGAACAAAAAGGATTGGATGGTGTCTGTCAACTTGCAGGATGCTTACTTTCATATCCCTATTCTGAAGTCTCACAGGAAGTGTCTCCGTTTTGTGGTGGGGTCGCAACACTACCAGTTTACGGTCCTTCCGTTTGGTCTTACTTCCGCACCTCGAGTATTCACGAAGGTGATGGCGGTGGTTGCAGCAAGTCTCAGGAGGAAGGGAATAGCGGTATTCCCTTACCTAGATGATTGGTTGATCAAAGCCAAGTCTCCAGAGCTTGTGCTGCATCACCTACGGATGACAACCCAGTTGCTGTTTGATCTGGGATTTTCGGTAAACGTGCCCAAATCTCACCTGGAGCCCTTTCAATGCCGCCTGTTCCTAGGGGCAGTACTGGATACAACTTTGGATCGAGCCTTTCCTCCGCCTCAGCGGATTCAGGACAGTCAGGCGTTGATTCCAATGTTTAAAAGTGGAGTGGTCGTTCCAGACCTCAAGGTCCTTTGTCTGCTCAGTCTGTTCGCTTCATGCATTCTGTTGGTCACTCATGCACGCTGGCACATGAGGGCTCTTCAGTGGTGCCTCCGCAGGCAGTGGTTTCAGCACAAAGGGGATCTCGAGAAGTCGATAACGATCTCCAGAAACACTGCAGTGGATCTTCAATGGTGGGCTGTGGATGGCAACCTTTCCCAAGGAAGGCTGTTTTCACTACCGCCTCCAGTGGCCACGGTTATAACTGATGCCTCACTCTAGGGTGGGGAGCGCATCTGGGGGACCTGGAGATCAAGGGTCATTGGTCTCCAGTGGAACAGATGTTTCACATTAATCTGTTAGAATTGCAGGTGATACGTCTGGCTCTCAAGGCCTTCCTCCCCTTCCTTCGTGGGCAGTCTGTCCAAGTCCTGACGGACAACACTACCGCGATGTGGTACGTCAACAAGCAGGGAGGAGTAGGGTTGTTCCTTCTCTGGAGAGAGGCTCCGCGGCTCTGGTCCTGGGTAGAGGACTATCGGATTTGCTTATTAGCAAATCATTTGGCCGGGGTTCTCTGACAGTCTCACTCGGCACTTCTCGGCCGATCACGAGTGGCGTCTTCATCCAGACCTGATCCTTTACACCTTCTGGGTGTGGGGATTTCCTCTGGTAGACCTGTTTGCCACTCAGGAGAACGCGCACTGCCCATCGTTCTGCAGCCTCCAGTATCCGGTGCATGGAGCATTGGGGGAACTGTTTCAGATGTCCTGGAACGGCCAGTTGCTTTACGTGTTTCTCCCCATACCTTTGATTCCTCGGGTTCTGAGGAAGATTTGCCAAGACCGGGCCCAAGTCATCTTAATAGCTCCGGATTGGCCGAGAGGGGTGTGGGACACAGACCTTCTCCAACTCTCACTGTGCCCTCTGCTCCGTCTCCCTCACAGGGCAGACCTCCTCTCACAGTCGCTGGGGCAGGTTCTACACCCCCACCTCGAGAGCCTGCACCTTCATGCCTGGAGATTGAACGGGGCAATCTGAGTTCCTTTTCACTCCCGCCAGAAGTGGTGGACATTACTTTATCGGCCAGGTGACACTCCACCAAGACGGTCTATGCTGGCAGATGGGCAAAATTTGTTGCTTGGTGTGGAGGTAAGCAAATTGATCCCTTACGAGCCCATTTGTCGGATGTTTTATTGTTTGCAGTGTCCTTGGCGCAGAAGGGTTGTGCAGTTGCAACTGTCAAGGGCTATTTATCGGCACTGTCTGCCTTTCTGTGCCTTCCTGATCAACCTTCCTTGTTTAAGTCCCCTATAGTTGTAAGGCTCTTAAAAGGACTAACCAATAGGTTTCCTCCCACTCCGTTTGTTATGCCTCAGTGGGATTTCAATTTGGTTCTCACTTTTCTGATGGGTTCACCATTTGAACCTTTGCATTCTTGCCCGGCTTTTGAAGACAGTTTTTCTCACAGCCATCACGTCTGCTAGGAATGTGAGTGAGCTTCAGGCTCTTAGTGTTAAACCCCTTTTCACATCTTTTCATGCTGACAAGGTGGTGCTGAGAACCAGGGCGGCTTTCCTACGGGCGGAGTTACTCCCTTTCATATGGGGCAATCCATAACACTCTCGTCCTTTTACCCTCCTCCCCATCCATCGAAAGAGGAGGAGAGACTGCATCGGCTTGACTCAAGGAGAACTTTGAGCTTTTTTTATTGAAAGGACAAGAGAGTTTTGAGTGGATGATCAACTCTTCATTGGCTATGTGGGGAAGAGGAAAGGCAAGGCCGTCCACAAGAGAACACTGTCCAGGTGGGTCATTCTTTGCATTCAAATCTGTTATTCTTTGGCAAAGAATGTTCCTCCTGTTGGAATTAGGGCCCATTCCACCAGGGCTAAGTCTGCCACTTCAGCCTTGGCTAGAGGTGTTCCAGTGGCTGACATCTGTAAGGCCGCAACTTGGGCTTCCCTCCACACTTTCGCTAAGCTTCATTGCTTGGACTCGGAGGTTAGGAGGGATGGCCATTTTGCACAGTCGGTGCTGTGAGATTTCTTGGTATGACCACTCAGGCACCCACCTCGGAGTGCGGTACTGCTTTGGGACTCTATTCATAAGGTGAGGAATCCACAGGTAGTTATATCCATCAGAAGAACAAGTTACTTACCTTCGGTAACACTTTTTCTTGTGGATACACTAGCTACCTGTGGATTCCTCATGGTCCCACCTGCCTCCCCGTTGCCTGCCTTGTTCATACCAAGTTTTCTTTGGGTGATTATGTGTGTATGTATATATATATATATATATATATATATATATATATATATATATATATATTTGAATAAATATTATGTATTATATTTGATTGATGTATTTATGTTGAGTATGTGATGTCGGTGATCACCTGTTAGCCTCAAAGGCACGTAAAAAATGGTGAAAACTGACGTCAGCACGCCAGCGAGGACCTCTTATTGCCACAATGATGTCAGACGGAGTCGCATGGAAGTCTGGCAATTGTGACGTCCTCGTCGACGTGGGGAGCTGGGAAGAAAATTTCCGTCGTATGCTGGTGCATTGGGAGAATTCTTAAGGTGAGGAATCCACAGGTAGCTAGTGTATCCACCAGAAGAAGCGTTACCTATGGTAAGTTCATATTGGATTTTGTTTTAATTCAGAAGCTTCCAATTCTAGTTACTTAAAATGCAAAAATGTATTTCTTAACCACCTACTATCCATACAGTTTAATTTGTTCGGATTTGAAAAAATGGAAGGTCTACCAAGTATATTACAGACCTGCTGACATAGCGAAGCCACGGGATGAACGGAGCATGAGGGGAATGTCATATTGAGCACCATAACATTAAGAGAGCCATGTTTATATAGTCCTACACATAGGATAATCCAAACTCCTTGTGAATAGCATGAGTGGCACAGCTAACTGGGATGCCCAAGATGCACCTGCAGGCTTTATTTTCCTCTGTCTGTAGAGCGGTTGCCTTTTTATAGCCTTACACCCACGCCATAAGTTAAAAAATGGCATACACTTTCTCTTGTACACTTCAAGTAATGGCATAATCGGTTTCTTGCCAATCTTGGCTGCCAAACTGAACAGTAGGCCAAGAGAATTAGTAAATCTCAACCTCCGCATGGCTAAACGTGAAGCCCAGGTGCTCTATGAATCAAAGAGAACTTTTTCATAGGGAAAGTCATGGATTGTAGCAATTGGTTTCCCCTGGACGAAGAAACATTAGGACTTTAGATTCCTCAGACCATCACAAAAATTTGAGTGAGATTAAATTCCAAACACTATTGGTTCATAAAATCAACAAAAGCATTCAACAAAATGTTAAGCCCATAAGGGGTTCTCCTAGAAGAACAGTGTCGTCTGCATATAATAACACAGGCACAGCCCTGGTCCTAGCCACCAAGAAATCCCAACCCTTGTCAATCAAGGCTGCCTCAAGCCCATTAACATACAATAAAAATAATATTGGGGCAAGCACACTACCCTGGGGGACCCATCGGGCAAGTCTAAAGGAGTCTATACGCTTGCCATTCTTTCCAAACCTAACTGAGGCTTGCAGATCATAATGCAGGGCCCATAAAAATAATACAAAACCCTTGCTTACCCCCAACGTTTCCAGTATGCCCCAAAGCTTGGACCTGACCACACTATCAAAGGCGCAAGACAGGCCCATAAAGGCAGGCCAATAAAGGCCAATTGGATTTAGCTATCAACCCAGTATCGTAACTGTGTATTTGCCTATTATAAGATGTAAATGAAGTCACTGTTCCATCGTGCAGAGCCCAGCTCTAAAACCACACTGCATCTTGAATGATACAGAATTGCCCGATAACCATAGGGTCAACTTTTCTAAAATGATCAGACCAACAGTTTTAACTACCAAATCTAAAAGAGAAATTGGTCAATAGAAATGAGGACTCATCTGGTTCCCTTTCATTAGAATGGGAACTATAGGGGCAGTAATGGCAGATCACCTGGACTAGAAGATTCTATTTCTGCAGGCGGAATTAATATAATTGGTCAATAGTGGTGCCTACAAGTCAGGATTTTGTTTGTATAAGTTTAAAGGAACCCCTTCAGAGCCAGGAACTCTTTTTCCAGGGATATTATTTAACCCTTTGTGTGCGCAGGATGACCATGCTCTGAACCGTCCTCGACACACGAGCAGGAAATCCCTCTGGTGCCCGGATTTCGCAACCATTGTTGAAAATTTCCCTTCCCTGTGATGATGACTGGCGCTCCGTGCACTGCAACGTCATTACAGGGAAAGTGAAAGTTCAATGAGACGATCAGCTCATTTAATTTCATTTCCACTGGCGCTCAGGGGCATATCTCAGCCCGAGCACCAATTTCAACGGGAGGGGGGCTGTTGGAAAGGAGAGAATCTCCCCTTTCCAATGGTACCTTTCCCTAGCAGATGCCTGCTTGGTTATCGCTGCAGGAGGACAATCCTCAAGCAGGGAATCCACCACTAGACACCAGGGAGGGGAGAGTGGCCCCTTAGGCAGGGGCTTTTGCTCCCCCTGGGTATTTATTTTTTACATCGTCTTTCCGTCCAAACCTACCCCCAGCCCCTCGTTGGGGTTGGGCAGGAAACAGAATGCCCACTAGGGGTGGTGGACTGCCCAGAATGGATGTGGCAATGATCCACCCTCCAAAAAATGGGTGCAGTCTTTCTGCCCCGACTGTGGAGTAGATGTGGGTTTTTACCCCCGACCTGGCCCCAGGGAGGCAGAAAGCCCAATAGACACCAGGGAAGAATTGTGTTTTTATTTTTTTATAAAAAAGGGGTGGTGGCTGCCTACAATGGGCATGGCTATGCCACCACCCCAAAAAAATGGGACCAAAGTCTTTCTGCTCTCCCCCGGAGGGGACAGATGAGGCAATAGTACTCGATTGGTGGGGGGGCGTCAGAAAGCCCACTAGGCACCAGGGATTATTTTTTTTGTTAAGTGTAGGGGATGGCCAGAATGGACCTGGCAATGCCTCCACCTGCCCAAAAATGGGCACAGTCTTCCTGCCCCCCTGGGGGTCGCTGGGGGCAGAAGCCCACTTGATATCAGAGATTATTATTATTATTATTATTATCATTTTTTTAAAGAAAAGTCTAGGGTGGCGAGAAAGCCCACTACATGCCAGGTAATATTTTGTTTGAAAACAAAAAGAGGGATTGAGCTACCTACCATGGGCATGGCCATGCCCCCACCCCAAATAAATGGGTACACAGTCTAATTACCCCCCATCCACCCCGAGAGAGGCAGACAGCCCGCTAGGCACTGGGGAATAAAATGAAAAAAGAGAGGTGGGAGCGTCCCACCACCGTGGACAGGGTTATGCTTCCACACCAACTGAAGGGGGCAACAGTCTTTCGTGCTCCCCCGTGGACTAAAGCATCTCATCCCAATGGCAAGCAAGAGGATATTTGACTCTTTTGGGTGTTGATTTTACGTATGGGCCAGGAGAGCTTGGTTTTCTCCCGATATCGTCGCACTTGCAATGGTGAATGGCTGCACTTTTTGAGCTTGGGTAGGCTACCACCTGGAAAAATCTACCAGACACTTCTGAAACAGCATCAGCTAATCACTGTGGCCACACCCATAGGAATCTGGAGCAAGAATGTACAGCAAGTAGACGGTATTAGAATGCACCATCTGAATTTAGTAGCTGCAATGCTCTAGGTATACGCATTGAAGTGGTTTGTTTGAAACTAAGAGGAGTGTCTGCGGTGGGCGTGCAATGGTAGGTCTTTTAATTTGTTGGCAAGTGTCAACTAAGGACCTATTGTTTTGTTTGTTTGTACAGACCCTGCCACCAATAGCGTTCTTGTAGTAGGAAAACTGTGGCTGCCACACCAGCATGGGCAGATGCTACACCCTCATGAGCTGCCATTGTTAGTACTAGCCTGTGGTCTTTGTTGGGTATCACACGATCACCCACACCAGGGATGGCTGCAAAAGGTACATTTTGGGCACTTAAGTGGTAGAAATATTTTGCTGGATATTTTTTTAGGTAATGGGGTGCCGTTGTGTGAGGCCTTAATGGCTGCCATGATACCTTCATCCACCCTCGTATGAGAATGAGTAATCGCAGCTACAGTTGCAGTTTTTACTGCAGATTTAGCTGCTTCTTCAGCCAGTGAATTTCCAACGACGTGTACGCTGATCACTCGGTACATGAATTACATGAGCCCATTCCAAACTATCTTTCAGTTGTACCACCTTTTCCCAAAGCAATTTATGGCTTGTAGTGTTGCCTTTTGAGTCTTGGACTCCATTTGAATCCATCGGGCCCCACTAATATAATCTTTCATTAAAAGACTAGACCCAATAATACGAATCGCACACTATGTGTGGAGAATTCATGGTCCATATTTTCTAGTGCCAGAACCAAGGTGTTCAATTCAGCCAGTTGTGCAGTACAATCCCCTAGGGACTGCATAAGAGTTTATTGAGAATGGAATTTTTCATGACACCATGTACCGTGGCGCAAGCCACCAAGTATTGGCTTTAGATCCCTATAGTAGGCTGTGCTGAACCATCAGTATATATGATATTTTTATACTGATCAAGGTCTTTGTGACAACCTTTAATGTTCGGACAGGAGTAAAGCCTTTTATTTGTTTCCCCTGAACAAAAGACATTTTCTTTATGATAGCCATCTGAACTGCAGTCAGTATTTTTTCAGCGGATGAAAAACGCAATTCAGCATTAGAAAAAAATGCAATTTATATGCAGTGGGCACTGTATCACTCTCATCAAAGTGACATATGTGACTTCAGTGACAGCTGCTATTATACAGATGACCAAATTTGTGTGTAAGTATTTAGATGTAAGCTTGTCATTTTGTAGTTGATCTGAGATTCTGTGTACAGCCTGATGTCCAGTATGTACTGGCAAAGTCTGGACAAATTAAATTATGTAAAAAATTTTATGCGTTGTGCATAATCTGATATGTGTGTTCTGCCAAAATTAAAGAATCCTAAAAAGGACTGCAATTTTAAATTGTGTTTGGTGGTTGGTATAGAGCACGTGGATATGTGAAGCCAGATTCTTTCCCTTATTTGATAACTTGTTTCCTAAAAATAGGACACTGAGAAAAGCAATTTTTGTTTTCTTTGAATTACAATGCGATCTACTCTGGCTAGGTGTGTGTTTAAGTCATCATCCGTGAGATATATATCATTAACATAGGTCAGTGTTTCTGGATCAATTGCATGTGCAATTGATGTTACTCAGGCAGCAAACCGTCCAGGACTGTTATTTTGCCCCTGAGGGATCCGACAAAAATAGCTTTGAAAGCAATGCTAGAAGGTAGTTAAATCTCTGCTTTCAGGTGTTATATTTTGGCAGAAAAACCATTGGAAATATCCATGGTTGTTTTGTACTTTTTACGAACAATATTATTAATTAAAGCTGTACTGTGTGAGTTTGAATTGCAAGTGTGCATGTATGACTGTTAACATCTGTAGTCTAAGACTATGCGGTAGGACAGATCTTCTTTAGCTACTGGGAATAAAGTATAATTCATAGGAGATACAATTGTTCAGTTACTCCCTAGTAATCTAATTCTGAGAGAATCTCCCTCTTAGGAGCATTTGCTTCATGTTTAATTTGGTATTGTGGTTGCACTTATGGGCTGGACCTTATGGGTTTAATGTGATAAGGCAATTCCTTATTACAGCCTATGTGGTTGCTGTATAGTGCAGAGGCTTCTACAAGAGCCCATTCTGCGGATTACGCTGGTTTAACCTATTCAGGAACAAGGACCGAGACAGATGGAATTATTACATCTTCTTTTTGTGGGAGTGTTCTAACAAACTCCAATGGCTGATCTTTTTCTGCCAAGAGAATGTTAAAGTTAAGTGTTACATTTTGTCAGAATAGTACTTTAATGGTACTCGGTGATGCTGAATTCCTATGGGACATCTTTTTTTAGGTCAAGGGCAACAAGTTTTCATGTTTATTTTGTCCTTGGGACAAGTAGGCCCAAACCTCTGCAGCACAAACCCTTTGGCTGCTAGTTTACAGAGAGGGGAATTGTCTGCAGTTGAAGTAATGTGTGTCCATATGTTTATACTGTTCGCACTTGTATTTATGGTTCATTATTCAAAGCCTTCATTATTAGGGTGAGCGCTTTAAGTACATTTTTTAAGGTCACACTACACTACTGACAATGGTTCCAGTAAAAAAAAAAAAAACACATGAAAAGTTTAACAATATGAGGCTAAGTATAATGCTCCCAGAATGCTCTGTGAGTAGATGCAAATGTTTGCAGAAGTTTGTAAGCAAGAGTGAGGATTCTTTGCTTTTAAAATAAAATGTTCAGAAAAAATGCAACTAGGGGAAAAAGGTTTTGCTACTTTGAAAGTTTAGGTGTTATTTCTTTGAAACCCCATTTAGTATAATGTGTCGAGGCATGCTGGTATTTCCCAAAAATATTCCTAATGGAAAATCAGTGCGACAACTTTCGACAAGAATATGGGAAACATGAAAATAAACAAGCACTGACAAAGCCAACCGAGCCAACATTTTTTGTGAGTCTTTTAGTTTAATCAATGCGTGTCTTGTTTTGACATGCCTTTTATAACACTTATGGGGGATCTGGCAGGCCCTCAACATTTTAACAAACACTGGCAAAAACAAAAACAAAAATGTGGATCTCTAAAAGCACAGTGGCATAACAAAGGCCATGCAGCCCCCTCCAGGGGGGCCCTTCAGCACAATACCTGCCGTGAGCGAGTCTGGAGAGGGGGGCCCTCCATGTTCTTTTCAAAGGGGCCCCCTCCAGTTTTGTTACGCCACTGATTGCCACTGTAGTTCCTGACACTGAACAGAACTACTTTGTGTGCCAATATGCTCCTTGTGGAAGAGCAGAATGATATCACTCACAGTAAAGCCAGCCAATAAGGAGAGAAATAGAAGTTTGATAAAAACAAAATGTCTTTGTTAATTCCAGACCTAATTAGGGACCCAATTCTTAAAGAAAGTCACAAAAGTGCACCCATTCTATATGTCTTAGAATTAGTGGCTTTCATGCATTCACAAGACGTATACCAGGAAATCGTAAAACTATAAAATATTTGTGAACTGTATTTTAGCATGGGCAAATATGCATGTGTAGATTTTCTCATATAACAGTTTTAGTGTTTCCAAGTTCACTTTCCCTCCAACCACTTTTTTCCCCCAACACTCGAAAATGTTCTACTTCTGCCATTGTCTGTAGTAAAATTCCAACTTTCTTATTGTGGGAAAAGATTAAAGAAAAGCTGGTGAAAATCCTTAAAACATGCAGGTTAGCAGATTTACAGACTCAAAGGCATTCCAGCCCTGGAACTATTGCTTACTGCTTACTCCAGCCCCAGTATGTAGATCTGCGGAGAGGTGGCAAAAAAAGGAAATTGCTACAGCAGGGATTGAATTGCAAATATTCCAGCCCCACAATGGTAGTAGCCCTGGCATAATCAGAAAGTCTATTATCAGAGCTCTTGCATAACCAGATTGCTGCCATAAGTTGTCGCCGCACTACAATGCACCAAAGGGACACGTATTATTTTTATAGGACAAGTAGATTTGAGAAGCAACTTGTCCCATGGACAAGTAGATATTTTAATAAATTCAATACCCCTTGTACTCATTATGTGCCCCTTCAAATTTGTATAGTTAGTTTAAGTAGTCTATCTAGAGGGGTGACTCGTTGATCTGCGGTTTTGACTTCAATGAAGTCATTAGTTGCTTTCACATCCAGAAATTCTTAAAGATTCTGGCGAGATTCTGGTAAACTATCTTGACCTCTGCCACGCTGTCTAGCAGAGTCACTGCCCACATTCTGTTCTGAAGGAGTGGTCTCAAAATGTGTGGCAAATTTTGCCAAAATTCCTGCAAAAATTTTCTATTTGAATTGAGGTTTTTGTTGAGGAAGTTTCTCTTCCTATTTTATGATGTCAAATTAGAGGTTTTTTTCTGCTTCACATACCCTTCTTGTCTATGCTCTGACGGCCTCCCTCTCTCAGACCGTTTGAGTCCTAAAAGGAATGAGAAATGCATGTATCAGTATACTCATACCTATCAGGCTGTTTTAATGTATCATGTTTTTCTGAGATCTCCGGTTGTGTATATTCACCCTGTGATTTCAATTTTCCTTTATTTATTGTTTGTCCCAGCATTTTTTTTCTTCTGTTTTTTGAAAACTTATGTGCTTGTTAGGTATTTTCATTTTCAGAACTACCTTTAAGATGTGGCTTACTTGGCTCTGGCCCCCAGATTATCTTGACCTAAAGATGTATAGAGGTCAGCAATAATTTTTGGTAGTTTGCACTCCTGGTTTGCAACCGTATCCTGCGCGAGGTGTTGGCGGTTGTGAGCGTTGCTGCTTACCCTTTAGTGCTACTTAAAATAATTGAAAATACTGTGGCGTAGTTGCCTATTAATTTCACCCCCAAATCCAGGGGGAGGCAGCCCCGTAATCGTTTTGAATCTGTTTTAGCACTTCTGGCAAAACAGCAAGTGAAGGTATACCATGCATTATGGTACATATTACAGCAAAGACTGTGTCCCAATTGGCAATCACATAGTGAGAATTCTATGTTTATCCTGGGGTCCCGTATTTTTTTTGTGCAATCCAGAATGGGATTTTCTCCAATCTGAAGGGTATTTCACTCATAATAGCACTAATACTTACAGTACTAATTGCAGGCACAGCAAACTGGCTGCACAGCTTGAACAGCCCTCGCTGGGGCAGTTGGTATTGTAAGCATAATAAACCGCGTGAAACGTCCGTATAGTCTCACTAGATCATCGTATTGTTGGTGTAACTTGGCCGCATTTAGCTGTTGCATAGTAGGATATGGTTTTTAGCTGGCTAGGATTGGCCCTGTAACCCCCTCATTGCTGAGGGGACCCATTCTAATGTTACCAAAAACATGTGACAGGGTGCCTTGGAACCCATTTTGATGTTCCCGAAACGTTAATGGCATTTCTAAATCATTATAAGCTCTGTACTGGCCTGGAAAGGCAGCTTCACTGCTTGTGTGGAATCTGTTTGTATTAGCATTGACTGCAGGAAAAGTGATCCATGAATAAAATACTGCATTTTTATAAATGATGTGAGCCTCAACCACAAAAGTTATATCTCCACCCCCATTAGGTAGCCCATATAATGTTAAGTATGCTGTAAAAGCAGGTTCACAAGTAGCAGAAATATTTTTGTACATTCACCATTTAATTTATGGAATTTAGAGAAGGAATACACTATAGGAGGGTATCCTTTTAAATGTTCAGACTTGAACAACCTGCACACAAATATAGGAACTTCCCGAAATGCTGAAGAGGATTTGATCTGTAGCACCACGTATGTCTCCATTTTAAGGTGAATAGGGGCTCTTGGGCACACTCAAGAACTACTCAGGAGACCGTTAAATAAGAAAGTGACCTATAAAGTTTGGTGGTGCCATGTTATACGGTTCCCACTAAAAGATAGGACTGCGTATTAGGGCCTCAGAACTTCAGGACAAGAGGACTATGTACACCTACACCATCAGGAACTGCAGGCTCAATTCTTATCTAGCTCATAATGACTCTCCTATACCCCCAACCTTCCCAGAGTAACAGATTATTACAGTAATCTCGAACATGGCCCTCTGACTCCCAAGGAAGTTGTGGAAACAAATCTTACCCCTTTTGTTGCTTTACTCTGGCATGTCTAGGGTAGACACAAGAAAAATACGAATAAAGATTTTCAAACATTTATTGAAACAATCGTATTCTTGCATAGAGAGAATGAGCTGCGATAATTAGGCAGATGAAACAAAGCATTGTAAACAGTGTTACATGGTGAAAAGAATAAACAGTCGAGCCACGATGATCTTAGATCTACATCTTCCTACCTAGCACTGTCTAGAGTCTGAGTGTGGTGGGCATACCCTCTGTCTTTGTCTGATCTAGGAGGATTGTCTGACTTCCCCATACTGGGAGAGCTGCGCCAGGAAGCCAGTCTAGAGATAAGTTGGCAACCTTTCTCTGCAAGAAGGAAAACCAGAGTCAGAAGAGCTGTAAATCGAACATGGAATTAGTTCCAGAGCAGTAGTGGCCGGAGTACTCCTGACCCCCTTTGGGCACTGCACAGTTTATATAACCAAAACCACATTGCATCAGAGCTGTGCTCCTAACACTGTGATATGTCTATATGTTAGAAGCTGTCTCTGAATGGGCAACGCAAGCACTAGGATATCTTGTTCTGTGTTCCTAGCCTTGAACAGAGTGCACAGATTACATGTCGAGAAAGGCTAACTAAAACAAGCAAAATGAACAATGTATTCTTGGAATAATACCGTACAAGCATAAAGTGTGTAAAATGTCATTCCTAAAAGTGATTGTAGGAAAGTACACTCTTTTTGGAATATTACCCCCAATTTCTGCATGATGTCAGTGTGTTTTTGACTGTGTCCTTGGGATCCTGCTAGTCAGGACCCCAGTGCTTAAGGTTTATGGCCTGTTTGTCAGTGTGTTTCACTGTTTTCTAAATTGTCACTGGAGTCCTGCTAATCAGAACTCCAGTGCTCATGCTCTCTCTGTTTCTAAATTTGTCACTACATATTAGTGACTCAGTATTTCACTCTAAATTGACATATTGGACCCCCCCTTATAAGTCCCCAGTGTATGGTACATAGGAACCCAGGGCATTGGGGTTCCAGGGGATCCTTATGGGCTGCAGCATTTCTTTTGCCACCCATAAGAAACCCATACAAAGGCTTCTACAGGACTGCCATTGCAGCCTGTGTGAAATAGTGCATGCACTATTTCACAGCCATTTTCACTGCATCAGATACCTTATAAGTCACCTATATATCAGGTCTTCTAACCCTGAAGGCTGGGTGCAAAGTACCTGTGTGTGAGGGCACCCCTGCACAAGTTGAGGTGCCCCCACGTCATCCAGGCCCATTTTCCCAGACTTTGTCAGTGCGGGGACACCATTTTAAGTGTTCACTGTCCATAGGTCAATACCTATGCACAGCTTCACAATGGTAACTCCGAATATGGCCAAGTAAGGTGTCAAACAACTGGGAATTGTACACCAATACTGATTCCAGTATTGGTTTCTCAATCCCATGCGCCCTGGGGGCTCTACAGTGGACCCCCAGTACTGCCATACCAGCCTTCTGAGGTTTCCACTGCAGCCCCAGCTACTGCCACCTCACAGACAGGCTTCTGCCTTCCTGGGGCTTGAGCAGCTCAATCCCAGGAAGGCAGAACAATGCATTTCCTTTAGGAGAGGGATGTTCCACCCTCTCCCCTTGGAAATAGGTGTTACAGGCATGGGAGGGGTATCCTCCTGCAGCCTCTGGAAATGCTTTGAAGGGCACAGATGGTGCCCTCCTTGAATAAACAAGTGTACACCGGTTCAGGGACCCCCAGTCCCTGCTCTGGCACGAAACTGGACATAGGAAAGGGGAATGACCTCTCCCCTGTCCATCACCACCCTAGGGGTGGTGCCCAGAGCTCCTCCAGCGTGTCCCTGGGTTCTGCCATCTTGTTTTTAGGATGGTCAGGGAACTGTAGGAGCATCTGAGTGGCCAGTGCCAGCAGGTGACGTCAGAGACCCCTCCTGATAAGTGCTTACCTGGTTAGGTGACCAATCCCCCTCTCAGGGCTATTTAGGGTCTCTCCTCTGGGTGTTTCTTGAGATTCGGATTGCAAGCCTCCGCAGGAATCCTCTGCATCCTTTACTTCATCTTCTACGGACGGATCAACCGCTGACTGCTCCAGGAACTCTACAAAACTGCAACAAAGAAGCTATGCTGACTTCTGCAACATTGTATTTTCAGCTCCTGTAGGCAGCTGCAACAGTTTCCAGGTTGTGCATCCTCAGTGGACTTCCTGTCTTCAGCCTGCACCAGAAGGACCGAAGGAATCTCCTCTGGTTTGACTGAGCCACTTCCCTGCTTCAGCAGGCACCTCTCTGCAGCGACGACCGGTTGCTTGGGTCCCCTCTCCAGACGACAGGTGTGGATCCAGCAGCACGGGTGGGGGACTCAATTGACTCTGACAGTCCCAACGTCTAGCTGTCCAAATTTGGTGGAAGTAAGAGGCCACCAGCACTCCATCCTGCGATGCGCAGCTTCCCGAGTGGTTCTCCGGCAGCGTGGGAATCCCTTGTGTCTTGCTGCGTGGGCCTCCATTTGCACCTTCTTTGCCCCCGTGCTGTGGGACTCCTGTGTGTGCTACCTGGTCTTCTGAGGGCTCTCTGAGTTGCTGACTCGGTCTCCTCTTCCTGGGTAGAGGCCACCAGGTCCCTCCTGGTCCCGGGCAGCTCCATTTTCCGCCAAACATGAGCTTTGTGTGTGCCGAGGCTTGTTGGCAGAATCTAGCGACGCAAACTAGTCTGATTTCCATCCGAAGTGGGACGTCTTCTGCACCAACCCAGAACCCGCATCTGTCTTCTTTGATGCACTATTGACTTTGGTGGTCATTACAACCCTGGCGGACTGTGTTAAAGTGGCGGTAAGACCGCCAACAGGCCAGCGGTAAAAAAAATGGAATTACGACCATGGCGGAAACCACCAACAAAGACAGACACTTTAACACTCCGACCGCCACGGCGGTACAAACAAACAGCGCGGCGGTCACCGCCAACAGACAGACGGAGGACAATGTACCACCCACAGTATCACAACTGGCCAATCCGCCACCTTTTCCGGGGCGGATTCACCGCGGACAAAAACACAGCGGAAACAGGACTTCGAAGGGAAAATGCTCACCTCTGCACACCCCAGGAGGAATCCGGACGCCATGGAACCAAAGCTGCAGATCCTGCCAGACTTATCTTCTTGCTCCTCTACCAGGAGCACGAACGCCGGTGGCGAAGACCACAGTGAGTACTGCACCTACGACACAGGGGAGGGGAGAGGGAAAAGAGAGTGACACACGCATGCAACACCCCCACCCTCACCCACCACAACACACACACTAATACAGCATGATATATTACAGTTATACCCCACTACCCCCTGGAAGAATGCAAAGACCAAAGAAAATGAGTGTAACCATTGTAATATATTAAAATACAGTACGCACAAATATACATATATACACTATAAACAAAATATACACCAAGAATAGTAGTCCAGGTAGTGCTCCATTGAAGTCCGTGGAACACTGGGCCCACACGGTATGGGAGAGGCCCACACAAGATCCCCGACCATGACGGAGAGAACACTGCAGGGGCATCAGATAGCAATAAAACAGGCACCTCAGGGGGAGGGAAGGGGGGGCACCTCAGCTGGTTGAGTGCACAACGCCAAATCCACGAGGGGGCCACTTGCCCACTATTCCATCCTGGGGAGTGCAAAGCCACAGTCTCGCAAGTCTCTACAGTGGGTGGTTTGCCCACTGTTCAATCCTGGGGAGTGCAAAGCCACAGTCTTGCAAGTCTCTACAGTGGGTGGGTTGCCCACTGTTCAATCCTGGGGAGTGCAAAGCCACAGTCTCTCAAGTCTCTACAGTGGGTGGTTTGCCCACTGTTCAATCCTGGGGAGTGCAAAGCCACAGTCTCTCAAGTGGATGACAGTCTCCACTGGTTCTGGAGGGGGCCTTGTGCCCAGAGTGCTTCTCAGAGGTAGTGGATGTCTTTCTCCACTGGTTCTGGAGGGGGCCTTGTGCCCAGAGTGCTTCATGCTGCCAAGGACAGAGGTAGTGGATGTGTTTCTCCACTGCTGGTGGTCCTCTCTGGCCCAGCGGGGCTGGTGCTGGCGGTCCTCTCTGGCAGCAGGGATGATGGCGGTGGCATCTGGGCAGAAGGGATGATGGCGGTGGCCTCCTGGGCAGCGGGGATGATGGCGGTGTTCTCTGCCGTGCTGCTCTTCCCAGACCTGCTGACTTTCTTGTGGCCCTTCCCCACCTTGGAAGGTGTCGCAGCTGACTCCACACTCCAACCTGGACACCTGGGAGCAGCTTTGGTGGCTGGAGCCTTCCCCCTCTCCCGCCGGGCACTGGCCAACTTTTGATGCTTGACAGGTGGGGAACTGTCCATGCTGTGGCTCCGTGCCACACTGGCTGCCCTGGTGGCCGGTGCACTCCAGATTCCGGTGACTACAGGCACCACTGGTCCGGGAGATGTTGTGGCTGAGGTGCTAGGTTGGGACCTGGGAGCCGGGCCCTAGGAGACGGACGGGGTGGGGGAGGTGTGGAAAAGAGGTCAAGGTTGGACAGGAAAAGTTTTTAGGAGACACTGGGATGGGTAGCTGGAGGGGGTTTGGGAGTGGAGGAAGAGGTTGTGGTTATAGGAGATGTTCGTTTGCTGACTTTGGGTGAAGGTGCATGCGCTGGAGGCTGTCGTGAGGTGGATGGCTGTTGCGTGGGTGTGTGCCTGCGTTTGTGTATCTTAGGAGGTGGCATCACAGACACGCTGGGAGAGGACACAGGGGACGTGTGAATGGTAGTAGGGGTGGTGACTGCACGTGAGCGGGGTGTGGTGGTGGTGGTGTGTGTGCTGGTGATGGCAGTAGTGGCTGTAGATGTAGTGCATGCCGGTGTGAGTGTAGACGAGACTGGGAGGGAGACGAGAAGGAGGGGGACACAGTGGAGGCAGTGGATGTTGTTGTGTCTGCATGTGTGTGATACGTGAGTGCCTGTGGGATGTGTGGTGTTTGTTTCCCTGAGCTTCCCTTGTGTGTTGACGTGTGCGCATGCTGGTCTGAAGGTGTGCTTGGGATAGGCTGAGGTACAGGGGATTGGGTCTGGGTGGAGGAAGTTGGAGGGGGAGGCTAGACACAGGGACAATGGCTGCCATCAGTGCTGCGGCCAGAGTCTGAAAAGCTCGCTGAAGGGCCGCCTGACCAGACTGGATGGCATTCAAAATGGTAGACTGCCCAACAGTGAGGGACCTGAGGAGGTCAATGGCCTCCTCACTGAGGGCAGCAGGGGTGACTGGGGCAGGGGCTGAGGTGCCTGGGGCGAAGGTGATGCCCACCCTCCTGGGTGAGCGGGCACAGGGCAAAGGTTGAAGGGCTGCTGGGAGGGCGGTGCTGGTAGGGGGGGGTGGTGGCTGTACCTGTAGATGCGGGGGCACAGATGTTGCCGCCACCACAAGGGAGCTCCGATCAGAGGACGAGTCTGTGTCACTGGTGTCAGCTCCTGTCCCCGCCGTGGAGCTCCCCTCGCCCTCCGTCCCACTGGTGAACTCTGAGTCCGTAGTCTCGCCCTCCAGGGCCATGTGGGATGCAGCTCCCTCCTGCTCCGGTGCAACTGCTCCTCCGCCTGATGATGCTAATGCTCACAAGAACAGGAAGACCACAGAAAGGGGGGGGGGGAACAGAAGAAAGACATGTTGAGTGCATGCATTACCGCTACCGTTGGTGGACACGACAGACACAGAAGCCCGCTGCACTATGCCGCGCTCTTGAGCTCCACTGTTCAATCCCTGGGACATGGCCTACAAGGCTATGGACGACATCTGAACACATGGATGACACAGGAGCATGACTAGGTGTACTTGGCACTCTACAGAGGTGGGGTGGGGTGCCACATGGCCTGCCTTACGGAGTGACCTTGCCTACTAAACTCGCCTTGGCCTAGGGAAACCCACAGCCCACCTCCCCCACCCAAACACCTCCACTGCGTGCTAAATCAGCAGAATGAGAGTGTACTCACCCCCTTGTGGCTGCTGTTATGCCCCCAAGCGCCCATCCAACTCCGGGTACGCCACCGCCAGGATCCTGAACATCAGGGGGGTCATGGTGTGACAGGCACCCCTCCCACGTTGGGAGGCCATCCCCAGCTGAGCCTCCGCCGTCTTTTTGCTCCAGCGGCGAATGTCCTCCCATCTCTTACGGCAGTGGGTGCTCCGTCTGTGGTAGACCCCCAGGGTCTAGACGTCCTTGGCGATGGCACGCCAAATATCTTTTTTCTGGTGGGCACTGACCTACATGAATTGTACAGGGGAAAAAGAAAAGTTATTACCAACTGCACCGTCACAGTCATTGGCCCCCATCCCTACCCTTGCCATGTGGCACATGCAATCATCGTTGTTTCATGCACACCTCAATCTGTCCCCCCCGCCCATCTTTCATCCACCCCACTCCACACAGGCGTAGCCCATACAGCATGCTCCCAGTGTACTTACCTGTTTGTCTGGAGGACCGTAGAATAGCGTGTACTGGGGGAGGACCCCATCCACGATTTTCTCCAGCTCCTCCGATGTAAAGGCAGGGGCCCTTTCCCCAGACACGCGAGCCATTGTCTCTTCCAGACCGAGGTTACAGCAGCACTTGCAGTGTAGGTCCTCTCCTGTCAAAGATCAGGTACCGAGTGATTGAACAGATAGAAAATGGCGGTCACATCCGCGGCGGTGCGTACCCTCACCACCTGCGTACATCGTCATTGGCTCCTGGGACCCATAGGGTCCAATGTTAACCAATGCAGCATTACGCCGCTGTCTTCGACTGCCTACTGCGACGGTATACAACGCCAGCGCAGTTACCTCACATCCCATTGTCCCACTTTACAGGTCAGGCAGCCGCCATTTCAGGGGCCCACATGGCTTAATTTTGAACTGCGTCACACATACCTAGGCCTAGCCTCAACACACATACAGGACACTTTTCGGATTATGATTCGTGTTGTGTACGCTGTGGGTACGTACCTCCGAATTGGTTGGCTCTGTGCTCGCTGTTGTCCTTCATAGGCACCGTCCGCTGGGACATGTGAGGAGATGGCGGCATCCTCCGGTGTACAGGCCGCTGGTGGACCTGTTGACAATGGAGGAAAGACATGTGATCATCACCTACAGGCTTGACCGTGCCACAATCCAGGAACTGTGTACCCAGCTGGAGCCAGACCTGATGTCAGCTATCCGCCATCCCACAGGAATCCCCCCTCAAGTGCAGCTGCTGTCAGTACTCCATTTCCTAGCAAGTGGGTAATTTCAAACAGTGACCATAGCATCAGGGATGTCCCAGCCTATGTTTTCCAACGTGTTGTCCAGAGTATTGTCTGCCCTGCTGAAACACATGCAGAGCTACATCGTTTTCCCTCAGGTGGAGGATTTGCCTACAGTGAAAGGTGATTTCTATGCCCTGGGACATATCCCCAACATCATAGGTGCCATTGATGGGACACATGTGGCTTTGGTACCCCCCCGCAGGAGTGAACAGGTGTACAAAAACAGGAAAAGTTATCATTCCATGAATGTGCAGATGGTGCGTTTGGCAGACCAGTACATCTCCCATGTGAATGCCAAGTTCCCTGGCTCAGTGCATGATGCCTACATTCTGAGGAATAGCAGTATCCCTTATGTGATGGGGCAACTACAGAGGCGCACCGTGTGTGGCTATTAGGTGAGCACATGGACCCAATACAGTGGGAATAGTTGTCTGGGTCTGGGGATGTCCCTACAGGTTAGTGTGTGTCTAACAGTTGTCCCTCGCCATTTGCAGGTGACTCTGGTTACCCCAACCTGTCATGGCTACTGAACCCAGTGAGGAATCCCAGGACAAGGGCAGAGGAACGCTACAATGAGGCCCATGGGCGAACTCGGCGGATTATAGAGCGGACCTTCGGCCTCCTGAAGGCCAGGTTCTGTTGCCTCCATATGACAGGTGGATCCCGATTCTACTCACCAAAGAAGGTTTGCCAGATCATTGTGGCCTGCTGTATGCTTCACAACTTAGCTTTGCCACGACAGGTGCCTTTTCTGCAGGATGGTCCAGATGGCGGTGTTGTTGCAGCTGTGGAGCCTGTGGACAGTGAAGACTAGGAAGCAGAAGAGGACATTGACAACAGGAACTCGGTGATCCTGCAATATTTCCAGTGAGACACAGGTAAGAATACATACCTGCCTAATACATGTACTTTAACACTACTACCTCTCTACTGTCTGTCGTTTTCACCCAGTGTATGGTCACTGAGTTGTCACTTTCCCTTACGATTTCACAGATGTGGGTACCACAGTGTGACATCTGCTTGGTTTCCTCATGGACTAGAGGTGTGTGACATAGGTATGTTGACATTACAATTGAAAGAGTATTTTGTCACTGTAATTTCTAATACACAATTTCAAAATCACAGACTGACTCCAGATTGTTTTGTGCTTCAACGGTGTTTATTTAAGTGCTCAATATTGGAGGGGGTTGTAAAATGGTGAGGGGTGATGGTGGCGGAATGTCCGTGGCAGAGTCCAGTCTATTAGTCTCACAGGTGCATTGCCAAATGGGCATAGGAAGTGGAGCTGGGGCAGTTTGAGGATGGGCAGGGTGACAAGGTGGAACAAAAAGGATGACATTCAGGGCGGTCTCATTTCTTGGCGGGGGTCTTGGCATTGTTCTCTGTCTTTGTCCTGGATCTCAGAGACCGTTTGCGGGGTGGTTCTCCCTCTGCAGGGGGTTGGTGCTGGTGTGGTCGTCCTGTGGCGGGGCGTCCTGTCCACTAGCGCCGGCGGAGGTGTTGGGCAGTTCATCGTCCATGCTAGTGTCAGGGGCCCCTTGTTTTGCCATAGTGTCCCTCCTGGTGTTGAGTACTTCCTTCAGCACCCCTACAGTGGTGCCCAGGGTGGAACTGATGGTTCTGAGTTCCTCCCTAAAGCCCAAATACTCTTCCTCCTGTAGGCGCTGGGTCTCCTGAAACTTGTCCAGTACCGTTGCCATCATCTCCTGGGAGTGGTGGTAGGCTCCCATGATGTTGGAGAGGGCCTCGTGGAGAGTGGGTTCCCTTGGCCTGTCCCACCCCCCCCGTCGCACAGCAGCCCTCGCAGTTCCCCTGTATTCCTGGGCCTCCATCCCCTGGACCGTGTGCCCACTACCACTGCCCCCAGGTCCCTGTTGTTGTTGGGGTGGTGGGTTATCCTGGGTTCCATGTAGTGGTGGACACACTGCTGCTTGACGTGTCCTGGGGACAGAGGTATGGGCCCACTGGGTGGGTGCTGCGCTGGTGTTTCCAGAGGGAGGTAGCTCTGTAGTGGCCTGTGACTGTGTGAGGGGAACCGACTGTCCCGAGGTCCCTGATGGGCCGGGCTGGTCATCTAGATCCAGTTGGACAGAGGTGCTGTCATCACTGTGGGCCTCTTCTGTTGGTGGTGTGGACATGTGTGGACCCTCCTGTCCGGTAATGTTGGGTAGGGTTCCTGCAGGGGTATAAAAGGATGTTTATTACATCTGTGTGTGGCATGGTGTGCAATAGGTGGGTGACTGTGTACCCCAGTGCTTGCATTCCTGTGTGGGACCTTGTGTGATGGCGGTTTAGGGGGGTGAATGGGTATCTGTAGTGGCCATGCATTGGTGATGGATGTCCATGCTTTGTTGTTGCATGCAGGGCTTGGGTTTGGGATGTGTGGTTTGTGATATTGGGACATTTGTGAGGAGTAGGAGTGATGAGGGTGAGGGTTGGGGGTATGTGATGGCATGCAGGTAGGGTGGGGGATGTAATAGTAAAGCTTTGACTTACCAGAGTCCATTCCTTCATCTACTCCTGCGAGGCCCTTAGGATGCAGAATCGCCAAGACCTGCCCCTCCCATGTTGTTAGTTGTGGGGGAGGAGGTGCGGGTCCGCCCCCAGTCCTCTGAACCGCACGGTTGTGTCTTGAGACCTTGAAACGCACCTTCCCCCGTAGGTCGTTCCACCTCTTCCTGATGTCATCCCTATTTCTTGGGTGCTGTCCCACTGCGTTGACCCTGTCCACTGTTCTTCGCCATAGCTCCATCTTCCTTGCTATGGAGGTGTGCTGCACCTGTGCTCCGAATAGCTGTGGCTCTACCCGGATGATTTCCTCCACCATGACCCTGAGCTCCTCCTCAGAGAACCTGGGGTGTCTTTGCCGTGCCATGGGGTGGTGTGGGTGATGTGTGGGGTGGTGTGTGTGGTGATAAGTGTGCTGATATGTTGTGGTGTGTTGTGTGAGGTGTGAGGAAGTTCTGTGGGTGATGGTATTGTGTGCCTGTGGATGCTTGGTAGTAGTTTGTAGTGTCTCTCTCTGGCCTTCTCTCTGTGATTCTGGTCGTAGGGGTTTGTGGGTGATATGGGTGTGTGTTTTATATTGTAATGGGTGTGTGGGAGTGGTGTGTGTATGTATATCAGGTGTGTGTATTTGGAATTGTCCAATGTGGCTGTGTTTTGTAGATGTGTGTGTATTTTGAGCGCGGCGGTGTGTACCGCCAGTGGAATACCGCGGTTAAAAGACCGCCGGGTGGATTTGTTTGTCGTGATAGTGTGGGCGTATTTCTGTTGGCGTGACAGTAGAGGATTTGTTATCGCCAGTTTATCACTGACCTTTGGTGTGGAGGACTTGTGTGGGTGTCTGAATTTTGGCAGATTCCGTGCTGTGGGTCATAATAGCTGTGGCGGAATTCCGCGGCGGTGTGTTGGCGGTCTTCTGCACAGCAGTAAGTGTTTTTTACCGCCAATGTTGTAATGACTGCCCTAGTCTTTTTACCGGTGGTTCTTCTTTTGCACCATCATCCGGGTTAGCAGGGGCTCCTGCTCTCCCTGGACTCTTCAGTGCCTCTTGGACTTGGTCTCCTTCTTCCACAGGTCTTCAGGTCCAGGAATCCATTGTTGGTATCTTGCAGTCTCTTCTGGTTCTTGCATTATCTTCTATCGTAACTTCTAGTGTGTTTTAGGAAACTTGCTCTGTTTTACTCCTGCTTTCCTGGGCTCTGGGCTATAGTATTTTACTTACCTTTGGTGTTTTCATACACTCCCAGCACCCCTCTACACACTACACTTGCCTAGGTGGGAAACCAGCTTTCGCATTCCACTATTTTAGTATATTGTTTGTGTTCCTCCTAGGCCCATTGCAACTTATTGTGATTTTCACTGTTTGCACTATTTTCTGACTATTTACTTACCTGTTTTTTGTTACTAGTGTATATATTGTGTAATTTACTTGCCTCCTATGGGAATATATTCCCCAAAGCATTTTTGACATTGTGTCACTAAAATAGAGTACCTTTATTTTTGGTAACATTGAGTATTGACTGTGTGTGAGTACTGTGTGACTACAGTGGTATTGCAAGAGCTTTGCATGTCTCCTAGTTCAGCCTTAGCTGCTCTGTCTACAGCTACCTCTAGCCTGGCTTGTAGACGCTAAATACATTTCACTAATAAGGGATAACTGGACCTGGCATAAGGTGTAAGTACCTTAGGTACCCACTACAAACCAGGCTAGCCTCCTACAGCGATGTCAGCTAAAAACGTGTAAAATGTAAAATATAAAACTAAGCTAAAATGGAGAACCAACGTGACCCAAGGAGGCCTCACATCCCCTAGTGTGCTGAGATAAACCGATCTTTATCAATATGAGAGTTTCAAAGTTAACAATAATACAGTCACCCTGAAATTCCTTCTCCAGTGGACCCATCCACCCACTCCACAGGTGACAGTATTAAACCAAGCAACTGACCCTTACATGTGGTGTTACTATGCAGCCAGTTTGTAACCTTTTTGATAAGCTTCTCAGTGGTTTCTGCAACCTGGTGAGATAGACTAGAGACATTAGCCAGCACAGTCAAAAGGAGGTCAGTCTCTGGGGGTAAGTGTTTGTTTGTATTTTGTTACAGACCCAACCCGTAGACACCTGTGGGGTAAGGTTTGCGGCTCTACCCTTCTGTATTCTTTAGGGTCTCGCCCTGGCCCCACCTGCAAGACTGAGTATCAGTCTTCGAGGTCGCATACTGCCCATTTGCTGGGGAGGGGGGGCGGTGCCTGTGAAAATACAGGGGTATCACGTTTAGGGGTAGTAGTGACTAAATATTTTCCTGTGTTCTTTCAGCTCCCTATGACGCTGTTGTCTTTCCGTTTTCCAGCAGGGATTCTTATTTGTGTTTTTTTCTTTTATCTGCCCACTGGTTGTGATTCCTGTCAAGGATTTGATTTTGAATTTCTATAGTCCACTTTCAAGGGTTCTCTGAAATGAAGGCCAAACATACAGGGAAGAATCTGACAGAGGGGTTGAATTTCACATCTTGTACAGTCAGTATTTGACTGTCATTTAAGGTGTCAGTAGTTCTTATAAAAATTTCAGAGCTTTAGAGTCGCTTGCACATGGCACACTTTACCTGTGATATTCTGCTCTTTTTTTTAGGTCAAACGTGCAAGCGATTTGATCTGTTGTAAGTACTGTGGGCTTTAACCATGCCCACTGCATGCCCATCACTTTCACTTGTTCCTGGGCTTGCCTTTAAAAAATCCTTTGTTAGAATTGGTAAATGGTTTACGTTTGTCCCTTCTTGGGGCGATTTTGTTACCGCCTTGCAGACTGCCCCTGTTACATGGATAATTCCACGATTGCCGATATGTTTCACTGCGAGCCAACTTTTTTTCTTTTTGTGTCTCTCCTTTGTGCTCATGCTCATGGCAGCCATGGCGCTTTAAATCGGCTCACTTATGTCAACTGTTTTACTTTTCATTTTCAAATTAAGTGGCAAGAAAAGTCCAGTTAGGAATTTACAGCGTTAATAGCTCTAACTCGAGCAAACACGAGACCCATTGCATTGCAAATGCTTGTTTTTGTTCTGACTGCCCTGGTCGGTTTTTTATTTTATTTTATTATTTATTTATTTTTTGAGACGGTGACTCGGTTTACTAGCCCCCTGTACAGATATTGTATGCTGCTCACCAAAAAGGTGTTACTGTGTTGGATGATATGGGTACACCCAAAGTGGTACCTGTTTTCACATGGGTGACTCCAGTCCCCATGACCAGGCTTTGACTTGTTTAATAGTTGGTGGCAGCTGGTTAATAGTCATTGGCTGCATGTTTGTTTACCTGTACCCAAGTAGGCACACTGTCTGTCTGCTCTATCTCAATCCATGTAGTGTGTCCCAACTGGACCCCAAGACTACCTCTTGTGGTACATTGTGTACTTGAGAGATCTTGGGTACATGAGATGTGGGGTACCCATGGTAGGGGAGTCCCCATATGTATTTAGCCTCTTGGGTTGTTGGTTTATTGGAAGCCAGTGGTACTTCCTCTGTTTTCCTTCCTGCCCCCGCCCCCCTGCCCTCCTTGCCACTTCCATCCATGCAGATGCCATTGCTAAGACAAGCATATGTGTCTGGGTTTGTAATCACATCCACTAAATTGAGGAAGGAGATCCCTTTATTTACATCTGCTTTGGACCAAGCCAGTTTGAGACGGTGAGTCTGTGGCGTGAGAGTATATCTACACTTAAACTAGGATTATACTAGGTTATGGACAAAGCTGCACAACATAACCAAATCATTGGGCTACCTGTCCATCCATCTGCCGAGAGAAATCAAAACCAAGCAACATGATCAAATTGGTCAAAGGTCATCTGGTTTTCAGTCCACACCTGATGATAATTTCCTGGGTGGCTGTTAAACTAGGGTTCTGAAATAGCTGAAGGAAATGCACTTTGTATTGCTTGCCTCCCAAGACAACTATGAATTTGAATGGACAGTTGGTTTGAAGCAACCTGCCACTCGACTGGATGTACGCCGATCGATTAGTCTAATTTAGTCTTTAATTCTTAATTGGAAAACCTCAATGCGATAAGGCAGGAGGCACCTACCACCAAAGGTAAAATCTTTGTCTTTGCCCCATGCCTTGAAGACATTCATTGTGATCATAGTTGCCAACACTGGAGCCCTTAGATGCTTTCCATACTGACTGAAAATTGGAGCGCCTAAGAGTGGGAAAGATTTAGCTAGGAGTGGAGCTGACAACAGCGTGAGGGCCAGCTTTTTTTGTGAGTGCTGCTACATCTGTTTTCCTCAATGAGAGACACTGGCTAATGCATGAGGGCTTGGTGCCTCAGTGCTGTTCTTACAAGCCCACTGCCACTCCATTGATACCGAAAGGCAGGCCTGTGAGCCTCTGACTCCTATCACAGCAGCAGTGACCTGCCCATTATGAGTAAAATTGACCCTCGAGCAGGGGCGTCTCCTTTGATATGGCGAAGGAGTGTCGCCCCACTGGCTGTGCCAGAAGCAGAAATATAAAGTGATAGTTTACTATTGTTTTATTTTTCTGCTTCTGGCACAGCCAGCAGTGCAGGGAGGGGAGGGGCTGGGCCATGGCAGGGGGGAGGAGGGAAGAGTGCATCCAAGTGCGCATGTGTGTTTGTCCGGCCGTCCGAGGCTAGCCAAACACACATGCGCTCTTAGATTTCTCCAGCCCCACTGTTCAGCATTGCACAGGCCCCAGGGCTGTGTCAAACCTGGTGCTGCTTCATGCAAGGTTTTGCATGAAAGCAGTGCCAGGATTTTTGGGGAGTCTGTGCTGGTGTCCCACCATTGAATGCTGGGACCCCAGAAGAAGAGGAGCAGGAGGCGGCAGGGACAGAGGCAAGGGAAGTGCTTTTTGAAAATTATTTTTACCTCTTCTCTGTCCCCCTCCTCGCCCCTCTTGAGTTATGCGGCTGCCGCCACTCCCCGTGAGTGAGGCCCATGTGTCTGCGATCTCCTTCTGTTCCTTTTCACTGCTGAACTGCAGCCACACTTCACTCGGCTTACGTAGGTGAATATCACTTAGATATGCAGCTGCATTCCTGCTTTGGATTTGCATAGGTCCTGAGATGTCAAAGAATTTGTAAAATATTAACTTCAGTTCTAGCCCTAGAATAAAAAGTAATAAACAAGACTTTCTGAAATTAGTGTGCTTATCTTCATAATATAAAGTTATTCCTTCACTGAAAAGAAAAACAATGCTTGATCAGTATATTTTATTGGCATTGTTAACTAAAATCGGAATTCTAACCCAATCTGCCTCAAAGCGTAAGCCTTGATTGTATGATCTCTCCACTTTCTAAAAGTCAAAATACAGAGAGGACCTGCTTGGCAATTAAGTGAGCTCGCAGTAGTACTCCTCCTTTCAAGGACAGTGGCAGTATGTTTAATAGGGATTGCCTAATTGACCTTGAGCCCCAAAGCTCCTGGAAAATTGTCCTTGGAGTGGACTTACTGAGGATTTAAAGAGTAGATCTGCTTTCTCTGATGTTTTCTTGATTTCGGTTTTCTTTTTGCACAGTCACCTTTGAAGTTATTCTCTGCAAAGTCCATTTATTTGTTTCAATAAACAAGTTGTCAGAAGACTCACTCCATTCATTGTAATTCATCGACTTTTATCAAGTCATATCTATATTATAGAACATCGACTCTGGCCTTCACAGAAAGCATATCCCTAATGCTCTCTTAGATTAGACTGACAGGTGCAATGGACTATAACGCTAACCAGAATGCCAATAGAGAAACCCAAAGTAGTGTGGATTCAAAATTGAAGACAATTTTTTTTGGTCAAAGAATATAGGGTTGGCTGCCTTAAGCTGTCACGGTTTACACTGGGCTTACCGTCGAAGTTGATGAGAGGTGGGGAACGACCCCGGTTCTGGCAGGTTCTGCTCTGGCCGAGTTAGGGGCGACCCCTTCCGGTAGCCACGGTGCTGTTTGACAATAGCAAGCCACTACAGTCCGTCCCCTCCAGAAGGAGTCCCAGAGGAAAAACCCCAAAAGGGTAAAAAACCTCCAACAGGAACTCCCTGAAACAGAAGGAGAACACAAGGACGTTAGAACTGAAGATCCGAGAGTACAGGAATACTGGAGACAAAAGACAGGTCAAGAATAACTGGCTCCACAAGAGGAAACCAGCCGGAGCGTGACTACCACCAAAGGAGTTTTGCAACTCAATGAGCAAGAAGCTGAATTCCCCTTACATACCCCTAGACAGGAAGTAGAAAACAGGAAGTAGAAACACCACCATCTTGGATTGGGGAAGAGGTTATAACAATGAATAAAGAACATGCGTCTAAACAAAGAGAAACAATGCATGCTGGGAAGAGAGGAAGTGAGCAGCATTCTGGGAAAGAGAAGGACATGCATAAAAGAGAATCATGTGCAAAAATCCGGCTTTTGCTTGTGTGGCCGGTAAGTGGTGGAAAAAGAGGGTTTCCTAATATACTTAATGTGCCAGAATGTTAAGCGCACTAAATGCGCTATGCGCGGCAGGTTCGACACCCAACTCGGAGTCTCATCTCCTGCCGCGTCTGCCCTTGCAGTAAAAACGAAAGAAGGGGGCGCGGCGAGTGCCGCGACCCCTGGCCTGATTCGCGGCTTCCTCCGCGGCCTGCTTGCAAGCCGCGGCTTCCCCCGCTGCTTGCCTGTGGGCCGCGGTGTTTATCGAATGCGCGCCGCCGCGGCCGGTGCTTGCGTCCGCGACGCGACACAAGCTGCATGAATTAAAAGGGGGAAAGAAGAGAATTATCAAGGGAACCTCATAGACTCCGCAGAGCCATGACAACAATGAAACTAGGGCAAGGAGATCAAAAATTCCAACATGTCTAATTTGGAGTGTATGCATCAGAAACATGCAGACACTGCTTTTGGACAGCCCATTAGGGATAGTTTTATGTATTTCTTCCCAACAATATCAAGTGCTCCCTGAACTCTGGTTGACCCTCTTAGTAGTATCATCTCTGGGTGAGGGTTCAATGCTGAAGCAGAACACGATTTTATGGGTGAGGACACCTGTATAATCCTAATGGGCTTCCCAAGGCCGGGTTCTGTGTGTTTTTGATGCAAAGAATCTAAATTACCCTTATTGGCATTTTTGTATTTCCTCACTTTAGTGTCATTGTTATTGTGCTTTAAGGTGCATACATCCTGTAAACCGATTTTACACTTCTTATAATTTTGACTATAATGTTCTGATTCACAGTTATGTAATTATTTCACTGTGGTAACTAGTAAAAATCAAATTAGGTGTGCATATATTTTGATCCATATCTATCATATATTTATTGCAAGGAAGCGAGGGAATAAAACTGCATCATCTGCATCCAGCAGAAAAGTGATTGCTTTCTTTATTTATTTTTTTAGGCTGTGTAATTTCATCCCATAGGCCACAATGAATTGATTCCGTCAGGCTCAAGAGCCTTCTAATCAGCATATTTAATGTTGGGTTTCAATCCCTATATTACTTGATCTTTAGTAACTATGGGCCTGATTTAGATCTTGGTGGGAACGGCCCTGCCATCAGTTTTCTGTCTGGAAACCCACCCACCACCATGATGGTTTGCTGCTCCATTTATCTATGTAATGGCACCTTCCATCTACAATTGTCATTTCAAGCATCACTTTGCACTCCGCCATGCTTTTCCATATGGACATAACTGAGGACACTTACAAGTCATTTGGGGTACCCGTAACTCTGTCACTAATGTGTACCCATTCCTGTTTGTTTCAATCAATACATTCTGGCATAAAAGATCATGTTGGTTGACACAGACTGGCTTACATGCACATTTGGCAAGGACTGAGGCTTCATGACAACCTGCGAATCTACCTGAAATGTTTTTTGCTATCAAAACATTTCTCAAACATATTTTAGATAAGGACTAATGCTATTGTACACGTTTGCAGTCCTTTTGGTACAGATGCTAATGATCATATTTTCATTGTACCAACTTACCAATGTAAAGTCTGAAACAGGAACTGTCTCACAAGTGCTTATTATGCCATGTCACTAGTAGTAGGGCCTACATTACCTACTCACATCTGTGATGGAGCATGACACCTGACGCAGTCCGCAAATTGGGGTATGTTTGGTATAAATGTTCCCCATAACATGGAGAAAATGAAGATACCCCTTTGTTCACAAGCTGCCATGTGTATGTCACTACATGCCTCATCACAAGCAAAGTACTGTTTATAGCAAACTGTAGTACAAAAATACATTCAAAACACAGCATCAAACACAGTCTGAAAATCTTGCACATCCAGAAATCCTCATCTGCGGTGGATGTGTATCAACCGTCAGGTTGATGCTAAACAGCATTGCTGTAAATTAAAAAGGTTAAACAACAAGATTAGTTACATACAATAACTCACTCTTGATGCTGCCCTTGGGCCCTCACGGATTTGGGCCATTAGGGATGGTCAGGCTGCGTCGCTCGCGCTTGCCTCGTTGGGAGGGCTGGCCGAGCTGGACATCCACTGACTTCCCGGTACAGCGTCGGAGGTCCTCCTACCTCTTTCTTCAGTACATACTGCACTGCTTAAAGACCCCCAAGGTCCACACCTTCTTCGTGATGGCCTACCATAAATGATGCCTCTGGGCATTGACCTGTATGGATGAGAACAAATAGCAAGAGGTTTTGAGTGATTTTAGTTGTCTGTAGTGAAGTCGGACAATTTGGTAGCAACTCTCACAAGCATTCCCAGAACTGTCAGTACAGAGTATCTACAAACATTTCAAAGTTCCTAAGAAACACTCATTTGCAGCGATCTGTGGAATGGCCTTAACATTTTCTATTCTTATGTTACCGATACAGGACCCAAACACTATCTAAGCCAGGGATGGGGAACTTGTCATGTAGTGAGACCCACTCCAGATTAGTCCAACTCAATGTGAGGTACTAAAGGCTGAACAACATGTACATTATTTGCACATAATCACACACACAGCTAATTTTTTTCATGCTTGACCTTCTAAGAGTCCAATGCTGTGGTTTGCACCACATTCATTGACTTTGGGCAGTATGGGAGAGCTGCCATATGTCAGTGAGAGCATGGTTTTGAGTGAATTATGAACAATTGTGTCTAGTAATGGGGCATGCTTGTATGGATGATTGAGAGCCTGTGTCATTTAGACTGGCAGCACAGGAAATACCTTTCCCCAAATGTGGCACCATGACATATTTAAAACAAAAAGATACTCAAATTCCCAAATGTGGCCTGTAAATTCACTTGACAGAACAGCATCGGACTACTCCATAACTTTGAAGATTCTACTTGGGATTCAGATTTCTACCATTTCGACCTGGCCTGTATGTTTCCACTTGAACTAGTGGTAGAATGCCTACTAGCATCTGGAAGTAAGGGTCCTGCATTCTGTCTTATTAAGCCTGGAATAGTAAGCAACATGCACTGAAAACTCAACAAATGCTTACAAGTGACTTTTCATTTCAATGCACAGACATTTCCAACAGCCTTAAACACCATGTACCCAGCTAAATCATTCAGTTCACTACCCTCCAATCACAACACTTCCGTCATGAACGAAAAGGGACCATATAGCCTGTGGACAAAGAGGGAACAAGCTACTTTGGCAAAGGTTTCCCAATCAGACATGTACCTGTTCCTCTGGGGTCCCATAGGACTGTCTGTACCTCCCTGGCAAGGAGCTCCAGCTCCTCCGTGCTGAAGGCAGTGGCCCTGTCACCTGCTTTGCCCACCATCCTGGCTCCCAGACGTTGGTAACAGCAGCAAAAAACGAGGAGGTCCTATTGGCTGCAGTGTTAGGAGTCAAGTTAGCTGTTTTCAATTTGAGGCATACAAGTATACGGCTGACGTTATCCGTGACGGAGACGTACAAAGCCATTGGCTTTTGTGCGTAGCTGTACCACAAGTTAGTCTATGGCAGGGTCCATTGCGGCCGTCGGGTAGCAAATGTCCTTATGGCAAGGTCAGGCAGCTGCCATTTTAGAGTGTGAAGCTGTGTTTTTTTTAAACTGTTAGCACTCAAAATGGAGGCTATGGTCTATACAAATGTCAGATACGAACTACACTGTAAGATATGACACATTAAAAAGTGAACCTTGACTGTGTTTTACACCTATAGTGCTGCTGAAGAAGTAATACCTCCGTCAATAGTATTTTTAAAAACAAAATTATGTGCAAATAATACATTTCAAATTTATTATTTACACATAATGATTGTTGAAATAAAAAATAATTTGCTAACAGTATGTGTACACATATGACAAAATGAGATTGCTAACGTTACCAAGACTTAAGATGTGTGTTGATTATCAAAGTATGGTGTGACCGTTAAAGCTGATATTTTCTTTTCCACACATGCAGATACTTGAACCCAGGCATGGATAGGAGATGACAGCCTCAGGTCTTCAAACCTTTCCACCATGGAGGAAAGGGATATTATTAAGACATTTTGGTTTAATGGGCAAACTATCCTAGATTTGTGTCACTACCTGGAGCCTGACCTCCTGCCTCACAATAGGAATGAACAGCAACAACACCAATAGTGAAACTCGTGGCAGCACTTCATTGTGTGGCCACTGGCTATTTTCAATACACTGTGGCAGTATCTGGAGACACGTCCCAACCAACTTTTAGTGGTGTGCTACAAGAAGTCCTTTCTTTAATGCTGAGACACATCAACAGCTACATCCAGTTCCCACGACAATAGGATTTGGCCACTGTGAAGGAAGAATTGTATGCTTTGGGTGTACTAGCACATATGTCTGGGGCAATAGATGACACACATATTGCTTTAGTGCCACCACAGTCAAGGGAACAGGTCTACCGCAATCAGAATAACTTTCATTCCATCAATGTGCAAGTTATACGCTTAGCGGATTTGTACTATTCAAGTGTGTGTGTGTGTGTGTGTGTGTGTGCGTGCCCTCTTTCCTGGGTCACCACGTAATTCCTTCAAATGTCGCAACTTGGAACAAAGAGGACCAGGCTTGTTGGTAAGTACATTTTGGCTTGAGGATCATTTGCTTGAATCCTAGTTTAGGAAGGTACTCTTGCTTGATATGATAATCTATTGATATATTGCTTCCATGTAGGAGGCAGGTTATGCTAACTGACCATGGTTCTTAGCACTGCTGAGGAATCCAACAACACCAGGGGAAGTCTGCTTCAATGAGACTCATGGAAGAACACAGAGGCCAGTGGAGCGGGCCTTAGGGCTCCTCAATGACCGGTTTAAGTACCTGGACAAGACCGGTGGAGCCTCACACTATTCACCCAATAAGGTGTGCCAAATCACAGTTGCCTGCTTCATGCTCCACAACACTGCCCTGTGAGGGAACATCCCAATCATCACAGAGGATGAGGACGGTGAAGAGCCACTGGCTGAGGATGTTGAAATGCATAATTAAGATGACAGTTGTGAATAAGAAGGAATTGACCTACGTCAAGATGTTATTGACCACTTCTTCACCTGAGTGTAAGTGTACCTTTTACAAATTGTAACCTCCTATGTCAGAACATCTTGTGACATACTGAACATATCAGTCTGCAATGGTAATTTGGTAGGAATCGTCAGCTCAGGAAAGACCAAGGCAAGGATGTTTGTGGATCAGAGTTTCTCTACATTGACTACTGTGTTTATTGACATAGATTACCTTTACTTGTGCTAAGTATATGTGTCCTCCTAACTTATCATTTGAGTCAAACTGTAAATGTGAAATAATTATTTTTTCCATGTTATTCTGTTTCAGAGTCCTTCACCATGTCATCTCCATTTGCACATTTCAAAGGTGTGGCATTTACTGTGACAAGTTGCTGTTGTAAAGTACAAAGTGAACTTGTGACAGACCCCCACTTGGAATAGACAGATCTTGACAACATGCACTATGATTAAATGGAAGGTCTTGAGATTATATTAGACCTGTGTTCTGTGGGATGTTGCCACCAAGACAGTATGTGCTACTCAACTTGCTCCAAGCACATGTGTATGTCAAGCCATAGCATACTGGTCTTCCTTCTCATTGGCTAAATCTTCAATTTGTGTTCACTATAGGAAGCTGTTGATGTGTCTCCTCATAATTGATATAATGTTTTGTTAGCACACCACTGAATGGTGGTTGTGACATTGCACCAGATACAGCCACAGTGTCCTCTATTGGTCATGTGACCTCAAATTGTGTTACTGCTGTGATGTAGACTATTGGTCTTATTGATGTAGGATTCCTATTGTAAGGGCAGGGTGTCAGGGTCCAGCGGAGGTCATGCATCAACCATAGATTGCCTGTTAAATTTGATCTCATGTAATATTCCCTTTCTTCCATGGTGTCAATGTCTTCCGAGTGTTCACCTCTAAATGGCTCAGACTATTGGGGTTAAGCACGGTTTGTGAAACTCTGCTTTGATTTCATCAAAGACGTGTTACCCACATAAGCATGACACCAATACATTATGATTTTGATTTGTTTTGTTTGAATGAAATGGGTATCACCTTCCCTCTTTTTCATATCTAATTTTCCTTTTCAACTTTTTGTTCAATGGATTTGACTAAATGATGGTGGAAAACAGACATGAAAAATGAAATGCTGTAATAAATGCAACAACATTCTTGGAGGTTGAGTCATTATCATTTATTTACATGACACAAAGGAACTGAAACGTGTTTCATACAATACAACAATGAACAAAACAAAAATAAATAGTCTGTCACAGTGGATGAAAGTATAGTAGTAGAGGCAAAAAAGTTTGGAGTCCAATGCACAAAATAAAGCTGTCCTCAAGAAAGGTAAATGTGTCCCTGAAATAGTCCACAGAGTGAATGCTAGACACACAGTGGAGGTCATTAGGATCCGCGTCTCTTGGACGTGGGAGCAGAGGTCTTACCATCCTCTCCTGGTAGTCCAGATGATTGTCGCCTCCGGAGAGGAGGGGGAGACACAGGTGCAGGGACTTGGGTGGGAGCAGCAGGCTCCCTATGTGGCAGGGCCTCCCTGTTTGTGGCTGCCATTGGTGTCCTTGATCCAGATATAGACGGACCACAGACAGAGGCAGATGGAATGGGAAAAGGCCTGTCATGTAGTTATAGCTATAGAAAAGCAGTCGGGGAGCCCATTTTGTCATTATGGTTGCGGATTTCCAACATGAACTCCTTCTGCAACTCCTTGATCTTCTGGAGCTTAGTTATGACCTGCTGCATCACGTCTTGGGGCTTTTGTACTGTTCCCAAGACTTGACCAATGGTGGTCTGGCTGACAGTGACACTAGTAGCCTCAATTTGCGGGCCCACAGATCCCCTCCCACAACTCCTACCTCCACTACCCTGTGTCCCCTGGGGCATTGTGCCCCATCCCACGGGGTCCAGGCACAACTGGCGGCAGTGATGGTGTTGTCGTAACAGCAGCCAGGACTGGGGGCACAAGATCGGTGTGAAGTTCCTCTGTACTCAGGAGGTGGGGTGGAGGTATCCATGGGAGTTTTGTTGTAGCTGGGGTGGGAGGAGTAGGTGTGGGCCGAGTGCAACTCACTGGAGCTGTCTTCCCAGATGGACCAGGCTACTCCCGATCATCCGGACTTGCGGGAGTGGAGTCTTCCCCAAAGGCTTGATCCTGATCTGGAGTGGAGGTGTCTTGAGTAGCACATGGTGGTTCACTTGCCTGGGTTGGTGGACCAGATAATTATGCAGGCAATATGAAATTAAAAGCTGGTTTGTACCTCAAATGTGTCTTTAGCTACAAATGGTGCAACCTAAAACAAAAAGTAAAATCAGACTGATAGAATTATTAGGCCTTTGTGTGATTTTCATTATTTTACACATGCAGGCTGATTTAATCAGGTGCAAACTCCAGTTATATTGTAGAGAGAGGTCCTGAAATGGAAAATGTTATTTCTGAAGTGTACACTACATGTACCAGACATTCAACCCAACACAGTCGTGAGTAGATTAGAGTAATAGACCATTCCAAGGCATAGCAGGCTTAAACACATTTGACAGTTTACAGTTCACCTTAATAGAAAAACTGGCATTAGTCATCAAATGATCAATGCAAAGTAAATTATGTGTGAATACTACTTCTATTCAGCATGCCACATAACATGGTAGGAAATCTTGGATTCAACAGACTATGAATTATGTGAGAAAGTACATCAATTCAGTGTAGCTATGAGAAGGTGTCCACATGTTTGAACACAACAACTGACATTGTCATACATAGCGTGACATGGTGACTGTCAAGTGCACACGATTTTGAGATATATGCACATATGGAAGTAAAGGAAGGTAGAGCAACATTACATTCCGCTATTGTTTTGCACATACAAAAAGGGGCATCATGGTAGTTGTAGTCATCTATTGACACCATAGACAATAGTTGTTCAAAAGTGAGTTACACATATCTATTTCAATAACTATAGTGAGATTTGTACGCATTTGCAACATGTACACACAGATGATTATGATGTGAATAGGTGAAAATACCACTTACGAGCACTATACCTTCATGTGCAAATGGATGGAGTTTTAGACCTGTTTTTGGGACAACAATAACATACATGGATAGAAATCAGGGGACTAAGCAAATGCAAGGGATGATCCATGGAGGAACAACACACAATTTGACTAGACTAAACATATTGCACATTGTTAAAAAGAGAACTACAACCATTATGCTAGTATTTGGTATGAAGCAAGATATTTTGTGGAGTCAAGTTTAGATATATATGTTTTGATAAACTGGGTTGAACAATTCTAAGCAGCTAACTTAAGGACAGAACTACTATATTTGTTATTGTTGAGACATTGCTTAGTGCAACTTACCATTCTCCACTCCTCCAGGGATTCTAGTCAAGCCTTCAGAATGTAGGATCTGCAAGACCTTCTCCCAGGAAAAGAATTGTAAAGGGGGGCTGGGAGAACCACCACCAGGCCTCTGGGCCTCCAGGTGACGTTTGGAAGCCAGTGAACACACTCTATGCCGCTGGTCGTTCCACCTCTTCCTAATTTCCCCCTGTGTGCGCTGATTGCTATCTACAGCATTCACTCTCTCCACTAGTCTGGACCACATTTGCCTTTTATGAACTATGGTTGAATTTTGTACCTGTGCTCCAAACAATTGTGGCTGTACTCTAATGATTTCATCCACTATGACAGACAACTCTCCCTCTGTGAAACATAAATTTCTCCTCCCTGCCATTGTGTTTAATTGTGGAAAAAAATAGTGACCAAAAAGATGAAGGATAATTAAAAAAAGTTATAAGAAAACCTGGTTACTGTGTGGCAATTCCTGCATCCAAATGGTCTTCTGCAGTGTGATGGCAAAAGATCATGGTCTAAAACGGAGTGTGTTTTAAAGTGTGTTTTGCAGGTGTTCACAATTGTCCAATATGAAACAGATGCGGGCTGCTAGTATCCTGCCAATAGCCGCAGCCATAGTACTATGCTGAATGGGTTCCGCAGTGGACTCCTTCCATCATGGGACCGGTGCTGATAGAGCACCAGCACAACTGTGTTATCTAAAGAGGCTCAGCGGGATACAGCCATCAAGCCGGAGCGCTAATCATAAGCACTGGAGTCCGCAGTGTCTGCTGTGGGATGCAGCTGGCGTGATTGAGTACACTCCGTTATGACGGCTTTCGGCTCAGCTGCAATACATCTAAATACAGCCGTCTGACAACCGTCGGCTTGATTGTCTTTTCGGGTCCCCTGCAGTGGATTGGTGGTAAGACTGCCAAGATCTAAATCAAGCCCTCTGTTTAGACAGTATGTGGGAACTCTTACAGTTGCCAGACGTGTTTGTCGAGTTGCCTAAATTTTGAAATTGGTGGCAGTTTGACTATATGCTATCCCTCATAAGCCCTCTTAAGTTGCTTGTTTTCATAATTTTTTCATGGTTTGCTGCTGCTTGGATGGGCTGTCCATTCAAGCCATGCACTTTGTAGATGATTGCATTGTTCCATTTGTGTTCCCATTAGATTTTGATGATGGGGCGTAAGTAGTCCTTTGGTTAGGCTAGAGCCAGTGGGTGCCCTTAGAGGTAATAACTTTGCTCTCACTGCGACTTTTCATTACAGGGTCATCACTTTTGTTTATGAAGAGCTTACTGTTTGGATGCCTTGTTCGGTTATAAAGGTAGCACTATTTATTAATCACCTTTGCGTGTTGTTTTGTGTTACTTTACCGTCATGATAATGTGTTGTTGATATGACATCTTTGAAGACCTGCACACACTCATACTTTCTTAAAGGTGCAATAAAGATACTGACCCTTTGTCCCACAGTTACAGGCACATCCGACCTTGGGTGCTTGGGGTGAAGGATTTACTATTTTGTCCTAGCAAATGGGTAGGAGAGTGGGAAGATGAATGTTTCCCTCAAATTGAACCCTGCTGAATTCTGTACGGCACCTGTGAGCTATGTTACTCATTGCCAGTTAAATAACTTTGTATTTCAGGAGTGAGAAGGGCTAGACATGTAATTTATGAAGGGAAAGGAGTAGTTGCGATCAGTGACTATAGTTAGTTTTTCGTGCCTTTTCTTTGGAAAGGGCAGAAAATAATGCATAGCATCGCCACTCACAGCCTCTTTGATGCAGCCTGCTGACTGCATTGAGCGTCACACTATGCCAGTCATTACCCACAGATAGATTACACGTCAGAGCGCTTGCACGCTCGACCTAAAAACATACAGGAGGGGGTGCCTTTTGAGGTAAATAGTTATCCTAGAAACCGGCCCACTACATTTTACCTTTCGATTTGTTGTAATCAGTTGATTTAGGAGGCGCACATCTGTCGTAGTTTGGACTCTTGAGCAAGACTGCTGGTTTAAGGATGACAGTACTTTTGTTTGTAGACGACTAAGGGGGTCATTCCTACCCTGGCGGTCCGAGACCGCCAGGGTAGGGGACGGAGGAAGCACCGCCAACAGGCTGGCGGTGCTTCTGGGGCTATACCGCCGCGGTCAGAAAAGGGAAGCCAGCGGTTTCCCGCCGGCTTCCCGCTGCCCCTGTGAATCCTCCACGGTGGCGCTGCAAGCAGCGCCGCCATGGGGATTCCGACCCCCTTCCCGCCAGCCTGGTTCTGGCGGTTTTCACTGCCAGAACCAGGCTGGCGGGAACGGGTGTCATGGGGCCCCTGGGGGCCCCACATTGATTTTCAGTGTCTGCTTGGCAGACACTGAAAATCACGACGGGTGCAACTGCACCCGTCGCACACCAGCAACTCCGCCAGCTCCATTCGGAGCCGGCTTCCTCGTTGCTGGTGCTTTCCCGCTGGGCGGGCGGGCGGCCTTTTGGCGGTCGGCCGCCAGCCCAGCGGGAGAGTCCGAATGACCGCTGCGGTCTTTTGACCGCGGTACGGTCTTCTGGTGGTTCCCGCAAGGCGGGCGGCGACCGCCGCCCGCCAAAGTAGGAATGACCGCCTAAGTCTTTTCTACAACAAGTCGCAACTGTTGTCCCAACCTTACAGGCTCACTAGCAGCACCTCACCAGAAACACAATAGTAGAAGGTGATTTATGGCAGCCATTACGCATGGATTCGAGAATAAGATATCTCAGGGAGTGTTGTGGTTAAACAGAGATTACCCTTTTCTCACAGATATATTATGTCTCATACAAATACAGGCAATGACGCAGAAACAGTAGAGTTATAATAGTTTTTATTTAACATAACTGCAATTTGCGATAAGGGGCATGGGCTGCAATGATTAGGATAATGAATAAAGCAAGAAACAGAATTGTGAAGACAAGAGTCATTATTATAAAGACCCCCACCATCTTGCAATATGTAGGAAAAATATATGAGATGTAATATGCCCTAATACCCTAATACCCTAATGTGAAAAGGCCTAACCTCCTACCTAAAGGAGAGCTGGGTTTGTTAAACCTAATCTGCCAATGCCATGTCCATGAGAGGAGCCCCCAACCCTCGTTACTTTGGAATAAGGTCTCTATCTCAGACTCCGCAGGGACACGAAGACTGGGTAATCGTCAAGACGACTGCAGCATCAGTATCAGCGATGGTGGCGATGCCCTCTGGTCGGAATCCCTCTGATTATCTGTCTAAAGTGTGATGTATTTATACAGGTCTACAAGGACCCCTGACGTAGGTGTGTTCCTAAACAATAGATAACAGACATGCTTGGGACGGCAATTAATATAACCCCTTCGCTGCCAGGCCTTTTCCCCCTCCTGTGCCAGGCCTTTTTTTGTCTATTTGGGGCAGTTCGCGCTTAGGCCCTCATAACTTTTTGTTCACATAAGCTAACCAAGCCAAATTTGCGTCCTTTTTTTCCAACATCCTAGGGATTCTAGAGGTACCCAGATTTTGTGGGTTCCCTTGAAGGAGGCCAAGAAATTGGCCAAAATACAGTGAAAATTTCGTTTTTTTTTAAAAAAAATGGAAAAAGTGGCTGCAGAAGAAGGCTTGTGGATTTCCCCCCGAAAATGGCATCAACAAAGGGTTTGTAGTGCTAAACTCAGCAGCTTCCTAGCTTTCAGGAACAGGCAGACTTGAATCAGAAAACCCAATTTTTCAACACAATTTTGGCATTTTACTGGGGCATACCCCATTTTTGCAATTTTGTGTGCTTTCAGCCTCCTTCCAGTCAGTGACAGGAATGGGCATGAAACCAATGCTGGATCCCAGTAACCTAACCATTTCTGAAAAGTAGACAAAATTCTGAATTCAGCAAGGGGTCATTTGTGTAGATCCTACAAGGGTTTCCTACAGAAAATAACAGCTGAAAAAGAAAAATATTGAAATTGAGGTGAAAAAAACATCAATTTTTCTCTATGTTTTACTCTGTAACTTTTCCCTGCAATGTCAGATTATGGAAAGCAATATACCGTTACGTCTGCTGGACTCCTCTGGTTGCGGGGATATATAGGGCTTGTAGGTTCATCAAGAACCCGAGGAACCCAGAGCCAATAAATGAGCTGCACCCTGCAGTGCGTTTTCATTCTATACCGGGTATACAGCAATTCATTTGCTGAAATATAAAGAGTAAAAAATTGCTATCAAGAAAACCTTTGCATTTCCAAAAAGGGCACAAGATAAGGTGCTGAGGAGCAGTGGTTATTTGCACATCTCTGAATTCCGGGGTGACCATACAAGCATGTGAATTATAGGGAATTTCTCAAATAGATGTCTTTTTTACACACTCTCCTATATTTGGAAGGAAAAAATGTAGAGAAAGACAAGGGGCAATAGCACTTGTTTTGCTAATCTATGTTCCCCCAAGTCTCCCGATAAAAATGATACCTCACTTGCGTGGGTAGGCCTAGCGCCCGCGACAGGAAACGCCCCAAAGCGCAACGTGGACACATCGACAATTTTGGGAGAAAACAGAGGTGTTTTTTGCGAAGTGCCTACCTGTAGATTTTGGCCTCTAGCTCAGCCGGCATCTAGGGAAACCTACCAAACCTGTGCATTTCTGAAAACTAGAGACCTAGGGGAATCCAAGGAGGGGTGACTTGCGGGGCTCGGACCAGGTTCTGTTACCCAGAATCCTTTGCAAACCTCAAAATTTGGCTAAAAAAACACATGTCCCTCACATTTCTGTGTCAGAAAGTTCTGGAATCTGAGAGGAGCTACAAATTTCCTTCCACCCAGCGTTCCCCCAAGTCTCCTGATACAAATGATACCTCACTTGCGTGGGTAGGCCTAGCGCCGGCGACAGGAAACACCCCAAAGCGCAACGTGGACACATCCTAAATTTTGGGAAAAAACAGAGGTGTTTTTTGCGAAGTGCCTACCTGTAGCTTTTGGCCTCTAGCTCAGCCGGCACCTAGGGAAACCTACCAAACCTGTGCATTTCTGAAAACTAGAGACCTAGGGGAATCCAAGGAGGGGTGACTTGCGGGGCTCGGACCAGGTTCTGTTACCCAGAATCCTTTGCAGACCTCAAAATTTGGCTAAAAAAACACATGTCCCTCACATTTCTGTGGCAGAAAGTTCTGGAATCTGAGAGGAGCTACAAATTTCCTTCCACCCAGCGTTCCCCCAAGTCTCCCGATAAAAATGATACCTCACTTGCGTGGGTAGGCCTAGCGCCGGCGACAGGAATCACCCCAAAACGCAACATGGACATATCCTAAATTTTGGAAAAAAACAGAGGTGTTTTTTGCGAAGTGCCTACCTGTAGATTTTGGCCTCTAGCTCAGCCGGCACCTAGGGAAACCTACCAAACCTGTGCATTTCTGAAAACTAGAGACCTAGGGGAATCCAAGGAGGGGTGACTTGCGGGGCTCGGACCAGGTTCTGTTACCCAGAATCCTTTGCAAACCTCAACATTTGGCTAAAAAAACACATGTCCCTCACATTTCTGTGGCAGAAAGTTCTGGAATCTGAGAGGAGCTACAAATTTCCTTCCACCCAGCGTTCCCCCAAGTCTCCCGATAAAAATGATACCTCACTTGCGTGGGTAGGCCTAGCGCCGGCGACAGGAAACACCCCAAAACGCAACATGGACATATCCTAAATTTTGGAAAAAAACAGAGGTGTTTTTTGCGAAGTGCCTACCTGTAGATTTTGGCCTCTAGCTCAGCCGGCACCTAGGGAAACCTACAAAACCTGTGCATTTCTGAAAACTAGAGACCTAGGGGAATCCAAGGAGGGGTGACTTGCGGGGCTCGGACCAGGTTCTGTTACCCAGAATCCTTTGCAAACCTCAAAATTTGGCTAAAAAAACACATGTCCCTCACATTTCTGTGGCAGAAAGTTCTGGAATCTGAGAGGAGCTACAAATTTCCTTCCACCCAGCGTTCCCCCAAGTCTCCCGATAAACATTATACCTCACTTGCGTGGGTAGGCCTAGCGCCTGCGACAGGAAACACCCCAAAGCGCAACGTGGACACATCCTAAATTTTGGAAAAAAACAGAGGTGTTTTTTGCGAAGTGCCTACCTGTAGATTTTGGCCTCTAGCTCAGCCGGCACCTAGGGAAACCTACCAAACCTGTGCATTTCTGAAAACTAGAGACCTAGGGGAATCCAAGGAGGGGTGACTTGCGGGGCTCGGACCAGGTTCTGTTACCCAGAATCCTTTGCAAACCTCAAAATTTGGCTAAAAATACACGTTACTCACATTTCTGTGGCAGAAAGTTCTGGAATCTGAGAGGAGCCACAAATTTCCTTCTACCCAGCGTTCCCCCAAGTCTCCCGATAAAAATGGTACCTCACTTGTGTGGGTAGGACTAGCGCCCACGAAAGGAAAGGGCCCAAAACACAACGTGGACACATCACATTTTTTTATAAAAAGCAGTGCCTACCTGTGGATTTTGGCCTGTAGCTCAGCCGACACCTGAGGAAACCTAGCAAACCAGTGCATTTTTGAAAACTAGAAACCCAGGGGAATCCAAGATGGGGTGACTTGAGGGGCTCTGACCAGGTTATGTTACCCAGAATCCTTTGCAAACATCAAAATTTTGCCCAAAAAAACACTTTTTCCTCTCATTTCGATGACAGAAAGTTCTGGAATCTGAGAGGAGCCACAAATTTCCTTCCACCCAGCGTTCCCCTAAGTCTCTCGATAAAAATGGTACATCACTTCTGTGGGTAGGCCTAGCGCCCACAAAAGGAAATGGCCCAAAACACAACGTGGACACAACATATTTTTTCACAGAAAACAGAGGTGTTTTTTGCAAGGTGCCTACCTGTGGTGTTTGGCCTGTAGCTCAGCCGGCCCCAGGGGGGGGGGGCAGAAATGCCCTAAAATAAATTTGCCCCCCCAACCCCCACCCTCCCCCGCCGGGAGCGACCCTTGCCTACGGAGTCGCTCCCCCTGCGTGACATTGGCACCAAAAAACAAATCCCCGGTGCCTAGTGGTTTCTGCCCAGTTGGGGGCAGGTTGACCTAAACTCAGCCAATCTGCCCCCAAGGGGGGCAGAAATGGCCTAAATACAATTTGTCCCCCAGGGGAGCGACTTTTGCCTGATGGGTCGCTCCCCATCTCTAAAAAAAAAAAAAAACAAAGAAAAAAAAAAAAGAAAAAAAAGAAAAATTCCCCTGGCGCCTAGAGGTTTCTGCCCCCCCCCCCCCCCCGGGGGCAGAAATGGCCTAAAATAAATTTGCCCCCCCAACACCCACCCCCCCCCCGGGAGCGACCCTTGCCTACGGGTTCGCTCCCCCTGCGTGACATTGGCGCCAAAAAACAAATCCCCGGTGCCTAGTGGTTTCTGCCCCCTTGGGGGCAGATTGACCTAAAATTGGCCAATCTGCCCCCAGGGGGGCAGAAATGGTCTAAATACAATTTGCTCCCCCAGGGGAGCGACCCTTGCCTGATGGGTCGCTCCCCATCTCTAAAAAAAGAAACAACAACAAAAAAAAAAACACCAAAAAAAAAATTGCCCTGGCGCCTAGAGTGTTCTGCCCCCCCCGGGGGCAGTTCGGCCTAATAATAGGCCGATCTGTCCCCCGGGGGGCAGAAATGGCCTAAAATAAATTTGCCCCCCCAACCCCTCACCCCCCCCCCCCCCCCGCCCCCCCCCCGGGAGCGACCCTTGCCTACGGGGTCGCTCCCCCTGCGTGACATTGGTGCCAAAAAACAAATCCCCGGTGCCTAGTGGTTTCTGCCCCCTTGGGGGGCATAAATGGTCTAAATACAATTTGCCCCCCCAGGGGAGTGACCCTTGCCTGATGGGTTGCTCCCCATCTCTAAAAAAAGAAACAACAAAAAAAAAAAACACAAAAAAAAAAATTGCCCTGGCGCCTAGAGTGTTCTGCCCCCCCCCCCCCCCCGGGGGCAGTTCGGCCTAATAATAGGCCGATCTGTCCCCCGGGGGGGCAGAAATGGCCTAAAATAAATTTGCCCCGCCAACCCCTCACCCCCCCCCCCCCCGGGAGCGACCCTTGCCTACGGGGTCGCTCCCCCTGCGTGACATTGGTGCCAAAAAACAAATCCCCGGTGCCTAGTGGTTTCTGCCCCCAGGGGGGCAGAAATGGTCTAAATACAATTTGCCCCCCAGGGGAGCGACCCTTGCCTGAAAAAAAAAGAAACAACAAAAAAAAAAAACACAAAAAAAAATTGCCCTGGCGCCTAGAGGTTTCTTCCCCCCCTGGGGGCAGATCGGCCTAATAATAGGCCGATCTGGCCTAAAATAAATTGCCCTCCCCCCCCCAGGGAGCGACCCTTGCCTAAGGGGTCGCTCCCTTTGCGTGAAATTCACGCAAAGAAAAAACTCCCTGGTGTCTAGTGGTTTGTACCCCCCTTGGGGGCAGATTGGCCTCATCAAAATAGGCCAATCTGCCCCCAAGGGGGGCAGAAATGGGCAAAATATAATTTTCCCCCAAGGGGAGCGACCCTTGCCTAAGGGGTCGCTCCACACCAAAAAAAAAAAAAGTGAAACATAAAAAAAAGAAAAAAAAAAAAAAGTCCCTGGTGCCTAGAGGTTTCTGCCCCCCCTGGGGGCAGATCGGCCTAATAGTAGACCGATCTGCCCCCAGGGGGGGCAGAAAAGGCCTTCCCGAAAATATGCCCCCCCTGGGAGCGACCCTTGCCCAAGGGGTCGCTCCCTTTTGTCAATAACAATAAAAAATAAAAAAAATCCCTGGTGTCTAGTGGTTTCTACCCCCCTTGGGGGCAGATTGGCCTCATCAAAATAGGCCAATCTGCCCCCAAGGGGGGCAGAAATGGCCAAAATATAATTTTCCCCAAAGGGGAGCGACCCTTGCCTAAGGGGTCGCTCCCCACCTCAATAAAAAAAAAAGAAACAAAAAAAAAATGGTCCCTGGTGCCTAGAGGTTTCTGCCCCCCCTGGGGGCAGATCGGCCTAATAAAGCCGATCTGCCCCCAGGGGGGGCAGAAAAGGACTTTTCAAAAAAATGCCCCCCCTGGGAGCGACCCTTGCCCAAGGGGTCGCTCCCTTTTGTCAATTTCAATGAAAAAGAAAAAAATCCCTGGTGTCTAGTGGGGTTTCAAAAGCCGGATTGCAAGCAATCCGGCTTTTGAAACCCTCGGAGGGACTTCAAAGGGAAGGAAATACTTTTCCTTCCATTTGAAGCCCCTCCGGGCCTCCCAAGTGATTGAAAAAGAAATGCTTTTGCATTTCTTTTTCAATCGCGCTGGAAGCAGAGCTTCCAGCGCGACGAGGGAGGCCCCTGTGACACATCAGCGCGCGCGCGCGCGCTGACGTCACAGGGGGGGTGGGGGGGGTCGGGGGTGGAAGGGGAAGGTCTTCCCCTTCCATCCCTGACTTGGGGGGGGAGGGGGGTGCACGGGGGGCGCGCTAGCGCGCCCCCAAGTTCCCCTGTGCCATGGACGAGATGATCTCGTCCAAGGCACAGGGGAACTGTAGCCTTGGACGAGATCATCTCGTCCAAGGCACAGAAGCGGATAAACAATCCCTCAAAAGTATAGAGAGGGAAAATCCCTAAGTGTGAACACCTACTGTTTGTTTGTCTTTGGTGCTTGATCTTGACGCCTTGGCGCGTGACACTGATAATGTTACTCATAACAAGTGGCCTAACTATAAACAAGGCAGCCATCTTAGAAGAAATAAATAATTAAATGGGCTAAGACAGAGCAAGCGAAGTAGGTTAAAAGTCACTAGGTGATGGGGCACGAGTCTGCAAGCCAAAGGCTAAGCTAACTCCCGTTATCCCATTAAAACGAACTAGTATTCACTACACATCAAGAATATGGCAGATGCATTGGGAAAATTAAGTTTGTGCTTGTGCTTTCATGTTACACAAACGCATATCGCGAAGGAAACAACATCATCATGTTTAAAGATAAAGAGAATTATTTAATGTCATAAAACACCTTCTGTCTTTACAGTGCTTTTTTTTTCAGAGTACCTTGATACGCCACTTTTCGTCAAACTGAGATAACTTGTGCCTTGCGATCACTGCTCTGTCTTCTCATGGGAAACATTTAATCTATTCCCTATTTTGCCTTTCTGGGCGTACGCCCTCTTCCCATGCTCATGTTTTCTGTAATGAAGTTTAACCTGTTGTCATTATTTACTGATGCAAGGATGAGAAGCCAGGAATTGAGGGAAGGTCAGAGGAATACATTTGCATGTATACGTATTCAAGTAAGACAGCTGTGTCTGGTTTAACACACGCAGTTATGTAAATCTTATAAATGTTAGCAACAATGGAAGGAGACTCCGGAAGGGTAAGCAGCTGTTTCATTCTACCGAAGTAATAAACCATAACCATGCATGATTTTAAGAAACAATTTTTTGCTTACATTTAGTAAACATTTGGATGTTACAGTGACTTGTACAGAACACAAATGTCATAAAATGCCATATTCTGGCTACTATAATTTTGAAGGTCGTACGTTACATGATTTGGTAATATTTCACCAACATTCGACTCTGCTTGATCCAGCCAAACCAACTTCTTTAGTCACTTTTGATACCACTTTTGGGCAACAACCAACAATTGATAATCAATTATAAATACTGAATCTGCCAGTCGTTTCTCCCAGTGTTAAGAATAAAATATAGTCACTTGCTTACAGCTGAATAGTTGAGTGGATTTGTATTGAGTCGAGTAGATAATTTAAGTTAGTTGACCTACAGGTCTACCAAATATTTGTAAGATTCATGCAACGGGCTCACTTACCGTTTGAACCATTCGATCTTTAAGTGTTGTTCATTGAGAAACAATATTTACAGGTACACAAAGACAGAATGGTAGCAACTATGAAGGAGTGCGTTGAACTAAAGTTATCTGACCGTGTCTCATAGTTGTTAATTGGGTTGCTTACTTACTTTACAGTCCAAAATCTCTTACAGCCCGTTCTTTTCTTACACTTGATGTTAGACGTACTCATCTGCCCTACATTGATAGCATACATCCATTTTGCAAGGCAAAACAACTTTGGCCCCTTTGTAAGACTACATTTAGTCTTATTTAGTATTGTTCCTTTATTGGCACGATTAAAATGTACTATTGGTTTTCAAATTGTAGTATCCTGAAGAGGGGGAGTAAGAAAAAAACAAAAAAGGTAAAAAAAAAAATAAAAAAAAAAAAGGGAAATGTTTTATTTCCGAAATAAAATATTGCCCTCAGCCCCCTTCAGATGCGTACTTGTTTTTAGGCAAATGTGCGTATGCAATGAGGACAAATGCAGTCACTCATAGTGCAAGGGAGCCATTGGCTGAAGTGAGGGAACCCATGGACCCACTCAGTATGCTGTGACAGAAAGTAGCAAACTATGAATGAGAATTGAACGGACATGGTTGAAGAGGGGCTAACTCAAAGCCTTTCTACATAAGTAAGTATTTTTAAGTTAGACAATAAATCTGCCTCTAGGATAGACTGAAAAAGGGAGCCACAGTGGCTTTTTGGATAATATTTGCAAACCAATAGGGCTGACGCCTGTTTACACATTCACAGAACATTAGGGTTTTTGATATGTAGGACAGACGAGCCACAAGTTGGGCATATGAAACTGCAAAGTTAGAAGTTGCAAGTGGGATGTTACAGTTAAGAACCTCGACCTTATTTTGCACCGGGGTGATTGTGCATCCCTAAAAGTGATTTCTGATCCTGAAGGTTTTCTACAGTTATGCAGATGTTGTATCGGTGGTGGTTTTGCAACTGAATCTTGTTCAAAACCAACACAAGGTTTCCATCATAAGTCCTGGTGGAGTTATATCCTCGGGGTCTTATCTCTTTAGCAGATTATGACTTTCTTGATGTCGCAAGGCCTGGAATTATCAGGTCTCCAAATACCTGACCTGATAATTCCATAGTTCCAGACCTAGAGATAAACTTCTCAGCACAATAAATGCACACTGATGCCAGTGTACATTTTATTGCAAAATACACCCCAGAGGGCACCTTAGAGGTGCCCCCTGAAACTTAACCGACTGTCTGTGTAGGCTGACTAGTTCCAGCAGCCTGCCACACCAGAGACATGTTGCTGGCCCCATGGGGAGAGTGCCTTTGTCACTCTGAGGCCAGTAACAAAGCCTGCACTGGGTGGAGATACTAACACCTCCCCCAGGCAGGAGCTGTAACACCTGGCGGTGAGCCTCAAAGGCTCACCCCTTTGTCACAGCCCAGCAGGGCACTCCAGCTTAGTGGAGTTGCCCGCCCCCCTCCGGCCACGGCCCCCACTTTTGGCGGCAAGGCTGGAGGGAACAAAGAAAGCAACAAGGAGGAGTCACTGGCCAGTCAGGACAGCCCCTAAGGTGTCCTGAGCTGAGGTGACTCTAACTTTTAGAAATCCTCCATCTTGCAGATGGAGGATTCCCCCAATAGGGTTAGGATTGTGACCCCCTCCCCTTGGGAGGAGGCACAAAGAGGGTGTACCCACCCTCAGGGCTAGGAGCCATTGGCTACTAACCCCCCAGACCTAAACACGCCCTTAAATTTAGTATTTAAGGGCTACCCTGAACCCTAGAAAATTAGATTCCTGCAAACTACAAGAAGAAGGACTGCCTAGCTGAAAACCCCTGCAGAGGAAGACCAGAAGACGACAACTGCCTTGGCTCCAGAAACTCACCGGCCTGTCTCCTGCCTTCCAAAGAACTCTGCTCCAGCGACGCCTTCCAAGGGACCAGCGACCTCTGAATCCTCTGAGGACTGCCCTGCTTCGAAAAAGACAAGAAACTCCTGAGGACAGCGGACCTGCTCCAAAAAGACTGCAACTTTGTTTCAAGGAGCAGCTTTAAAGACCCCTGCAACTCCCCGCAAGAAGCGTGAGACTTGCAACACTGCACCCGGCGACCCCGACTCGGCTGGTGGAGAACCAACACCTCAGGGAGGACCCCCGGACTACTCTACGACTGTGAGTACCAAAACCTGTCCCCCCTGAGCCCCCACAGCGCCGCCTGCAGAGGGAATCCCGAGGCTTCCCCTGACCGCGACTCTTTGAAACCTAAGTCCCGACGCCTGGAAAAGACTCTGCACCCGCAGCCCCCAGGACCTGAAGGACCGGACTTTCACTGCAGAAGTGACCCCCAGGAGTCCCTCTCCCTTGCCCAAGTGGAGGTTTCCCCGAGGAACCCCCCCCTTGCCTGCCTGCAGCGCTGAAGAGATCCCTTGATCTCTCATTGACTAACATTGCGAACCCGACGTTTGTTCTATCACTGCACCCGGCCGCCCCCGCGCCGCTGAGGGTGAAATTTCTGTGTGGGCTTGTGTCCCCCCCGGTGCCCTACAAAACCCCCCTGGTCTGCCCTCCGAAGACGTGGGTACTTACCTGCAAGCAGACCGGAACCGGGGCACCCCCTTCTCTCCATTCTAGCCTATGCGTTTTGGGCACCACTTTGAACTCTGCACCTGACCGGCCCTGAGCTGCTGGTGTGGTGACTTTGGGGTTGCTCTGAACCCCCAACAGTGGGCTACCTTGGACCAAGAACTGAACCCTGTAAGTGTCTTACTTACCTGGTAAAACTAACCAAAACTTACCTCCCCCAGGAACTGTGAAAATTGCACTAAGTGTCCACTTTTAAAGTAGCTATTTGTGAATAACTTGAAAAGTATACATGCAATTGAAATGATTCAAAGTTCCTAATGTACTTACCTGCAATACCTTTCAAACAAGATATTACATGTTAAATTTGAACCTGTGGTTCTTAAAATAAACTAAGAAAAGATATTTTTCTATAACAAAACCTATTGGCTGGATTTGTCTCTGAGTGTGTGTACCTCATTTATTGTCTATGTGTATGTACAACAAATGCTTAACACTACTCCTTGGATAAGCCTACTGCTCGACCACACTACCACAAAATAGAGCATTAGTATTATCTCTTTTTACCACTATTTTACCTCTAAGGGGAACCCTTGGACTCTGTGCATGCTATTCCTTACTTTGAAATAGCACATACAGAGCCAACGTCCTACACAGAGGGACATGGAATTCTGGCGTCAGTCCCCCTTCTATCACAATGCTACACAACACTCACACTATAGCTATGTAGTAAATGGAGGACTGAGAGTGTGGTGGTTCTGCGTTGGAGAGTTCATCCTCGTTTTTCCTGGATTCTCTGTGCTTGAGGGATATTATGTTGCCCGCTCATGATTTTTTGCTTCCAGTTCTACTCTCTTCTTGACATGATCATCTCTTGACAGCACATATTAAATGGTCACCAACGTTTTCCTGCATTTTAAGGGGACCGAGTGAGGACAAAAATAATCAAGAGCAAGGTAGTGTTCGACTGACTGTAGTACGTTGTAAAGTGGGATTTTTGCCTTCTATTGACTGATTGTAGGTATCTTCATAGATCGTCTCCCCTGAGATAGTTAGTTCAGGTAGTACTTGCATATATTTTAAGATATGACAAGTATGAGGTGTTTAAGGTGGTGGAGGAAGATTTCCAAGACTGTAATACCTCATGGAGGAAATGGAAACTGTTTACATTTGTTGAAGAGACTGGCACAGGCCAGTGATGCATTGGAGAGTCTGTTCCACCCATCAGAATATAAATCTAAAACCTGTTGATAGTGAGGCCCGTCAGGTTCCCTCATCTGAGCACAAAGCAATGAGAGTGTCCTAAAACCGTTGGTGAAAGTACTGACAGTGGTTTATAGTAATGCCCCGCAAAATCTAGACGTGGAGCCCATGCAGGTGCCTTTGAATACTTGATAGTCCTTCTTTGCTAGACAGAAATGCAAGACACACCTGGTGGAAGATCTACTGACTCACCTGCTCAAATGATGTCAGGATTGAGATAGCTCGCAATTTAAAGGTTCCTCATTTTGATGACATGGCTTCAACAGTAGAGAAAGTCTGATATGTTTGATAAATGGCACAACAGTGGCAACTGGTTAGTGGTGTGAAGAGGAAGCTGCAGTGTTCAAAAGACGATCTAGATTCTGACATGGAGCAGATGGACAGCGAGCCCCAGAGGGAGATGTTTGAACAAGAATACCTTCAACATCCGAGGTCTTCTGAGTGGATTCACATTTGAAATATGTTCAGGGATATCTTAGAAGCAGCTGTATCAATAGGTATAAAGTATTTTACAAGTGGATTGCCTTTGACCTTCAGGAGATTGGTCATAAGATGAGACAGTGCATCTCTTGACAAGTTTTCCAGGGCCCACAAAAGCTGATTAATCATTTCTTGAGGTCTTCCCAGGACAGGCTATTGGACCTCAATGGTCTCATTAGGAAGATTTTGAAGACGGCCAAGAGGCCAAATGAGGGGGAACACCAATTCTAGGATGGGTACAAAGAGCCATAAGTTTTGTTTTGAAAATGCCATTTGTGCGATTTTCAGACAAAATGCATTGATCAATTATTTTGAAAGTTTATTGAAAATTGATTGTTTTGCTGGATACTTCTACGCACTGAATCCTTACTTCTTGAATCTCATCCCGGCTTCAGACTGGATGCTCAAACTTGAAACAACTCTCCTGTGTAAATATGTGGCCCTCTGCTTCATCTCAGCTTTGGGTTCCATCATGGATGTGACCTCAGAGTTGAATAAGATACTACCCAGACGCATTAATGCCTGTTGCTTTTTTTTGCACACCTGTTTACTTGCATCTGCAATTGCTCTCACAGGTGCTTGTCCTGCCATCATTTGCAGTGCCATCTCTCCAAATTTGGCAGGCTTTAAGCGGTGCCATTAATGTAACAGACAAATGTTGCTCTTGAATCAGCACAGCATTTCCTTACAATGCCTGGGCCACATGACTCCAAGTCATGCGAAAAGCGTGGCTGCCTTAACTCCAGGGCATCAAGGGTCAGGAGCTCAGCTTCCAGGTCCCGCCCTGGCTTTACTTCAAAGGACAGATCCTTGAAATTGGTCTCTTCTAGGTAAAGAGAATAGTCCTCCAAGAAGATTCACATTAGGCACAGGAGGTACCTTTTGACATGCTAACTTTGGTCCCATTCTAGAGGGTAGGCCTCACAATCAGAAGCTGTGTTCCATGAGTTGGACCTCCGAGCTAGATTTAGTGAGATGCCGTTGGTGCCAGATTTGGCCTTGGTGCTGAGTCCAGACATGAATCCCTCTGCTCCGCTTCCAGGTTTCTGGCCATAATGCTGACTCTACATAAATCTCAGCATTCTTTCAGATCATGCTGACATTCTTCTGAAAAATATTCCACTCTGATTGTCCTAATGGTGCCAAGAAAAGTTGGGAAATAGGGAAAGGGAATCAGCCAGTGGCTCCAACCCTGGCACCAGTTGAGCCCTCTGATTCCTCCTGATACAGTTCTGGTCTCAGCCGAATCACTCCCTCTGGTACAGATCTTGCTTGTTGCCCCACTACTGGCAACGTCTCCAACAGGTTCAGGACAAGTTTATTTTTGTTGCACAGTTTTACAAATTTTCCAGAGGCTAAGGTTTCCTCTATCTCAGATCAGTCAGAGCACGTCCTGGTGGACAGAATATCATCACTATGTGGTAATCCAACAGTGTGGTGTGGGGTCTCCAGGGCCTGAGCTGTGGTCTTGGGCTTAGGCTCACAATGACTGACTGGTCTTAAACCATCTTGCGGGCTCACAGTCTTGCTGACCTGCCTTCACTCAGAGGTGTGGTACTTGGATCTGCTATGCCTGTTCTTGTGCCTTTCATTTCTGCTTCAACTAAGGGTGGACGGCCTCACAACGTGGGAGGAACTGCATCTGCATATGAACTTCCAGACCCACCTTCTTCATGTGTGGTTTTTGAGTAGAGCTACATAGACTCTTTGAAGTTCTTCACAAAGTGGTTGTCATTTTATCAGCTCGATGTCCCTCTGTCAACCCCCTCTCTCAAAGTAGATTGTCCCTTTTCATTGCTTGGTGCACTAAAAAGAAAGCTGCTCCTCTCAAGGTGCAGTTATCAGTCTTGTTGCATTTTGTGCTGTCTTTTGCACAGAAAGACTTTGCCGTGTGCCCTGTTAAAGGTTATTTAACAGCCCTTTTTGTTTTCCTCTGTTTACTGAATCAGCCTTTGCTATTTGTCTTCTAATATGAGTTTTTTTTTTTTTTTTTTTAAAGCTTTAAAGGTTTGATTCATTTGTTTCTTTTTTCCCCATTCGTTAAGCAACAGTGGGACCTTTAATTTTGGTGCTCGTTTTCCTGATGTGTTTGCGTTTTGAGCCCATCCCTAGGTACCCCTTCAGGCTTCTCACATTTCAACTTGCCTTTCTGATCACCACTATTTCAGGTGGGTGTGTTACCGTGTTCTAGGTGTTGCTGAGGCCGCTTCTTAAGAATTGTCTTGGGGTGTTCGCATGTTGGACATAATGGCTCTTACTTTTACCAGATATTAGTCTTGACTCTAGTCCGGCGAGATGGCGTTTTGCTGCATCAGTGATGCTGCACTTCATGGTTTGACCATCTCCTCAGACTTACCTCCTGAAAGGTACTGATTCAAGAGGTGAGGAATCTGCATTTAGGAGTATTCATTAGTAAAACAAGTTACTTACCTTTAGTAATGATCTTTCTGGTGAATTCTGTCTCTACCTTCAGATTCCTTACCAATTCTGCGTGGCTCTCTGATTCAGAGGATTGATAATTTGTATTTAAATAAGGTTCTAAGATACTTTTAGTGCACTACAATTGCTCTCAATGTAGTCCGCTTCATTTCTGCCTCTGACGAAATGGTCACATCCAGGGTAAGCCCCGAAGATGAGGTGGTGCCAAAAAGCCAGCTGTTAACACAGGAGAGCTAGTTTAAGATTCATAAACAAATCCTGCGCCTGAAGGGGAGAAATCTGAATGTATATAACATCTGCCGATGCTTGAACCCAGTATTCCCGAACCCACATTCAGCACACTATAGCAAATTTTAACTACCCTATTTTCCCAAAAAATGAGTATCTTTTATTTAAAGTGCAGTCGAAGATAAGATACCAGTAATAGGCCTCATAGCACAGATGCACTAGGATGCTGACCTTCAGATGGTGCTGTTGGTTCTTAGTGGGTATTTTGCTGCGTGCAGACTTAAGTCATGTTGCTAAAGTACAACACAGTATCTGCATAGGCTGTATCATGTGCATACAAAACTGTACAAGCTGAAGTTGCAAGAGTTGTCACAGTACGACAGATGCGGGGCACACAAGGCAGATTTTTTACACTTGTTGTTGAATTGTCATGGGATCAGGAGGTACTGGGGAAAGGTAGGCAATCAATAGCTGGTATGGTGAACATGCCACCCTTTCTTTTCCTGCTAGATGATCTGCTGGGCTATGTGAAGGACATTCTGGCCCCTGAATATAGGGTACCTATGAGATGGGGTTGTGGTCCAACGCTCCAAATGGCAGACTGAATATAAGATATTGGGTTTTGCAGCGTGCAACTGTCTTGTGGGAACTAATGCCAGAACAAAACAGGCAGAGAGACATTTGGTCACTGATGCACCAATACCCACTCCTCCAACTGCCTGGGCGAGACTCGGAGGGCTGATGCAAAGGACGCTGAGTCTGAAGGGGAATCAATAGTGCCATCGCAGACCCTCTAGCAGATGTGAATAGACACTATGTTCATTGTGGTGATGTCGTAATGGGGAGAGTGGAGATTTTCCAGCAACAAGCCTAAAAGCCCTATGTAAAGAAAGAGGTTGTGATAACACTAATGGCAAATTGCCTTCACATATGTTGTGGTGGGGGTTGCCTGTTTGTAACCTTTTGTTGCTAACACAATAAAAACCTAAAAAAAAAAATAGTGTCTTCCAGAAAGACTGACAAAGTAAAGTACTTTGTACATTTGGCAAATTCAGAAGTCAGGCTCTTTGGAGATTCTACCTTTAAGGACCATGAGAAATTAGGTAACACTTTTATCACAGTGGACAAGGTGAAGTCTTTCCTTCAGAAAAGTCTTTAGCCCCACAATTTTTTTGGAGTTACGGAGACTTGGCTTGCACAGTGTGTGCTAGACATGTTGATTTTACAAAACCACTCCCAAAGACAGCAGTAACCACTCCCCCGTTCTTCTTGAGGAAAGTCTTGTGCCAGCATTTTAGAAACTAAAATTGAAACTCATGAATTTTTTCAGATGATCTTTCCACTTTCTGTCTTTCAAAGCTAGTCTAGAGGACACAGTAGCCCTACTTGACCTAGTGTGTGATCACTAAGGATGCAGGGGTCTTGCAAACTATAAAAGGGTTGAGACTAGAATTTAATGGATCTCCAAGTTAACTGGTAAGATTGATACCAATTGTGTTATCGCGACGAGAAGAAATTGATTTCAACAGAAGTCAAATCCATGCTGGAGAAAAGGGTGACCAGAAAGGTTGCTCTGTATCCCTGTGTGTTGCTCAGCAATATTTTCTGCGTCAGGTGGAAGGACAATAGATCAGTGTTCAACCTCAGGAGATGCCGTTCTAAGGTGGTGAATTAACACCTCCAGATGGAGAATATCCGTCCTTTTTAGGACATTTTACATGAGGTCCACAGGATGGTGCCTCAGCTTCGGAAGGATGCGTACTTGAATGTACCAGGTTTTCCAACTCAGAAGGTTCTGTCAGGGCACAAGCCATAATCATCATGGGACAGACAGCATCCCTGTTTATCCAGGAAAGATATAAGTAAGGTACACCAGTCCTTTCATCGTTGCTGGCAGGTTAACATCATCCTAAGGCAGGTATAACAAAACTGAAACCATACATACCATTGCAAAGTTGCTATTGGAATGCAAGGGATCATTGACTCACAAACGTTAATCTCTGCTTACTGCATTCATGACGGTGGATGGCACCATATTTAGAGTTTACCTCCAAAATGTGCATTGTTCTTCAGCAAGTGCTATTCTCAGCAGAGAAGCTGTTATCTGTGGCTAGAGTTATTGCCTTGTTTCATGGTGAATGCTTAGTTTTCCTCTATATCACAGATGGATTTGTTGAATTATGTTGGTGTCGTACTTGGATAATTGGGTGATTACTCCAGCATTGGAACATTCATAGATTCACATGCTTGAATCCTGCTTCTGTCGTTGAGATGGGAGTCCCCGGTGTTAAACAAAAGCAGTGCTCTAATGTATATATACATTACAGGCATTAGGCCTTTAAATTAGTAACATATCAGTCATTTTGTAAAAATGGACCAAACTGCAGAATCCACCAATCAGATTACAACACCCTCTAGAAAACTCATGTGAGGAGCTGCATTCCCTCAGATTTCCCACTGCATGTCATGCTAAGGAGTCTTCTCTGAGCTCTGCTCAGTTGCTTCTCAGAAATCCTGTTCTGAGGTGTTTTTGCGTCTCAACTACTCTTCTTCTTTTTCTTCACAAAACTTCAACTTTAATTCAAGTAGGTGCTTCAAACTTCATATGGATGACCCACATAATGACTGCATATACTGTCTCTACACGAACCATACGACCAAAGACTGCAAGGTATGTCAAATTTTCTACAAAAACCTTAAAAGATAGAGAGGGCCGTCTTCTCCTATGGCTACAGAAGTTAGACCAGAAGCAACCCTGTTTCTGACGATGATAGTGCCTCCTCTTCTGTGTCAGTCAGTGAAACTCCTGTGAAAGAACATAAGGAGGATAACAACCAATGAATCTCCAAAAAAGGCACTTCAGAAATCATCAGAGGGCTCCTCTAAATCTCACATCCCTTCTAAGAAACATTCTGTCATGTTGGGAAAAACGAGGACAGATTCCTTAACAAAATCGAAGAAGGAATGTCATTCTGAGCCCCCAACGCCGGCTCTGCAGGTCCAGCCCAAGTTCAAAAAGCCATCATCTGCATTGACGATAACATCGTTGACGATATTACCGACGACAACTTATACCGTCGTCACCATTTCGGTGTTGATAGTAGCATCCACAGAGTCCTTATCGACAGTCTTGTCATCTTCGTCTACGGTGCACCCCATTATGTCGCTCTTGCAGTCTCCATCGACGACCTGCACCTCGTTGACAGTCATCCCATCGTTGACGCTGCCACCACGGACACCCAGTCGACGATGCCACGGACTATACTAATGCTGTAGACGAAAACCCCATTGAAGATGCACCCGTCGATGACCATATTGACGACGCCAACACTGTCGATGATGACGGTTCACCTATCGTCGACTTTCATTGAAACACCAACAAAGAGACAGAGACCATCAACACTGCCTCTTTTCTCGTGGACTATTCTGACTACCGTCCCACTTGTTGGATGAGGATGTTTTATATAGAATAGATAGAAGCCCTTCCCCGTTGCATGTCAAATCTTGGGAATATGCACACAACAACTCCTATTACGACCAGCAGTATTATCGCCAACCATATTAGCCACAACAGGAACTGGTATGTTTTCCTTCTGGTTTGGTGTCAGACCTACAGGCTATGTTAAAAGACTACAGAAAATGCTTCCCGCCGGTACCCACATCTTTACAGCAGCAACAAACTGCCGTGACACCAGCAACACCACAGCAACCCCAGTAGCCTCAGGTCTGTCCCCTGCCTCATCCACGGAGATCACCTCAGGCGATGCCCTCACAGGTCACAACTTCTTCGGATGAAGAAGGGGAAGAGGGGGAGATTCACACCCATCAAGACGAATGGGATGAATATATCATAACACCTGCATCTCTTGTTCAGCCTACAGTAGAGTCCCCTCTGGAAGATATAGGGGTTTTTCATAATTTATTGGAAAGAGTGGTCACACGTTTTGATTTGACAATGCCATCAACGCAGCAGGATGGTTTCCTGTATGATTTTAAAGAACAGTCGGGGCTACCCCGATCATTGATCACGTTTTGAACCAAGGGCTGAAGATTATGGTCAACCCTGCAACAGTCCTGGCAGTCTTAACAAAGCTTAACAAGAAATAGAAGGCCACAGACGACGCTCCGGCATGTCTTATTGTCCATCCAAAGGCAGACTCTGTTATTTCACAAGCAGCACAACGTCGCTCAAGAAACCCTTCCGCACCTTTAACTACACCACCAGATAAGGAAGGAAGGTGACTCAATAACATTGGTAAATGTTTTTCTTCAATGTCTGCTATTGTAGTGCGAGCTGCAAACTCACTGGCCCTCTTTGGAAGGTATGACAGGCAGCTATGGACATTGCACAGTATTTGGAAGAAGTACCGAAAACCATTAAGGGTGATGCAAAGCTGTTATTATTGGGAGGACAACGTTCTTCTGCTGAGATAATTGACTGTGCACTCGATATCACAGCCATGGGTGTTAGGCAATTGGCTGGGACAGCAGTGTTAAGGCAACAAGGTTGGCTTATGGCCACTAATTTCCAGCCTGAGATGCAGACAAAGATTTTGGATCTCCCTTATGATGGGAAAGCATTATTCAGGAAGCACATTGATGATGTACCTCAGGCTATAAAATCCGATACCGATACTGCCATATTGCTTGGCACTCTCCAGTTCAGAAAAACTCCTTTTTGTGAAGCCAGGGGGAGAAGCCAGTCTTCTTTTCGTGGAGAATACCAGCAATATAGGTATGTAACATACCCCACCTCTAGCCACACCACCAGGCTGCAATATCAATGGTGGCAGCCACCTTCGGCCGCATACGCAGAGGCAGGGCAAGGATTTCTCCCGTAGACAATGACAATGTTCAAGCACCGGCCACCTCCCGCTCTTCCCCATCAAAACCTCATGGAACTCTGAAAAATCACCTCTGTCGTTGGCATCAAATAACCAGAGACCAATGGGTACTAGATATAATACAATTCGGCCACCTCCTAGAGTTTATACAAATACCTACACTCACACCACCTTCTTGGGTGCAACAAAAACACCTGCGTTTGCTCAACTTAGAAGTGAAGATTATGTTAAAAAAGGATGCAATAGAGATTGTGCCTTTTTTCCCAAAGGGGGAAAGGTTTTTATTCCCGCTTCTTCTTGATCCGAAAAAAGTCTTGCTTATGGAGGCCGATCCTAGATTTAAGGGAGGTAAACAAGTATCTGAAAAAGCAAAATTTCCACATTGTCACATTGCAGGACATCTTGCAACTACTCAACAGAGCTGACTACATGGCTTGACAAGACCTTCAGGACACCTACTTCATATACCCATTCACCCAAGGCACAGAGGATTCCAGAGATTCACGATAGCCGGCAAGCACTTTCAATTCAAAGTACTTCCCTTTGGCCTCAAATCCATACCCTGGATTTTTACCAAATGCCTAGCTCCAGTGGCGGCTTACCTCAGACGCAATCGACATCAAGGGGGTCATTCCAACCCTGGCGGTCGGTGTTAAAGCGGCGGCCAACCCGCCAACAGGCAGGCGGCCAAAAAAATGGAATTCTGACCCTGGCGGGAACCGCCAACACAGCCCGCCACTTTAACACTCCGACCGCCACGGCGCGACAAACAAACAGCACGGCGGTCACCGCCAACAGACAGGCGGCAGACAATGTACCGCCCACCCTATCACAACTCACCAATCCGCCACCTTTTCCGGGGCGGGAGCCCCGCCGATAAAAACACAGCAGAAACAGACTACGAACGAGAAAACGCTCACCTCTACACACTCCACGAGGAATCTGGACAGCATGGAACCAGAACTACACATCCTACCAGCAATTGTCTACCTGCTCCTCTACCAGGAGCACGAACGCCGGCGCAGAAGACAACGGTGAGTACTGCACCTACGACACAGGGGAGGGGGAGGAGAAAAGAATACGGGAACACACATACGCTACCCCCCCCCCCCCCCCCCCCCCCCCTCCCCAACTACCTACACACCAATGCAGAGCAACAACTCAGAGTGACACCCCCCAAACCCCCCGGAAGAATGCAAAGACAAAATAATATGTTATTGGATTTCAAATATATTGAAAGGCTAAGAAAATAAGTAAGTCGAACATCCCATAACTATATACACATATGTAAATTGTCCCATCAAAATTGGCTTTCTGTCATTGTACGTGGGCCAATGGTCCTCAACACATGGGCAAAGCCCACACATGAGACCCGAATCCATTGGAGAGAACACTGCAGGGGCATCAGATAGGAAAACTACAGGCACCTCAGGGGGAAGGGAAGGGGAGGCACCTCAGCCACATGAGTCCACGATGCCAGATCCACGAGGGGCCTCCATGGCCACTGTGCCATCCTGGGGAGTGCAAAGCCACAGTCTCACAAGTCCCTACAGTGGGTGGCTTGCCCACTGTGCCATCCTGGGGAGTGCAAAGCCACAGTCTCTCAAGTCCATACAGTGGGTGGCTTGCCCACTGTGCCATCCTGGGGAGTGCAAAGCCACAGTCTCTCAAGTCCATACAGTGGGTGGCTTGCCCACTGTGCCATCCTGGGGAGTGCAAAGCCACAGTCTCTCAAGTCCATACAGTGGGTGGCTTGCCCAATGTGCCATCCTGGGGAGTGCAAAGCCACAGTCTCTCAAGTGGATGACAGACTCCAGCTGTACTGGAGGAGTCCTGGTGCCCAGAGTGTATCGTGCATCCCTGTCCGACACTGATCCGGGCCTGCCCCTTCTGCCAATGTGTCAGCGGTGATTGAGTTGAAGGGCCCGGTGGAGCGGTGCCTGAGTTGAAGGGCCCAGCGGAGCGGTGCAGAGACGGCGGTGCCCAGCGGAGCGGTGCCTGAGAGGAAGGGCCCAGCGGAGCGGTGCTTGAGAGGAAGGGCCCAGCGGAGCGGTGCTTGAGAGTAAGGGCCCAGCGGAGCGGTGCAGAGACGGCGGTGCCCTGTTCAGCGGTGCTTGTCTTGAAGGGCCCTGTTCAGCGGTGCTTGATTTGAAGGGCCCTGTTCAGCGGTGCTTGATTTGAAGGGCCCTGTTCAGCGGTGCTTGACTTGAAGAGCCCTGTTCAGCGGTGCTTGACTTGAAGGGCCCTGTTCAGCGGTGCTTGACTTGAAGGGCCCTGTTCAGCGGTTCTTGACTTGAAGGGCCCTGTTCAGCGGTGCTTGTCTTGAAGGGCCCTGTTCAGCGGTGCTTGTCTTGAAGGGCCCTGTTCAGCGGTGCTTGTCTTGAAGGGCCCTGTTCAGCGGTGCTTGACTTGAAGGGCCCTGTTCAGCGGTTCTTGAGACGGCGGTGCCTTGTTCAGCGGTGCTTGTCTTGAAGGGCCCTGTTCAGCAGTGCTTGACTTGAAGGGCCCTGTTCAGCGGTGCTTGACTTGAAGGGCCCTGTTCAGCGGTTCTTGAGACGGCGGTGCCCTGTTCAGCGGTGCTTGACATGTGTCTCCAGGGCACCAGATCCGGCCAATCTATGGTGTTCACTCGCCATCCGACTTCTCGCTTGCGGGGCCCTCCTGTGCTGGTGTCCCGTGCCCGTGGGTGTCCTCCTTCACCCCCGGAATGGGGCTGGTGGGGCCCTCCTGGGCAGCTCGCCTGCTGCCGGACTTGTCGGCCGTGCTGCCCTTGCCATCCTTGCCTGATCCTCTGTGGCCCTTGCCTCCCTTTGGAGATGTGCCAGGTGGCACCCCACTTCCTGACGGTGCCAGGGTGGTGCCTGTGGAGGCTGCCGTCTCTGTCCTCTCGCGCCGGCCCTTGCCTTTTTTCGATTTTTTTTTTATTTTTATTTATTTATTTATTTTCCAGGGGGTGGGCTGGCTGTCCCTTTGCTGCTGGCCGATGTAGCTGCCCTCGAAGGTGGTGGACTCCAATATCCCTGGACTATGGTCCTTGTAGGTCCAGGGGTTGTGGTGGCTGAGGTGCTGATTGGACTTTTACGAGATGGAGGGGGTGGGTCAGGTGATGGAAAGAGGTTAATTTTTGAGAGGAAAAACTTTTTAGGAGCAATGGGAAGGGTAGGTGCAGTGGGTATGGGAGTGGAGGAAGAGGATGTGGTTGTAGGAGAGTCAAGTGTGCTGTCTTTGGGTGCAGGTGCTTGTGACGGAGGCTGTTGTGAGGTGGATGGCTGTTGGGTGGGTGGCTGCCTGCGTTTGTGTGGTTTGGAAGAGGGGGTGACAGACACAGTGGGAGAGGACACAGGGGACGTGTATATGGCAGTGGGGGTGGTGACTGCACGTGTGCGGAGTGTTCTGGTGGGTGTGCTGGTGATGGACGTAGTGGCTGATGAAGTTGTGCATGCAAGTGTGAGTGGAGACGTCACAGGGAGGGAGGAGGGAGACGAGGAGGAGGGGGACACAGAGGAGGCAGTGGCTGTTGGCATGTTTGCATGTGGATGTTGCTTGTGTGAATGCTTGTGGGATGTGTGGTGCTTATGTTTGGATGAGCTGACCTTGGGTTTTGAGGTGTGTGCAGGCTGGTCTGTAGGTGTTTCTGGGATAGGCAGAGGAACAGGGGAGTGGGACTGGGTGGAGGGAGTTGGAGGAGGGAGGCAGGAGACAGGGACAATGGCTGCCGTCAGTGCTGAGGCCAGAGCGTTGAACGATCGCTGATGGGCAGCCTGACCTGAATGAATGCCCTCCAGGTATGCATTGCTCCGATGCACCTCCCTTTCCACCCCCTGGATGGCATTCAAAAGGGTAGACTGCCCAACAATGAGCGTCCGGAGGAGGTCAATGACCTCCTCACTGAGGGCAGCAGGGGTAACTGGGGCAGGGCCTGAGGTGCCTGGGGCGAAGGAGATGCCCGCCTTGGTGTGCGAGCGGGCACGGGGCGAACGCTGAGGGGCTGCTTGGAGGGCAGAGCTGGTGCGCTGGGTGGCGGCTGTACCTGTTGTTGCGGTGGGCACGGATGTTGCCGCCACCACAAGGGAGCTCCCTCCGAGGACGTGTCGGTGTCGCTGATGTCTCCACGTGTCCCCGTTGTGGAGCCCCCCTCGCCCTCCGTCTCACTGGTGAAATCAGAGTCCGTTGCATGGCCCTCCGGGGCCATGTGAGATGCAGCTCCCTCGTGCTCCAATGCCACTTCTCCTCCGCCAGATGATGCTAATGCACACATGAACAGGAAGAGCAGACAAAAAAGGGGGGGGGGGAGAAATAAAGACTGTTGAGTGCAGGCATTGGCAACACAGTTGGCGGAGAGGACAGACACAGAAGCCCCCTGCACTACGCCGCGCACTTGGGGTACACTAGTCAATCAGTGAGACTTGGCCTACAAGCCAATGGACGACATCTGCACACATAGGTGACACAAGGCCATGGATAGCTGTACTTGGCACCCTACAGAGGTGGAGGGCGGGGGCACAGGGCCATGCCTTACGGAGGGGACTAGCCTACAGAAATCGCCCTGGCCTAGGGATACCCACATCCCTCCTCCTCCACCCAGACACCTCCACTGCGCGCTAAGTTAGCAGAATGTGCTTGTACTCACCCCCTTGTGTCTGCTGTGATGTCCTCACGCGCCCATCCAAATCTGGGTAGGCCACCGCCAGGATCCGGGACATCAGGGGGGTCAATTGACGAGTGGCACCCCTCCTACGTTGGGAGGCCATCCCCAGCAGAGCCTCCGCGGTCTTTCTGCTCCCGCGGCGGATGTCCTCCCACCTCTTGCGGCAGTGGGTGCCCCGTCTGTTGTGGACCCCCAGGGTCCGGACGTCCTTGGCGATGGCACGCCAGATGTCGACTTTCTGATGGGCGCTGACCTATGTGACACATACAGGGAGAGAAAATAATATATCAGCATTTTCTGCATGCTCGATGTGAGTGGCCCCCCATCCCCGCCCTTGCCATGTGGCACATGCTCTCATCTGTCGTTTGATGCATGCCTCATACGCTCCCCATCCGCACCATCGTTCATTCACCCCACTCAACCCAGGCATTGCCCACAAAGCATGGTCCCAGTGTACTAACCTGTTGGTCTGGAGGACCGTAGAGTAGCGCATACTAGGGGAGGACCCCATCGACGAGTTTCTCCAATTCTTCTGAAGTGAAGGCAGGGGCCCTTTCCCCAGTCGCAGCAGCCATTGTCTCTTCCAGACCGAGGTAACAGCAGCGCTTGCAGTATTGGTCCTCTCCTGTGGATGATCAGGTCTCGAGTGATTAAGCAGATAGAAAATGGTGGTCACGCCCGCGGCGGTGCGTACCGCGACCGCCGGCGCACTTCGTCATTGGCTCCTGAAACCCATAGGGTTCAATGTTAACCAATGCGGCTTTGCACCGCGGTCTTCCACCGCCTACCGCCACGGTGTGCCACGCCAGCGCATTGACCTCACATCCCATTGTCACACTTCGCAGGTCAGGCAGCCGCCATTTCAAGGGCCCACATGGCTTAATTTCTACTGCGTCACACAGGCCTAGGCCTTGCATCGCCACTCATACAAGCCATTCAATGCATAGCGATTCGTGTACTGTGCAAGCTGTGGGAACGTACTTGTGGTTTGCTTGACTCTGTGCTCCATGTTGTCCTTCCTAGGCACCGTCCGCTGGGACTTGCGAGGAGATGGAGGAATGTTCCCATGTACAGACCGCTGGTGGACCTGTCGACAATGGAAGAAAGACATGTCATACTGACATACAGACTTGACCGAGCCTCTATACAGGAACTGTGTGCCCAGCTGGAGCCAGACCTGATGTCACCCATTCGCCAACCCACAGGGATTCCCCCTCTGGTGCAGGTTCTGTCAGTACTCCATTTTTTGGCAAGTGGATCATTCCAAACAACAGTGGCCATTTCATCAGGGATGTCTCAGCCTATGTTTTCAAAGGTTTTGTCCAGAGTGTTGTCTGCTCTGATGAAATACATGCAGAGCTACATTGTTTTCCCTGAGGTGGGCGATTTGGCTACAGTGAAGGGTGATTTCTATGCCCTTGGACATATTCCCAACATCATTGGTGCCATTGATGGGACTCATGTGGCTTTGGTTCCCCCCAGTGGAGGTGAACAGGTGTACAGGAACAGAAAAAGTTATCATTTGATGAATGTCCAGGTGGTCTGTTTGGCTGACCAGTACATCTCCCATGTAAATGCCAAGTTCCCTGGGTCAGTGCATGACGCGTACATCATGCGAAATAGCAGCATCCCTTATGTGATGGAACAGCTACAGAGGCACCGGGTGTGGCTATTAGGGGACTCTGGTTACCCCAACCTGTTGTGGCTACTGACCCCAGTGAGGAATCCCCGGACCAGGGCAGAGGAACGGTACAATGAGGCCCATGGGCGGACTAGGAGGGTGATAGAGTGGACCTTCGGCCTCCTGAAGGCCAGGTTTAGGTGCATGCATATGACAGGTGGATCCCTAATGTACTCACCGAAGAGGGTGTGCCAGATCATCGTGGCCTGCTGTATGCTTCACAACCTGGCTTTGCAACGCCAGTTGCCTTTCCTGCAGGAGGATGGTCCAGAGGGTGGTGTTGTTGCAGCTGTGGAGAGTGAAGAGTGAAGAGGAGGAAGATGACGGGGACGACACAGACAACAGGGACACAGTGATACAATAGTATTTTCAATAACACACAGGTACGAATCAACTCTGCCATTTTACATGTACTTACAGTCTCCTGCCTCTCTACTGTCTGAGTTTCCCCCCAGTTTATGTTAACTGAGTTGTGACTTTCCCTTCCGTTTTCAGAGATGTGGGCCCCACTGCGTGACCTCTGCTTTGTTTGCCCATGGACTACAGCTGTGTGACAGTGGTATGTTGTCATCACAATGTAACTGAACATTTTGGCACCGTTATGTCTAATACATTTGTTCAAAATACAAGCAGACTCCAGATAATTTTGGTGCAATAAGTGATTTTATTTAAGTGCTAATTTTAGGGACATTCTTGGGAATCGGTGATGGGTGATGGTGGAGTAATGTCCATGGCAGAGTCCAGATTTTCAGTCTCACAGGTGCATTGTCCATATGCCTGTGGAAGGATGGAGCAGGGGCAGTTTTAGGTTGGACAGGGTGACCATGTGGGACAGTGGGATGACATCAGGGGGTATCCTTTGCTAGCGGGGGTCTTGACATCCTACTCTGTCTTCTTCCGAGATCTCAGGGCTCGCTTGTGGGGTGGTTCTTCTTCTGCAGGAGGTGGGGTTCTGGTGGCCTGTTGTTGTGTGGGGGCCTCCTGTCCACTAGCGCCGGCGGAGGTGGTAGGCTGTTCTTCGTCCATGCTAGTGACAGGGGCCCTTTGTGGTGCCACATGGTCCCGCAATGTGGTGACTATCTGATTAAGAGCCACGACGATGGTCCCCATTGCGGAACTAATGCTTCGGAGTTCTTCCCTGAACCCCATGTACTGTTCCTCCTGCAGTACCTGGATCTCCTGGAACCTGGCCAGTACCGTAGCCATCGTCTCCTGGGAGCGGTGGTATGCTCCCATGATGGAGGAGAGGGCCTCGTGGAGAGTGGGTTCCCTGGGCCTGTCCCCCCCCCCCCCCCCCCAGTCGCACAGCAGCCCTCCCAGTTGCCCTGTTTCCCTGGGCCTCTGTCCCCTGGACCGTGTGCCCACTACCACTGCCCCCAGGTCCCTGCTGTTGTTGGGGTGGTGGGTCTACCTGGGTGCCCTGCAGTGGTGGTCACACCGCTGATTGACGTGTCCTGGAGACAGAGGCATGGGCCCGCTGGGTGGGAGCTGTGCTGGTGTTCCCAGAGGGGGTTAGGTCTGCTGTGGCCTGTGGCTGTGTGAGGGGAACCGACTGTCCAGAGGTCCCAGATGGGCCGGGCTGGTCATCTGGGTCCAGGGTGACAGAGCTGCTGTCATCACTGGGGGCCTCTTCTGGGGGTGGGATGGACATTTCCGGAACCTCCTGGGCGGTGTGGTAGCGTTCGGGTCCTGCAGGGATATAAGAGTATGGTTATTGCTTCTGTGTGTGCCATAGTGTGCAATGGGTGGGTGGCCGTGTACCCCAGGGCTGGCATTCTCTTGTGGGGGCTGTTGTGACGGTGGCTTGTGGGGGAGATAGGTATGTGCAGTGGGCATGCTTTGGTGATGGGTGTCCATGCTTTGTGGACGCATGCAGGGCTAAGTGTTGGGATGGGTGGGTTGTGATGGTGAGCCATTTGAAAGGAGTTGGTGTGATGGGGGTGGGGGTGAGGGTGAGGGTGGGGGTATGATTTGGCATGCAGGTGGGGTGGGGGGGATGAAGTAGTGAAGATTAGACTTACCAGAGTCCATTCCTCCAGATACTCCTGCGAGGCCCTCAGGATGCAGGATGTGCAAGACTTGCTCCTCCCATGCTGTAAATTCTGGGGGAGTAGGTGGGGGTCCGCCGCCAGTCTTCTGCACTGCAATGTTGTGCCTTGATACCATGGAACGCACCTTCCCCCGTAGGTCGTTCCACCGCTTCCTGATATCGTCCCGATTTCGTGGATGCTGTCCCACAGCCTTGACCCTGTCCACTATTCTTCCTGGCAATGGTGGTGTGCTGCACCTGTGTCCCGGGGGCTCGACACAAACTATTTCCTCCACCATGACCCTGAGTTCTGCGTCAGAAAACCTGGGGTGTCTTTGGGGTGCCATGGGGTGGTGTGGATGAGGTGAGGGGTGGTGTATGTGTTGTAGAGTGTGGTGGTGTGTGGTGTTTTGTGCGTGGATATTGTGTGGGTGATGTTGTGATTTGCCTCTGTGTGATGGTGTACTCTATTCTGTGCTGTCTCTCTCTGGCCTTCAGTCGCAATTGTGGTCGTAAGGGTTTGTGGGTGATGTGGGTGTGTGTTTTATATTGTATTGGGTGTGGTGTGTGTATGTGTATCAGGTGTGTGTATTTTGAATTGTCCAATGTGGTTGTGTTTTGTAAAGGTGTGTGTTTTTGGAGAGCGGCGGTTTGTACCGCCAGTGGAATAACGCGGTTGAAAGACCGCTGCGGGGATTTGTGGGTCGGAATGTCATGGGCGTATTTCTGTTGGCGTGACGGTGGAGGTTTGGTCATCGCCAGTTTTTCGCTGGCCGTTGGTGGGGCGGACTTTTGTTGATGTCGGGTTTTTGGCGGTTTGCCAGTTGCGGGGCAGAATTCCCGTGGCGGTTGACCGCGGCGGTGTTATGGCGGTCTTCTGGCCGGCGGTAAGCGCCTTCTACCGCCGAGGCCAGAATGACCCCCCAAGTCTTCCTATACCTGGACGACTGGCTGGTAAAAGCGCCCAGTGTCCAGGCATCATACCAATCCCTAGCAGCAACGTTGTGTCTTTTTAACCAATTGGGCCTCTATCTCAATCAAGAGAAATCAGTGCTCCAACCATCAAAACTGATAGCATTTCTGGGAGCTATATTAGACACACAGCAGGCCAAAGCATACCCAACATCGGACAGGCAAGAACAGTTGATCACACTAGCGAAGCGTCTACAGACAATAAAGTCTCCAGTTCGGCAATGCAGATCATTAATAGGAATGAGGTCGTCTTGTATCAATCTGATCCAATACTGTGATCTTCATAGGCGCCCACTGCAAGAGGAGCTGCACATGCAATGGAAATAGGTGCAAGGGTCTTTTGAGGACATAATACAGTTAACTCCACTATGGTAACAGCTCTCAACTGGTGGGCATGCAAATGTCTCTGTAGGGCTACAATTCTTGTCTCAAATTCCCCCCGTTAACAATAACAACAGATGTTTCAATGGACGGATGAGGCGCATGCTACAGGATCTTCAAGTAAGCGGCAAATGGCCCACCTCTCACTGCACTCTCCATATCAAACTCCTCGAACTGAAGGTAGTAGTCTTGGCGTTGCAAGCCTTTCTTCCAATAATTTGCAGGACATTGGTGCTTGTCAGAACAGACAATACCACAACAATGCACTATATCAACAAGCAAGGAGGGACTCTCTCCCATCTTCTATTCCAGGAAGCACAAGCCATTTGGAATTGGTGCATTCAACATTCGGTACACATAAACGCAGAACGCGTCCCAGGCCATCAGAAAGCCATTGCAGATTATCTGAGTAGACTAACAACTTCTTCCCACGAATGGGAATTAGATCAACAGACAGTGAACAAAATATTCCTTCAGTGGGGCAAACCGAACTTGGATCTATTTGCGACCTCTCAGAACACCAGATGCCGGTTTAACACAAGCTGACATCACCAGGAAGGGTCCGGGGGGATGCGTTTTTGATTGCTTGGTCAGGAATCTATGCTTATGCTTTTCCTCCAATCCCTCTCCTCCCGAGGGTGATCAGCAAGATCAAGTCAGAGCCCTGCCAGATAATACTAATAGCCCCTGCGTGGCCACTCCAACATTGGTACACAGAGCTTCTACTAATGTCCTTATGTCCATCCATAAAGATAAAGCCAATTCCATCGCTGCTCACCATGAACCAGTGCCAAGTGAGACATCCGAATCCCAAATCTCTGAGCTTGTCAGCATGGCTCCTGAGTTCATTGAATTCAGCCATTTAAGCATCCCTAATGACTGCAAGGAAATGCTAGCTAGAGCCTGGGTGGATAGCACGAACAAAACATACCGCCTAAAGTGGAAACCATTCTGTTTGTGGTGCAAGTTGGCTAAAGTGCATCTTCTGTCTTCCTCTCTGGAAAAAAATCTTACCTTACCTTTTGAATCTAGTGCGCTCAGGATTGCAACATGCATCCATTAAAGTTCATCTGGCAGCCATCTCTCGCTTTAGAAGAATATCCGGTAAGCCATCTCTTTGATCTCACAAGCTTATAAAGCAATCCTTAAAGGGTCTTTTTAGATTCTATCCTCTAGTCAAAGCACCTCCTCCCAAATGGCAATTGAACATGGTTTTTGGTCAGCTCATGAAGGAACCCTTTGAGCCCATTCATAGGGCAGACGTGAAATATCTCACATGGAAGGTGGCAGTCCTTCTCGCGCTTACGTCTGTATGTAGTGTTTGTGAAATACAAGCGTTCACAATACAGGAACCTTTTTTACAATTCATAGAGGACAGAGTCATCTTTAGCACCAACCCTAAATTTATACACAAGGTCCCCTCGGACTTTCATCTCAACTAACCTGTGGTATTGAGGTCTTTCTTCCCTAAGCCGCAAACGGCGACGGTAAGGTCACTTCACTCACTAGATCTAAAGAGATGTCTCAAGTTTTATTTGGACAGGATGAAATCTTTTCGAAATGCAACCAACTTTTCATAGCTTACAGTGACCCTAGAAAAGGGTTCCTAGTGACTTAACAGACAATTTATCGGTGGATTACAAGTACAATTGTTCATTGCCATCAGAACTCTAGTCTACCTTTAGACTCTAAGGCACACGCACATTCAACTAGAGCCGTTTCCACGTCCTGTGCGCTATTTTCTGGTGTGTCATTACCGGACATCTGCCGAGCTTCAACGTGGAAAAAGGCACATACCTTCACAAAACATTACTGCTTGGATACTGAAATGATCAGGGATGCAGCAGTTGGGCAGGCAGTACTCAGACATCTGTTCCACTGAAGGTGAGCCATTTGGTATTACCCACCATCAGCTTTGTTACTGTATAAATGCAAATTTTCAGTACTTTTGCAATTCTTCTGTTATCATATTTAAAGCCAAACATGACTGTTAAGGATGCTCATGCTGTTTTATCATGCTAGAATGTTTATATAGCTAACTACGGAAAATGTGCTATTTACTGCTTGCTATTCTGATTCAAGCATGTGAATCTATGAAAGTTCCAATATTGGAGTAAGAAATAAGTTACTTACCTGTAACTGTAGTTCTCCAGTATTGGAAACTTTCATAGGTTTATATGTAACCCACCCACCTCCCCTGAGGAGCTCACCTTTATTTTCTCAGTAGGGTCTTCCCATTTGCACTAATGATCGGAATATCTGAGGGAATGCAGCTCCTCACAGGAGTGTGATTGGTGGATTCTGCAGTTTGGTCCATTTTTACAAAATTACTTTGATATGTTACTAATTTAAAGGCCTAATGCCTGTTATGTATATATGCATTAGAGCATCGCTTTTGTATAACACCAGGGACTCCCATCTCGACGATGGGAAAGGATTCAAGCATGTGAATCCATGAAAGTGTCCAATACTAGAGCACTACAGTTACAGGTAAGTAAGTTATTTCATCACCATCTACTATTAGATGTTCTTGTCATGTAGTAATTAGGGGCCAGATTCTGGTTCATTAGCTTTTTGTAGCAGGCCTGATTATGGTGTACTACTTGCAACTTACTTCTTTTAAGATATCAACTCTTCGTTGAAATTTTCTTTGTATGTTATCTTTGTGTGTAAGAAGTATTGACATACTGTTATATTGTTATGAACACTGGTGCAAGATGTATTATCTTTTTTTTTTTTTTTTCTGATATGTCATTCAAGCTACATAGCTTGATTACAGTAGAACAAGAAGTCCGGATGAGGTACAAGGTTCTACATTTTCAGTGGCGTGCCAGCTTATGAGTTTGGCGCTTCACAATTTGGTTTCTCTTTCACTTGCTGTTGTCTCAAAAAGCTTTTGAAACCTGACTGGTGTTTTTGGGGGCAAATGAGATTCTTCTGCTACTGCTGAAACGACATCCTGATCATGGCACAGGAGAAGACAGTGGAAAACCCTGCATAGGATATGGAGAATCTGGAATCCGGTGCAAATGTGATCACAGCAAAAAATCAAAACTTGATACACTCAGTGTGGGCAACACTTCTTGAAGCCAAAATAGAGACTGTCAGGAACAAACATTGAAAAACTCTGTGTGCCCATGTGGGCAGTTAGCCAGTATAGTAGGTCTGCTGGTCTCTTTAATTGTGGTGCAAATTCTGTAATCGCTGCATTAGAAAGCATTGTAAAGATTGAACATTTCACATCTCTAGAGGGGGGTGCTTGACAGGAAGTCTAATGGTGCCTAATCTACATGTTGTGCTTGACATTTCAGAATCATTAGGTCGAGCATAGCAGCAAGCAAGCACTGCTCTTCTGACGTGCTGTTATCTATTTGGGCTTTTAACCATGCCCACGTCACGCCCATCACTATTGCTTGTTCATGGGCTTGCCCTTCAAAAATCCTTTATCATTGGTAAATGTTTTATGTTTGTCCCTCCGTAGGGCCGTTTGGCTACCGCCTAAGACATCAACTCTGTTACAAGACTAATTGCACTTTTTCCAATACGTTTGAGTGCAAGTGAACTTGTTTCTTTTAGTGTGACTCCTTCACGCTCATGGCGTGGCGATTTGAATCAGCTCGCTTATGTGAAACTGTTTTACTTTTCATTTTCAATTTCTGTGGCTAGAAAATCCGGTTAGAAGTTTACAACGCTAATAGCTCGAACTCAAGCAAATGCAAGATCCATTGCACGGCAAATGCTTGTCTTTAGTACTTCTCTAGACTTGGTAAAAGAATTGGATGCCAACACACTAGGTTGAGTATCAAGGTGTAAAAAGATTTCCACCCGTGGAACATGGTGAGAATCAGAGTTGGATTTGGAAATAAATTATCTAAATCTCCTGGAGGATCCAAGGTGTTGGATTCTCCTTTGGATGGACAATATATATCAGTAGACAGATAAGTCACTCACCTCAAAGGCATGAGGTGCTAGGGGTAAGCAGCGTTGGCCAAGAATGTTTGCCATCTCTGATTCAGCAATGGTATTTCAGGCAAGGTGGAGTATTCTTCAGGACCAAGCCAACATAGTTTGCATACTGGAACTCTAGTTTCCTTTTAAGATTACAGAGTTTGCATACTGAATCGGACTGTCTTCCAGGCATTACAGAAAACATGTGGTTCTTTCAGCAAGTATTAATTCTTGTCTCTACCCAGCTGCCACTCTTATACATTCCGAGTCCAGACCCAGAAGCATCAGTGATGTATGCATTCATGCAGCATTGGAGCAGGGGATTTAATTCTACAGCTACTCCTTTAATAATGGAACTGAGAGTAGCTTCTTAGGTGAGGAGACAGCTGGCAAAAAGTTTGTTGGCGAAACTCATTTGGAAGGCTCAAGTGTTGCTTCCTGTTCTTCTGGATCTTAACTGGGATTTTCAGATCTCTATCCCCCAATTTCAGATTGTTCTGACAGCCATGAGAGTTGTTTCACAATTATGCACAGACATCTATATCTCATGGCATAGAGGAGTTCAGGGCACATAGGCAAGTCCTTGAGCTCTCAAGAGGCCTCCTTCTTTATGCAGTAGGCATGGGCCTTAAACGCCATTAAACAATATTGAAAAGCCTGGAAACTGTGGATTAATTGGTGTTCTGGAGTGGCACCTGATTCAACCACTAAATTAGCAAATTCAAGTATAGTTTACAAGAAAATGTACTCTTTTAGATTAGGTATTTAAGTTGATCACATTCCAGCAATGGGATCTCCATGGGGCACTTCCTTTGCTATGTGGTTTGCAGAAAAGCACTAAACTCTCCAGGCCTCCGGCCCCTAAGTACTCTTCTTAATAGGGCTGTACAGTGTGGTGGATGTTTTACAGAAGGTGTCTCTAACCTATTCTCTAACAAGAGCTACTTCTCCTCAATGAAAATAGTCCAGAGTTGTTAATGGCTTGGACAGTTGTTGTGTAGCAATCAAATCAAGTGCAAGTAGAACAGTGACTACACCTTGCTGGATTGCTAGTAGTTACCACCCAGATAAATGTCACAAAATATTGGCATGACAAAATATGTCCAGGATATTGTCTAATACAACAATATAAAGGTACATATATATAGGTAAGTATAGGTATAATATTCTTAACTCAACATCTATGTACCTTAAAGGTACACTTAGCTTCAAGATGAAATGAAGTCCACTTCTTTTAAGAATATATAAAAAAATAAATCTTACCTGTAAATACTTGCGTTCATGACATTGTGGTATTAGATATTTTGGATGCAGTATTTTGGCTGGATTCTATTTAAAACACAATATTGTAGAACAGCACCACTCATCTCAATGAATACAACAGATTCACTAACAGCAAAGTCAGAAAAGGCTTCATCAGCATAAAATAGCTCCACAAGACTGATAAAATAATAGCCATAGCAGAAAGTGCCCACTGGTAGAATGGAAATACTAAGCTACACATTTCTTCAACTCGCTTTAAACTATCATCCTAAGAGCAACTTGAAATATGTTTAGAATTTTTACTCATTTTGTTTTAAAAAATCAGTATATCAGTTTCTCAAAATGTTTTTCTATCCAAATGACTCTTTATATTATAAATATAAAAAATATTATATTGTGTTGACTCATTAAAAGAAAATCTTTTTTGCATCAAAATTCATTTCAAAGTCAAAAGTTCTAAATTCACATACCAGAGGTATACATTAAAGCAAAATAAAAACCAATACATGAAATATAATAAATAAAATAATTCATCATTTTCAGAGTAAGAGTCAGTGTAACATTTCCAGATACTGTATACAACCCACTATGGGAATAATCAGTCTATCCATACTTTTTCCTAGAAGGAACAGCTAATTTAAACCAGCATTTGCAATGCAATAGGTCTCACATTTGCTTGAGTTAGAGCTATTGGGATTGTACATTCATAACTGGAATTTTCCTGCCACATAAATTGGTCAACCCAGCCTCATAATTTCATCTTTTTCTGCCGCATAATTCCAGTGGCCCTTCAGATAACTAAAGAACTTCCATTTACCTTCTTCCTCTAGCTGCAGCAAAAAATGAAACTGTTGCCATTTAGCATCTTAATATAACTCTGCCGTGCTTATTCCAATATAATACCACTTTTACCACCCCACCATCAGAGTTGCTGGCTGGCTAACATAATTCCCCCAAAAAAGACACAAGACAGCCAAAGAGGGGAAATAAACTAGGAGGGTCACCCAAACATACCAAGAGTGTTCAAACAGTCATATTGTAATAAAGATGTTCGGTTGGCCTGAATTATGATCATAATTGTAATAGGTATAGATTATTAAAACATATACAAATATCATATTAGACTTTATCAGAAATAAAAGTTTGGCATTAGACTGTAATGCTCAGACCAGCCCCTAGAAGACACCACAATAAAAATAGCATTTGGAAGAAACATGGTCATGTAACAATATTGTTAGCCCTTTCAAGAGGGTAACCATGTGGACAAATGAGAGAAAGTAATGCAGTGTAACAATATATTTAGCCCCTAGAGGGCGTAGTGCATTACACATTTTTAAGCCTAGCTCGACTATTGCAATGATATTACAAACAATGCTCTTAAAACATGACTTCTAATGAGCTGTCAAACGTTCCAGCAATGAGAAAGCTTGAAAAGATATTGAAAGGTGGCAGGGGTTATTATTTTGGAGTCCCCACTAACATAGTGTGAGGGTCCAGAGATGATGTAGATAAAAAGAGTACATTGTGGTCAATGATTTGAAGGTTATCCTATCATTCAAGGACCACAACAGGCTGCGTTATGAGCAAAAATGTTTTGTAAAAGTAATGCCTTGCAAAGCATTATGGGACAAGTTTCCATGCCATGAATATTGTAGTGTCATATATATTTGAATATGACTGTAATACTTAGAACAGCCCCTCAAGGACCCCACAATGAAAATAGCATTTGTAAGAAACATGGTCATGTAACTATATAGTTAACCCCTGGAGGGCATAAGCATGCAAAAAGAAAATGGCAATAAATAGTGAAGCATAACCATACGTTTAGCCCCTAGAGGGCATAATTCATTACATAAATTCAGGGGTAACATGCCTATAGCAATGATATTACAAACAAGGTCCTTAACACACAAGCAGCTCCCCACTGTAAAACAAAAGTTCCAGTCCAGAGAGAGCTTAAAAAGACACTGAATGGTGGGAGGGGTTATTATTTTGGGGTCTCCACCAACATAGTGTGGGGACCCAAACATGTTGTGGACAGAAAGAGTGCATTGTTGTGAACATTTTGGTGGTGGTCCCATTGTTTTAGGACTACCACAGGCTGGATTATGAGCAAAAATGTTTTGTAAAAGTAACACCTCGCAAAGTATTATGTGACGAGTATTCCCGAGTGCATTGAATATTGAAGTATCGGTTCTACTGCTATGCCGGGAGAGCTGCTTTCACTTTGATTTCTTTTTTACTGAAAGCATTAATCAATTTCAAGTGTTTTAATGGGAGAGCCACAAGAAATTACTCTGATTAGGTAACTGTGAACAATGTGACCAGCACTCCAATACCACCGATCGAGTTCACGCTGTTGTGCCTGTTCCTGTTTTGAGTGCCAGGGCCGCCATGCAGCACGAATGGGAGAGAAAAAAATAGTTTCCCCATGCTGAAGTATATCAGCCATCAATCGTGCAAAAATCCATGTAACAAACAGAGGCAGTCTGCAAGGCGTGACAAACGCAAAGCATTTACCAATGACATCAATTGATTTTTGAAAGACAAAGCCACGAACAAGTTAAAGCAATGGGCATGAGGTGGGCTTGATTAAAATCCCACAATACTAACAACAGGTCAAATCGCTAGTGCGCTCGGCCTAAAAAGGAACCAACTCTGTAACAAACGTCCTCACTACTTAACATTTATGATAAACTTCTTCACTGCTTAACATTCGCAAACATCTGAGAGCCACCCTCCACTGGGCCAAACGGCATTTTTTTAAGAGTGGTAATAAAGATGGTTTATTAAAAAACAAGTAACATTTGCAGAAGAAGATATGGGGCCATATGTATGAAAAAATGGCCTTGCGAATCGCAAATAGCGTTTTTTAAGAAATCTCTATTTCCGAGTCGCAATTGGCCATGTAACAAAATTGCGATTCGGAATTAGCGATTTCTGAAAAATCGCTATTTGTGGTTTGTGAGGCCCATTTACCGAATCGCAATTTGCATTTTCGCAAATTGCGTTTTTTTTTTTTTTTTTAGTGATTCGGTAAAAAATTGCAAATTGCGAGAAGTTTCGAGAAAGCACACCTGGAGGAACCTGATGACATCACAAGCAGGAAGTTTCAGGTGCCACACCCAAACCAGCATCCTGAGAGAGAGCAGCCCAGCCACACAGAGCAGCGCTCTGAAGGAGGCAGCACACCTGAGCAAGGATGGACACCTTAGCCCAAGGACAGGAAAAGGGAGAAAGAAAGCGCAAGCTCAAATTCAGCGAGCAAGAGCTTGAGGTGCTGACAGAGGAGGTGGTTAAAAGCCACGACCGCCTTTTTGGCAAAAGCTCTCTCCAGGTGCCTGAGAGTGAGAAAAGGAGACTATGGGCAGATATCCAATCAAAAATCTGCGCAATTGGAGTGGCACAGCGCTCCGTAGAAGAAATTAAGAAGAGGTGGTATGACCTGCGGTCCCGTGCGAAGGAGAGGGTGGCAAGGAGACTGCAGGAGGCCAGGGGCACAGGAGGCGGTCCATCCACAGAGGCACCATCCACCCTATTAGAGGACTTAGTCGATTCCACACTCCTCCCTGAAGCTGTGACAGGGGTCACAGAGATAGACACCTCCGGCACACCAAGTACCAGCCAAGGTAAATGCAATATTGATTTGTAACCCCATATGTGTATGCACAAAATCCCCTTAGGAATTAGCAAGTAATGTTAAACATTGTGAGAAGTAGTCCAGTCCACATCTTAGAAGCAGCACAACAATGCATTATGGGAGTGGCAGTCCACAACCCAGAGCTAAAAGTAGCACATACAATGTATTTAAGTAGAGTGACACCCAGAGGAACAAAACACACACAACACAGTGTAGAGAAGTTACCTGTACCTTTATTACCATTGTGTGACCGTAATTGTAACAAACATAACTGACATGCTGCATATTGTCTTTGCAGGTGAGCCAGGCCCAGCAGCCACAGCATCAGCACACGTAGGCGAGACTGACACCCATCCGGCCTCTGATTCCAACACCAGTGGGTCTCTCACCATTGCGCATGTCCGACGCAGGCCCAGGGCACTGCCACTGACAGAGCTCAGCCAAGACTCAGATGAGCAGCAGGAAGGGCTAATTTCCCCATCACCAACAGGCAGGCGCAGCCAGATGCAGGAGGTCAGGTGTCAGCAGACCACAGCACCCCGCAGGATGGCGACAAATTCCGGGGCACAGCAGCATGAGGCAGGTGAGGGTCCCTCCTTATTTGGTGGGCTGGAAGCTGCTATGTTGCAACAGCAGCGCCTACAAAACAAGAGGATCCTGGGATTACAAAAGAATTTGCGCCAACATAACAGCAACATGGTGGGCCTGCATCGCCAGCTTGAGTCCCTCAATTCTAGCCTAGAACTGCTGTATGAGGGACAGGTGCAGGCATCACAGGACACCAGAGACCTCACAAGTGCTGTCCGTGAACTATGCCAGGAGCTTCGCCATGAGAGGGTGAGCCAGCGCAGATAGGAGCGCAGATTTATGAACATGTTTGGCAGCTTCTGTCGTTCTTCGAACAGGGTGGCAAATGCAACGTCACTGATTGCCCACATCGTGCAGTGGCTGCACAAGTGGAGGCAGCACACAGCAGCAGGGATGTTGCGAACGGACTGGTACAGATCACCAATGTGATCGACAACATAATGGGACAGAGGTCAGCCACACCGAGTGAGCTTGCACTGGCGGACACTAATGACAGTTCCAGCCTCAGCAGTGTAGCTGAACCAGCTTTGGACACCAGACGGCGCAGTGCCAGGCACAGCACTGCCACTGAGGCGGAAAATAGAGGTGCCAGTGAGGTAACTGGGCACCCGAGTGTGTGCGTGGCTGCAAAAAATGACTGTAACTTCCAGTGGACTTATGTTTTCACTATGACGTAATAGTGCATTACTCAGGTCCTTCATTGTTTCTAGTTTATCACTTAACCTTTTTTTGCAATTCCTCAAACGAACGTTACCTGACTTAAGGTAATACATTTATTTCACTACAGGTACAGTTGTCAGAGGATTTGTGTCATTTATACTTACTTCTGAAATGGTTGTGTGTGATGTCAGCACGCCTTTGCCTTCCCTCTGCTGCACTGATCCTGTCTGCTGGATGTAGGGGTGGTATGGGATCATCATCCTCATCAGATTCAGTATCACATATTTCTACAGGCATGCCCCTGGTGGTAGCTATATTGTGCAAGATAGCACAAGTAGCTACTATTCTACATGTCGTCTCTGGACTGTACTGTAGTGCCCCTCCACTTTTGTGGAGGCACCGGAAGCGACTCTTCAGCAGTCCAAATGTGTGCTCCACCACATTGCGGGTTGCACTGTGTGCTGCATTGCATCTCCGTTCAGCAGGTGTTGCAGGATTGAGGAAGGGCGTCATGTAGGTGCGCACTGCGTAGGCACTGTCTCCTGGAAGGGTCAGAGGGTATGATAAGAAGTGGGCCATCTGACATCAGCATGCCATCAATGTGCCATTGTATAGAGGGACAATACCTAGTAGATATCCTTCACCAAATTCCCCAGCTAGCAGTCTTGTGTGTATGCCGCTATGGCGAAAGATGTACGAATCATGTGTGCTCCCTGGGTACCTGGCCACGAGATCAGTTATGATGTAGGAGGCATTGCATATCCCCTGTATATTCATTGAATTTTGGTATTTCCGGTTGCGGTACACATACTCTGTGGCGGATGGTGGACAGATTACCACATGTGTCCCATCTATGGCACCTAGGACGTGGGGGAACTGTGCTATCTGGTAAAATTCAATTTTTGTCTGCTGTATATCCTGTGGGGTGTGGGGGAATCTGATGTACTGGTGTAGTTTGCTCAGCATGGCGTTGATAAATGCATTGAAAAATCTGGAGAGGGTACTCTGTGAGACCCCTCCAGCTGCTTCTATGACCCCTTGATAGCTCCCTGAGGCGAGTAGGTGGAGGGAGCATAATACCTGCACATGGGTGGGTATGCTGTGAGTCCTTAGTGTTCTGCGCTGCAGTATGGGTTGTAGCTCAGCTATCAGATCAAGTATCATGGCTGAGTTCAACCTATACCGCTCATATATTTCCTCTTCTGTCAGGTTAAAAAGTGTAATGCGCACTCTGAAAATGCGCTCCTGTCTCCTCCTCCCTCTCCTCAAACCTGCCAAGATCCTCATCCTCCTTGCCTTGACGTAGAGTGCAGCCATTGTGGAAAAGAGTCTGAGGCATTCTGGGCCTCTTTATATAGGTTGCACCTGGTTACCACCTGGTTTCACTTAGTGGTATTTTGCGTGTGCAAAATGCCATTCTGCGAAAAATCGCACTTTGCGATTTTTGGATGCATCTCTTTGCGACTTGGATTTTGAGACTCGCAATTTGCACCTCGCAATGTCCTACTGGAAGTACCGAATCGCAAAATGCGACTCGCAAAAAAATCGAAATTGTTGCGATTTCTTATTTTTGGTCTGCGAATGCCTTTCATGCATCGCAGACCACTTTTTTCACTCGCAAACAGCCGAATTTTGCGATTCCCACCGTTTGCGAGTGCAAAAAAGTTTCATACATCTGGCCCTAAATGAAGCAATGTTTGCTCAAAGGTGCCATCGCCTGATCAGGCATCCAAGTGAAACATTGCTAAAACCCAAGGGGAAACTGACCAGGTGGTGGACTGTATGTGCCCTAAAGCAAAATTAAAGTTATCTTTCTTTTCCCCAAGTTAAAAAGGGCTCCATACTGAATGTTTCTTTCAAATTCAGGTAGATTTGCCCAATGATTTTACGGCATTCAGAAGCCCAAGTACTCGAAAAATCAAACAAAACACTCAAGTATGGAAATGTCTGTACACCAACTATCACTTTCCCCCACATGCTAAGCAGGCTACCCTGTGCATCTTGCAGCCACAGGTCATGATATGAGATTTATTAAAATTGGCAGGAAAAATCCAGATTGGTCATAAATTCAACAAAGGAGTCCACCTGTCCGTATCAAGCAAAAGGCATACAGGCTATGAAAATCGAGGCATCTGTATACAGTAGCGCTAGAATGGCCACGCTGCCTATTAGTGGCAGATCATTAAAAGTGTTCAATAAAAAGGGGCTCAGATTGTCAATATATATAATGAACAACAGCAGTACAAGCATACAACCTTAACGAACCCCTGTGCAAGGCTGAATGCCTCATCGAGTTCTCCATCAGAACCAAACGGTACCCTGGCCTTCACATTTTTGTGCAGAGTATTAAAACAAATAGCAAAGCAAAATCCTGATCCACATCAAACAGCAACCTTCATAACTTACTCCGGTTCATGCTGTCAAAATGGGTGGATAAATCCATGAACGCTGATGATGATATTTTTCCCTACAATAAGATTTAGGTTGAGGCTCTGTTTCAGCATACCCGGCTATGGTGCAATATATTATGACCACGGGCCCATTCTCGCATTCTGTTGAAAATGACCCTACTAGTAATCTTTACCAAAGTATCAGTTCGTGAGATAGGGCGGTAGCCCTTGTGCTTCGACCTACTACTCTTATTGAAAATCATCAAGATCTTTGATAGGGACCAAGACACTGGTAGATTTTTAAAGACAAATTATTAAATACATTAGTAAGGAGTGGCGGCCAGAGGTCTGTATTACATTTCACAAGATCAGTGGTTACTGCAGCCAGTCCTGGAGTTTTAATGCTGGGACTTTGAGAAATAGCATCTGTCACTTATTTAATAGAGAATATTTGTTTGGGGTAAACCCCAAACCGATTCCCAAAGGGGTGCAAGATATATATATATACGAAACGTGCATCCTTTAACCTATTCTGTCTGATTATGGACCAAAAGGCCTTATGGGATTTTTTACTGACATGAGAGGAAATTTGATCCCAGTCCTCGTCATTAAGCTCCCTTTTCCTTCTTTTGATTTGCTGTTTATAATGTTGAATAGTGCAGTTCTTGCAGTACTTTCCTGAGCTGCATGTTGGCAAGTGAACATTGTGAATCAATCCAACAGCTCTGTCCCCAACCCCCGCCTCGGTCTCTCAGCACAGGTTTTAGGAGGAACATTCTAATACAAGGCATAGATCTTTAAAGGCACACTAATACTCCAATCAGCACTTCAGAAAGACAGGTGAGAAAAATAGTTCATTATGTTGCAGCATTTTGGCTAAAATCACAGTGGGGTTGCACGTGTGCCAACAAGCCTTGCCTCCTTATCGCGAACAGATGGTTGAGCCAGGGCTTTTTGTGGTGCATTGATTCTCATTGTAGGTAGGGATAGTATCACAGTTAAGGCATTATAGTCACTGTCACCAGTTTCACCTATGTGCCCCCTGCAACATAAGGCAGAATTCCTCTGGTGAGAAATATGTAGTTGATGGTCATTGCACAACCCCCCTCTCAAACGTAGGGTGGTTTCCAGTCATTGTTTGCCCTAAATTCCATTATATCGATGTTAAACCTGGCATCCTTGGGGGGGCGTGGCTAAAATGGCGGCCGGAGCGGCCACTTAATCCGAGCTCCGCTCGCGGCCCACTAAAAATCTGAATATTGACCTGTTCCTGAGGCCGCCTGGATGGTTGTCTTGGTGCCGTGGGACCCCTGAACACGGCCGGCGATTGTCGGTGCAGAACGCGAGGTGCGGCGAGTTAAGTAGGAGAGACTCAAAGCCCGCGCCGGGCTGGCACGTCGACCGAATTGGTGAGGCTCTTCCGCCTCGCCGAGGGCTACCAGGCCCAGGGACACAGGGGGAGCGGGACTCCCGAAGGATGTGCGCCCAAGAGACTGAAGGGACATGGCGGAGCGGCAGAGGGGGCGGACTCGGCCCCCTGTGAAATTGGAGAGGCCGGGAACGAGCCCAGTGTACACGATGGGCTGAAAGCGCGCAGGCAAGTGATCGGAATGCCTGGCCGTGCTGGGAAACACTGGTGCGGCCGCGAGGCCTCACTGAGAAGTGCATTCCGCTGGGCCCCCCCCCCCCGGGCCCCCCCCCCAAGACAGAAATTATACACGGAGATGGCAGGAACCAGGGGAAGAAGAAAAGTGAAATAAGAAGGAGAAATAGAGGGAAAAAGGAGAAAAAGAACTTGAGTCAGCCACTGGGAACTACCTGCAAATAAAATGTAAAAATACCACGGAGCAGCAAAATAAATAAGGACGTCCTCAAGTGGGCCAAGGGGATCCTCTCAGTGGAGACAAGGAGGGAACTGTGATTTTTTTTTTCTTTTTTTTTTTCTTCCTTTCCTTCCCTGAGACCGTTACTTGCTTGAATTGCAGTTCTCTGAATACGGGGCCACCAAAAGAAATCTGAGCCTTACTCCTGCTTTATACCTGCACCCCAGTCAAATCTCAGCGTCAAGTAACGGAGGACCCAACGACAAGTAAATCATTACTCCTGTCTGCTGCCTTCCAGTGACGCAGGAACAATTACCATCACCATCCCCAAAGGGGCTATAATACCAGGGACTAACAGGCGTAGATACCCGATGTTGGGTAAGATATTTGGAGTACATGCATTGCAGGAATAAAAGACGAGAACGCCCGAGAGAAGGCACTGAGACTCGGTGGGGTGCCGGGGCGGACCGCAGCATACAGCGGGACCCGGGTGGACGACGATTAACCCGAAGGAGGACGCGGACACGCCACGGACGACCATGGTTAAACCAAAGCCACCGAGGACACAAGCCAACACAGAACCAGAGACCCCTGTTGCAGAGGGGGAACCGAGACCTCATGCTGACGCCCTACATAGGGTGTTCGAGACTCTGACCACACACTCTGCACAATTTGAAAAGGTACTACAGGCGAAATTAGATACTGAGACCTCACTGGAAGGGAAGATAGACTCAGTGGTACTAGAGGTTAATCTCCTCCGTGCAGATCATCGTACATTGACGGAAAGGGTCGGCGCTGCTGAACTGACGCTAGAAACGACACAGCCTGCAATATCTGAAATGAAAGCTCAAATCAGACTAATGGAATCTGAAGTGACGCAACTACAAAGCAGAGCTGAAGATGCTGAGGGCCGGTCACGCAGGAACAACGTAAGGTTCTTGGGTATCCCGGAACGAACAGAGCTTCCTAATGCAGAACTCTTTCTGGAGCGATGGCTAAAAGACACAGTGCTGACCTGAAATGTGCTACCAATGCTGGTGGTGGAACGAGCCCACCGGGTGCCGGGCGGCCCGCCCCAACTGGGCATGCCTCCCAGACCGCTGATTGCGAGGTTCCTAAACTACAGGGACAGAGATCAGGTGATACATGGCTTTAGAACTCAAAGTCCTATTCACCTGGAGAACTCGGAAATAACAGCATACCCGGACTACACAATAGAAGTGCAGCGAAGACGAGCCACCTTCACTAAAGTAAAGCAGGTGCTTCGAGAGAAAAACATCACCTACTCCCTCCTCTTTCTGGCCCGATTAAGAGTAATAGACTGGGACAGAACTCTCTTCTTCCCATCGGCGGAGGACGTATGGACATGGCTGCACCCCAAGGGCCTAGCGGAGCCAGTGGAGGAGCCGGATGGAAACAGAGAATGGCTGGAGCAGCGTCCCCGACGAAAGAAAAAAAGAAACACCGGGTTCCAAGCACGCCCATCGAAGCTCCAAGCAGCGGACGCACAGGCACAAGCCCTGAAAGAAGCAAACGGGTTCGAGACCACGCCAGCACTAACCAGGAATGAAAATGGGGACACACACTCGAATTCCTCACTTGGTCATTTAAGTCCTCCCTCGTCGCCACTAACAACTGGTCCCGACCTGACACCACGCACGGCTGATGACATATGAAGTAAAACAGTTGAACTGGACGCACCAGAGCTATGAGCTCACTGACCACGCCCTCGCACCACATGGGCTACCCAGTGGACCTAGATTGGAGTAATGTTTTCAACGTATTTGTTGGCACTGGTTGTGCTATACAGTTTATTGATGTTTTGGTTATTGCAAGTTCTATAACATCTTTACACCTTTCATTACATGCACCATGTACTCTGCTCTCGGAGGGGGTGGGGGGGATGGTTGAGGGGTGGGACCTCTGACTTGGGGGGGGGGGATTCTGACCGACAGAGGGGGGTCATGAAGTACAGTCAACTTGAAATTATGACTATACATAATATTCTCACCTGGAATGTGAGAAGGATGGCTACTGCCTCCAAATGCAGCAGAAAATATAACTACCTTAAGAGACATGCAATACATATTGCAATACTTCAGGAGACACACCTTACAAAAGATGAACTAGGCAGGGTTGACAGGAAATGTCTGTGCACAATATATGGCACTCAGACATCCACATACGCAAATGGGGTGTTAGTATGGGTAGCTCCTGGGGTCCCCTACTCAATTAAACGCACACAAGTAGACAAGGAAGGCAGATATGTTCACTTGGGGGGAGAATTCGACGGTAAACAATTGACATAACAGGAATATATGCACCCAATATTAAACATGCAGCCCTAACATGGGACCCATCAATACCCAGCATCTGGAGGAAGAGATTTCAACTGCATTCCAGATGTAATCATAGACAGGCCTCACCCTCCGCTTGAGGGCGATCAAAGTAGAAGACTCTCTCAGGCGCTGCGAACATGGCTGACAGAAAGGAGACTCCATGATGTTTGGAGGATCCTACACCCCACAGACAGAGAATACTCCTTCTTCTCCCTGGTACACCAACTCCACACCCGGATAGATTTGTTATTATGCTCCAGCGAACTCACTCAACTCATGGACAAAGCAACATATCTAGCTAAAACTATATCAGACCACAGCCCCCTAATTACCGCAATGCGATGGGGTAGAACAGTGACACGTATTCCAACCTGGCGCCTGCAACCCTCTCTATTACGGGATCCCCCCTTTCGCGCTGAGCTAGCAGAGGGTATAGAATCATATTGTAAGATAAACGCAAAATCGGCATCATCGAGAGCAGTCGAGTGGGATGGGCATAAGGTGGTAATGCGAGGTTTATGTATGTCGTGTGAGGCGGAGTCAGATGCACGCTGATCGCGTAACTACATGATGTGGAGGGGAGACTGCGGGAGGCGGAGAGGGGGGTGGAAAGAAGCGGGGGAGACATGAAAGAAGTGACTGAATTAAAGGCACAATGGACTGAGACTGACGCACGCTTGAGGAAGTTTGATTACCGGCACTATACGGCAAGATTACATGCCGAAGGGGACAGATCCACCAGATTGTTATCATGGCTGGTCAAAGATGAGCAACAACACTCCATCATAAAAGCCATTCGGTTAGATACGGGCGACATAGTCAATACACAACGGGAGATTAATGAGGCCTTTAAACAATACTATGCCACTCTGTACAAAGCGGGCCCCCCCTGTCGGAGGAACAGCTGGGAGAATTCCTACAAACATCCCAGCTGACCCGCCTGACGGAAGCACAACTATTAGATTTGGAAAAACCAATAGAAACAGACGAGATTCAAAAAGCCCTGAAGCAAATGGCCCATAATAAAGCCTCAGGCAGAGACGACCTCCCAGCAGAGTACTATCAAGTTTTCTCAGCGCAGACGATAAAGCCATACTTAGAAATGCTGCAAGAAGCATACGAAAAAGGTCACCTACCAGAATCACAACGAGAGGCAATTATTGTGGTTCTCCACAAAAAAGGACGCAACCCTCTGGATGTCCGGTCCTATCGACCCTTATCTCTACTGAAATCTGACTGGAAATTGCTTGGGAAGGTGTTGGCAAATCGTCTCCTCCCGATGATGCCAACACAAATCCACCCAGATCAATCGGGTTTTATACCCGGCCGCAGTACTCAGATTAACATCAGGTGCCTTTTAAGATTAATAGCCGAGACCCCGGAATTAGACCATTCATGAACGGCAGTCTCACTAGATGTTGAAAAAGCATTTAACACACTCAGCTGGGCATACCTGATGGAAACCCTTAAATGTATGGGTTTCGGAAATACATTTACGAGATGGGTAGCAACGCTGTATGCAAAACCGAAGGCAAGAGTTAAGACAGGCGGGATTATATCAGAGAGATTCACGATTAGCAGAGGCACAAGACAAGGCTGCCCATTATCGCCACTCCTGTTTGCATTGGCAATCGAGCCGCTTGCGGCTCGGCTACGTTGTGAAGCTCCACGATGGGGTATCGCCGATGGGGGTGAACACAAAATCATCTCCCTATACGCAGATGATGCATTAATATATCTGCGCAACCGATCTGAATCCCTGCTGGACCTACTACAACTATTGGATATATTTGGGGACATATCAGGCCTATGGGTAAATTGGCCAAAGTCATGTCTGTTCCCGTTGCAACAGATTCCAAACCCCCAGAGAGAAACCTCCCCTGCACACAATTTACAATGGTGTTACACCACTTTCAGATATCTAGGAGTGCAAATATACCATGACGAATTGGACCTCAGAGAGGTAAATTTAGATAGGACGATCAGATCTATCAGAAGCTCGATACCCTTTTGGTGTTCACTCCCACTCTCACCCATAGGAAGAGTAGCAATAGCTAAAATGATCATATTACCCAGGATCCTATACTATCTGTCAGCCTTACTGCTAAAACTCCCCAAAAACTACTTTGCGCCTTTGTCCAGTCTACTGACAGATTTGATATGGGATGGAGGACCCTGCGGTGTGGCGCTACATAAGACTTATATGCCACTGGAAAAGAAGGGGCTGGGAGTACTGCAGCTCGAGTTATACTATGTGGCGGCACAAATACACTGGATCATGGATTGGATGTGCAACCCAAAAGGCTCAGAGGGACAAATGGTGTATGCACAGCTGGGACACTCAGACATGTTCAGGTGGCTCATAGGCCAAGAAAACCCACTGCCCGCAGTAATATTTTGATGGGAGTGGCGGAATGGGTGTGGCGCCGATACGTGATTAAAAAAAGGGCAGACAACACCATACTCATCCAAGATCCCATTGCTTGCCACTCCGGGCGCAAATAAAATAAAAAGACAGTTTAAATTGTCCACCTGGGTCGACAAGGGGGTGCAAACTATTGGAGAAATATTCGATGAGGGACACTTCCAATCGTATGAGACACTGGCAAACACATATGACTTAGGAAGGAGCGAATTTCTCACACACAGGGCACTGCAGCAGGCAGTGCGCAGTACATGGGGAAATGGCAATAGTGAACCGCACACATAAACGGTACTTCATGAATTACTACTAGGCGCGGGTGAGCAATCAGATATATCTTGGATATACAAGATATTACAGGATTACCCCAAGGAGATACAATCACAGGCTAAAACCAGGTGGGAAGCGGCCCTGCTAACACCGTTACCCGCGCAAACGTGGAACACAGCGCTCGCAACTACACAGGAAGTATCGAGAAACGCCTGACCTACACCAGACATACCTCACCCTAGCCAGGATAAAACGCATGTTCCCACAGTCAACACCAGACTGTCCGAGGTGCGGATCCTTGGAGGCTGACTTTTTACATATGACATGGAGTTGTCCACCAGTACTCTGCATATGGCAGGAGGTAACGACGCAGATGGCTGACTGGTCGAGATTGCCCCTACTCCCGACTCCGGAATCCTGCCAATTGGGGATACTCCCATGGCGAGGAAAGGACAGACAAAAACACCGGTGTGCTGACCTTGCGTTCGTTTTACTCTAACGACTAATAGCGATACAATGGAAATCGCCCAGCACACCAGATATACACCGATGGACATCAGAATTATTGCACTGGGCCAGGGCAGAAGCACAAATCATACGCGAAATGCGTGACAGTGGAATGGAAATCAAGGGGGCGGATATATGGGACTCCCTCATAGAGCAGCTGGAACAAAAAGATGACACTCAACCTCCATGAGTTAACCCCACCTCAGTTACATACATTTACACAAATCGTCTCCGTGCCTAGTTTGGAATCCTTTAGAAATGGGTAGCTCACACTCTCCCTTCCCCCTCCCCGCTCCCCCTCCTTCCCCCTTCATAGACTCCTATCCCCACAGCTCCTCCCTCCCACACAATGGGGAGCATGGGCTGGGTCGCTAGCACATGATAACATTTTTAAATGGCGCTTCAATGTTAAATTCTTCTTTCTCTCGTTCTTCCTCTCTATTAGTTTTGATTGTTAATCGAAGGATCCACTAAGTTACACAGCGGACAACAGAGTTATCCTAGATGCAAGATAGACTGTTGCAATAACTCGATGTTATGTTTAAAGCAATGTGAAATATGTGATAAAATCAATAAACGGATTAAAAAAAAAAAACTTTAAAAAAACCTGCCATCCTTAGGGTGGTCCTAACCCAGATTGTTTTTGCCTTTTTCCTCCTATTTTTCTGACAATCGTTTTGTTGGCCTTAGCACTCTGACCACTTTACCACTGCTAACTAGTGCAAAAGTGCATGTGCTTCTCCCCTAGCACATGGCAACTTTGGTGTATCCACAATTGGAAAATTCAATTTACATGCAAATACCTTCTAAAGTGGTATATTTTAAACCCAGGGCCTGTAAATGTAATGCTACTAGTGGGCCTGCAGCACTGATTGTGCCACCCACTTAAGTAGCCCTGTAAACATGTATCAGGCCTGTCACTGCAGAACCTGTGTGTGCAATGTCACTGCCACCCTGACTTGGCATTTAAAACCTAGTATCCCACGCTGCAGGTGGAATTTGCGGCCTTAGTAGCAATGAGAAAGACATTTACTACCTGAAAGAGGACCAAGTCCGTCTCGTATCCAGGGCCACTGGAACTTTGCAATTTTGCAGCCAAAACATTTTTTGCGTACTAGTGGATTTGCTGCAATTGCCACATGATCCCTCGTCTGCTGCATAATTTGCAGATTTTAACAAACACAATTTTGCTTCTAGTTCAAACGGATCAAAAGTTACCAAAAAGAACTCAGCAACATGTGTTGCTGCACAGTGGAAAGTCTTTCGCAAAGGTTGACTGGTCACCTTTTAGTAACTTTGGGCCAGATGTAGCAAGGCATTAGCGCCTCGCAAACGGCGAAAAACGCCGTTTGCGAGGCGCTAATGCCTGTGCGCGATGCAGAAACACATTTTGCGAGTCGGAACCGACTCGCAAAATGTGTTTCCGACTTGCAAATAGGAAGGGGTGTTCCCTTCCTATTTGCAACTCGCACCGCGATGTAAGTTGATTTGTGACCGCAAAAGCGGTCACAAATCAACTCGCAGTTACCATCCACTTGAAGTGGATGGTAACTCATTCGCAAACGGGAAGAGGTCCCCATGGGACCCCTTCCCCTTTGTGAATGATCACAAAAATAATTTTTCAGAGCAGGCAGTGGTCCAATGGACCACTACCTGCCCTGAAAAATACCGAAACAAAAGGTTTCGGTTTATTTTTCAAAGTGCAGCTCGTTTTCCTTTAAGGAAAACGGGTTGCACTTTGAAAAAAAAAACCTGCTTTATTGAAAAGCAGTTGCAAACATGGAGGTCTGCTGACGACAGCAGGCCTCCATGTTTGCGAGTGCCCATAGTCGGTATGGGGCCGCAATTTGCGACCCACCTCATTAATATTAATGAGGTGGGTCATTGCGACCCCATACCGACTCGCAGAAGGTGTCTGAGACACCTTTCTGCATGTGGTTTTGCGAGTTGCAATTTGCGAGTCTCTATGACTCGCAAATTGCAACTCGCAAAACCATACTTACCTACATCTGGCCCTTATTGTTATATTTCAGTTTTAAAGTGGTAGCAATGAAGCAAAACGTATGGTAAGATAGATAAACATTGGTGAAATGTCCATTATGAAGTAATACAGTCACAAACTGTGCAGCTTATGCTGCATAGTTTCTTTTTTGGTCACATAATTTAGTAAACCCTACCACATAATTTGGTTCTGTCCTGCAACATAATTCTAATGGCCCTGCTCATACCAGCTGTGACACAGTTTTAATACAATGCTTACACACTTACTAGGCCAACGTAGGCAAATTTCAGATTTTGTGGTCTAATCAGATTTGTATTTACTTCAAGGAAATGCTTAGGCTCATGGGCAGGTAAGCAATCTTAAATTGGCTGAACTCCCCCTCTTACTGTATCAGCTCCAGTATTTTCCACATTCAGTCCTTGGGGTTTTGTCCCTGGAATCACAGGCCATTTACAATTGGTATGACTAAATTTTTTAAATCCTCCTTTTAAGGTGGATTGGCCACACCCCAGATCCTTTGCCTACACTGGTTACCAGTTGCTAGTAGATTCACCTTCATGGTGCTTTGTATCATACACAAAGCTATACAAGGCAAAGGACCACTCTTCATCAGGAAGAAAAGCAACAAATACATACACCAAAGGAACCTACGCTGAAGAATGGCTCCCCACCTCAACATTCCTACATGGAAGAAAAAAACTATGGTTGGTTCACCTTTCTCTGTTCAAGCAGCAGAACTATGGAATTCGCTACCCACATATATAAGATGCACTGACAACCATCTTAACGTCAGAAGATTAGTCAAGAGATGGCTCTTCCCCACATGATGACTGTACCCACAACACACTATGTCCTACAACAGTATAAGGAAACATTACAAACTATCCTTCTCAAAATATAGAGATTAAGTTGTCATTATACATGTGTCATTGTCCATTGAACTATTCTTCCTGTTTAAAAAGAGATACATTTATACAAGGGAAAAATGTATCTTCCACCACAAAATACATGTGTGAATCAGCCATATCATAATTGCTGCTTCTATTCACATACAGGTGCATATATAGAACGTTTTATATCTGGTACTAAAACTTTAAGAGATGTAATGACAACATGTACATACTGCACCACAAGATAAATGCGCACACCAGACCATGTAACTATTGCTGCTATTATGCACATATGAGTATTTGTGTTGAGGGGTTTCCTGCAGCCAATAAGACTTTACCAAGTGTCCTGTGCATATATATATGTATAAATTAATTTCAGGTGTTTTTGTTAAATGAAAAATACTCTGTTCAACATTTGTCCTGTCCCTCCTCTCTCTCTGGCTCATCCCAAGCCTTTCTGACTACTATGAACTTCCAAACCTTCTCTAACCTTCCTCTCCTTCTTTAGTCATGTCACCCCAACTAATAGGCACACGCAACTTCTATTTTCAAAACCAACCTACTACTTCCCTTTCAAATCCATTTCCATCATTCTATCCCTATTCTAAACTCTACTAAACACACCAGAGTTCAAGTGCACAAACCTAACACAACTAACGCACAAGGGAAAGAACATACTAATGACCAACTGTTAATCGCTTATCTCGGGTTTTGGAGTAGCGTGCTACTCTCTGCAGAGCCCTTCAATGCCTCGTCAGGGATGGTAAGCACTATGTAAACAGAATTCAAATTACATATACAAATCTCTTGTCAAACATACCCACTACTCCTCCTCTCTTCTTCGCTCAGCATAGGCTCAAGATCTTGGTCCTTTGACAGACGATGACTGGCAGGTGGCTTTGGGTTCTCCTTGGGAGGCCACCATCCTGGCCCAATTTTGATATATGCAGTTGAAGTACCTCTACCCGGTTTATTTCACATGGTCCAAACTGTAGAATATGGTGGTGTTCACCCCACCTCTTGGCCTAATATGGGTTCCTCAGCATAGAGTGAGGCTCTTGAGTGGCAGGTTCCTTCTGGATGAGGATAATGGCATTCCTCTGTGGAGTGTTGTGCTGGCCTCTCCATAGGGATCCCAGATTTGCTCTGTTACACGTTTGTACAGACTTGGAGAGTAATGGGTAGAAATGTGCCCTATTGTGGCTTGGATTGGTGGTGCTAAATAAGATATAGCCAGTACTTGGAAGAATGTGGATGGTTTGTTGTTAGCGGCCTGGAAGTTTCGCATTGGATGGGTGCATGAGCCTGGAAAATCCAATATTCACTGAGAGCCGTTTCCCATACTAACATAGCAAGATGTGTAGAGACTGGCCCCAATGTCAAGGGATCACGCTTGAACCGTGTCCCACGGGTTTGTGGTCTTTGGATGATGAGGTGCACTCATTTGAGGCTTGATGGATTTGGAATGTACTTGTGATTGAGGGTGGTGGGGCGGATGGGAGCGGTATAGTCCTTATAGCTTGCGTGCTAGTTTCAGATTCTGAGGGAACTCTCTTCTCTTGCTTCGAGCTGGAATGATGCCGTGTTGGCCTTTACATTTGTTTTGCTATTAATCCTAAACGGTAGTAAAGTGTTTCATAAAAAAAACTTACCTAAATTGGGTTTTGCTTTTAAAACTCTTACCTCATGCCTATGATGTTTGCTCCTAAAGGTGTTTCACTCACATGCTGTTTTTTTTTTTTGCGCCCAGGACAAATTTGCCCTAAGTGCGATATATTTGCTTATGGTGAGTTTGCTCCTATATATATTATCATAACTCTGCATTCTTTACACAACTGGTGATTTTTCACATTGGGCCTCATTACAGGTGCGCAGGACCCAATCCTCATGAGTTTACATCCCCAAAATTAATGTTTTTTGGGTGCCCTGTTAATTCCAGAAGCACACAATTAGCAAGTATATTACATCCACAGAAACGGAAATGTACCTGGTGAATTGAAAAATCCACCCCCGATTCACTTAGTAACTCCCTATTACGCCCTGAAGTTGCTCCTTGAGTTTTCAGCTGTTTTGAAAAACAGAAAACTCCACGTTAAAAAAGACGGGCATCCATACATTTTCGATGGGGCTGGTAGCAGGGTTACCAGCCCCACCGTTATGTGTTTGTTTGCCTGTGTTAGCACAATAACATAGATGTATTGGCTTTGACATTGTTTGTTGTTGTTCTGCCTGGACGGTACCAAGTAAGTTCCTCCTAAGGTGAAGCACTTTGTACAGTTGAGTGTTTTATCACCAGCTTATGAAATGTATTAGGGATAAATGTTGTGGGATAGCCCAAATCTCAGTTCTAGAAGCTAGGTGGGCAGGAGTTCAAATACTCAAATCCTTTGGTCCTGTCTTGACTCTAATAAATTGCAGTTTCTGTTTTTCCTGGCACTTTTATGCATTCTAGTCGCCTTGGGACTTCGCTGAACAGACTAGCGAGTTACATAATTTTTAAGCCTCCTTCATCAGGACAAGTGGTTCAGTTTTCGTGGCAATACTTTTAATAAATGTATGCTTTCATCTACACCTAGTGCAAAACTATTTTTTTTTAAAATGCCAACATGGAATATCCCTCCTTTCTCGTCATTGCATGTCACACTATCCAACAGTTGTGGCGCAAACGCAATAGTGACGTGCACCTTATAGCAGTATGTCCTTTATTGGGAAGTACATAAACTTTAAGCATGTGTCCATGACAAAGAATAATAAGCTGAATTGCTCAGCCTTTTTTCAGCTAAGGTAAAAAAACGCAGTTCTACTTTATTTTCAAGGTGAAGCATGATGAACTACTAGTTCTCTATTATCCGTGTGAAAACATTACCACTAGCAGCAACTTACAAAGAGTAACCCCTTCTCTACCTTTTCTTAAGTCTCCTGGTTAATCCGTTTAGATGGAAGCCATGATTCACTGCTTTCACTACCTGTTCGGGGCAGTGGAAGGCACCAGGTACAGAATAGAGAAGGAAAGATTTTGTTCTGTTTCATTAGCTGGACTTTACAGGTCAAGCACATTTTGAACGTTTGCCTACATTTGCCCCTCAAGAAAGTGAAGAGCTAAATGAATTTCAGGAAGCATTTAAGATATTCAACTTAAATGTAATTGTGATAAGAAACATTTTTCACAAATGTTTGGAGTTGGACCTCGTCTGTCATTGTTTTACACAATTGTAGAACTTTACCACAAAAAGGACTAGAGTTTAGATTGTCCTCAGACGCAGAGAGAAAAATCCAGCAAAATTTACTATTATTGAAAAATCCTTTAAATAAGCCAATTGATGCATTTATTGCAACATCACAGATATCTTCCAATGATTTATATGATTAGAGTACAATAAATGTATGTACGTGTCAGGGGAATACCAAAGACGCTACAAAATTGCTCCAGGAAAAGAAAAATGTTTCCAAGGTGCGAGTAAAGGTGCTTTTTCTAAACAAAAAAAATGTGTGTTTCAGGTATGGCTATCCCATTCACATTGTCACTGGGAGTGGTTGACCTACAAAGTATACTGCATTTCAAACATGCTTGATAGTGGGACATTTCATAAATGTATGTCAAGGTTACTACTAAACAAATATAAATGTTGTGAAAAAGCAAAACTTGAAGGAGTTGAAAAGTCAAGTTCAAGATTTGGTATTCGTCGCCAGTAATTAGGTGGCATGTAAAGTTCTGTATGAAGTATCAGAGGTGTAACAAACACACACCCTTCCCCCTGTTGCCTCTGCGGGGGGAGGGGCGGTGAACTCCAGGGGACCTCCTCAGCACAATAATCTGGATTGAGAGCGTCTGAGTGAGTCTGGAGGGGGGCCCTCTCAAGTTTTGTTACACCACTGTGCAGTATTGATTGTACATAGACTTTACATGAACGTGTTAGTTACTCCTGAGCAAGAATAGTTATCGTATTGCAATGGACGTTTTCACAATATTGGGAGAAAAAAAGTTGCAACCATCAAATAGAGATCGTGTTGCATATCAAGTGACTCCAGTTGTATTTTTTGAGGCTGAAATGATTTTCAGGGGTTGGCCATTTGTGTTAAGGTGTGTCTGGGCAAGAAATGTATTGACATTTTGAGAAGGTACCTTCATGGGTTGTTAAGAATAGTTTCTACATTGAGTACAAAGGAGCACAACATTGCCATATGTAAATGTTGCCCGTTGTATACATGCTGGGCAAGTTCCAGGATGTATTTATACCTACGTTATGTAAAATCTAGAGATTTAAACCCAGAATGAAAATAAAAAAGGATATACCTATCAGGCATATTGAGGCAGTGTTGAGTATAGGAAACGATTTAGCCAAGGTTTTGAACTTTGTCAGGTACAAATAACTTTATTTCGACAAACTATAGCCATAAATGTGTACATTACAAACGAATGCATGAATAAATAGGTAAAAAAAATAAAACTATCACGTTGATTCTACAAATTTGTTCAGGGGTACAACATTACCTAACATAAAAAGTCATAAAGAAAGGACTTTGTAATTTAATGCAATGTCCTAGTTGGTCCAGGACAATAGCAACTTAGCATAGAAGGCAATAAAGCAAGAAATGTACACAGCAGTCATACATATCAGCTGAATAACACAACACTTAGCTAATGCAACATTGGAAACTATATACTGTTAGGTTGACCCTAGGAAAAGGTGGGCCACGCTACTTGGTGAAGAAGAGCCTTCTTTGTTATACAACACAATGCACCCATGAATTTAGCAACAGCACAGGCATATAATGGGTGGCCGTCTTTTCCTAATATTTGAAGGGCAGAAGAATGGCTGCGAGTGTCCAATTGTCTACAAAAGGGTGAAAGCTAAATAGATTGTGGGCGAACGAAGACGGGACAAACCAAAAAGACATGGGCAAGGGTTTCCTCTGAAAGACTGCAAGCTGGGCACACTGTGGATTCCAGTACCGTTCATTTGCAGGTAAAATATTTCAAAGGTAAAGAACCAACTACCTATCCAATGGGACAGCAATTAAATCCCAAAAATGCTCAAGTACATTAGTGGACTTAATGTCAAGAAATTCCTCTGCCAAAGTGGTGCTAGCAGCTTTTGGGCATCATCAGACATCTTTCTTGACCAATATTGTTTTTTCAGAAGCTCTCTAGAAGGGATATGTTCACTCACTGGACACTCCCAAGAGTCAACCATGCCTAAAGAGATCAACAGCTTTTTAATGTTCGAGAGCCAGGTGATTTTGTTAAACCTATCTGCCTTAATAATATCCTGCAAAGCTCCATTGTAGCAGACAAGCTCTGGGGTGGAACATATTCTTCTCCAAAAGAATAATGGGTGCAGCCTGACCTTGCTCTCAATCCTTTTCATGCCCAAGTCTAATGACTGAGGATATAAATGGGTGCTTGATGGTAAAAGAGCTAAGGTTCTAAGAAATGTATTCTCGGATCTCGTCCGTTCATTAATGTTAGTAGAGCCCCAGTGTTCTGCCCCATAATAGGCAGAGCCCAGAGCTTTAGCTTCATAGATCTGGAGAGCAGGCGCTATAGGTTTACTAAAGGATGCGTGATGCCCTTAGAGAATAACGCCTACAATCTGTCTGTGTTTTATAAGTACCTTATTGACATGTGTCTTCCAAGTCATATTAAAAGAATGTTTTATACCGAGGCAATCAAACAAGTCCACATTCTCAAGTGGGTTTCCACCTAATACTAGTCTTCTTTATATGTTTTATGCTGAATAAATGACATAAATTTTGTTTTTGCTTCAATGATCTCCACCCGTGGTTTTGACAAAACTCATCAAAAGAATTAAAGAGTTTTTGGAGCCCGCTAGTGGTTTTGGAGACCAATAATTTGTCATCAGCAAAAAGGAGAATAGGTATTTTCTCTTTGGCTAGGGATTCTGGGAAAAAAAAGTGGACAGTGTAATTTAAGTATGATGAAAAGAACATGGGGGCCCGGACACAGCCCTTGCATACTCCTCTGGAAACAGGGATACTCCCAGTCAACTGACCATGTGCTCCCCATCAGACTCAAGCATAATTATTATCATGTTTGCATGATAATAATTAGAGATAGGACTTGAGGAGGCACACCCATGTCTCCAAGGACTTTCCATAACCTTGGGAGAGGAACCAAATCGAAGACTGATTTTAGATTGACAAAAATAACATAGAGGTTGCCTCTGCTGATCCATACCATCTTCCAGTATATTAATGTGAAGCAAAGAACTTGGTCGATGGTGGACATTTTCTCCAGAAAGCCGCTTGGCAGAGGCTTAATATATCATTTTCAATAATCCAATCCTGGGTTTTAGATAGTGCAAGGCGACTGAAAATCTTCTGGATACAATCTATCAAGCTGATAGGTTTGTAGTTTGCTGGTAAATTTCTATTGCCTTTTTTATAGATGGGTATCACTTTGGCACCCTTCCATGAGTCCGGAGTGGGAGCTCCCCTTGGGCGAGTATATATTTTGACCAAGCATCTGTGTCATACATGAATATATCAACTGAAATACCATTGGGCCCAGGAGCCCTGCTACTCGTGTTGGCATTACGAGACGCTGCAATGTTTCTTAAGTCAAACGTTGGAGTAGCATGACTCAGAGGTCCAATGTTCATGGGTGACCTCTCAATAGAAACTAAAGAGCCATTATAATATAAGTTCTTTTAATACTCAGACCAGTCAGTCGGGGAAACAGGATTTGTAGGTTCGGGCACAGAAACATTACCAATCCAGGAGGCCAACGACCAGAATTTGGTGGAGTTGTTAGCAGCACATGCTTCCTTTAAATCCTACCACCTTTGTTAATCCCAATCCCTTTTAACATTGGACAGGCTCATTTTATAGGCTTTTCTGATAGGAGTACGGGCATTATCCTTTGATTTTTTTTGGCCAGCTCCAATAATCGCCTAAGATATCTGCATTCTCTGTGAAACCAAGAGCTCGGTTTGGGAGTACACTTTTTGGTATGTGAGGCGAGAATCATAAAATATGTGAGGATGTGTACAAAGAAATGTTTATGCAAGTTACTTAGGGGTAATACATCCACTTCACTAATAGAGCAGGCATGCATTTTAGGTAATACTGATGCAAGTCGCGACGTATTGTAGACAGAATATCTAGTTGGGCAACCATTTGGCACCATTTAAGGTGGCACATGTTAGTTCTGGGCTCAGTATCCACACTAAATGAAAGCGAAAGGGGATCGGATAGATATCTGCCACAGAAGGCTAACATAGTAAGAGACAGAGGATTGTGGTCACTCTATGTTCTTTCTACAATGACAATATCATTATTAAAGGGCCATAGTCTCACATCGACTAGAATATAGTTGATACATCTCGTATGGTTGGGTTTGTTTACCGGAAAGCCCCCTTTGTGCCTGATCTCGTCCAACCATTAGTGGCCTTAACCCAAGTTCAATGGAGACAGCCTTTAACTGCAGGGCGTCCTGGGTCCACTTTTCTATAGGAGGTATATTAGTCACTCAAGAGAACTTTATTTCGGCTACAAGAGCCTTAAAAGCACATAGCAGCAATAAATAAATACACAGGTTATATAAAATATGTACAATACATGTGACTAGATAAAATAATAAAATTAAATGCACTCCCAGAGTGAAATGATACACTCTTGCTAAAACCATTCTAGAGATAACATTTTTCCTCTGACAATCCAACTTGCGGCAAGGAACATGGCAACAGCAATCAATGATGTCGGGCAAGTGTCTGATCTGAGAATTCGTTAGGTTGTCGGACCTGCGAACTCCCAGCAGTCTATAACCCAGGGCCAGCCATTTCCTACGAGAAGCAACGTATTCAGGGCAGATAAATAGGACAGGAGGGTGTTTTGCTAGCTGGGCAGATGGTTGTTTCTTCATGTGACCAGCGACTGGTAAGTAATCTTAGTGGCAAGATGCCAATGCGGAACAGGAAAAACAACTTCCTTTCCCTTAGCACCGTAATTATGTCCCAGAAAGCCTCATATTTGCACGTCTCTTTTAGGCTGAAAAAATCACATGATAGTGTAGAGTGAAGTGCAACCCCCAGATCTTCAGAGTCTGCCATGTGTCAATACAGTTTTTTGGGGTCGCTTTTTGAAAGAAAGGAGGTAGTGGATGGAGAATCCCAGAGTTCTCTAAGCCCGCGAATAAAGTAGCCCCTTGATGTGTGTGAGCCAGGGGATACTATGAGAATGATCAGCTTCTAAAATGACCTACAGGGCTACAGTAAAGAAGGCGAGCTCCTGGGTAGTCCAAAGATGCTACCAGTACAAAAGGGGACGAAGGCGGGCTTTTTGGCCAGTACGTTTCATGCCTAGGTCCTTAAAAAGGGGAAACAGTGGAGTACTTGACGGGAGGGACACGAGATTTCTTAGGAAATTATTTTCAGAAATAGTTATTTCTTGGGCTTTGACATACCCTCACAGTTAAGGCCCGTAAAGGGCTGAGCTCACAGCCTTGGCTTCATATATCTGGATTGCAGGGCGCATTGGTTTAGTACGCGAGAGGTAAAAATCCTTTATTAAAACCCCCGTTGTTTGCTTCAGTTTTAGTGCTTGCTTTGCAGTATGTGATTTCCAAGACATTTTTTCAATTAACATTACACCCAGGTAACTAAATGTGCCCACCTTTTCAAGTGGGGTACCTTTAAGAATAAACTTTCCTCTGAAGGATCTGTGGGGATTTAGCGTCATCAATTTCGTTTGAAAAGCATTGATTTCAAGTCCCCCTGTGGAACAAAATGCCTCAAAGCACGTAAGGCGTTTCCGTAATCCGCATGGGGTCTTGGATATCAGGAGTGTATCATCTGCCAAGAGCAAGACCAGAATTTTCTGTGTGCCTAATGATGGTGCGTCAGCCTGCACTCCGTGTAGAAAGGGGACGATATCATTAATGTACAAGGAGAACAGGGTGGGGGAAAGGACACACCCTTGCCATACACCCCTTGACACCTGGATTCTTTTAGTTAACTGCCCCTTGGCATCCCACCTGAAACGTGCATAATTACCCTTGTGGAGCTGAAATAATAGTACTAGAACGTGCTCAGGGATACCCATTAGGGAAAGGACTTCCCACAGCTTGTTATGGAGTACTAGATTGAATGCAGATTTCAAAACCACAAAAGCAACATACAGGTTCCCTTTGCCAATAAAAACTGTTTTCCAGTATAAAATCAAAAACCTAAGGGCTTTCTCAATGGTAGATATTTTTTTTTACAAAAACCTGCCTGGAGGGGACTAAGGATGTCGTGTCCACTCATCCAGTCTTGAATCTTGCCCAAGAGGCAGTGGCAGACCTCTTTCTGCATGCAATCTATTAAGCTAATTGGCCTATAATTACAGGGGAGAGCTCTGTCACCCTTTTTAAAAAATCGGGACAACAATGGCCCCCTTCCAGGGCTCAGGGATTGGCGCCCCAGGTGCTGTTGCATTCGCTATGATGGTGATATATCTTGACCAGATTGCAATGTCAGTTAAAACTAGGTCTGCTGGAACGCCATCTGAGCCAGGTGCCCTACCACGCTTTAGAGTACCTAAGGAATCTGCAATGTCCACTTGGGAGAACAGTTGCAGCACTGGAGGGGTGGTTGTTAGAGTAACATTTGAGCAAGGATCCTTATGTTGAAGTTGTTCTATCATGGTCATAAGAGTACAACCCACTAAAATGGTCTACCCATTCCTTTGGAGCAATATTAGTTGTAATGTTCAATTTGCTGTTTCCTGGGCCGCGCGCTGGCAGGGACCAGAGCTCACTACAGTTCCTCTCTCAAGCAGCGCCACTAAGAGCTGCCCACCACTCGGCTGACTTGTAAGGCTTTCTAGCTGAGCGAATGGCGTTTACATCCTTAGATTTAATAGCTTGGATTAGATACTTGTTTGATGACCGGCACTCTTTGTTAAACCAGTGATGCCTACCCTTAAGCCTCTTGCCATCAGGAGCTATATCTACTAAGAAGTGGGCCGCAATACCCTTGAGGCATGAGGTGTGAGTTAAGCTTATTTCCTTGTTGGGGATTGCGGACCCGCCTCTAAGCCCATCAATGTGGTCCTCAAGGTGTTGTTAGCGGCATTGATGAGCGTAGGTCGAGCCAGAACCTTATTCCACTTTAGGTGATGTTCCCTCTGGTGCTACTACTGAGGTGTTAATCATGGACATAAATGGTTACACAAAGCTGACATATGGCCTGAAAAAGGAATATGATTGCTTTCAGATCTCTCAATAACCATCATGTCGATGACTAGGGGCCATAGTCTTATGTCAACTAGAGAGTAATCAATTCTACTGGTATGGTTCACTTTATTAGATGTGTGACAACCCTTTGCGTCAGATTTGGTAAAGCGCCGTGAGTCCAAAATTCCATGGTCAATAATTTTACTTGGACAGCAACCTGCGTCCACCTTTTGATGGGCGGCATATCCAGGGCAGGGATGGACCATGCCCGATCCTCCTCGTGGGTGGACCCGAGACCATCCCATTCAAGAGGTTCAAATGTGACATTGAGGTCACCTGACACAATGATTTTATGATGCTGAGGACAGTTTTGCAAATATGCCTCCACAGCACAGAGGGTTTTGGAGACCCAACCCCACCTAACCCCTCCAGTGTAGATGTTAAAAATGATCACAGCTGTGTCTGTCCTGAATGATAGGTGAAGACCTAACCGTTGGGGGGGGAATCAATAGATAGCTGTGATATGCGACAGTTTAGTGATGTTCTAGTCCAAATGGTTAAACCCCTGGAAGGCCTGCCCCTTATACTGGGCAAAGCAGGGATATAAAAATTGGAGTAGTCAGTGTGAAGGAGTGGATCGTCGACCATGTTTCCTGGAGAAGACATATGTTGTGTTCCTCAATGAAGGTGGTAAAGGACAGGAGGGGGAGGATAGAACTCAAACCTGTCACATTCCATGAGACAAGTCGTACCCCAGTGATTGGAGGGACCGCCTTGTCTACTGATGTGATATTTGAAGGTTTAGCTACCGGAGGTTGGTTTGGCAGGTGGAGTTGGTTGAGGAGGGGAGGGATCATTCTCACTATTGTCCAGCAGGCCCTGGGTTGAGTGCTGGTATCCATCTAGGGGAGCTGGCTTAACCCCAGGTCAGGTGTTCTCATGCTTGACTGTCTGTTCTTGGATTGGAAAGTGATGTTCCTGGGTAAGGGAGAGTACGATGTTATCAGGGTTGTGTCATGGGCGGGCTGGTGGAATCTGTTAGGAAGAGGAACTTGTGTGCTTGTGGTGACAATGTTGGGAACTACAGCCAGACCAGGGACAGTTGTTTTATGTATGTTGGAGGGTAGTTGAACATATGCTTCAGATGATACATCAAGTCAATCATTCGCGCTGAGAGCAGATAGATTACCTGCTGGACAATGAGTGGGGTGAACCCCATAGTGCACAGGTGGCCTAGGGTATTTGAACTGGATTCAGGATTGCCCAGGAGCAGTTGTCCTTGCATCCAGGGCCACCAGGTTATCCACCATTCTCCTGTCCCTAAATGTCAATTTTAGCATGTCAAAGCGTGTGCCTGGATCAGGCCTTCTGAGTGCATCAATTATATCCTCACCTATTACAGATTAGCAGCCTCTTACGTGGCGAATCCAATGAATTGCCTTATTTCTGATAGAATCTCACCCTTCCCTTTGTGTCAGTGGGTATAGCTTGGGACCCTTTGTGCCAGTGGGTGTAGCTCGGGAAGGTTGACCATTAGAACAGTGTTTTTAGATTGAAACCGGTCAGTGGCAAGCTGTGCAGTGCATTTAGGGACAGTGTGGCTTGTGAATTTGGGGATTTGGTAGTAGGGATCAGATGCCTTTCTTGCGCCTAAGCAGTTATGTGGGGGAGGCTGATAGGAATTCTTGATCTTAACACCAGCTAAAGGTTGGCCAGCACAACTGGTTGCTGACGATTTGGGCAACTTCATCGAGATACCTAATGGATTTGGCATTGGGCTACGGATATGATTTGTGATGGCCGTGGCGTCTGAAGAAATTAGCTGCTTGACTATTGCAATTAAGGAATTAACCATGGACTTGAGTTCTGACATCTCCCTCTTTAAATCTTGTATGCATGGGATGTGCTGTGCATTTGTCTGGGCTGAATACACATTTACGTCTTCTAACCCCCCCCCCCCCACCCCCCCACCCTGATGCCTGGGTCAGGGTTGTCATGTGGGTCTGAGGTATTTATTAAAGGCCTAAAGCAGTTGCTACACTATGGGAGGTGTGTCCAACTGAGGAATTTCCCATTTCTGATCCTCTTTGTAGGTTAACCCGACTTTAGCACTATTGAGGGGCTCAAATGTAGTATTAAAGTCCCCTGATAGGATGAGATGAATTTGGAATGGGTACTTCTCCAGATAGTCCTCAAGAGCTTGTAAAGTCTTCAAAGCGAGACCATCCTTAACCCCTCTGGCATAAATGTAAAAGAAAATGGCAACACTAGAATTCTTATCATACATCAGTTGAATATCCGGACAATAGATGTCTAGATACTGAATTTTACAATTTAATGAGGCATTGACCCAAATAGTTAGTCCACCTGAAGATCTCCCAAACAGGCTTGGTTTTTCTGAGGCACATAGGTTTAAGTAACCTGGTTTAAAAACTTGATCTATGCTTCATGTTTCTTGGAACAAGCAGATGGCATAGTTATCAATAAACTTGTTAGCAATCGGGTTGGCCTATTTCTGACCTAAGACCAGCCACGTTCCATGACACAAGTGTTTCCCATGGGGACTTTTGAATTGTAATGGCCGTGTTCCTTACATGCATTTGGGCCAAAGAGTTTTCACCAGGTGAGGCAGTGTTGGAAGTTGATGGATTTAAAGAGGAATAGAGTTAGAGATTAATTACAAAACTGGTAGCTTTGCTGGGATCTACCTTAGCTTCCAATGTCATGGGACAGTCTGGAAGTACACGTGTAATTGAGGCTTCAATCAGTTGCCTAGTATTAGAATTCAAAATAATATGGCAAGGTGGTGGAGAAGTATATTTCTAGAAGAACCCATTAGTCAGTTAACAACACACAGAAACGAGGAACCAACTATAGGACCTAGACTGTTACTGAGGCATGAGCCGACTGTTCCCTGGCTAGGATATTTATATTGAATGTTTGAGTGGTTTGGAGGGCAGGACCTGATGTCAACAGCCACTAGGTTATTGACCTTGTTCACATCCCTAAAAGTTAGCTGTATCATATCAAAGTTCAGGTTGCTTGAGGGATGTCTTTTAGCACTAATAATATCATCACAAATGACTAACCTGCAACCCCTTACATGTCTTCTCCAGTGAATCACTTTATTTTTTTATGAAGCCCTCTTCTTCGTGTCTCATGTGGTAGGGTAGTTTGGGAAAATTAGTCATTATAATTGTGTTAATAGGAGGGAAAGGGTCTATTATTAGGGTTTAATGACGGCTGATGATTTCTTCCATGTGATGCCCAGTTGGTAGTAATGAGATCTAATGGATCAGTTCTAAGGTGGACACTAGATGACTTTGGTAGTTGGAAGTTGTCCAAGGATCTAATTGGCCTCGGGACTCTTGGGGGTTCAGGCCTCAAGAGTCTTCTGTCATGTTCTTTAAGTTGGCTCAGGCTAGTATTGGTGAATAACTCTGGGTTGGAATTTCCCATGGCAAATCTGGAATGCAGTTCTGAGGGCTTAGCCTCCTGCCTGCAAGGTGCTTCCCAAGCATTAGAAGGGTTATTGCCCCTGGATATTAAGAGTTGGTTTACCATAGTAATCTAATGAAACATAATTTTGATTTGAGTTTTAGCTACCCCACCTCTGTCTTTAACTCCATAATGTGAGATGTGTTATATACTGGGTTGGCAGGGGAAGAAGGAAGCAGAGTAGATAAAGTTGTGGTCTTGCTGGAAATATAGGGAGTTATTTGTGCTTCTGTCTGCTCCAACAATGGTAGAAAACGGTTACTACATGGTAAGGCATTTTCAAGAGGGAGGAACAGAACAACTTGCTCACTCGTGTGAGATAGATTAGCACCTACGTGCGGTACAGGAATGTTACGAGTTGATTTCTTTACCAATTTCCCATTGAAATAGTTGGGAAGGGTTTGGTAAGGTTTCTTTGGATTGCCCTCTGAGTCACCTTTGGGGTGGCATTCACACCTATGATGGATTCAACCTCCTCTATTAAGAAATCAATTTCATTATATTTCATTTCTATATGATGAATACAGTAAGTACAGCTCCTATGTAACCCAAGACCAAAGCAGTACGGTGAAACCCAAATGAAGTGGTGAAAAATGACAATCTGAGAGTAATAAGCCACAGTACCTTTTAAAATAAAAGCCAAGTGGGATGGCCCAGCCACCTCCAGATATTGACGGGCACAGGATGGACGGACCTGCCATTCGACCAGGCTTTGCCTGGGTGTGGCCTGAGCATGTCCAGCCTAGTTGGACTGCATCACGCTTTTATATTAGAGTTCATGAGGTGCTGGCGACAAAGGATGATGGGAATTGTGGTCCCCAGCAACAGCATTGCACGCTGCTCTCCGACAGCAAGTCTAGTCAATTTCACATGATCAGTGCCCCTAAATATGTGTGCAGATGTGATCTTTGAACCAATTGGATCTTCATTGTGGTTCTGTCCAGTGAGTATAGCACACAGATAGTATTAGTATTTTGCTTTGACCTTCCTAGCCTCAACAACGATATCTGGATTGATTGTCATCAATTACCTCAGATGGACGACATGTTCAAGCCTTTGGATGGGAGGGATCAAAACAGGTTTCAAAGCTAAACAGTCTGCCTATAATTACATACCGTTGGTGTTAGAAATTGGGTTATTGGTTGACTGGGGTATGAGCCCCGGTCAAGCAGCAACCACAATGCTAGGCAGAGTAAGTGTCAGGTAAACCCTAAATTAAACTGTGCTCATCTGCTGCTAGCTTGGCATAGAGCAGTCCGGTTCAACTTAAAGGCAATGTGTAAAGTATTTGTGCAACACTACAAACAGTAAAACAGTGAAAACACCGCACAAAAAGACTCCACATCAGCCTAGAAAAATAGATTCGAATTAAATGAATAAAACAAGACCAGAACAACAAAAATCCAATAAGTAGAATTTGTTATGAATTTTTATGAAACAATTCTGTTTTTTTTTTTATTGCTGCCACCTCTATTGAGTAAACAGCATGTCGCCTACAACCCAGAGGGCCGGCTGCGTTCAAGAAAAAAGAAACTGATACAGTGCTGCACACAGCTTTCGCCTACAACCATGGGTCCAACAGCATAATTTAGTCAATTGAAATAGACTCAAACAATCATATAAAAGAATCCCCCGCCAATTCTCCTTCCGTGCAGTGGCTCAGCGGTCAATTATGTTAGCACAATGCAGAGTCAGGATGTGGATGTAGAGGATGTAGGAACCTCAAAGGTAATGTAGGTCTCAGCTGCGATTGTATCTGGGATCAAGCAAAGTAGTCGCTAATAGGCTGGGCATGTCAATTCAAGGAAAGGATGTGGCTAAAGGGTGCCGCATACTGGAGTAAGAGGTGCAACCCGGGTCTGCCTCCAAGGAGAACTTCTCCATCCCCAGGATAAACCACAGTTTATGCAACCAGGAGTTATGACCTGGTGTTCTGTCTGTGCCCCAGAGTTGAAGGTATGACCTGATGGGCTGCCCCCAGGGCCAGAGACGTTTGCCTCCCTCTATTAGAGTGCAACGGTAAGTCAGGGGATTTGGAAGCCCCAGCATGATGTAAGTTAGGAATCTCGGGATGGAAGTGGTGAAGGCATAGTTGATGTCATGAAAAACTTGTCCCCAGTATTGGGTGAGCTTCAGGCCATGCCATAAAAGGTGGAGCAGGGTTCCTGTGTCACCACATCCCCACCAGCACTCCTTTGAGTAACCTGTGTTCTATTCCTGAAGTCTCACTGGGATCAGGTACCAATAGGAAACCATTTTAAATGCAGACTCAGTGCTGGCCAAGTTATGCGCTGTGTGGTATACTGCGTAAAAATATACTCCCATTCCTTAGTAGAGAGAATTCTGCCTAGTTCTGCCTCCCATCTAAGTTTCCCTCTGGCTTCAATCGGGGTCTGCTTCCTCCCCAGCAAAGTGTGAAGTTCAGTTATAAGTTGCTTGTCGTCAAATTTAAGGAGTATTCATTTCTCAAAGGGGGTCATTAGCCTTCCCACTCCCTGGCCAGTCACCTAATGACCAAGTTGGAGATGCTGTACGCGGTCTGAGTCAGTTCAGGAGTAGTCAGCTTTTAGTTGGTTGAAGGGAATAAGCCCTTGAGTGTCAAAGAGGCAACCCCACCCATTTACAGCCCCTGTCTCTCCTGCGTTGGAACAGTTCTGGTTGCACCCCAGGAACGAAGTCAGGATTACCTAAGATCGGGGTCATAGGGAAAGGGAAGGTTGTCAGGCCTGCTCTTGACGCTTCAGAGTCCAATACTTTAAGTGTGCACTTGTCACCAGGGAAGAGTAAAGGTCCCAAACCTTATGTATACGGGGAAGCCAGACTTCCTTCCATATTTTGGTACCCGCAGCAGATTGGTCCATGAAGGACCAGTGCTTTTCAGACAGTGGGTGATTCCATTCCACTAAAAATTCAAGTTGAGCGGCTTGGTAGTAGTGAAGCAGCATGGGTCCTACCAAACCACCGTCCCTCTTCGGGTGATATATTAAGTGTTTGTGTAGGTTAGGTTTCTTACCGTCCCACAGAACTTTGCTGATGTTTAATTGGAGGGATCAGATTGCATTTGGTGGTGGGGGCAAAGCAAGGTCTGAAATAAGAATAGTATGCACTGGAGAATGGTCATCTTGACCGCCGCTGTTCTGCCCATCCAGGAGAGGCGAAGAAGGCAGCTCCAAGCTGTGATAGATGTCTCAATTTTTGAGAGGTAAGAGTCGCGTAGTTAGTGGCCAGTGTTTTAGGGTTAGTCTGGGCCAGTGAGATGCCCAAATATGGTATGGCATCCACTGTCCATTTGAAGGGGAACAGGAATCGCAGACCGCTTTCATGAATTGGAGTGACTAAGACAATCAAAATCTGGGACTTTTGCATGTTCACTTTGAATCTCAACATCTTCCCGAAAGCCTGAAGCTCTGTGACCAATGCTGAGTGCGAGGCCATTGGTTCTTTAATAGATAAAATAACATTGCTATTTCCGGGTTGTCTCTCAGCTGTTGCTCCAGGGACTCCATGTACAGATCAAAAAGAGGGGACCGAGGACAGCCCTGGCGCATGCCCTGTAAAATAGAGAATGGAGGGACAATACACCATTAACCCCGACCGAGGCTTGGGGGCACTATAGATACTCCGGACCCAGTTGCAAAACATCTTGTCAATTCCAAATTTCTGCAGCATTTCGAAGAGGTAAGGCCAGTGGACACAGTTGAAGCCTTTTCATTGTCAAGGGAGAAAAGCAAAGCCTCTTTGTGTGACCGATGAGTCTCTTATCTATATGGTGCAGAAGGCGCTTGGCGTTGTCACCAAACTGGCATGCGAGAATAAATACCGCCTGGTCCAGTTCGATCAGGCCTGGCATTAGTGGGTTAAGATGGTTCACTAATATACTGGTGAATAACTGCAAATAAATTTAAGAGCGAGATAAGTCTATATAACTCTCAAAGGGCCCGATCATTACTCAGTTCTGGAATTATAGCGCTAAGAGCCTCTAACAAGGAGTCTGAAAGGGAACTCGACTCAGCAAAGGAATTATATAGACAAGTGAGCAGGGTGCCTAATTCCTGACAAAGTTGTTTTATAAAATTGTGAGCTGAAGCCATCAGGCCCCTGGGACTTCAGTGGTTTCAGATGCACAATTGCCGAAATCACCTCTTCTTTGCAAATAGGCTGTTCCAAGGCCGAAGACTCCACGTCAGCCAGAGAGGTGAGGGTGACGTTTTGGAGATATCCCAAGGAATTTCTGTTGGGGCCATCAGCAGTGGTGTAGAGAGAATCATAAAACGCTTGAAAGGTCAATGCTATTCCCTCGTCTGAACAGGTCTCTGTGGAGAGGGCCAGTAGAAATCTTCCCTGATCCAGAATGGATTTTGCTGTGTAGGCTATGCGCCAGCATGCGCCCACAGTGGTTGCTCCCCAGATAAAATGTATGTTTGAGGTGCACTATAGCATATTCCACTCTATCTAAGTCAAGGCGTTTAAGAAGGGGCCAGGCTTTCTCTAGCTCCCTCCACACCCTGTGGGCCCCTGTTCGTTTATGCATTGCCTCCAGTTCAGAAACAGTTCTTTCAAGACTTTGCCATTTATCTCTGTGGCGATGATTCTCTGCAGCCGAAAAGGCTTTAAGCTCCCCCCTCACTACCAGCTTCAAGGCTTCCCAAACAGAGGCCAGCGAGGTCTCTCTAGTATCGTTAGCGTGGAGATAACACGCGATTACCTTCTGATTAGAGTCGACCAGGGCCTGGGACTGAAGCAAGGCATCCCACAAATGGCAGTGGGAGTTCCTGGATTGGGCGATGGGCAGTCTAAGAGACAGAGACAGGGATAGGGGGTGTTATCAGAGAGCGAGCGCGGGTCAATAGATGCTTCGGGTATAAGGTCTAGCAGGGTCGGGGTTGCCAGGAAGTGATCAGTATGTGCCTATGTCTTACGTGCAGCTGAATAATATGTGTAGTCCCTAGTAGATGGGTGTGGTTGTCGCCACACATCCTGCATTCCACAGTCCACAAGCCAACGTCGTCCTGCAGCTGAGAGTGTCCCAGTTTGGTCAGAGTTTTTCCCAGTGCAGTCCTTGTTGGTGTCCATAACCAAGTTCATGTCTCCACCTACCAAGACAGCTGCATCAAGGGGTCTGAAGCACAGAGGCCAAGGAACTCGTAAGAAAGAATTCCTGGTGCTCAGTAGGGGCATAAACGTTTGCCAGGGTAAAGTCAAAGGTACACGTCCTGAGTCGCAGTTCCAGTAGGTGGCTTTTAACTTCCGCTGTTGTAGATAGGATATCTCTCTTGAAGCCCTGTGAGAAGAGAATAACCACCTCCACCTTTCTTCACAGTGCAAGAGGACCAGAGCTGGCACTGAAACTAGTGAGAATGCATTCTATGAACATCTTTATAGATCAAGGGAGTCTCCTGTAGGAGACGAACGTCACTATCGGATTGCTCGAGGAAAGAAAGGACCGCTGACCTTTTAGTGGGGCCGTGTACATTGAATCTAGTAACCTTAAGCTGCAGGGAATCGGGGTATGAGAGTAGAGTCCTGAGAAAACTCCAGCTGGAAGCCAAATGGGCGTGCAGCAATATGGCATTGTCCCCCCCCCCCCCCAAACCATCGATCCACTACAATACAGATTGAGTAGCCAAGGGTTGACCATGTTAGGAGTAAGAAAACCATAAACACCCCCCTCCCCCCCCCCCCCCAAAAAAAAAAATTAAAACAGGCAGCAAGTACTTGCATCATTCCATTGCTCATGGAAACAGTGAGTGAAGTGTAGTCCCGGCGGACATGGCCATAACCAGGGAAGAGCTTCGAGGAGGAGACTTGTCCCTTCAAGGAAGAGTCCATCAGGCCAGTTGGAAACTACAGGAGTCCGGTGCCGCATCACCGCCTCCCTCAGCCCCACCTGCCACAGGAGAGAACATTGGGACTAATGGCCCCCAGTCTCAAAGTGCATCAACTTGTCTGTGTCTCCAGACAGCGTGGCCAGCAAAGACTTTCTTCTCAATTCCATAGTCTCTGGATCAGGATGCATAATATCAGAGGGTTGTTTGGACTGATGCCAGCACAGTCGCCTTGCGCCGTCCAACCCTGTGAACTGGTTGGTCATCCCCTCTGGAAGGAATCCTCGATGCCAGGCACTCAGCAGGCCTCCCTGTGGAATTGAAGTTGATCGAAATTGCCTTCAAGACAAAAAATGATATAGAACGGATGGCCCTAGGAGTAGGAGATGCTGGTGCTCCACAGGTGGGCAGTGGCTAGGCGAAAGTCACACCACTTCTGTGTAATGGTCATTAGATCCTGATACAGCAAAGGTGCGTGGCCCCTGAACTCGAGTCAATGGATATCACTGGTATTGCACAGTATGGGATCTTTCACCTGAAAATCCAGAATGCACACTAATATGTCTGCAGGAGGACCTTTCACAGTTTTCGGTGGTCCCACCCGATGGAACCAGTCAATATTTATCTCTGTCTGCCGAGGCCCCCAGGATGAGGTGAAAGAGAGCCCCAACGTATTCCCCCAGGTCAGCTCCTTCAGCATTTGTCAGGACCCCTCGGATGCAGACGTTATTACGCTGCGAGCGGTTTTCTCGACCTTTGGCATGAGCCTATAGGTCAATTTGTTGTTCCTGGAGCTGGAGCACCTCCTGCTGCAGCCATTCCAGCTCATCACCAGTATTGTATTTTTTGTCCTCCAAAGCGGAGACCCTCTTTCCTTCCCCGTCAAGGTCACGACGCACTACACAAAGGTCTGAGGAGAGGTTCTTTTTAACCGCCTGTAAGCCTTCGCGTAGAGAAGCGAATATAGCCTCCAGAAAAGAGCTCCGTATAGTTAGTCTCGGGTGCGGGAAGTGGGGAGGGGTGCTCAGTGCTCACCGTGGATGCTCTGTCCCCTGATGACTCCCCAGTAATCTTCATTTGCATGCCCTAGAGAGAGCGGTCCTTCTTTGCCCTAGCAGCAGCCACCACTTGGTGGATGCTGTCCTAGTCTAGGAGTAGGAGGGGGGGTGGTGCCCTCCTGCCGAGAGGCCTCTCCGAGGATTCACTGCTGGGCCCCTGCCCCCAGTGCTGTCCCCTTTGTCCTTCAAAGTCAGTGAAAAATATAGGCGGAGCAGGCGATGTTTGAGGAGGCAGACAACCTTACACTAGAGAAGCCCCATACAGTGGCCCCCTGTGCCTCGCAGCTCACAGGCTAAGAGCAGGGCTCGGTCTGCAAATGCCATCACCTTGGGGGAGGGGGAAAAAGGTACAGTTTCACCCCCCCGTCCCCCCCACAGTCAAGAAGCCCAGGCCACGTACAGCAGGTGCTTTTCCGGTGGCGAAGATGGAGAGATGGTGAGACACATCTTAGCCACTTGCCATCTTGGCCACGCCCCCTGAGATATGAATTTTTAAAGATTAAACTGTGAAATAGCAAGATGCGCCAGCTGGGGATAAGTGGTCGCGCAGGACCGGGACAAGGTCAAAAGTTCAGGCTGGCCGCAATGGAGAGCAGGTCGGCTACAGGGACCCAGTTGGGCCCGATTAACCAAACTACCTTAAAGCCTGGTTGTGAAGCGTTATCTCTGGTCTGAACCATGCAGTGGAGGGGATGCATCGTTTTTTGTTTTTTTTCTCCATGCAACAGCGGTGCTGCGTCGGTTTCAAGATACAACCAAGTTAAGGTGTTAGTTCCTGCTGCATCAACGTCGAAGATCCAGGCACCGAGGCTTTGCAGTGCGAAGACCGGGTTTGAGCATGCATGTGCAGTCGAGGCAATGCATGGGTTCCGATGAGCGCTGAGGCTGAGATGCAGAGTTTCAGTTTTGTGGCTTCTGTTGACAGGGATGCGAAGACCAGGCACAGGAAAAAATGTTGCAGTGGCGGTTTCAAAGGCAATGCACCAGTTCTGTTCCACGTAACAGCAGCAATGCGTCAGTTCTCATCTCATAGCAGATGATGCGCCGGTTCTGCTGGAGTAAACGGCTTAGGCCGACTTCAGAGGGTCCAGGACTGGAGTGGCATCACTTGGCAGGGCAAAGTCCCAGATGGCAGAGTCCAGGAGCAGGGTGATAGGAAGTCGTTTAGGTCCCTTAGACTTCAGATCAGGAGACCAGCCAGCTAGGTCTTGGAGTCACTCTGGGTTCAAGTGATGCAGGTCCAGTCCTTCTCAGCCAGGCCAGGGGAATAGCAGGGCAGCACAACAAGGCAGGAATCCATCAGTCCAGCATAGTGGCAGTCCGTCAGCAGCACAGCAGTCCTTTCTGGCAGGGTATTCACAGGTCCAGGTGTATACTTAGCTCGTAGTGTCACAGGTCCAGTACTTATAATCAGTTGGGCCTTCGAAGTGGGGGAGACTTCAAAGACAGGACTTTGAAGTGCACAGAGGTCCTGTCCTTCCTCTTCTGTGCTCATGCAGAGTACTTTATTAGGGACTTCTAAGTAAATTAAATAGGCCAATTGGGGATAAGCCAATACTACCATGTTTAGAAAAGAGAGCACAAGTACTTTAGCACCGGTTAGCCATGATAAAGTGTACAGGGTACTAAAGCCAACAAAACAAGGTCAGAAAAAATTGGAGAAGGAAGGCAAAATATTTGGGGATGAACTTGCAGGAAGGGACATTTTTCAACAGTTTACATCAAAGTCACTACTTGAATTTCCTGAAAGAACTTTAAGCCTGTTGGTGGTGGACTTTATTGGGCCTTTTAAAAGCCTTGATTTACGTCAGAAATGTGCCATCAACTCTGGATTATTACAGTCAATGTTAGCTGGCAACGTTTGCATCAAGGCCCAAACTGCAAGTTTATTGAAGTTCTTCAAGTGAAGCATCTGTGCATGAGGAATTTCCATGTAAGATTGCTTCAGTCTTTGGAGTTATAGCCAGTGAAATGTAGACATTTGCTTGGTGAGTGTGATATCAAACATGAAAGAATGGCTCTGTTCCAAACCGAAGCAAATGTTCTTCGGCAGGGAATGAATTGAATACATTCAGTGTGAAAAAAGTAGCTCATTGAGAATTGGCGAAGTGGTTCTGGGACCACTGTAGCCTTGTAGACCTACTCTTTATTTGACTAAGGGTAACACGCCTTTTTGAGTTATTGAGGGGAGTGTAAGTGACTGCTTTTCTGTGCTGATGAATGAGATAGTGGATGGATAGGAATAACGCGGTCCTTGACTTAAGTTTTGAAATTTGTGACAAGGTGAAAGAACGGTAAAGCAAATTGAATGCAGGATATAATGACAGGAAAAGTCAAATTAACCAAAGATACTATTGGTTGTTGGGTTCACATACTAGAACCGATGGGGAAAGAAAAGTAGAATCAAAGGAGAGGAATCTGGTGAGGCTGGACTGTTTTTGTTGCCATGTAGTTGGAATCTTTGGGAACGATTAGTGGAATGCACCAACAACTGCAATATTATTTCCTGTCTAACAGTCTCTACAGTAGACACTGATTTTTGTGAGAACTTTCGAACTTCAAGCAAAGGAATAGAACCTTTAGCTGGTCCATTTTCACTGCCCAAACCAAGGACAGCATGTTAGGCTCTGGTTGGTAAGTTGTCTAAGCATTCCCACAACCAATATGCATGGGAACCAAGCCTAATTACTTGTAAATATGGTGGGCTTAAGGTATTGATGGAAATCTATATGATGTGCTGTATGAAAAATAATTTTTTATCCTTACTAAATGACCGCACATTTTCTCTCCTGCAGGCATTCAAGCTATGAAGGTGAACCTGGACGGTGAGAGTGTGCTTGTAGATACAACACTGACAGCTGAGGAGGTGCAGAACCTGCTTGAGAGTACAGGCCGCCTGGCGGTGCTAAAAGGCATGGGAAGCACCACACAGAGTAAGTATTGCAGACTACCAGAGGAGACTGGGATTCTAAACTGGAGCATTAACCCCTTCTGCTTAAGCGTTCTAAGGAGAACCCAGGAATGTTATCATTTACTTTTATCATACAAGTTATCGTACATCCTGTCTTGTGTCTGCACGAGCAGTAACTGCTTTTCAGAATAATGGAGGTCCACTTAATAAATAGGGAATGTAGCAGGTCTTACTTTTAAAGAGATCAGAATCTTTTCAGCAGGGTGCCCAATGTGTGTGTGAGTTGACATAGAAAGATTTACATATACAGCCTCGAGGGGAATTGCTTGTGTATCTGACATAAAAGAGTAACGACTACACTGAATGCTGATACGCTGTGTTCTAAAAGGGAACTGTGTCACCAACATTTTTATTATTGCACCAATGCAAAGAAGCTACCAATCTATAATACTAAATTAATGGTTTTATTATTCACGGAGTGCACTTGTTCTGTACTCGTTCATTACCCGATTGATGATTTTAGTGCGTCTCTGTTTGTTAATTGACCTGATCTCTGTACCTGTGCTATGATTTATTTTGATGTTTAAATTTACATTTTAGTTTTATTTGAGTAAATGCTATGTTATGATATGACTGGTGTTATTCATGGAACCCAGAGTAACAGTAAATATCGTAGTAAATCATGTTACTCTTACACCCCGATTTTTTTCCCTTTCACAACCTGTAGGTATTTCTGCAACCTAATGATAACTGCTGCAATTAATGTTTTAATTCAGTTTCGTGTGCCAGTGCAATGCATTACTTTATTGATCATACAGTGTCCTTACCATTTGCTTTTTTTTCCATCTCTGGTATATATCGAAACTTGTTTCTATAAACAAAGGAAATTCTTATGCAAGGTCTAGAGTTTCTTCCTGTATCCTACCATCCCACACTTTCCCCTTCATGGCCTTCCATACAGGTGAAGGGTAAGTACATTATTGCTGCATTGTATGGTGCTGCATGTATTTCTGAGACGACAGACCAGTGCTATATAACAAATTGAGGTTGGTGTTAGCTGACTTACAAGGTTGCAGCGGAATCTCAGAGCTCCCGTTCATTATCTTACTCTCTGTCTTGCCTGTATGACACCAGCTGAGCTAGTCAGCGGGTGGCATATCATCGGGCACTCAGTATCGAGAGGCGACTCAAAGCTGCCTTTGAGGAAAGAGATACGCCAGGAAATACAGTCTGAGACTCTAGCCTAACCCTCCTCTACCATTTCTTGCGTGGAGTGTAGCTGTGGCTGTGGTGGCAATCTTCCCGTGTTTTGCATCCGTGTTTGAGGTGTGTGATGGTTTGCCATGGTGGAGCAAACAGGGGTGCAAGGAGAATGATGGGGGTGTTCTCTGTGACACCCAAGACTGAACCAGAGCCAGAGACATAATTATGGGCTTCCTAGGTTGCCCAAAGCAGACGAGAAGACCCCCCGGAGGAGACAAAGGCTGCAGAGCCTCGGGTGATGCTCACCTTGGATATGTGAGAGTCTACACCTGCCCTCTTTGGCCCTGAACAGACTACCTGTCCATGGATCAAGGGTGGAACTCTGTAAAAAAAAAAAAAACCTCTGTAAACTTGGCACTTGTATAGAGCACTACTCACCTGTTAGGGTCTCAAGGCGCTGTACGCATACCGCTGTGGAACCCCTCCTGGCTTTACCCTGTGAGGTGCCCACTCCTGGACAGTCCCAGGGTGAAGCCAGGCATCCATGCGCTGTGAGGGCCGTTGTGGAGATTAAGCAAGCTATTGCCCAGAGTTACAGAGTGGGACCCATCAATTAGATTAGGCACGAAGGTGAGAATTGTCTGGTCCAAGGGAATTGAGCCCAAGACTCGCCGAGGTGGGAATTGAACCCTGGTCCCGGGCCAGATCCCTGCATCAGGGTCTGCTGCTCGATTGTGCCACAACAAACGAACAGCAAACTGGCATATGTTTCACCATCTTCTTATTTTCTATAGTGAAGACAGTTAAGAACGTTGACTTTGCAGGCCCAAGAGTTTAAATTGTCGCAATGTCAGAATAGAAAACGAACACAGAAGATTGCTTTAAGTCCTGCTCCAGCATGCATATAAATAGTTACAAAGTTTAAGAAGACTGTCCATTGGCTCTTACCTGTGTGGGTGGGGGACGAATGCTGTTGAGCTAGATTAAGGTTAAACTATGCGAGCCCTGCTACTTGGATCGGAAGAACAATCCTAGCAGTTTGGATCATTTAGTGTAGGATAGAAGTACATCAGCAGAGTCGTGGTCACATTATTCTGCGCCTAGAAATAGAACAGTCTTCTGTATTCAGTATGCTATATGCAGACTGTTAAAGCAAGGCCATTCACAAAATTGCAACGACGCTGAAGATATATCCTGGCAGGACAATCGCACATCTCTAGGGATTCACACTGCCTACCAGAAAACATAACTCAGTCAAACATTGGCCTTTGATGACGGAGGTTTCCAATATTTGGACTGCCCCCTCTGTTTTGGGAGACATAAATTTGATATAGTCCCTTGCCCAGAAGAGCGATTGGGAATCATCAACACAAATGAAGCAGAGCCTAATAAAAACAGCGCTCCACAATACAATCATGACTCACTACCTCAGATCCAAGGGCCTGATATTGCTTAGTGAGGCCATGCATTTTTCTCGATGATATGACCTTTGGCAAGGAATGGTCATTCATTGTCTGAAAATGCACCAGAGACTGGCTGGTGCTAATATTAAACACAGCCAGGCTAATTTCTGGCAAAATGCTGATCCAGACCAGCACGAATAATCTTAGAGGAGTGGTCCAGGTAACAACTTTAAAGAAAGGGCCGGATGAAATCATTAAAGGTGTGGCTGAACACAAGAAGTTCTTGACCAGGTCAAAAATTCAAAAACTGCAGAAGGATGTTTCTAAATTCAGTCTCAAGACACCTTTCCTTTACACTACAGATGAGTACTAAACAACCAACACCAAACAACCATAGGCAAGGTCACAAGGGAACAGAAGGAGACCAAATCCCCTGAACTGATCATTCAGCTCTGATTATAGAAGTACTAGCAGTGATGAAAGTAATGGGATAATTTTCACTTATCTGTATTCCCCCCCACGGCCCAGCCAAGATTCTCATCCCATAACAGCTTTGATTACTCAGCATCAAGTAACTCCCATTTGAAAGTAACTGAAATACTGGGTGAATGAAAAGAGGCAGGCATACCCTTCAGTAGCAGACTGAAGGCCTGATTTTGATCCGGGTGGGACTCCCATCGTCCCTCCATTGCGGCGTTCACAAGTACTCTGTCAAGCTGACAGATTCCTCCCTGCCATATTTAGCTGTTTGCTGGCTTATCCTCTATCTGTGTTTACAGTATTTTCCATCGCGTATGCAGCTCACCGGGTACGACGTGGCAGACTCCTCTGTTGGCTTACATTACTCCGTCGTCATCAGGGTGGCGGGATTGAGGCGAGCATATTTAGAGTTCACTGTTATGCTGACATTGGCCTACTGGCAGATTTCTGATGGCAGGATTCTGTCATGGGACTTGTTCAACATTGTATTACGTCTGTGGCTTTGGATGGATGGTAGCATCACACACCTGATATTTTTGGTTAATTGTTTTCATCAGCATACCACACTTTAAAACACACTCCATTCCAGACCACAATTCTTCCCCATTCCACCACAGCATTTTCCTAAAGAGGTTTTGTAAGAGAATTCAGTTTTTTTTGCTCCCTTGGTTTCTTGTTCATTTTTCTTTTACTTGTGAGTTGACAAATTCATTTAATTGAACTGCATTATAATGACAAGGAGGAGAAATCTCCATTTCTCTGAGGGAGAATTGTCAGTCATGGTGGATGAAATTATTAGAGTAGAGACACAGTTGTTTGGAGCCCAAATACAAAATACAACTATAGCACAGAAAAGGCAAATGTGGTCAAGAATAGTTGACAGAGTGAATGCTGTAGCAAAGAATCTGTCCACAAAGGAGGAAATTAGGAAGAGGTGGAATGAGCTACGGGGAAGAGTGTGCTCTCTGGCCTCCAGGCGTTACCCAGAAGCCCAGAGGACTAGTGGTTGTCCTCCCTGTCCCCTCTGACAGCTATATCCCTGGGAGGAGAAGGTCTTATAGATCCTACATCCTGAAGGCTTGGCAGGAATCCCTGGTGGACTGGAGACTGGTAAGTTATACTTTTGAATATATCACTAAACCTAAATATCGTTTTTGCTTTTAATTTAGCTGTTGCTAATGTGTAGTGAATCCTATTTAGGTTTATTGGGAATCAGGAGCTAGCTTAGTCTTTTGACTTGCAGGCCTGTGCCCCTATCACCTAGTGACTTTTAGCCTACTTAGCCTGCTCTGTTTTAGCACATTTAATTATTTCTTCCAAAATGGCTGCTATGTTTATAGTTAGGAAGATGTTTTGATTTCACATTATCAGTGCCAGTCATGTGAAGGAGTCACTATCAGCGTCAAAGACAAGAGATGCTTGTCGGTATTCACATCATGTCCCATTCTCACTTATGTGTGACAGGAACATAATGTACTTTGGAAAGAATTGTTTATACAGTTGCAGCCCCAAGCATGCCTTCTTATCTGTTGTTTGGGAACATACCTGCATCAGGGGGTCCTACAAGATTTGTATAAATACATCTCACGCATACAAGGTTATCAGAGGGATTCATACCAGCTGCCATCAACGCTCTCTATGCTACACGTTGCCTTGATGCAGACCCAGCCTTCATGTCCCCACGGAGTCTGATCTAGAGACCTTGTTCCAATGTAACGAGGGTTGGGGGGGCTCTTCTCATGGACATGGTACTGGCCGATTAGGTTTATCACACCTAGCTCTCTTTAGGTTAGAGATTAGGTTCTCTGTGCTAGGGTATTAGGGCCTATTTCACATCTCATGTTATTGCAAGATGGTGGGGGACTTTATATTCACAACTCTTGTTTTTACAATTCTATTTCTTGCATTGTTCATTATCTTATCATTGCAGCACATGCATTTTACAGTAGACTCCAGTCTTAACAATCAAACCTATTGAAAACTTTACTGCATCTCTTTCATTGCCTGTGTGTGACTGAGACATGTTGCTCATGTGAGAAAAAGGTAATCTCCGTTTAACCACGACTCCCCTGAGATGTCACACTCTTAAGTCCATGCGTAAAGGCTGCCACAAATTACCTTTTGCTATGTGGATTTTGGTGAGGGTACTTCTTATGAGCCTGGCAGGGCTGGACAGACAGTTGCGACTTGTTTTAGAATTGGTTTAGACGCCTACAAACAAAAGTGCTGTCATCCCTAAACCAGCTGTCTTGCCTAGAGCAAGAGTTCAACTAGGACAATGTGTTTTCCACCTTTTTCATACATATGAACCCTATAAATTTATTTTCTGGTGGAAATGTTTAGCATTATGGTTGTTTCTTTCGTATAGCTAATAGTTAAAATGTTTTGTCAATATGGGATTTTTGTTTTCTCCATGTTTTACATTTCTTTTTCCTTTGTTTTGTTTGCATGAATGTATTCTTATGTATTCTGTTGAATTTAAGATTACAGGTTTCAGTCTCTATCAAATTGTACATGAGGTTATGGTACATGTGAGTGTTTCTACACCTAATAACATTTTTCGTATGTGTCCTTTATTGTAAATGTCTGTTTATTTTTGTTGTATATTTTTACTAGATATGTTTAACTTACAATTTTACAAGTGTTGTTAATGTTTAATTGAAATGACTACAACTACCATGATGCCTTATTTTGGTTTTGTTCAGATAATATTGCAATGCTATTTTGACCAATCTCTCTTATCTTACATATTTTCACGTTAGTGTTATGTATTTATCAATCTCTATTTTATGTTTTGTTTTGAAATGTGATGTTGTTTAATTTTGTTTATCCTTTTCTCATTTCATTGATTTGATGGTATCTCTCTCACAAATCAAAATGTATTAACTGAACATTTTTAATGTATGTTGTATGCTGAATAAAAGTTATTTTTTTATTTAACATAAATGTACTTTGCAATGTTTATATGATGACTAATGCTATTTAGCCTTCAAAGTTGTTTCATTTTTAGATTATTCCCCTGCTAGGCCTTTGAATGTTTTTTCACATTTGTCCTCTCTATTGTGTTGAAAGTTTGGTATATTTCATGTATATTTTCTACCTTTGTTTTACATTTTAGAAAATAATTTTACATGTTTTAAGTAGTTTTGTATGTAATTTAAACTGTTTTGTAACTTATTAAAAACAACTGAAAGGTATAATAATGATATTAATTGTCTTTTACCTTTTAAGTTGCTTCATTTGATGTATTTTTGCATTATACTCATTTGATGTATAATCCAGACTTAAAAAACAAACATAGTTGCAATTACTGATAGGTCCTACACCCAGATAAATTGGACCACCATCTGCCACAACACCGGAGTATAATTCCACTCAAGACCAGGAACAAGCCTTCAGTGAGGATTCCACTCCTGTAGGTCTGGATGATGAGGAACAATCTGGTCTGCCTGGGTAGACAGTTCGGGTGAGTCTCACTCAGCCCACACCTACACCTCTCACCCCAGCTGTTAAAAAAAGAAAAACCTCAGTCCCTGGATACCTCCACTTCCTGTGTCCAAAGAAACATCACCCCAATCTTGTACTTCCTCAGTCTTGGCTGATATTGATCCAACACCACCACCATCTCCAGTTAATCCAGGACCCAGTGGGATGAGGCACACTGGGTCAAGGGCACAGGGTAGTGGTGGTAGGGTCCATGGCAGGGAACGTGCACAAGCAAAGTGAGGCCACTAGGTTCCCTGTCACTCAGGCCACCATCGACTAAGTCTTGGGTGCTATCAATCAGTCCCAAGACATGATGGTCTAGATCCTCACAGAGCTCTGGGAGATGAAGCAGTTGCAGAGGGATTATAATTTCCAGATGGAAAATCTAACCTCAAATTGCTCCGTGAGTGGGGTGCTGCTGGATTAGTTTAAACATATGAGCTGGGATTTTCCAGGAACAACATACCCTGCCTGTGGTCCAACCAGATCTGCCTCAGCCACAGACAGGAGGCCCCTTCACAAGAGAAAACACATGCACACATCTCAGGCCCTGCAGCTGTGGATCCACGAGTGCCCCTCAGGAGGGGACGTTCATCTGGTCAGCAGGAAAGGATTTCAAGACTAGTATGTGATTACTCTGTGGACTATTTTCTAGGTACATTTACCTTTTTTATGCCAGTTGTATTTTGTACATTGGACATCAAACAATTCTGGCTATTCAGTAATCATTTAATCCATCATGATTGCATTTTATAATTTCTTTGCTTTGTTTTGTTTCTAAAGTTTTTGTCATTGTATATTGTTTTGTTGATTAAAAGCAAAACATTGCTCATTCAAAGACTGGTGTTGTATTTCTTTTCTCAGTTTGTACCATTTGCCTGTTTCATCATAGATTTTAAAAAGTTATAATTAAAAAGGATTGTTTATGCATAAATAAATTACATGTAGTTAATGTTGTACTCATTTTTTAAAAATAAATTACCAAAACTAAACATCAAATTGTATTATTTTATTAAACTAGAATAAAGTATTGTTTTTCATGTTTTTCAAAAGCATTAGAACCCATGCACGATTCCAATACTTAAGGCTATATTTTCATATACTGTTCCATACCTTGCCACTATGGAAGAACGGGATATAACCTAACAATTCATATTAAATACGCAAACTATTATTGAGTTATGTCAGCTGCTGGAGCAGATCTTCTGCTTCACAATAGGAATCCCACATCAATAACACCAATAGTGAAAATAAAGGCATTACTTCATTTTGTCACCACAGGATAACTCCAATGCACTATTGCAGTATCTGGTGGAATGTCACAACCTACTTTTAGTGGTGTGCTACAAGAAGTTCTTTATTCAATGATGAGACACATCAACAGCTTCATATAGTTTCCACAACATGAGAACGTAGCCAATGTGAAGGGAGATTTCCATGTGTTGACTCACCTAACACATGCGGTCAAAGCAATTTAAGCAGCACATATTGCCTTAGTGGCAACACTGAACAGAAAACAAGTCTAATGCAATCTTAAAAACTTCAGTTAAATCACTGTGCACATTCTCTTCATACAAGATATGAAGTCCAAATGAAGATGACATGGGGAAGGAACCTTAAAAATATTAAGAAAAATGATTTTATATTAATTACATTACAAAATAGACACATTACAAATGACAAATGGTGAGGATACATTTTCTAAACACAATCAAACATAAACAATGTAAATAAACACAGTAGTCAAAAACATATATCAACAAACCTATTTGCCCTGGTTTTTTGTTTACTTGCCCTTTCTTGAAAATGTCTAGCACAGACTTTTAGGCTCATTACATTAAAAGTTGTTTTAAAATTGAAAATAATAATATGTGAATATATATTTACACTCATATGAAGAGGCTGCCAATAAGAGCTTAATACAAGTCTGTTCCTTCCTCTTCACCACTGTCATCTTCAGTTGGCATTTCAACATCCTCACCGGGTGGATCATCATGGTTTCCTTCCTCTGCAATGTACGGGATGTTCCGTCGCAGGGCTATGTTATGTAACATGCAGCATGTCATGGTGATTTTCAAGACCTCATCAGGTGAGTTGAGGAGGGCTCCACCAATCTTATCCTGACATCAAAATTTGCCATTTGGGAGCCCAAAAGCCCGCTCCACTGGCCTCTGTTTTTCCAAGGGCCTCAATGAAGCGGACTTCACCTGACATTGTTGGATTCCTCAGTGGTGCCAACAGCCATAGTCAGGATAAGCCGAGTATCCTATTTGAAGAAAATAAAATATGAGGCAAAAAATTAAATACTAATATTGATCATTGAACTTGATATTAAGCAAAATATATATGACAGATTGTACTTACCAACAATCCAGACCCTCTTAAGTCCAAGTTGTGACATTTGCAGTGGTATGCTTCTGTTCCATAGTACAAATGAATTGTGTTGAACCTGGAATACGCGCAACGTGCTACTGATGTACAAATTTGGTAAGCACACAACTTGCACATTGAATGAATGGAAGTTTTTTCAACTGCAGTAGACTTGTTTTCTGCTGTGTGATGGCACCAAGTCAATATGTGTTCTACCAGTTGCTCCAGTCACATGTAGGAGGTGACCCAAAGCATAAAAATCTCCCTTCACATTAGTAAAATACTAATTTTTAGGAAGCTGTTGATGTGTCTAATCATTGAAGAAAGTACTTCTTGTAGCACACCACTGAAAGTTGGTTGTTACAGTCCACCTTATAACTGCAACAGTATATTGGAATGATCCTGTGGCCACAAAATGGAGCACTTACATTATGTTCACTATTGGTGTTACTGATGAGGGATTCTTATTGTGAGGCAGAAGATCTGGCTCCAGCTGATGACATACATCAATAAAGGTTTGCCTATTTAATCAGATTTTTTTTATTATATCCCGTTCTTTCGTGGTGGCAAGGTCTGGAAATGGTCTTATAACTTGAGGCCGGCATGTTCTCACTCTCGTCTAAGTTCATACGTCTGCATTTAAAAGGTTAAAAATTGCTTTAATTTTTTTTAAATGTATTTGTTAAAATGCAAAATTAATTATTGTTTTAAAGTGTTCTTTACATAATTTTACACAACATTCATTTATGATTATATTTTTTACGTTAAATTTTTTACATCTATTTAATTTTTTAAAAGTGTAAATAAGACATTTTAAATGTATTTTTTACACATTATAAATGTTTTTATTTTATTTATCAAAATTTCCATTAATGGAAGTATTTTTAAAAAAGTGCCACTATATCATTTACCTACAATAATGCACTACATAATATATTTTTGGAAAAACAAAGAAATAACATTTACATTTTGTATATTTATACAAACTAGCCACCATTTTGAGTGGTGATGATACACTTAACATTCACAAGCACTCTATTTAACAATCTTAAATGGCAGATGCCTGACCTTGCCGTTAGGACATTTGCAAGCAGACAGAAGTGGGTGGAAGTTGACTGGGTAGTGGGTGTGAAACTCCATGTTGGACACAGCCATAAGCTAACGTGTGTCCGTTTCTGTTGACTGTCTCGTACATCGTGTATATGTAAATGGTGTTATAAAAAAACTCATCTGCCTCCTAACCGTGCCAACAGTGCCTGGTAAATCAAGGAGCCGTGCCCCATCCTGTTCACCAGATGAGCTGGAGATACTGGCGGATGAGGTCCTTTCCCTGTACAGCAAGCTGTATGGCTCACCAGAGGAAAAGGTACTTGTTTAAAATGGCATTTTAATAATGAGTAACTTTGTTTTTATTTAAACACAGACTTGAATGCCCTGTTTAGTTCCTGAGGGAAGTGTAATGATTAAAGTGAAGTTTCTGTTTAATTTTAATTGGATAAAAAATTATGGTGTGTATTTCTAAGCACATTTTAAATAACACGAAATTAGTATGTGTTGTTTTTTGACAGTATATATTTTTTGCGGTGTATTTCGATTTTATATATATATCTGTGCTATTAAATAATATTTTACATTTAAAAAAAAAAAAAAAATTCAAACATGAACATATATTCATAATATGAAAGAACATATATATTTATACATACCAAAAATTTCAATTTAGAAATGTTGACAAATGACTCAGACTAGATGATGTCACTGACCTGGATTATAAAATAAGGACGTAACAAGGGATAAGGTTACTCAGCAAGTTACAACAAATTTGTTTTGTTTTGGTAAAATAAAAAATAAAAACACATTTTAAAAATACAAAGTTAATCTGTTTTAGTGTTTACAAAGGTATTTTACTGATTTCATAAATGTGTATTACGTCGAAGCCTACAAAAAGAAAAGCCACTGCAATTTTTGTTTGTGCATTTTTTATATCCATACAGGTCAGCTTCCATCAGAAGAAGGAGAAATGGAAGGCCGTTGCCAAGAAGGTGTGGACCCTGGGGGTCTACTAGCAGTACAGCAGCCACTGCAGAAAGAGATGAGAGGACCTAAGATGCTGGACCAAAAAGTCAGCAGAAGTCCTGCCCAGCCAGTCCTCCCAACATGCCAAGCGTGTGTGCCCCCCCTGCCTCCCCCCCCCCCCCCAATGGCCCGCATATTTGTAGTGGCCTATCCCTACCTTGATGGGCAGTTGACAAACAGACAGCAGCATGAAGAGGGTATTTTTTTTTATTTCTCATGTTAAGTAACGAACTACAGCTTCAGCATTGAGGTTGACACATGACCAATAAACAAGAAGTGTTCTTCTTGTAGATATACATTTTGCAGAAAGTGTATCATGATGTGTTATTTAATCATTTGTTAATAAGGATACCATTATATTTGTTTTTATCACCTAGAAAGGACATTTTTGAGCAGACACATGCCTGCTTAAAATAACCGTAGAATAACATTGTTGCATTTTATAAGGGACAGTTGTACCAAACACAACTAAAGTTTTTTTTTTTTTTTTTTTTGGTGTCAGGTGTGATACTCTGTGACAATTGTGAAGGTTATAAATCCCCCCCTATTACAAGTGCCATACCATAAAATCCACTTCAGATATAGTGGATGTCTCCAAATTCACAATTGGGAAGTAGTATTTTGAACAATCAATATTAAACATGTGAACCAAAATGATAAAAACATCAGATTAAATGGATAGAAATGTGATTATTAACATATAAAAAATGTTTTTAATTACAAAAAAATCAATTTATGTTAAATGTGACAATTTTGCATGATATCTTACTCATTCACAAATATGCATGTAAGCCAGTCTGTTTTTAGAAAAACGTATTCTATGGGCATATTTTTTTCTTAATGAAAAACAGACTGAAATGTGAACACATTTGTGGTAAGGTAACAAATACACTTTCATTTAATGTCCTTTGTTATATCCAGTTGAAAAATCAATAATGACGAAAAATAGATTTTCCAAAGGAACTTTTGAAGATGGAATGTTCCATCACAAACAAGACAAATAGTTTGTCCTATCTGTTCCAAGGTCAATATTTTATAATGCATGTGCATGTTGGAGTATCCCATCTGCAAAAATCAAAATCAGCCACAAAATGTACTCATTTTTAAATATTTGAAATGCATCAAAGTCACACTTTTTAAAATTGTGATTAGCATTGTGAAATTATTGTTTTCTATTTTATAGGAATCAGTGTGATAAATTTTACTGTGGTGTTATACCAGCATTTCACTAACTTGAAAGCCAGAATGTTGTTATTTTTTATTTTGACATTGTTGGAAAAACTAAAATGAAATTAAGATATTTTAGAGAACATCTTTTAAAGTTTTCTCTCTGTAATAATGTGGATTGAAAATTTATCCGGTCCTATGTATTTACTTATGTTGTAGAAGTAATTTAAAAATTGACAAAAAATCCTTTCTAGATTTCTTTAACAGCATAAGTAAATACATAGGGTGTGATACACAAGGCACTTAAGTACTGAATTAAAAAAAAAAAAAATGAACTTTTAAACAAATACCTAAGTTAATTAAAGCATGTTTTGACATTGTGAAATGGCAAGAAAACTGCCTTTTAATTTATTCATATATTCGTACATTACAGTAAATATTGAGATACATTATTCTGTAAATTAAAAATCTAATCAGCCTATTTTAGCCTTCTGCACACAATGCACAAATGTTTTTTGTTTGATCTAAAAGTTTGGTAACATAAGTTCACTATTCAAAACAACAAATCTAAGACATTCAGAGCTGTACAGCAGTTCCTGGAGATAAGAGAAAATAGATACAAAATGATCCAAATTGAATTAGGAGCAATAATGAAAAATTACAAAACTATGATCAAATGCTTTCTGAACATGTTCAATACATGCAAGAGATGAAGATGTACATAAACCTAAGTTTAAAAGTCTTGAAGTAGGTGAAATGTGAAAAATTAGGAAATGTTTTGTTAACAGACGTCATGATCAGTTATATTTAGACAGATACAATAACACTATTGTATATTTCTTTACAACATCTTCAATGGTAGGAAAGGAGATGTTAGCCATGAAGGTGATGCAGCAGCTCGCCACTGTATTTCGGGTGGAGAAACCTGGGACACTGATTTTTCATGTACAATTCATTAATTATTAGAAATGTTAATGATGAAAATGTGAAATACGTATTTCGACCTACATTTTTATCAATGAATACACAATGTTTATTATGACATACTTGTAAACATTAGGAAAACTTGAAAATGTAATGGCCATTAAGATGTTGGTGAAAGCATTCATCATGATAACGGACACATACATAAAAAAATACAAGTCATATTTTTAAGTGTTAATAGAGGTGTGTTTATTTTCACTTAAGTGAAACCAAAATACTTATGCATTACACCTAAAACAAAATGTAATTAAATATAATACAATTTACAGCAAATGCACTAGACTAGGTGATATGTAACATAAATAAAATAAAGTTATGATTTGAGTTGAGGACTAACATTATTGTTACATTTATTTAGAAAAAAGTATTACTTTGTCTAGTGCTATTACTGAATTATATTAGATTCACAAATATTTTAAAAAGTCTAATGCATATGTTCATAATTTGTTAGTGTATGATAAATAAATGGACACACCTGTATAAACAAATCATGTATTTAGACTTATATCACATTTTTGGTAACTGCCCATTATCATGATGGAAGCTTGGACCAAATATGAAAAAAAAAAAAAAAAAAACTTTAATATAGATGTGTTTCTATTATTTCTTAAACTACAGCTTTACACACACATGCATTACACATTTTTTAAAAAGTACTTGTAAGCACGACTGGATTAATCCTAGTGATCACCAGTAAAACCATGTCAGCATGCTCATCATGCCCTGGCTGAAGTAGAAATATCTAGCATAATCCTGATCATCCCTCTCCACACTCCTATCACTGATAGGAAGAGCAGGTGACTGATCACAACACATCAATCCTGTACCGAAACTACACCTGACCAGTCCATGTCCATTAGTAATGTTTCTTGATAGTGAAGACTACTCTATTCACAGACCACACAGCTACTGCCAGTTGTATCACATTGCTGGCTGAACCCTCTGTACATATATGGCAATATGGATGCATTAACTGATGTAGCCACAAGAAGCTGGACTCCCATACAAGTGACATCCTCTGTGTAAAACAGGCTTGTCATTACTTTTACACAATCACAGAGAAATATCTGCAGACACTAAACACAGATACACCACCTCACTTCATATATTCATGTGCAGCTACAATGGCCTACATAGCACACATGATACGTCCATCGTCAATCACTAAGTGCAGTGTCACAACAAATAAACTTCAAGCAGCAAAATGCTTCATATGGCAGCTACCATTCCACCTGACTTGCAGTTACAGTTTCACGACTTGACAACATCAGTAAACCAACATCACTCACAGCATTCTTGACATGTGGTAACCTGCACCTAAGTCCAGACAACACAAGTCACACAAAAATGACATGTACTCATGATGCACACATGGACCTACACAACTGCCATTGCACTGACAAGATATCCCACTAAACCAAAAGGCTGCTTTAGAAATATTGGTATAACAAAACCATTTCATATTGATCTCATAAGTCATTCAAAACTTAACCCTGTCCAAAGTGTCCACATCAGCTAGGCTAAGTGCCCCCAAATAACCATTGAGACATGATGTAGGCAGCATCTAAGCAATGCTGCACTTTAATTGGTAGGGCATTGGCACACATAGCATTGACATTGCATATAGTCAAAGGCTAGCTATGCCAAGGCACTTACCACGTCTAGAACAAAGCCATTGGGTTAAAGGTGAAATGCTCACATGTCAGCCTCAAGAAAATGCATGATGAATCTAAATATACCAAATCAAACACCCAAATTAGAGTGTTCTTCCGTTGCTACCTTCACATAACCCATAGAATGATGATGAACGGACAATGGGGTTACAACTACAAACCCATATATACTGTCCTATACAGGCCATATCTGTGGTGTAAATGAGATGGCTGCCTCACATGGAGTCTATACCTGTACCAGTACTAGATATTAATAGTCCCTGTACCAAAAAAGTGAGTCACCGAGTTGCAAACACAGGTGATCATCACAGATGGGAGTGGACAGTCACTTTAGGGCCACTAACGCTCATATACTGATGGATGGACCAGGTTATACTTAATGTGTAGGGGGATATGCCAGCTCTCATCCACAGAAATGGCAGGATGGAGTCCCACATGTGGCATTGTCATTTGACAATCTCTACATGCAGTCATAGAGATGTCTTGATACAGGTGATCTAAATGTACACATAGCAAACCATGATGCCACATGTACATCTTATACATCATACTTCTCAAGGTAAGAGCTACTGATTTCCACTAGTCTATGTAGCACATACTACATTGTCACAGAAGCTACATTGAGACAGCAAACACCATACAACCAGAACCAAGTACCAGGATGCAGTCAGTACTTACCCCCTTGTGGCTGCTGTGCTGGCCTCAACCACCTATTTACCTCAGGGTAGGCCACTGCCAAAATGCAGGCCATTAGGGGGATCAGGGTCCAATGGGATGTCCTCCCTCATTAGAAGGACATCCCCATCTGGGCCTTCGCAGTCTTCCAGGCCCAGGGTCTCAGGTTCTCCCACCAATTACGACAATGGGTGATCCACCGACTGTGGACTCCCAGGGACCGCACTTGTTTGGCAATGGCAAACCAGATGCCCTGTTTTTGATGGTCGTTCACCTGCATGGATGATACTGACAAAAGGAGAAAGTAATGTACACATGCACTATACAAATAGGAGTGGTCACTACACATCTGTCACAGCAAGTGCCCACACATACACATCCTGTCTGCTCACATGCCTTCACTATATGATATCTGCATTAATCTACTCCCTCACCAGTAGACATGCCCGATTCAACGTCACAAGCAAACCCTGTCACACATGGCTGGGGGCATTGGACTCACCTGCTCCTCTGGTGCCCCCTATAGCTGTTCATACAGGGGTAGGACCTCCTCTACCAGCTTCTCCAGGGGTGAAGGCAGGTGCCCTATCACCTGCAGGGCATGGCAAGATGGCTCCCAGAGGCAGTACACAGCAGCTTACATCGTGGAGGTCTTCCTAACAACAGTATCAAGAGTCAAGTGAGCAAGGCTGCAGAAAATGGCAGTCATGGCCGCCACATATAGGACCGTCACTGCCACATATGTTCAGTTATATATGTTACACATGTCCCATCCGACTTACATGTTAGCCAATGTGCAGCAATGAGGGTGTAGCATTTGCTTATCCATGGTCCGTATTGTATGTGTCAGCAGTGCTACGCATCCCCTACAGATGTTAGGTGTGAGCTAATATACCATGTGCTGCAGGCTTATGACTGCACATTCTCTCCTCTCAACATAGATATCCTGCCATGAGGAGAGTGAGGCAATCACCAGTTTACCGTCCACTAATAGACCTGGCAGCCATGGAGCCATGTCATCCAGACATATTGTCTGAATCGTCAAAACCATCATGGATCTATGTAGACAGTTGGAGCCAGATCTGATGCCAGCCATTCACAATCCCTATTGCATACCTCCCATAGTACAAGTATTGTCAGAGCTACACTAACTGGCCACAGGCTCATTTCAGAATACTGTTGCCTTAACAGCAGGAATGTCTCAACCCATGGTCAGTCTGGTGTTGAAGGATGTACTGTGTGCTTTGTTGAAACACCTGGACAACTACATCAGGTTCCCCCAAAGAGCGGATTTGGCCTATGTGAAGGCAGACTGTTATGAGATGGGACACATTCCTCATGTGGAAATGGCCACTGATGGCACACATGTAGCCCTGGTCCCTTCCAGTGCCAATGAACAGGTGTATAGAAACAGGAAGAACCACCACTCTATTACGTGCAGCTGGTGTGACTGGCAGACCAGTACATCTCACAAGTGACAGCCAAGTTTCCTGGCTCCTACATATTGCGGAACAGCAATGTCCCACACATGATGGCATGACTACACACAAAGAGGGCCTGGCTGTTTGGTAAGTATGCATTCTTATGTGTTTCAATGTTATGTCACCAGTCATCACATTCTGGCCAGTCGCTGAACCTATTATTTCAATTGTCCTACCATTGTGTTCACAGGTGACACTGGCTATCCAAACTTTCCTTGGCTGTTGACACCAGTATCCAGTCACGCCAGGGGAAATCCGTTTCAGTGAGGCCCACCGGGAGGGCAAGGCATGTAATCAAGCAAACTTTCGGCCTTCTGAAGGCAAGATTCAGGTGCCTCGACTTATTTGGAGGTGCCCTCCTCTACTCGCCCCACAAGATTTGCCAAATCGTTGGCTGCTGCATGCTCCACAATCTAGCCCTGAGATGTTAGATACCATTGCTGGCTGATGAGGGTGAGGCAGCTTGACTAGTGGCTGGAAATGCTGATATGGCAAGTAATGAAGAGCCAGAGGAAAAAGGAGCACCTGACTCTAGGACAGAGCCCATCAATCAGTACTTCCAGTGACATGCAGGTATGTTGAGTGGGCCTTTTCAAGTCTTGAATGTGCATATTCAGAAGTGGATTGCAATGGGGTCCAATGCCTATGTGTGAGATGTGGAAACAGACAGATAGGATGTAAGGTGTACAGTAAGAGTGGTTCAGCTCCAACTTGTTATTACAACAGATTCCAACATTCACTTCTCTAATGGACTGACAGTATTGAGCCATTTTTCCTGCATTCTCCTATTCTCATTTCCTCCACCCACTCAATGTGGAATTTATTCAGTGGCTCTGCCCCCTATGGCTTGAGGTATTTATTGTCAGTAGCCAATGGAAAAGTATTGCAGTCATGAGAGGTGTACACGACAGATAGCTGGTAAAATGGATTTTGTCAAGAGCCTGTGACTGATGTCCGAGTCCAGTCTGGGTGCCCCTGCTTTGGAGGTATTCTACAATGTGCACAACATCTATGACCTGCATGTGTGCTCTGTGTGGCACCATGCTGTCCATCAAGATGGTACTCTCTGTTATGCTCTCATTGCAGATCGGTATGCGGACTATGCTCTGGTGTCGCTCTGGATTTCAACTTCACTCTCTGACATCTGTCCAGTGGCATTACTGTTGTCTTGTGTCTCCTGCTGAGGTAGGCTCCATCTGATGGCCATTACACTGCCAGTTCGAACCGAGGGTGTATTACCACAGTTGGAAATCATTACATTTGTTGTATCATTAAATACCCATATACAGTAGCTGTGTCCAAATGTTATTTATTGTGCATTTAAGATTTTTAACAGTCAAAAGAAATGTGAACAAAATAACAAAAAGGTGATGAGAGGTGACATGGTAGATGGACTAATCAGAGTAGCTGCTACACTACAACTTTTGGTTACACAGGTCCCGTGTCCTTGTATCATAGGAAAATGGAGTTCTGTCCCAGAAGAGTGAACAGGGTGTCTCAGTGGCACACAAAGGTGACAAATCAGGAGAGGTTCACTTCCTGGCAGTGGGTTTTGTCTTGGCATCTTCTCCAGCCAGATGTCTGGGTGAACATCCAGGTTTGCGTGGGTGGGGGATCTTCAGCTACAGAGGGAGGGGTGTCTGAGGCATGTGGTTCCCCTGGCAGGGCCTCCATTCCACTAGCTGCCACTGATGTAGATGGGGCAGATGTAACTTTGCTAATGGAAGGGGCCTGAAGGTGGGTTGAGAAACCATGCAGGATGGTGTTGATGTCCCTCAGCACCCCTGCAATGGAGGCCATGGTGGCATAGGGTGCCTGCCACTGCTGTATGACCTCCGGGGGTATTCCCCCTGCAGCCTTTGATTCTCCCTCAACATGGAGCTAATCTAGCCCATCCTGTCCTGGGAACCTTGGTGTGCTCCCAAGACTTGGGAGATGGTTTCCTGGTCAATGCAGTCCCTTGGGGGCTCCATCCTCTGGTTCACAGCATCCCTCCCACACACCCTGCCCTCAGGTACCTGTGCCCCTGGCACGGTGTGCCCACTCCAAGTGTTACAAGACCATCATTGTCTGCGATGTGATGGTTAGACTCCGGCCCCTGTACTGTGGGGCACACAATAGTTTGAACAGTCCTTGGGACACAGACTTCGGGACATAGGGACATATGGTTGGCTGTGATGGCGATGCAACAGGGTTGGAGGGGTTAGTGTGGGCAGGGTGAGCCAGGGAGTTGTAGACTGACCAGGTGTCCCAGATGGGCCAGGTAGGTCGTCACTATCCAGACATCCAGGTGTGTTGTCCTCACTGGGGCCTTCATCCGGAGGAGGGCTGGCAGTGTCTAGTATCCTCTCCATGGTGGCACTGGCAGGGTTACCTGTGGATGGAGTGAGACACAGGGTTCAGTTTAGAAAGTGTGTTTGGATACCTCCTTCTCAGATGCATACAGTGGCTTTACATGATTCCCTACAATGACAATGCCAGATGTTGCACAGCATACCTTGTGGTACATACAAGTGTGTGACATGAGTTCCATACTCCATGTTGGGTACTGTTATTCAGGTTTGGTACATGTAGCACTACGGATGGGTTCTGTTTCTGTCTGATACTTCACATGACTGTTCAGCTCAGTTACCTAGTGAATAGTCGAGTTTTCTAGATGTCACACAATATGGCTGCACATTGCGCCACAGTGTCCCAGTGGGAACACAGTATGTGAGTATGGAAGGGTAATAGTCCTATCTCTGGGTGTTGTGCATGTGCATGGAGTCTGTCAGCTTACTTTCCAAACCATGGTCAGTCTATTGCAGGCTTGGGGATATGGATCAGTGGCAATTTGAATTTGTCACTGAGCTGTATCTGTGTTTAGCCTTGGTTGCCATTGTGGTGTGCCATTGCATTGCTGTCATTGCCATGTGCTGGTCCTAAGTCATACAGTCTAATTGGTGTAGCTAATACAATAGTCATACATGCATGTGATGTGATGTGCACTTTCCAGGTTTTCACATTAATGGGTTTGTGCATTCTCGGAGTTGCAGTGGTAGGATTTGCCTATAATATCTGTGCCTTTGCCAAGGGCTGTGTGGGCAGTTGGGCTGTGTGGGGTGGTGGCATGCAGAACAGGGGCATTAGGTGATTAGTAGGTAGGTGTAGTGGGACATTCAGTTAATTAGGGAGAATTTGGGTAGTGAGGAAGCATGCAGGGCACAACACTTGTGTGACATGGATGTTGTGGGTACTTACCAGACCCCAGTCCCCAGGTATTCCAGTCAGGCCCTCAGGATGCAGTATGTTCAAGACTTTCTCCTCCTATAATGTGAACCGAGGGGGGGGAGGAGGTAGGGGCCCACCGACAGTCTTCTGCACACCGATCTGGTGGCGTGATGCCATGGAACACACCTTCCCCCATAGGTCTTCTACCTCTTCCTGATGTCCTCCCTTGTGTGTAGATGGTTGCCTACTGAGTTGACCCTGTTGACTATTCTTTGCCACAGCTCCATTTTCCTGGCAAATGATGTATGCTGGACCTGTGCTCTATACAGTTGTGGCTCTACCCCGACCATTTCATCCACCATGACCCTTAACTCGTCATCATTGAAACGTGGGTGCCTTTGTGGGGACATGGTAGTGATTGCGATGACAGTGTGGGAGTGTTGTGTGTGTGTGTGTGTGTGTGTGTAAGGGTGCAGTGTTGGGTGAATGATGTGGTGTGGGTGGTGCGTTGTGTAGGACAGACGCTTGCTGTGCAATGTGTGTTCTCGTTATGTGGTAGTTGTGCTGGTGTGTTATGCGTGTGGTGTGTTTGTGTGTGTGTGTGTGTGCCCATAGTATAAGGGTGCTCTCTCTATGTAATTGCCTGCTCTCGGTGTCTCAGAATGGCGTTTTAGTAGCAAAGGATTGTGGGTTGTGTTTGGGGGGGTGTTATATAGTGCAGTGTGTAGGTGTGTCGAGTGTGTGGATGTGTGTCAGGTGTGAGGTATTCAAACTGTCCAATCTGGTGTTCTGTTCTGACAGTAGTGAATTCTGACTGCAGCGGCTCGCACCGCCATTGGTTATCTGCCATGGAGGAACCTCTGTGGTGATTTATGGCTCATTATCTGCTGGGCGGATTTGTGTTGGGCTGGCGGGCTGGTGGTGGAATTGCCTCTTTCTTGCCCTCCAGTGTCCTGGCGGTTTTGGAATTTTGGCTGTTTTTTGGTGGTCTTCACGGTGTGAGTCGTAATACAGAGGGTGGATGACCCCATACATGGCGGTCTTTAGGCAGCTGCCACTGCAGCGGTCTTCCCAAAACACCGTCAGTCGTAATGAGCCCCATACTGTTGGGTCTATTTCTATAGCCCATGCCACCAGTAATGTTTTTGTGGCATTGATATAGTAGCCGCCACACCAGCATGGGCAGAAGCAAACCCCTCATGTGCTGCTTTAATTAGTTCTAGCCTCCGATCTTGGTTCAGGATCACATGAGCACCCACCCTTGGTATTCTTACATAAGGAATGTTTTGGGCACTCAAGTGGTAGGAATATTTTGTCAGGTATGCTTTGGGTAGCAGCTTGCCACCGGCCGAAGTGTTGCCAGTAACAACTGCAGACTTGCTTGCTTCATCAGCCAATGAATTCCCTACTTTGTGCATTTCAACACTTTGATGGCCCAGTGTATGTATAACATAAACCTGTGGCAGTTTGCCTTTAATCTTTGCCACCTTCCCCCAGAGCATTTTATGCTTCAGGGTGTTTCCTTTAGAATATCTGAACCCATTTAGGAGCAAGTAAGGTAGGTTTTCATTAAAGGACTGGACACAATAATGCGAATCACACACTATAAGTGTGGCATATTCAGGATTCGTATGTTCAGTGCCAGAGTAAATAATTTAAACTCAGCAACTTGAGATGTGCAGTCCTCAAGGCACTGTATGTAGGTTTGTTGAGGGTGGAACTCACCATCTCTCATAACTCCATAAACGGCTGTGCAAGCCATGGAGAACTGGTGTTTGGTACCCAAGGCAGGTTGTGCCGAACCATGGGTGTGTATGATGTATTGGTAATGTTTTAGAGGCATGACATTGATGGGCATGGAGTATTCAAGTTCATATTGGAGAAATATTTGGGTTTGTAGTTTTGGATCAGAAACATAATCAACATCAGTGGCAGTCAAGGAGGTGGCCCATTGTATCCATCTTGGATATAATGCTTTAGTGTTAGGAACAGTCGCTTTGGTGACAACCTCAAGGGCTGGAACTGGGGTCATGACAATAATGCATTTACCCTGGGATAATGGTCTCTCCTTAATGTCTGAACTGCAGTCAGTTTTTTCTCAGTGAATGAAAAACACATTTCTGCGTTTGAATATAAATGTGACTTGTATGCAATTGGTACTGTCACCTTTATTGAATGTGACATATGTGAATCAAACGGCACCTGAAATTATCCGTATGACAAAATTTGTTTTATTTTCACATGTATGGAAGTGTTTTGCTTCAATCATCTAATACTACCCTGGAGGTAGAGACCTAATAGATTCTTGTAAGTTATTGTGTCTGAAGCAACAGGTTGCAGGCCCAACGGACCAAGGAGGCCATTCCCTGAATTTAATATTAGCTCCAACTGATCTGGTTTTGATTAAAGATCTGGTCCAATTATGTTGGTCTGACCATGCCTTAGTGAAATTCAGATTTCTTAGAGCCAAGCTAGCCCTGGTAGAAATAGGGAAGTAAAATGTTAGACTAGATAGAGCCTGATTTAAGCCAGGAAAGCTACAAGATGCTAATATATTTGATGTTCAGAGCTGGTTTAAGGAGGAGGACTCGGTGCAATCAAATTATGATAGAATTAAGGAGTCCATTAAGGAAACTAAATAAAGGAAAAATAATTTGCATTAAACCTGATAAAATTAAGCAGAGACACTCAGCCTCTTGGTTTACAACAACCATGAAGGAAATTAAACTTAGATGTAGAAAGTTGGAACGACAATGTAGGACATATCTGAATAAGGACAAGATCGTTTTTAAAGATTCCCTAAATCAGTATAAAAGTGAGATCAGGAAATTGAAAAAAATCTTATGTTAAAACCATTATGGAAGCTTTTAATAAGAGTAAGAAACAATTTGCGATAGTAAGAGTTGGCAAACCCAGAGTGTGCTAAAAGTATGGTGAAACCATCACAGGAACTGTGTGATAAGCTATCTGATTACTTTCATAATAACATCAAGATTATTTTGAAAGATGTAGAAGAGGAACGTGATCCCAAGGATAGCCTCCAGGTGGAGGATAGGCTGGCTAGTATAAAACCACCAAATATTGAAATACAGAAGGAATTCAATCCGTCTGATAATCTGGACATGATAATGCTGGATAAATTAGACATCTTAGAGCCCATGAATAGTGAGTTGTTTAGGAACTGGCTATGTTGATCTCCTCTGGTTCCACACTAGATCCCATCCTACATAGGAAATGGAAGGATAGGGCAGAGGATTTATTTCCTGGCCTATTAAGGGTGTGTAATCAGTCCCTAATTACAGGTGAGGTCCCTTCCAGTTGGAAGAAGGCACTTGTTAAACCATTATTGACAATGCCAAATGCCAACATCAATGATCCTAGCAACTATCGTCCTATCTCTCAGCTGCCATGTCTAGCAAAGATTGCTGAGAAGTATGTCAGTAGAAGGTTGGCAAGATATCTGGAAGACAATGACATCTTGGAGAGAGAACAGACAGGCTTTGGACCGGCACACAGAGCTGAAACGGCTCTAATCCATGCATTAGATGAGCTAAAAATGATTGTTGATAATGGTAAGGTGACAGTACTAATCTTATTAGATTTATCTACCGTCTTTAATACAGTTGACCGTTCAGGACCACTGGAGAAATTGAAGGCAATTGGAGTGGAAGGCTTACTTTTGGATTGGGTTGACACGTATCTAAATGATAGATTCCAGGCAATCTCACTTCCTCCTTTTCAATTGAAATTTAAAAAGATGGTTCATGGGGTCCCATAGGGATCTGCATTTAGCCCTATTCTTTTTACTATACATCTGCAGCCACTATTGAAGCTAATTAACTCCTGTGGGATCATTTTTGTCAATTATGCTGATGATATGCAAATTATTCTGTTGTTTTATAATGACGATCCCACCCCTCTAGACAGGCTACATGTCTACTGTTTGACATGTCTAGATGACTAAAACAGAATAAACTAAAATTCAATGAGGGCAAGACAGAGTTTTTATGTTGCAGGCCGCAGAATAAATCACTTCTCCTCCCTGGTAACTTTTGGCTCTCGAACAGCTCAGAGATCATGGAGAATGTGCACTGTGTTTATAATCTGAGAGCCCCAATAGATGAAAATCTTACAATAGAAAAAGGTGTGAATAAGATAGTTTCTACCTGTTACGGGTTGTTGAAGAATTTAAAGAAAATCATTAGCCTGCTACCCCAACTAGCAAGGAAATTGGTGATACAGAGCGTAGTGTTCAGTAGATTAGATCATTATAATGCACTGCTGCTAGGTATCCCTGACGTCTTAATGAGACTGGAGAGGATACAAAAAATGGCAGTGAAACTGCCATTAAATAAGTCCATATTTGACTCAGCCTCCAATGCTTTAAGAGGACTTCACTGGCTCCCGGTAAAGGAGAGAATTATTTTTAAAGCAATGTGTATCATTTTTAAAGTTAAGAACCAAACAGGTCCTTTACCTCTAGAAGAGAAAGTTAGGCAGTATAGACCGCAGAGACAGCTATGATCTGCATCAGCAATCGTGATCTGTTTACCTAGGTTTAAAAAGGCGAGATATGGTGGCAAATCATTTCAGGTGAGAGCTGCACAGTGGTGGAACAACTTTCCACCTTTCCTTAAGAAGGAAGGAACCTTACTCCATTTTAGGAGAAAGCTGAAAATCTGGTTCTTTCCTACATAGGTGATATTCTAGCAGTGCCCATTTCTTTTCTGGGACGACACTGCAAGTGCCTAATTTGATGGTGTTTATTACTGGAATCTATAGTGCCAATATATCTGCCAGATGAGTGTTGCGCTTTATAAATCGGGAATAATAATAATGTCAGTTTTTAATGATCTGGGTATTTGTTGTGGTGTCCAATGTTTACTTGAGAATTCTGGCCATATTAAATCATAAAGTGGTTTTATATGCATAGTCTGGTATATATGTTCTGCCAAAATTTAATAATCCTAAGAAGGATTGCAATTATTTATTGTATTTGGTAATTGTAATTGCGCACGTTTCTATAAGAAGTGTAGTGCCAGACTCTTCCCCTCATTCGAAAGTTCGTATCCCAAAAACACTGAGAAAAGCAATTTTTGTTTTTTGGAAATTAAATTTGTAGCCTTGTTCAGCAAATCCCAATACAATGTGATCCACTCTGACCAAATGTGTATTGAGGTTGTCATCTGTCAGATAAATCTCTTCTACATAAGACAACACCTCATGATCAATATCATGTAATATTGATGTTACATGGGCTGAGAACAATGCAAGACTGTTTTTACACCTTTAGGGGAGTCGACAAAATTAATGTTGAGAGCCAAGCGCAGAGAAAGCATTAGAAAATGTCCAAGGTTGTTTCGTATTTTTTACGGACGATATTGTTAATTAAAGCAGTGCTATGTGTATTTTATATTCCAAATGTGCATGTGTGGCTGTTTAATGTCAGTAATCTAAGACTATTCTATATGTATGGTCCATGTTATGTATGGGGAACAAAGTGTTGTTCATTAGGGATACACAGGGTCCAATTACTCCCTGGTACTCAAGTTGTGAGAGAATTTCCTTCACAGGCTTTTGCATTGCGCTTTATTGGGTACTATGGTTGTACTTGTGGGCTAGACCTAATAGGTATAAGATGGTACGGAGAGTCCCTATCCCAGCCCATGTGGTTGTGGTACAGCACCGGAGCCGGTGCCAGAGCCCAATCTGTGGCATAGACTTCTTTGACTGTATCAAGAACTAGGGCTGAAAAAGATGGCAAAATGACATCTTCTCCCTGTGGGAGCGTTCTGACAAACTCTGGCGGCTACTCTTTTTCTGCCAGAAGGGTATCATAACTGAGTGTTAATCTTTTCCAGAATATTGTTTCAATTATGCTTATTATGTCCCACTCAGTTTGGATGTTTAATTTATAAACACAATCATGGGGACGACTGCCTGTCTGGTGTTTTGACTTCAGTGCTGTTGTTAGTTGCGCTCACATCCAGAAACTCCTGACGATTCTGGAGAACTATTGTGACCTATGCTGCGTAGTCTAACAGAGTCACTGCCCACGTCCTGTTCTTGAGTAATGTTCTTGATATGTGTGGCATACCTAGCTGAAAGCCCCACAACCTTCTTCTCGTTAATTGAGGTTTTTGTTGTGGAAGTTTCTCTTCCTTTTTTATTGTGACATCAGATGAGCGTTGAGTCAATTTTTGGTTTAACATACTCCGCCTTTCTACGTTTTGACCACCCATCTCTCTCGGTCAGTTAGTTGGATGTGTCAGGTTGTTTTAAATTGTCCCCATTTCTTGAATTGTATCTTTTCTCCAAGGTCTCCAAATGTGGAACTTCTCTTTGTTTTTGTTTTTTTAACTTTATCTTTATTAGACTTTGGTTTGTCGCAGTCTTTTTTTTTTTTTTTTTTTTTTTTAGAAGTCTCCTGTGCTTGATGGGTACTTGGGTACTCTCTTTTTCGGAGTTCCCCTTTAATTGTGATTTATTTGGTCTGGCCCCCAAATTATCCCAAGCTATACTAGGATAAGTCTTGTAAATTATTTTTGGTAGCTTCCGTTGCTGGTCTATCTGTGGAACTTGTGTGAGCCGTTGGCGTCCTGCTAATGCTGCTGCTTCCCCTTTATTATTTCCTAAAATAGTTGAGAAGACTGTAGCAAAATTGGCCATTAATTTCTTTCCCAAATTCAGGGCAGGGGCAGACCCGTGATCATTTTGAATTTGTTTTAACACCTGAGGAACCAAAAGAGATGATGTACCATGTGTTATGGTATAACATGGAGCAAAAACGGTACCCCGTGTAGCACAGTCCTCAAGAGAGGGCACCTACCCAAATGGAAAGCATATTTTGAGAATTCTGGTTTTATCTTAGGGTCAAGAATGGAAAAACAATGCTTCCAACTGATTTGGCTTTTGTGCAATCCAGAACAGAATTTCCTCACACCTGGCGAAACTTTAGTCATAATTGCATTGATAAATACCGGGTTTATCCCTGTAGTAGCCAATTGGTGTTGAACTGATGGAGCAGTCCTCGCTGGGGCAGTATTTAATGTTCGCTTTACAAACTGTACTAGGCCTCTGTAGATTCTTACTAAATTATTATATAATGGGCATAGGTCTGTTGCCTGTAAGTTTTGTATTTTTAGATATAGTGTGCATGTAGCCAAAACTGGTCATGAGGCCCCGTCATTAATGAGGGGGCCCAATCTAACGCGCTCAACTACATGTGAAAGGGCGCTTCACAACCAATTTTGATGTTCCTGGTATGTTAATGGTATTGCTACATAATTGTTTGCTCTGTACTGTGGTGTTTGGTTGGACACCATGTATATGTGAAATGTATTTGTATTGTCACTGACCGCAGGAAAACTGACCCATGAGTAAAATGCTTCAGTTCTGTATGCATCGTGTGCTTCAACCATGAACGTAGCACCCCCATTCTGTAGCCCATTTGCTACTAAATGTTAAGTGACAGCATGTCTACAATTTACTGGAATTACCACTGGTTGTGCAATTGTTAAACAGAGTTCAGCAATAGAAACACCAAATGGAGTATCCTTTTAAAGTTCAAGCTTGAACAACCTACAGACTAATATAGGTGCTACCTATATAGCTGAAGAAGATTTTCCCTAACATGACAGCCGTCTCCGTATAAAAAGGTATATAAGGCACCTTTGGCATACGAGAGAGAGAGAACTACTCGGGAGATATGTTCAAAAAGTACCTAACCTTGATACATTGGTGGCACCATGTTATGCGGTTCTCATTTTGATAATAGGACTCCGTGTTTAGGACGGCAGCAACTCCGAGCATGGGAGACTGAGTGCACCCTATGCCGTTTGGTAGCTGTCGGCCTAAATTCTGTCTAGCTCACAGTGCCTTACCCTGACCAGGTGATCACAGCAACCTTAACATGACACTCTGACTTCTCAGGGAAGTCATGGAAAAAGATTGTCCCCTTTTTGTTCAGTTACTCACGCATGCCAATTTGAAACACAAACTGCAAGATGGATTTCAGTGTCTATATTAAGGTAATTGCGTTTGAGTAATAATTAGGCACCTGCAACAGAGCACAAGTAACCACCATGACAGCAAGAGTGAAGAAGATAAACAACCCCACCAAATTGCGTGTTTCTGGAGGGTCTGAGAGCATAGTGATTTTAACCCTCTGCCTGGCCCGACCTATGGGATTTGCCCCATTCCATACCTGAATGGGATCACAGGGGTCTGCCTGTGATGCAGATGACCATCCCCTCAGAAGTCTGAGATATCTGCACCAACGAAGCTGTCGGTCGAAAGGAAAGGGTGTCAAGATGGTCATCACCGGAATGCCCTCTACCCCCTTTGGGCCAAAGTGTAGTTTATAAAATGACCCATGTCTTGTTTAGGCAGCAGCTCTGATGTAATGCTGTGTCTCGGAGATAGAAGCTGGCTCCTGGGCTGGCAAATACAATTTAGCATATCATGTCCTGTGCATTCCAGCCTTGGACAAGGAGTACAGATTATAGGTAGTTCAAGGTTGATGAAACCTGCAGTGTGAACTCTGCCTTCTGAGAAAAAGCAGCTGATAAAATATATAAAAGCAAATGCTAAAAGCAGGCTTGATAAGATAGGCATAAAATGCGGTATAACGTAAAATAAGTCACAAACCGTGAAACTAAGCTAAGCCATGGGTGCCCAACCTGGGCTCTAAAAGGGCATTATGACAATAGTTGGTCTTCAACAAAAGGGGAAATGGCACTTAAAACATTGGAAAACAATGGGCCCCTTGTGATAAAACCAGTTCCCAAGGGCTGGGCAGTTGGTTTCATGAATGTATGGTGAGGTGCGCAAACACCCCCATCAAACACATACAGTTTTGAGTTCATTGAGGATGACCCAATGACAAGACTAAAAATCACTATTAACAGCATGATGGAAGAAGCACTGGAACTATGATTGATTACATGGAAACAAAGCCAAGTTCCTTATACTAAGGAACCATATATAGCATGATTTTTTTACACTCCAAAAAATGCACAAATGGGGGTTTCTCCCGTTGGGTAGGCCCAGAGTGTCGGGAATAAATTCAGTTTTGGAATCAATGTCACAAATCTGGGATTGGTTCCTTAGACCTCTGACAGCAAAGATACCATCTTACCCGAAGGACGTAAATGATGTTTTGTGTCTACTTTGAGGATTTACCATCAACCCTGATGCAACCTGTTTATCACTATGGATATAGAGGCATTATGTACAAGTATTCCTCTGGAACACACTCTAGAGTTTGTTGAGTCTATTTTAAGGATTACCTACTGGCATTCCATAACTCCACTACACTTTGTAATGGATTGTGTAAGAATGGTGTGCACTGAGAACTTCTTTGAGTACAATGAAACTTTGTACCATCAAATCAAAAGCACATCCATGGGTAGCACTTGTGCCCCAATTCTGTCCTGTCTGTACGATCACCAGTTTGAGTGTTATTTCATATATACAGGCAGTTACCCATATTTAGGGATCAGACCATACTATTGCGAAGATTCAGACGATACCCTGATTGTCTTAATTGGGGGTACTAACATCACCCTAGAGTTTGTTCAGGGGATCAATGAATGCAACTCTTACTTAAAATTAATCTAGTTTGAGTACGGATAGAGCCAGTTTCTAGACCTAGATATAAAAATCAAGGACAGAAGTTTCACAACAAAGGTGTCTGAAAATCCCACAGATAAAAACTTCCTCCCCTGCTTTGACAGTTTCCACCCAAGATCACACTAGGAAAATCTGCCATTTGGGCAATAGCTGTACCTCCATAGACATCCAAAGATTTGATCCCTATACTATAGGAAAGCCCAGAAGAGGGTACGCAACAGTAGGGAACCTCTTGTTGAGAGCCATCCTAGGCCAGAATCTATCTGAGATACTAACCTGCATCACCACCTACTCAACAGTTTCCAGTACTGTGCAAACAATTACTTTAAGACATTGGCATGTTTTAGGTAACAGAGAACACCTGGATGCCACTCTTTTTTTCTTTTAAACTGGGTGGGAGAACTTAGGATAAACTCTTACTTGTAAAAATAACTCCACCCATACCAACAGCCCGAAATACCCTTTGGGGCTTACCACCAGTCATGGGACACAGCCCACGTGGTATATGCTCTGTATGTCAGTTTACTAGCCACTAGGGAAGTAGACATTGGCACAGACCATCCATGGATTATAAAAAGTCACACTAACTGTAACAGAAAGAATGTGATCTATGTGATCAAATGCCCATGTGAGTGCAGATACAAAGGAATAACGTCTCGTAAGGTGAGCATTAGGATTAATAAGCACCGGAGCAAAATCTGATGTTAGAAAATGCAAGCAAAATGACAAACTACTACTGAAATAACCGATTCAGTAAATAACCTTAGGTGGGTGATTCTTGAGAAGGTAACACCCAACTTGAAAAATAGCACATTACAAACGTTCCTTGATAAAGAACACTGATGGGTGTATCACTTATGGACCCACATATAAGGTTTAATCGATGAGATCTCATGGCTTCAGATAAAACAAGGATGATTCCGACTTAATTAATGATTACAACAAAACAACAAACACCCAGTTTTATGCTACATAGGCTATTCAGTGGATTAGGTGACAGAGTTTAGATATTGCATCATTTTTGCAAACTGTGGGTTTAGAGCAGGGATCATGCAGTGGGGCACAGACTATGGGGGTCATTTTGACCCCAGTGGTCGGTGATAATTTGGCGGTAGTACCGGTAATAGGCTGGCGGTACATATCGCCACATTATGACATTGGCGAGTTGGCTGAAGCCAACCCACCAATTTACCACTCCAACCGCCATGGCAGTAGCAGCCGCCGGGCTGGAGATAAGAACCTCCAGCCCGGTGGCCGCTATTGTACTGTCTTAGGCTTTTTAGCCTTGCCTACCGCCATGGTTTCAGTGGCGTTCGTAATGGCACGAAAACCATAGTGGTAGGCCCTATCAGTGACAGAGAATGCCTGCCCTGTCACTGATAGGAAGCCACCTCCGTCCCCAAACACTCCCCAGACACCCCCCCATCTCCCCTCCATCCACACCCCCTTCCAATCCCCCACCCCCTCAATACACACCCCACTTCCAATCCCCCACCCCTCCATACACACACACATGCAGACACACACTCACTCACACAGGCATACATGCATGCATCCATTCATTCATGCACACATCCGTACCACATTCACACTGACAGGCAGACACGCATTCACATATCCATTCATTCACGCATACTCACACATGCATACACGCATGCAATCAACATTACACACACATTCACATTCGCACACACACTGACACATTCATGCACTCGCCCCCCCACTCCACCCCCTTCCCCTGTCGGAAACCCATCTTACTTGGATCCAGTGGGTCTTCTGTCAGGGGACGGGATGGGGCGCTTCTACCGCCAGCAGTACCCGCCAGCAGAACACCACCAGGCCGTATTTGTCATAACACGGCTGGCGGCGCTCTACTGGCGTGGCGCTGCTGGTAGTAGTAGTGCCACCTGAACACCATCCACCAGCATGGCCTCAGGCGGATTTCCACCCTTCTTGTGGTGGAAATCCGGCTGTGGTCATTATTTGGCGGATGACTGTTAGCCGCACCGATGAGCTTTTGGCGGCTGTCGCAGTGGCGGTAGGCAGCACTTACCGCCAATATCAAAATGAGGGCCTATATCTATCTATCTATCTATCTATCTATCTATCTATCTATCTATCTATCTATCCATCTATCTCATGAAAAAACAAAGGCTACCAAAAAGTTGTAGTTGGGAAAACTTTATATATTCTTTCCTTACAAACCATACTTAAACTACAGCAACATTAGAAATTCTAAAGTTATAGTTATAACTTTAATTTACAATTTACACACCACCTTTACATTACTATGTCACTCACCTACGTACACAGCGTTACTTATAACTTACATTTTAACTTAACCCACCACCTTGAAATTACTATGTCACACAGCTTCGTACAGTGTTCTCACCTCACTCATACTACATTAATCATGCCTTCTCAATGCACTGGTTATACCCTTACATGTGATATTACATATGCCATCTAAAACATAGCTTTGTTAACACTTATGATGTTCAAGTGACATGATTTTTCAGAACACAGTGCATGGTAGTGTTGTGGTAGAGTGCATGGTAGAGTCTAATACATACCTAATACTTACCTATATTTAAGGCACTAAGGGGCAGATGTACGTAGATGCAGTTTTGCATTTCCTAAATAGGGAATTCATAGAAATCGCTATTTAGGACATGCAAAATGCTATGTACCAATATACCAATTTCCTAATAGCGAATCCTACAAAGTAGGAATCGCTGTTGGGAAATCGATGTTAAGAAATCCCGTTGCATTTTTAGTCGACGGGCCGGTTTTGCATTTCTTAAATAGCGATTTCTCATTAAGACATTGCTTTTTAGGAAATGCAAAGCCAGGAATGGCAAAGAGCGAAAGGCTTTCCCTTGGTGCACCCCAAAAATAGGGGTGCACCCGTAGAGCACACGTATGCCTAAGGGGCAAGTGTGGGCTCTATTGTATTTAAAAAAATAAAATAAAAAATAAGCACCTTGGGGTGCTTTTTTTTAAATGACACCTGGATACCACCGACTTCATGTCTGTGGTAATTGCATCTCCTAAATGCCCAAGTCACATTTAGGAAATGCTTTGTACTTCAGAATAGGAATTTCAAAAAGGAAATCCCTATTTGCGATTTCCTGTTCCAGGGTAGAAATTGCAATTTGTGTTTTCTGAATAGCCTTTGTACATAAGAAAAGGCAGTTTTGCATTTCGTAATGGCCTGAGATACCAATTCGGACCATTAAATGATGCAAAAGGGCTTTGTACTTATGACCCTAAGCTAGAACACCGACAAAGTGGCCTTGAAACAACATGGATGCTTGCAATTTTTGTAAAGACAGTCATTATCCAATATGAAAATGGCCCTCATTACAACATTGGTGGTATATACCGCCTACCGCCACAGCGACGGCCGCCAAAAGACTATTGCTGCGGCTACCCTCCGTCCGCCCAATTATGACCGTAGCTGGAATTCCGCCAGAAGGATGGCAGAAATCTTGCTGCGGCCATGGTGACGGATGGTGGTAAGCTGGCGCTGCTGCTGCTGGCAGCAGCGCCACCCCAGTAAACCGCCACAGAACGTATCATTACACATGATACAGCCGGCTGGCGTTTTTCTGCTGGCGGATGATGTTGCTGGCAGCAGCGCCCCATCCTGTCTCCTGCTACAGGACCCTCTGAAATCTGGTAAGATGGGTGCTCTGACGGGGGCGGAGGCTGGTGGGTGTTGTGTGTGTGTGGGGATGTGTGTATGTCTGTGCGGGGGTGTGTGTGTGTATGTCTGTGCGTGTATGCGGGTGTTTGATGCGTGTTGTCCGTGTATGGATGTGTGAGTGTGTGTACGTTGTGTGCATGTATGTATGTCAGTGTGTGTGGATGTGTGTGTGAATGTATGCATGCATGGATGAATGTGGGTATGAGTGTGTATATGCGTGTGTTCGTAAAGGTGCGTGTATGTCGAGGGGGCTGGAGTAGGGTGGTGGGGTGGCAACCTGGTGATGGGGAGGGGGGCTGGGAAGACCCCTATCAGTGACAGGGAAGGAATTCCATGTCACTGATAGTGCCTACCGCCATGGTGGTAGGGAAGCCACGAAAACCATGACAGTAGGCAGGGTCATAATCCCGTGGGCGGGCTAGTGACGGGCGCCTGGCTGGAGACTGAAGTCTCCAGCCCGGCGGTCGTTACCGCCGTGGCAGACGGTGTGGTACATTTTCAGTTTTGCTTGAGCTAAACCACCAATGTCATATTATGGGGGAAGTACCGCCAGCCTGTTGACAGTACTTTTTTCCATTTTACCGCCGTCAGCCAGGGTTGTAATGAGGACCAATGACTTTACATCGCTATGTACTGACGTACTACCCTGATACTAACGTACTAACAGATATCACTAAGTTTAAAATGCTAATTAAAAATACTTATCCTTTTTAGCTGCAACCACAAAAATAATCATTAGCACTGTTAGAAACTAGGCATCAAGTCTGTGTGTATGTGGGTGGTGTTCCTAACATTAGACTCCAAATTGCTGCCACCACTGTACTCCACCTGCAATGCCGGTGAGTCCAGAACTCTACAACTATACACAAGGGTCAGCTTCCTTTCCTGAAAGGTAAGCTTTACCCTGGTGAAGGCCCTTTCAGCTTCCGCATCCTCTCCTACGCTAAGGCCTTCTTGGCCTCTAGCCTTATCTCCTCCACTGCCAGCTGCGCCAGGTGCAACTTCAGGTCCCTCTCAGCCTGTCTCTCTGAGCTCTAGGGTACAGGGTATGGGAAGTATGGTTATGGGAGGTAACATATTAGACTCAGTAAGGAACTCCCTATCTGAGGGATCTTCCCTCCATTTATTTCCCTTCTCCTCATCTTCCTCAGGGTCACTGCCCTCTGGGGGTATGGGTTGGGATCCCTCCCACACAGAGTCCCCACTCTTTCTGAAGTCTTCCTCAGGCTCTCTCTTAGAACCACCACCCTTCTGGTACTCTTTCTGCTCTGCTTCCCAGAGTGCCTCTTCAAAAGCAAGCAGGATTCTCCAAAGGACACATTTTTCAGAGTCCTCATCCACAGTTAGGCCCCTCTCCCTGCAGAAAATCTTTAACTCGTCCAAATTGTACACCAATAGGTTGTCTAGGCCAAAAGTAGATTCCATTTTGTTCAGACACAAAACACAGGTGTAAACAATAAGAGTCCCAAGTTCGAGAAAATAAGGTAGGGGTAAAGAATAAAAATTACTAATGAGAGAGAACAGGAGAAAATGAACAACACATAATCTAAGTGCAGATTTTGTAGTGCAAAAATGAGTCGCTGAGGTATTATGCAAACGCAAGTCCTATTCTCACTGATGAGCACCAGTGTTAGAATTGGGGTTTCTGGTTGGCTAAGGTATGCACCTAAGCCAGGCAGAATCCACCACTCTAGTCAGGGCAAGTAGGTTACACACCAAGGATAACCTGTGCTTAACTCATGGTAGCTGGGCACAAAAGTAGTCCGGCTTATCCCCAGAGGTCATGTGTAAAGTGTTTGTGCAACACACTCTCACCATTGACATAATAAATACACCATAAAAGAGTCTCCACACAGAGTTAATTGGAAATATATAGCATATATTATACATAGCACATATACCACAACAACATTATTCATAAGTATTGTGCACATGTATGCTGTCACTCATAAAGTACTAATTATCCTCACCAAGGTATAGCAAAATGAAACAGCTCTGTAAATAGGTTGCGCCGTAGCTGTAACAGTTTAGGAACAAGAAGGTACATGAATCATCACATTAGTGCAGATAATATAACCTTGGTTGGGGCAAGATACATGAGGCACCATGGATCACCAAACATCCCCCCAAAACATGGGGAGTAGTGCACTTGCACTTGTATTAGGCCTTATACAGTAATTGGTGGAGGATTCCTTTAGAAATGAGCCAGCCGCGTAGAGCGCAAAGGCACTGGCGCTTCTATTACGAAAAATGTGGTACCTTACTAGCGGTCCTAATGACAATCCCCTCGTCCTTTTCTGGGGCCATCCCACGGGCTACCTCACAGAGACAGGAACTGAACAAGTGCCCCCAAGCTAAGTCATAAAAGAGGGGGGTGAAAGGGGGCCCCTACACTGTAGAAATATGGCAGGGAAACCTACCCCCGTGCACAGTATTACTCATACAGTGATGCCCGAGTACACGGTACTGCTCCAGTTGCACAGCTCCCTTTCAATAAGTCAGGCCACTTGCAAAGGAGCACGGGAGGGTGACCTTTCCTGGGAATACAGGGAAGCTATGATTGCCCCAGGCACTCCGTGCGACAGTGCAGCTTCTCCATGGAGCCCCAACTTGGAGAGGGAGCCGCCTGCTCCTTACCTTGCATGTTCTTCCTGCAGTCAGGACGGCTGTAGTGCCTGCCTGGCCGGGCCAGAGTTGCAGCATATGGTGGTCTCCTCCCTCCTTTAAAGGATTGGCTACAACACGGAACGATGTCTCCACCGATGGAAACCCCAGCAGCTCGTGGAGTTCTTAGCGTTACGAGGCAATGCAGAGCTTCCCCAAGACAGGATTTTCCTGTGATGGGACTAGTAAGCAAAAGGGACGCTTCGCACCAGGTACATGGTGGAAAAAACAAAAGCGCTCCTCTTGTACTGGGCGTAATAATAGAGGGAGATGAAGCAATTCTTACATACTAAAAGGCACCAGTCAAAGTGACAACATCACACGCTCACCATGTGTATGAGGAGGTGAGAAGGGTAAGCGTTCACCATGCGTTGGCTATAACAACAAAAAAAAGAAAAAAGAAAAATGAAGGGACAGTAAAAAGTGCTTATTAAGTGGTAGTGTTGAAACTAAGTGAAAATATGAAGCGCTAACCATGTGCTAGACAGGAGTGGGCCAGGGGGCAGGAAAACAGTGCCCTTTCAGTGCTGGGCTTTCTGTGAGGCACAACAGGGACAGGCAGACCAGCTCAGCTAGATGGGTGGTGGTTCCTCCTGGCAGTCTTGGTAGTGCCTGGGTCATTCAAAGTCAGGGAGCAGCTGTCATCAAGCAGAAAAGCAATCCAGTGAGTCCTTTATGCCTCCTAACAGGCAGCAGGGCAACAGCAGAAGAGCAGTCCAGAAGAGTCCTTTTGCAGTGCAGCAGTCCTTCTGGGAAAGGTTCAGTCCCAGTTCCCAAAAGTGCTCTAAAACCATGGGGTCAGAGCCCCTGTACTTATACTCAAAAATGCTTTTGTTCAGGAGGTGACTTCAAAGGGACTCTTTCAAGTGAAGCACAGCACCCTTTCAAACCAGCCCTGTCTCAGATGTCAGTAGGGGTTATCAGCCCATTGTGTGAGGGCACAGCACAGCCTTTTCACATGTAAGGTGTGAAGGACCCTCCCTCTCCCCAGCCCTGGAAGACTACCAGTATGCAGATGCCTCTTCTGTCACACCCAGCCCCTCCTGTGTGATAGCTGTATGGAAAGTATGCACCAATGGTAGCTGTCACTCTTCCCCAGATGTGGATTGGAGTCAGGCTGCAAAGCACTAGAGTTATAAGCACAGACAAAAGCCCACTTTCAAAAAGTAAGTAAACACAAATGATGTACGGAATGCAGAACAAATCAAACATTCACCTCCAGTCACAGATCTGGGTTTAATCTATCAATTCTTTTGCTCACCACGCCACCCCACCCCAGTTTGGACCCAGGCATTTGCAAATCAGTCTTGACCCTGTTCCCCATGGGAACAATCCAGCCCGAAGTTCCAGGCCAGGTCCTCCCTGGACTGGAAACAAGCATTCTGGAACCAGTTTCGGGGTATCACCCCTTATCAGCCAAGCTAGCATGAATTCAGTGGCATAGTGAGCCCTGGACCCCAGTTCGGGCATACTTAGTGCACTTAGGGTGACTAAAGCAAACAAACACAAATGTTGTACGGAATGCGGAACAAGTCAAACATTCACCCCCCAGTCACAGATCTGGGTTTATTCCATCAATTCTTTTGCTCATCACACCCCCCAGGTTTGGACCCAGCCATATGCAAATCAGCCTTGACCCTGTTCCGGTCCAGGGAAGACCTGGTGTTGCAGTTCGGGCTGGACTGCCAATACTTCCTTGTTGAAGTGTTGGCAGCCAACCAGATCTCTGCACAAGATCAGGAGTATTTGAAAATTTGTTGTGACTCTAAATATACCAATCTGGGTTCTCTTGAATTTCTTGAAAACTACTGAACAGATTTTACAAAAAGGGTACTTTCTGGACCAAGAGCTACCATTCTGCCAAATCTGGTAATTTCTTCCAGCAATTCGGGCTGTAGTTGTATCTAAAATCTCTACAAGGATTAACCTGGGAAATGCATTCCACCCCCCTTTTTCTCAGCCCACGCTTGAAGGATCACCCTGAAACTTTCTATGCACAACAAGACCCAGGGGAGACGTTTTTTGGGAAAATTTCATGAAGATTTGTCAAACGGCACCAAACATAGAGCCAAGTCAAAAAATGCTATTGCTATGGAAACTAGATCCTAACTATAACTAACTGGCAGTAGGTATTCTATATATATATGTATGTGTGTGTGTGTGTGTATATATATATATATATATGTTTGAGGGCATGTGTAGCTGCAGATACACATGCTGTGCATATATTCCCATCTAGTGTTGGGCTCGGAGTGTTACAAGTTATTTTTCTTCGAAGAAGCTTTTCTCGAGTCACGAGATCGAGTGACTCTTCCTCTCTGTGATAGTGCGCATAGGTATTCAGTCCTTTGTTAGATTGTTTTCTTTCCGCCGTCTGGTTCAGACTTGTTCCCTCTCACTCCAGTTAGTTTTTGGTTTGGTACTATCTGAACTTCGCTTTCTTTTTCCTCAACGTCAGTATCGTTTTCAAAAGCGTTTCTGACTACACTCGATACGATTGTTGTGTTGCAATCGATTAAACGCCCTTTCGGGTGCCCGTGCCTTCTCGGGCCTACTTCGTCACAGGGTCATGGATTGAACTCCATTTCGATTCTGTCCTCGGTAGAACACCAAGTTCCCCCACACCGACCAGCATTCGGTGTGCAACCTCTGCCTTTTTCCCACCACAAAGAAGAGACCTGTGAGGCGTGTTGGTCCTTTTCGATCAATGAAGACCTTACGGGATCGAAGAGCAAGATGGTTAGAGATGGCGTCGAAGTCCATGGAACAAACACCTGACATCTTTGGTGAGGTACAGGCACAGACTGCAGTCTCCATCCGAGACTCTGACTGCAACCGAGATTCAGATGAGGACAGCCACATACTCCCTGCGGCGTAGCACGTGAGTACACCAGCCCCTTCCCATCAGAAACAAACTAAAACATCACAGAAGGCCTTGGGTCTACCACTGCTTGCTGGCCATGGTTCGACCCGAAAACAACAGATTGTCAACCGACCCCCGGGTTTGGCGCCGAAAAAGGCAAAGACTCACGCCCACAAACAGACTGTCACGCCTGTTTCGACATTGAGTCGAAAGATGGAGGCTTCCACTTTGGAACCAAGACGGCTTCGTACATCGGAGCCGAAACATTCACGCTCCTTTTCGGAGTCGAAAAAACTTTCCCCTACCGATCAGACCACTTTCTCGGGCTGTATAAAGCATGCTGCCACCAAGTTTTCGGAGCATTCATTTGTGGGTATCAAACAGGTTTCATCTTCAGAACAAGAAGCAGATGAAACAGACATTAGACCCATTCTTGAGGTCAGGGAACAAAAACAAAGGAGGATTCAAATCCAGAAAGAGACTGGAAAGATTATTGCCCCTCCTCCTCCAGTTACAAAGAGGAAACTAGCATTCCAAGAAAGCTTGGAAACTGACCCTTCACCAGCGAAGATCTTTAAACATAAAGAGAAGCCAAAGACTGTACAGCTTTCTCCACTGCATTCGTCTTATCTTCCCTCTTCTCTACCACCTCATACTCCACCTCCACCAACACAATTTCATGCTTCTTCACATGGGGACTAAATGGGTGATGGTAGTCACAGCATGGGTCCATTGGGTGTGTATATATATATATATATATATATATATATAACTGACCCAGTCCTGTCCAATGATTCTGATTTGTATCCCACAAGACCGTCTCCACCTGAGGATACCACAGCCTATAATCAGGTCATTTCCAGAGCAGCTACCTATCACAGTGTACAGATGCACTCTGAGCCGATGTAGGAAAGTACCATCTTGCCTGGCATGTTACCCCCATATTTCACTGTATATATGTTGTTTTAGTCTGTGTGTCACTGGGACCCTGCCAGGCAGGGCCCCAGTGCTCATAAGTATGTGCCCTGTATGTGTTCCCTGTGTGATGACTAACTGTCTCACTGAGGCTCTGCTAACCAGAACCTCAGTGGTTATGCTCTCTCTGCTTTCCAAATTGTCACTAACCGGCTAGTGACCAATTTCACCAATTCACACTGGCATACTGGAACACCCTTATAATCCCCTAGTATATGGTACTGAGGTACCAGGGTATTGGGGTTCCAGGAGATCCCTATGGGCTGCAGCATTTCTTTTGCCACCCATAGGGAGATCTGACTATTCTTACACAGGCCTGCCAGTGCAGCCTGAGTGAAATAACGTCCACGTTATTTCACAGCCATTTACCACTGCACTTAAGTAACTTATAAGTCACCTATATGCCTAACCTTCACCTGGTGACGGTTGGGTGCAAAGTTACTTAGTGTGTGGGCACCCTGGCACTTTACCAAGGTGCCCCCACATTGTTCAGGGCAAATTCCCCGGACTTTGTGAGTGCGGGGACACCATTACACGCCTACACTATACATAGGTCACAACCTATGTATAGCGTCACAATGGTAACTCTGAACATGGCCATTTAACATGTCTAAGATCATGGAATTGTCACCACAATGCCATTCTGGCATTGGGAAGACAATTCCATGATCCCCCGGGTCTCTAGTCGAGAACCCGGGTACTGCCAAACTGCCTTTCCGGGGTCTCCACTGCCGCTGCTGCTGCTGCCAACCCCTCATACAGGTTTCTGCCCTCCTGGGGTCCAGGCAGCCTTGGCCCAGGAAGGCAGAACAAAGGATTTCCTCTGAGAGAGGGTGTGACACCCTCTCCCTTTGGAAATAGGTGTGATGGCTGGGGAGGAGTAGCCTCCCCCAGCCTCTGGAAATGCTTTGATGGGCACAGATGCTGCCCATCTCTGCATAAGCCAGTCTACACCGGTTTAGGGATCCCCCAGCCCTGTTCTGGTGCGAAACTGGACAAAGGAAAGGGGAGTGACCACTCCCCTGACCTGCACATCCCAGGGAAGGTGCCCAGAGCTCCTCCAGTGTGCCCCAGACCTCTGCCCTCTTGGAAACAGAGGTGTTGCTGGCACACTGGACTGCTCTGAGTGGCCAGTGCCAGCAGGTGACATCAGAGACTCCTTCTGATAGGCTCTTACCTCTCTTACTAGCCTATCCTCCTTCCTAGGTAGCCAAACCTCCTTTTCTGGCTATTTAGGGTCTCTGCTTTGGGGAATTCTTCAGATACCGAATGCAAGAGCTCACCAGAGTTCCTCTGCATCTCCTTCTTCACCTTCTGCCAAAGGATCGACCGCTGACTGCTCAGGATGCCTGCAAAACCGCAACAAAGTAGCCAGACAACTACTAGCAACCTTGTATTGCTTCATCCTGCCGGCTTTCTCGACTGTTTCCTGGTGGTGCACGCTCTGGGGGTAGCCTGCCTCCTTCTTGCACCCGGAGCTCTGAAGAAATCTCCTGTGGGTCGACTGAATCTTCCCCCTGCAACCGCAGGCAACAAAAGACTGCATCACCGGTCCTCTGGGTCCCCTCTCAGCACGATGAGCGTGGACACTGGAACTCAGCAACTCTGTCCAAGTGACTCCCATAGTCCAGTGACTCTTCAGTCCAAGTTTGGTGGAGGTAAGTCCTTGCCTCCCCACGCTAGACTGCATTGCTGGGTACCGCGTGATTTGCAGCTGCTCCGGCTCCTGTGCACTCTTCCAGGATTTCCTTTGTGCACAGCCAAGCCTGGGTCACCGACACTCTAACCTGCAGTGCACAACCTTCTGAGTTGTCCTCTGGCGTCGTGGGACTCCCTTTTCTGACTTCGGGTGAACTCTGGTTCACTCCTCTTCTAAGTGCCTGATCCGGTACTTCTGCAGGTGCTGCCTGCTTCTGTGAGGGCTCCCTGACTTGCTGGGCGCCCCCTCTGTCTCCTCATCCAAGTGGCAACATCCTGGTCCCTCCTGGGCCACAGCAGCATCCAAAAATCCTAACCGCAACCCTTGCAGCTAGCAATGCTTGTTTGCGGTCTTTCTGCGTGGGAACACCTCTGCAAGCTTCTTCACGACGTGGGACATCCATCCTCCAAAGGGGAAGTTCCTAGTCCTCTTCGTTCTTGCAAAACACCAAGCTTCTTCCATCCAGTGGCAGCTTCCTTGCACCCTCAGCTGGCATTTCCTGGGCTCCTGCCCACTCTCGACACTGTCGCGACTCTTGGACTTGGTCCCCTTGTCTTACAGGTACTCAGGTCCGGAAATCCACTGTTGTTGCATTGCTGGTGTTGGTTTTCCTTGCAGAATCCCCCTATCACCACTTCTGTCCTCTCTGGGGGTTGTAGGTGCACTTTACACCTACCTTACAGGGTCTTGGGGTGGGCTATTTTTCTAACCCTCACTGTTTTCTTACAGTCCCAGCGACCCTCTACAAGTTCACATAGGTTTGGGGTCCATTTGTGGTTCGCATTCCACTTTTGGAGTATATGGTTTGTGTTGCCCCTATACCCATGTGCTCCTATTGCAATCTATTGTAACCTTACCCTGCTTGCATTACTTCCTTTTGCTATTACTGCATAATTTTGGTATTGTGTACATATATCTTGTGTATATTTGGCATCCTCATACTGAGGGTACTCACTGAGATACTTTTGGCATATTGTCATAAAAATAAAGTACCTTTATTTTTAGTATATTGTGTATTGTGTTTTCTTATGATATTGTGCATATGACACCCGTGGTATAGTAGGAGCTTTACATGTCTCCTAGTTCAGCCTAAGCTGCTCTGCTATAGCTACCTTCTATCAGCCTAAGCTGCTAGAAACACCTCTTCTACACTAATAAGGGATAACTGGACCTGGCACAAGGTGTAAGTACCTCTGGTACCCACTACAAGCCAGGCCAGCCTCCTACAGCTGATAGAAGAGGATTTTCTATTTAACACTCTTTCCTCAACTCCCAAATGATATCAGTGTTTGTCAATGTTACTGGGTATGTTAAAACATGCCAATTACATTTTCAAAGAACCAGTAAAGGCTAGGATATTAACACCTGGAATAGACAAAAAATATAAAGTGGCACCAACTGATCCAGTCTTTATTTCACAGCAAATACCACCAGATTCTATTGTGGTCAGTGCAGCCAGGAAACGGGCAAATAGTCAGCCCACAGGGGATGCTCCTCCCCCTGATAAAGAGAGCCGCAAATTTGATGCAGCTGGCAAAAGAGTAGCAACCCCGGCTGCAAATCAGTGGAGAATTGCTAACTCCCAAGCTCTTTTAGCCAGGTATGATAGGGCTCATTGGGACGAGATGCAGGAGTTCCTTCAATATCTCCCAAAGGAACACCAGAAAAGAGTACAACAAGTAGAGGAAGAAGGACAAGCCATTGCTAATAATCAGATCCAATCAGCACTAGACGCGGCTGATAAAGCAGCTAGGGGAATAAACACTAGCTTCACCATTAGAAGACATGCTTTGTTGAGGTCCTCAGGCTTTAAGCCTGAAATACAACAAGCGGTCCTTAATATGCCTTTTAATAAACTGCAAAGTTTTGGACCAGAGGAGGATACAACCATTGACAAATTAAAAAAGGACTCTGAAACAGCAAAGGCCATGGGAGCCCTTTACACACCTTTTCGGGGCTCATTTCGCAAACCTCAGTTTAGAGGAGGGTTTAAGCCATAAACGTCAGAGGCCTCTATGTCCCAACAAAAACAGGGACAACAATGTTATCCCATATAAGAGGGGCTCTTATAGAGGACATACTTTCAGATCTAGAGGTAAATCCGCTGCCGCAAGAGCCTCTACCTCATCAAACCAGTGAAGTTCCCTGCATCCCCACACAGCATACATCTCCTGTGGGAGGAACAGTGCAGTACCTCCATCCTCACTGGCAACAAATTACAACAGATGAATGGGTACTGTCAACTATCTGCAATGGTTATTGCCTAGAACTTATCTCCACTCCACCAAACATTCGTCCCAGTTCACACAGGCTTTCTCTCGAACACATTGCTCTGTTAAAACAAGAGGTAGAATCTCTTCTACTCAAAGGTGCAATAGAGATGGTTCTCAACAGTCAGCAAGAGACAGGGATATATTCTTTATACTTCCTCATACCAAAAAAGGACGGCACTCTCAGACCTCTAAATCAATATATCCTGTCAGAGCATTTCCACATGGTCACTCTACAGGATGGCATTCCCTTGTTACAAAAACAAGACTACATGACCGCATTAGATCTAAAGGATGCTTACTTCCACATTCCTATATATCCAGCACACCACAAGTACTTGAGGTTTGTGATAGCAGGCAAGCACTATCAATTCATAGTACTACCCTTTGGAGTAACAGCACCAATGGTATTCACAAAATGTCTAGCAGTAGCTGCGGCATACCTCAGAAGACAGTACATACATGTCTTTCCATATCTGGACGACTGGCTAATAAAAGCCAGCACCATTCAAAACTGTCAACAGCACACACAATAGATATCCTACACAAATTAGGGTTCACAATCAATTACCAGCAATCTTACCTTCAGCCAGCACAAATTCAACCATAGCTAGGAGTAATTGTGAACACTCAGTCAGCATTAGCTTACCCAAATCAACAACGAATCCAAGCGTTTCACACTCTCATATCCCAATTACAAGTCAATCAAACCTATACAGTGAGGATTGTCACGAGACTATTGGGAATGATGGTATCATGCATAGCAATAGTGCCCAATGCACGTCTAAACATGAGACCACTGCAACAGCGTGTCTCGCAACAATTATCTCAAGCACAAGGTCAACTACAGGATCTAGTGTTGTTGGACCGCCAAACTTACAAATCTCTGCAATGGTGGAACCAAACCAACATATCCAAAGGGCAGCCATTTTAAGACCCTGTACCACATACCATAATTACCACTGATGCATCAATGACAGGTTTGGAAGCCCATTTCAACAAACTTTACAATACAGGGAGAATGGGACTCAGTCCAGCAAACTTACCACATAAACCACTTGGAATTGCTGGCAATGTTCTTAGCGATCAAAGCATTCCAACCACAAATCATACACAAAACAGTATTAATAAGGACAGACAACATGACAATGATGTATTATCTGAAAAAACAGGGGCGGACCTCTTAAGCAGGACGCAGCAACAAATACACAAATGAGAGATTCACCCACGAGTAATTCAATATTACTTTCACATGTGGGGAACACCAAACATAAACCTTTTCACAAGTGAAAACATAAAATGCCAAAACTTCGCGTCTAGATACCCACACCCTCAATCCACAGGCAATGCTTTATGGATCAGTTGGTCAAAGATATTTGCTTACACTTCCCTCCTCTTCCGTTAATTCAGTTTCTGTTCACCAAAATCTGTCACAAGTCCCTCACTATGATACTCATAGCTCCCACGTGGGCACGTCAACACTGGTACACAACACTATTGGATCTGTCTGTAGTACCACATTACAAGCTCCCAAACGGACCAGACCTATCGACTCAAAACAAGAGTTAGATCAGGCATCCCAATCCCAGTATACTCAACCTGGCGATTTGGCTCCTGAGGTCATAGAATTTGGATACCTGCATCTTCCATAGGAATGTATGGACATTCTAAAACAAGCATGTAAACCTACAACCAGGCAGTGCTACGCAAATAAATGGAAACATTTTGTATATTACTGCCAACCTAAAAACATTGATCCACTTAAAGCATCAGTACAGGTTATTGCATGTTATTTGCTTCATTTATAGAAAGCAAAGCTTGCATATTCCTCTATTAAAATTAATTTAACAGCAATATCACCCTACCTTCAAAATAGACAGCGTACATCTCAGTTTAGAATTTCTGTCATAAAAGCTTTTATGGAAGGTCTTAAAAGAGCTAATCCACCTACAACCCCACCAGCTCCTGCATGGAATCTTAACATTGTACTCGCACGGTTTATGGGTCCACCATTTGAACCCATGCACTCTTGCTCTCTTCAATTTCTCTCATGGTAGGTTGCTTTCCTGGCAGCAATTACTTCTTTAAGCAGAGTAAGTGAAATCCAAGCATTCACTTTAGAAGAAACTTTCTTCCAAGTACACAAACACAAAATAGTACTTAGAACAAATCCAAAATCGGTACCCAAAGTGGTTTCACCATTTCACATTAATCAGTCAGTGGAATTGAAGTCTTCTTTCCACAGCCAGATTCAGTTACTGAAAGAGCTCTCCACACTCTTGATCTCAAAAGAGCTCTCATGTATTATAAAGACAGAACGAAAAACTTTTAAAGAAATCTAAACAACCTTTTGTGGCTTTCCAACAGCCTCATAAGGGTAATCCTATTTCCAAACAAGGATTGGCCAGATAGATTGTAAAGTGTATTCAAACTTGCCATCTTAAAGCTAAAAGGCAACTATTAGTAACTTCTAAAACACATTCTATTAGAAAGAAAGAAGCTTCAATGGCATTCTTAGGAAATATACCAATGGCAGACATATGCAAAGCAGCCACATGGTCCACACCACGCACATTAACTAAACACTACTGTGTGGATGTGTTATCTCGATACCAAGCAAATGTTGGTCAAGCACTGCTTAAAACACTATTTCAAACTACTCCAAGTCCTACAGGCTAGCCACCGCTTATTTAGGAGAGGGACTGCTTTCAAGTCCATGCACAGCATGTGTATCTGCAGCTACATATGCCATTGAATGGAAAATGTCACTTACCCAGTGTACATCTGTTCGTGGCATATAGTGCTGCAGATTCACATGCACCCTCCCTCCTCCCCGGAAGGTTGTAACCATTGTAGTACTTTATTATATATATGTATATACATTGCATGGACATCTTCTTTACTTAGTATATAGTTATACATATACAATTCTTCAGTCCTTACTTCACCTTCCTGCGGGAAAACAATCTAACAAAGGACTCGATGCCCATGCGCACTATCACCAATAGGAGGAGTCACTTGATCTCGTTGCTCAAAAAAAGCTTCTTCGAAGAAAAACAACTTGTAACACTCTGAACCCAACACTAGATGGTGATGTATGCACAGCATGTGAATCTGCAGCGCTACATGCCACAAACAGATGTACACTGGGTAAGTGACATTATTTATATATATATATATATATATATATATATAGTGTCACTTCATGCAGCGTAACTTTTCCGCACCTGAGCACCGGTGGTGCCGGTATCAGACGCGCGCCACCGCGTCTAAATATTATCATTTGCTTTTTATTGTCAAAAAAAATTCGGCACTCCACAAACAAAAAGATTCTTAAAAGTCAATTTTATTGACACACAGAGGAATGCATTTCGGCATTTCTGCCTTTGTCTACCTAGCGGTCGCTATATTGGGCTTCCTTTTATACATCACATTATCAGTTCATCTCAGTGACATCAATCTTGTTTACTTTCTTATACATATCTACGGATTTGGCAATCTCTATAATCATCAAAACAATATTAGCAACTCTCACTCTGCCACAGGTGATTCCTTTTTTTTTTTTTTAAGTCATTGCATGGAGGGATAATTGCAGTAACTCTCTCTCTCTCTCTCTTCCCCCCCCCCCACCCTCATCCCATTATGGGATGGAAGAGTGAAAGTGACAGGACTGTGGGGGGAGCCTCAAGGCCCTATGGTCCTTGCTAGCTCCCCACGCCCTGTGGGAGCCAGTATTGCTCCTCCAAGCAGGGAGCTGCTTTTAATAGCAGCTCCTTGCTTGTGGGAGCAGTGTTTTCATCTGTCTTATATTTGCGTGCAGGGAAAACAGATGAAACATTTTCTTTCTGACAGCGGGAGCTGTTTGACATCTCCCGCTGTCAGAAACCAGACTTTGTTTGCTTTTGCTTGGTGAGGGCTGTCAGCTACCACCAAGCGAAAGCAAACAGCTATGTCCCGGGGGTGGGCACCAAACAAACATAGTATCAGCCGGCCCTAGGGGGTGGTGGTCCTCAGGGCTATCAATGGCTCCTCGAGGGAGGCCGCATGGCCTCCACCGAACATAGCCCCAGGGTGGTGGTGGTCCCCTGGGTAATGGGGGTCTGAAGTGGACCCCCTTCATTCTTTTGTTATAGCACTGAGAGGTGGAGTCCCAGGGGCACCAGGGGGTCGCACATCCCCACATCAAATTACTTTAATACCCTGGGGAGGTGGCAGTCCTTTGGGCAGTGGGGGGCTTGCGTGCTCCCCAGCATCAAATTACTTAAATGCTCCAGGGAAGTGGCAGTCCCCGGGGCAGCAGGGGGCTGGCAGCCCCCCGCACACGTAATGTTTTTAGACCCGGGAAGGTGGCAGTCCCCAGCTGTGGGGGGCTGGGAGCCCCCCACCTCACATTAAAATTAACAATGCTCCCAGTGATTTGGCCCACCCAGGGACTTCAGAATAAAAAAGCATGGGAGTCCGCGCTTCAGTTTTTTTGTTTTTAATTTTCACTGGATTTGCTGCGAATCACAGTTTAAAAAATGCTTTTTACCTCTGGTAGGGGTCCCTCAAGGCCCCCGTGGTCCTAACTGACTCCCCACATACTGTGGGAACTGGCATTGCTCCTCCAAGCAGGGAGCTGCTTTTAGTAGCAGCTCCCTGTTTGTGGGAGCAATGTTCATCTGTCTTCCCTGCACGCATATTCGCTTTCTGACAGTGGCAGCTGTTTGTCAGCTCCTGCTGTCAGAATCCGTATTTTGTTTGCTCTTGCTTTGTGGGGGCTGTCAGCTCCCTCCAAGTGAAAGCAAACTGCTATGCCCTGTGGGTGGGCACCCCTGGACATAGTTGGAGCCGGCCCTGGGGGGGTAGGAGTGTATAAGTGAATGAAAATGGCCAATATGGTAACACTGAGGCCTTAACCAGTGTTTGTACACTGCAGGAAGTGATATAAGCAGCACCTGGAGTCATATCGAAGTAAAGCAAAAAAGTCTCATTTTTGTTATAAGAAAATGGATGACCCGTGGACTTACAAAATGGCTCGGGAAGGCCCAAAACGGACCTTTTTGGATTGTTGCATCTTTTAACTGTTTGACTTCTTGAAATGAACCATTACTTTTGGGGCTTAAATAAGCATTTTCAGAGCCATTTACAAACTTTCGATGGACAAAAATGCATAGTTTTGAGATTTTGTAAAAGTTAATGAAACTGGCCCTTTTGGTAACACTGATGCCTTAAACAGTATTTATACAGTACAGGAAGTGATTTGAATAGGATTTGGAGTCATTTTTAATTCAAGCAAAAATTTCAGATTTTTGATGAGCAGCACCCGGCTCACCCCCTGCATCAAATTATCTTAAAGCACCAGGGAGGTGGTGGTCCCTGAGGCAGCGGGGGTTACATGCCCCCACATCAAATTACTTAAATGCCCCAGGGAGGTGGCTGTCCTCCCTGCGCATGCATATTGTTTTTAGCCCCGGGGAGGTGGCGATCCCGAGGGAGCGGAGGGCCGGGCAAACCCCACATTAAAATGAACAATGCCCCCAGTGACTTGACCCTCCAGGGGGCTTCAGAATAACGAAACGTGGGAGTGCTCACTTGTGTGTTTTTTTTTTTTTGTTTGTTTTTTTTATTTTCTGCTGTCAAGTACTGTGAAAATTAAAAATACATTATTTTGACTTGTTTTTGAGGGGGTGGGGGTGGGGGTGTCCCTCCAGGACCTCAACAACGGAGTTAAGGGGTCAGGGTGAATCTACTCTAGCTCCATTTGGGTTTTTTTGTTTTGTTTTTTTTCAACATGGCTGCCAACACTTCCTTGTTGATTTGTTGGCAGCCAATCCGATCGCAGCACAAGATCGGAAGGGGTTGGGAATCCTTCACGTCCCTATATATACAAATTTGGCTTTACGTTAATTTCTCTAACTCAATTGAACGGATTTACACCAAATAACAAAAAGGCCTTTTTCTGGACCAAGAGCTACCTTTCTGCCAAATTGGGTGTAATTTCGTCCTGTGATTTTGGCGCCACCACTGTTCAAAATTCCTATGGAAAAATGAATGGGGAAACAGAGTGATGAGGCCCCCCCTTTATCTCGGCCCCCGCTTGAGGGATCACCCCGAAACCTTCCAGACAACAGCTGAAGTGAGCGGAAAAGTTTTTGGGAAAATTTTTGTGTAGATATGTCAACTGGCCCAAAGATATAGGCAAATCAAAAAATGTTTTTTTTTTTTTATACAATCTAGAGGTTCTAACTATAACTATTTAGTGGCGACCACCACTGGGTTGTGTGTGTGTGTGTGTGTGTGTGTGTGTGTGTGTGTGTCTATATATATATATATATATATATATATATAAATAAATTACCCATTGGTGGGTAGTTAAAGTTAGGACCTAATTTCTAAATAAAAAGCATTTTTTTTACTTGCCTGTATCTTTGGTGCCGCTTGACGAAACTTCAACAACTTTCCAAAAACAATTGCCAGTCCCGTCAGCTGCTGCCTGGAAAGTTTTGTTCTGGGGGACTGAGGAAAAAAAGGGTGTTTCAAAACACGTTTAGTTTTCATTACTTTTTCCATAGGGATTTTAAACAGCGATAGCACAAAAACTACTGTGCGGAATTTCACCAAATTTGGCCGGAAGGTAGGTCCTGGTCAAGAAAGAGTGCTTTTTTCATTTTGGTGTAATTCTGTTGAGTAGTTTTTGAGAAATTGAGGGGAAAACAAATTTGTATATCTAGGAAAGCGAAGGATCCGCAGCACCTCCTGATCTCGTGCAGAGATCCGATTGGCTGATAACACTTCAACAACAGAAGTCGTTGAAGTAGTGTTAGCTATCTTGGGACTCAGCTTCAGCCGAATCTCCCCCCTCCCCCTCCCCCCCTAAAGTAAAAAAAAAAAAAAAAAAAAGGGTCCAGGGTACGAAAACCTTGACCCCCCCTAGCTCTGGTGGGCATTTTTCATTTCATGAGCAGAGACTGTGGCTCCAATCGTAATTTTGTGTTTATAAACGAAGCACGGTCTGCCACGCTTCGTTAGTCTAATGCCAAGTCCCAGGTGCTTTTTTTTTATTAAAAAAAAGGGGGAGGGGCTTCCTGGACCCCTTCCGATGCCCCGGCTATCACCACCCCCTGGGGCTTATTGTTTTGTATGCCGGGGGGGGGGGGGTGTTGTGCGTCCCCATTCCCACCTCCACCCGCCACTCCCGCTGCCCTTGAGACCATCGCCTCCCCAGGGCTTTCATGTAATATGCTGGGGTGTCTGGTCCCCTCCGGCTGCCCCAGGGACAACCACCTCTCCCGGGGGGTTGTGCTAGTATTACATGGGACCTGTGCCCCCCTGTGCTCCGAGGACCACCACGCCTGGGGCAAAATGCCTTGTGTTTGTGGGGTGCCGTGTGGCCCCCACTGCCCCAAAGACCACCACCCCGGGCAACACTGTTCTTGGAGTGGGGGGGCCTTGCAGACCACCCCAGCTGCCCCGGGGGCCAACACCCCCTGGGGCACATCTTTAAAAAAAAGAAAGGGAGTCCATATGAGACCCCCAAGCCGCAGGACCACCATTCTATAAAGATCCATATGGGGGGACAAACAGAAAACATTTGAAAGGGGGTCCACTTTGGAACCCTATTAGCTCCGGGGACCACCATTCCCCAGGGCTATCTTCACATTGGAGGGGGGCCGCACAGATGACTGTGGACCGCCACTCCCCTGGGCCGGCCTCTGCTGTGTCTCAGGGTGTCCACCCACAGGACAGAGCTGTTTTCTGTGGCTTGGCTGCAGAAAACACTCTGCTGTTTGACAACGGGACCTTTAAGGCTATAACTCCTGCCCTCGTCATACAATGCTAATTACCCCACAAATTACGGCAATCATGCCATCTTTCATAACATCATTGACAATATCAATGTAAAATTTGCAGTAACATTTTTGATGAAAAAACTGTGCATGACGGGGGTGCGAGTTATAGTTACTTTAGGGCACAAGTTAGAGTTACTTGAGGTAACTCTAACTATAACTGGTGAATTTCTGTGGTTTGGTACGGTTAAAGTCTGAGCCTGACTATAACGTCCCTTCTTTTTAATTTGTCTTGAACACATTCTGAAAGAGCTGTTGCGTTCAGGAAATGTAATGACGCTTTTTGTACTTACCGATGTTAGATAATCCAAACTTCTGTTATAATGGCGGTCAGGAATAGGAGATCCATGGACGGTTGAGGACTGTCTTAATATGATTTCTGACATTGTTCTAAACATGTGTAATTGCAGTTTATTCTAATTTTATACTCTGTCAGATTTCCTTGGGCGTAATTTGGATGCGTGTTTTAATCTTTTTTTAATTTGTTTTTATCTATCAGCCTCAATGGATGACATCTTTTTAAGATAAGCTATTGTGTTGTGTCATATTTTTTCGTTTATGATTTTATTTTACGGAGGGGGCCTACCCCAGCGGATTTCAGCCCTCTGCCCTGCCTCACTATCTACTTTTTCTTTTGGGTAGGGGTGCTGCGCGGCCGCCCTCCCCAGATGATTTAGGCCCCAGCCATCAATCCTGGGTCCCTGCAGGGCGGTCAGTGTGGGTTGGGGACCGCTGGGGTAACCTGAAAGCTCCCACAGTGCCAGCTAGCTCCCGCCCCCAGCAGGAGCTGGCATTGCTGTCACAGTGAAGGAGCTGCTAAACATACAGCTCCCTCTGTCACAGAGGAAACCTGTGCTTCCAGCAAGCGAGAGCTGTCAAACATTTCTCGCTTGTTGGAAGCAGAGTGTTAGCTCTGACTTGGTGGGAACTGTCAAAGTAAGAGTTGGCCCTAAGAGGTGGCGCTCCTCATGGCTATTATTGGCTCCTCAAGGGGGGCCGCGCCCTCCTCCAACATTTAAACGGCCCCGGGTGGTGGTGGTTGTCCCCAGGGCAAGGGTTCAGTACGGACTCCCATCATTCTTTTATTGCAGCCCAAGGAGTTGGCGGTCCCCTGGGCTGCGGGGGAGGGGGCTGCATGGGCTACCCACCTTATTTGATTTATTAGCCTCTGGGAGGTGGCGGTACCCAGGGCTGAAGGTGGCCTGCCACATTCTACATAAATGAAGCTCCAGGGAGGTGGTGGTCCCCGGATCATGCATAAGCCCAGGAGGGGGGCCCCGTGTTCTCCCTACTTCTTTTTTACATGCCCCGTCACCTGGCCACCCCGGTGCTTTACTAAAAGAAGCACTGAGTCTCGTCCTTTTTTTATTTTTATTTATTGTTTTTATTTTATTTTTTTACATTTTTACCAGATCAGCCACGATTCTCAATGATTTTTTTCTTTTTTTAAATGCTTTTTTTGTCCTGGGGTGGTGGGGGGGGCCCTCTGGCACTAGAGCTAAAGGATCATGGTGTCCTTACTCTGGCCCCTTTTCTTATTTTTTACATTTTGTTTCTGGGACTTGGCTGACGCTGAACCCCAAGATGGCTGCCGATACTTCCTTGTTGAAGTGTTGGCAGCCAATCAGAGCTCAGCATGAGATCGAGAGGGTTCACAGAGCCTTCATGTCCCTTTTATATACAAATTAGTTTTTTCTTTAATATTTCAAAAACTACTGAACGGATTTACACCAAATAGCAAAAAGGGCTCTTTCTGGACCATGAGCTACCTTGCGGCCAACTTTTGTGTAATTCCGTCTAGCAGTTTGGGGTTTTGTTGTGTTCAGAATCCCTCTGGAAAAATGCATGGGGCAAAAGCATTTTGCCCCCCCCCCTCTTTTCTCGGCCCACACTTGACAGATCACCCCAAAAGTTTCCGTACAGCAGCTGACACATGCGTCACATTTTTTGGGAAAATTTTGTGAAGATTCATCAACTGGCGCCAAAGATATAGGCAAGTCAAAAAACGATTTTTCTATAGAAACTAGGTCCTAATCATAACAATCTAGTGGCTACCTACACTAGATATTATCGTGTGTGTGTGTCTGCGAGGCCATTGGAGAACAATTTCAGCTTTTAAAACAAATATGTAACTGAAATCCAATAAGGTAAAGATTGTTCAGATTGCGGGCAATCTTGGGTTGCCAGGGACTGCAACTCCTGGCAGGCTAAGAATGAATGAATTAATGAAAAAGGCTTATATTGCACAAACAGCTGCAGCAACAGCGAACATCCCGGCGCCGAGTAAGACACAGTTACGATAGAGGGCAGAAAAAGTGACCATCCAGCATTAGGTCTTTCTGTATAGGTGGGTCTTTAAAAGGCTCTTGAAGGAATTATCTGAGGTAGCACCTTTAATGTGATCTGGTAGATGGTTCCAGAGTCTCGGGGCCAAGAAAGAGAAAGAACGCTCGCCTGCTCGGGTTTCTTCTTTTTTTTTTTAATCTTATGTATGCCGATGAGGTTGTGGTTAGCTGAGCGTAAGGCTCTGCACTTGAAGTGCGTTTTGATTTTGTCACATATATGTCCAGGACCTTTCAGTTGTGTGACCCTAAATGTTTGTGTCAGAGCTTTGAACTCTGTTTTCTACTTGATGGGAAGCCACTGGAGACTTTTTAAGCCCTTCTGAATGGATTGTCTTTTCGGAATGTTCAGCACTTATCTTGCTGTTGGGTTCTGAACTCGTTGCAGTATGTTTAGCAAGGCTTGTGGGTATTGCAAGAGCAGTACATTGGTGCAGTCAAGTCGAGACTTGATTAATGTATGAACAATAATTTTTCGGGTCTGCTCTGACAAAAATTGAAGGGTCTTTCTTAGGGTTTTCTAAAGGAAGAAACAGACTCCTGCATTGGCATTAACAAAAGGCATAAAAGAGATGGCATTGTCTAAGTTAACACCCAAGTTTTTCACTGTTGTGGATGGAGCTGGGGGAAGATCCCATTCAGAAGGCCACAGGTGAGTCAGACATAGTATGGCAGGGGGTCCAAAAATCTGAATTTCGGATTTGTCAGAATTTAAGCAGAGGCAGCTTTTGTGCATCCAGTCTGGGACTGCAGATAGGCACCCCTGGAAGTTGGCTGAGACCGAGGCGTCAAGATGTTTAAAGGCAAACATCAACCGGATGTCTTTGGCATAAGTCACCACCCAAAAAACTCCACTCTTGAAGAACCGCAGCAAGAGGAGCCAGATAGATATTAAAAAGGCACTTGCTTTAGGCCGAACTCTGTGGAACAACACAGATGACCTCATCAAAACCCAATGTAAAAGGGGGCAGAAAGACAGCTTTCTTGCATTTGGAGAAATGTTTTAATTCATTTCCACACTGTGCCACCAATTCGTGCTTTTTCCAAACTTTATAGGAGATTGGCATGTGACACCGTGTTGAAAACTGCCAACGAGTGTACCATAATTATAATGGTATTGGTGCTTGAGCCAAGACCAGCTTTGATGAACTCGGACACCTCCAAGAGTGCCGTCTCCGTGCTAAATCTGAATTTGAACCGAGATTGAGATGAATGTAGCACACTATTTTCCTCAATAAACTTTGCGATCTGGTGATTAACTGCAGATTCCAACATCTTCCCACAAGCAGGAATAAGTTAGATTGGTTTGTAGCTGGCAGGGCGGGAGTGGTCCAAGTTGGATTTTTTAAGATTTGAAGGACCAGTGCCTCCTTCCAGCATACAGGCACTGAGCCAGATTCAAGAGGGAGGTTAAAGATCGCCTTAATCTGTGGGCTTAGTGTCTGAGGCGCCCTTTTGAGGACATGATGTGGACACATATCTAATGGGAAGCCAGAGTGAGCCTTTAGAATCAGTCTCTCTGAGTCCGCCAAAGCTAACTTTTCAAATGAGGATCTTGAGCTGTTGGGCCTGGAGGAGATTGAACGAGGAGTGAACTAACCCAGTGTCTGAGGTGGTGAAGGATTTTGAGTAGATATTGAACACCTTATAGTGAAAAAAATCCTGATAGGTTGTCAACAAGCTCTTGGGAGGCGGGTGCTGACTGATTTTGAACCAGATGTTTCATTAAGAAATTTACCATTTTAAGAATAGTGCAAGGAGCGTTTTGAGCCTCATTATTTTGTTTGGTAAATAGTACTGACACACATGAAAGAAAATACTCAGTGTTACAAAAACAAAGGCACTTTATTTTGATGACACAAATACCAAAAAATACCATAGAAACTATACTCCTTTAGGAGGTAAGTAATAAACACATTATATACACTAGTATGCAGAAATAGACATAAACGGTTAGAAAATAGTGCAATTAGTGAAAATCACAATAGTTAGAAATGGGCCTAGGGGGAGCACAAACCATATACTAGAAAAATGGAATGCGAAAGTCAGTCTCCCACCTAGGCAAATGTAGTGTGTAGCGGGGAGCTGGGAGTACTTAGAAAGCCCAAAGGTTAGTATCAGAACCCCCCCAGGAAGCAGGAGTAAATCACAGTAACTTTTCTAGAACACACAGAAACGAGGAGAAGAATTATGCAAAACCCAGAAGAGACTGAAGGACACCAACAGTGGATTCCTGGACAAGAAGACCTGTGGGAGAAGGGGACCAAGTCCAAGAAGCACAGAAGAGTCAAGGAAGAACAGGATGCTGGGAGCTGGAGCTACAAGATGCATGAAGGACTTGGAGGAAGGTTGCCAACAAGCCTTGGCAGATGCAAAAGATGCAGTGCGCGGGGATACTGTCTTGCGTGGGGAGGCAAGGTCTTACCTCCACCAAATTGGGACAGCTGGAAGAGAGGACCGTCTGGACCACTTCAGTCCACCACCCGTGTCGCAGGTTCCACGCAGCTCAGCAGGAGAGGGGATCCATGCAGCTGGTCATCGTTGCAGTTGGTGCCCACAGAAGCAGGGGAGTGACTCCTTCACCCCAAGGGAGATTCCTTTGCTCTTCTGATGGAGGCTGAAGATGGGCTGTCTTCAGAGGATGCACGACTGGGAAACAGTTGCAGTTGCTGGCAGGAGCCGGAGATACAATGTTGCAGAAGGCATCTTGCTTCTTTGTTGCAGCTTGTAGAGTTCCTGGAGGGTCCAGATGCAGTTTCTTCAGTGAGAAGTTGAAGTGGAGGATGCAGAGGATTCCTGCTGGAGCCTTGCAATCCGAATCTGAGAAACCACCCAAAGGAGAGACCCTAAATAGCCTTGAAAGGGGAATTGGTTACCCGACCAGGTAAGCACCTATGAGGGAGAGCTCTTACGTCACCTGCTGGTACTGGCCACACAGATGCTTCCAGAGTTCCCTGCCAACCGTGAATCCAAGATGGCAAAACCCAGAGACCCTCTGGAGGAGCTCTGAGCACCTTTCCTTTGTCCAGTTTCGTGCCAGGGCAGGTACTGGGTGTCCCTGAACCGGTGTAGACTGAAGGCCACATTTGGTGCCCTCCCTGCATAAACCAAAGCATTTCCAGTGGCTTGGGGAGGCTACCCCTCCCATGCCTCTAACACCTATTTCCAAAGGGAGTGGGTGTAACACCCATCTCCCAAAGAAAATCCTTTGTTCTGCCTTGCTGGGCTCGAGCTTTTCAAGCAAACAGGAAGGCAGAAACCTGTCTGTGAAGTGGCAGCAGCTGGGGCTGTCTGGAAAACCTCAGAAGGCTGAAATGGCAATACTGGGGGTCCTCTAAGGATCCCCCAGAGTGCATGGAATCATACAACCAATGCTTACAAAAGCCATGGGATATGATTCCAACATGTTTGATACCAAACATGCCTATGTTTGTAGTTACCGTTATGCAGCTGGACACAGTTAGTGAACTATGTCCAGTGCACGTGTAAAAGGGCGTCCCCGCACTCACAAAGTCCAAGAAAATAGTCCTGGAGGTCTTAGGGACACCCTTGCTAGTGCAGGAGTGCCCTCACACACAGGTACTTCGCACCCTGCCCTCAGTGCTGGAGGGCCTGCTATAGGGGTGACTTATAAGTGACCTGATGCAGTGAAAATGGCAGTGAAAGGGTGCATGCCCCTTTTCACGCAGGCTGCAATGGCAGTCCTGCAGACGCCTTTGCATGGGCTCCCCATGGCTGGCAAAATATTCCTGCAGCCCATAGGGGTCCCCTGAAAACCCCAATGCCCTGGGTACCTAGTTACCATATACTAGGGACTTATAAGGGGGCACCAGTTTGCCAGTTGTGGGTGAAATACTGTGTTACCAGTAACAACCAAATTTAAGGGAGAGAGCATAACTACTAGGGTCCTGGTTAGCAGGATCCCAGTAGACACAGTCAAACACACTGACAAACAGGCCAGCAGTGGGGGTAACCAAGCTAGAAAGGGGCTACATTCGTACAGCACTGCCCACCCCTGTCCACTTCAAATGACAGAATAGTGCAGCAAAAAAATTGAACAAAATGCTCGTCCTCGTGCATAGTATCTTAACACTACCGATAAGTCACTTACTCTTCAGCTGCATTGCTGCCTCTCAGTAGCATGCTACCTGCCTTGTCAGGGCTATGAAGCACCACATAAATGCAGCTTCAATGTTAGCAATAACAATACTTTTTTTACTACTACCGTACATGTGGGGGTTATATTTACCAAAGGTTCATTTACGATCGGAAATCTGTAGCTTTGACTTTTTGGTCCTCCAGCCCATGTTGGGCATTGCTTTGAGATCCAGCAAGTATCCAGAATAAAATGGAGGTCTTAGGAAGTGCATGTCTGTATCTGAGTTGCAGCCTGGATTCCCGATTCCCAATCCACCTGTCCAGTATTGCTCAATTATGCCTAAAGAGCTTGAGAAAAGTGATCCTGCTGTATGGCTGGATTTATTAACCAAGCTGCAGCCTGGCACCAGAGCGCCTGGTGCCCGTCTAGACTTTAGCTGTTGCTACCTTGATGCCTGTAAGCACCATCTATTTCCTTTTGAACCAACTGCCTGTTAGTGTAGTCAAATGTTGTCCCACAGCGTTGGGGGGGGGGGGGGTGGGCAGCGGTTGTGCTACTGGGTTGATGTGCTTAGTCAGTTCTGCAGCAGGAGTGGTATAACAATTTTGGACTGTGGTGCCATTAGGATTGCCACATGTCGCAAGGTTTTGAAAGTGGGCTTCATGGCTGCCAGATAACATTGTGTCACTTGCCAAACCACCATCAGGTTCTGGCTTTATCTCCAACAGCACTTTTCATTCTGTGATTTTTAAACCTATAACTCTGTTTGCATAAACAAAACTTCAGGTTCTAGAATAGGAAACTGGTTGAAACTATCATGAAATTGGTCTACTTGGCAGCTATGAAAGGCAGTTCTTCAGTTGACCTGAATCGATGTGCGTCAACAACCTCTGGTATTGGTCAAAGTTTTGGAATGCCAAGGTGTGGTGTGGTTCAGACTTGAGGTTATTAGTAGAAGAGAGTGAGACGTAGAACAGAACTGCCGGGGGCAGTGTATGCCAATCCTGTTAGTTCCCTTATAACATGCAACGGTGCGGGAAGTGCTTAATCAGAAGTGTATGTAGTTCCCATTATTCCAATAGCAGGGGTGCTACATATCACAGTGGAGGTACCTTATCAGAGCGGTGTGAAGTGCTGTGGCACAACTGAGTGCGAGACTCTACAGTGGAATAGCAGGAGCTGCTGGTGTTGGTTAAATACTGGAATTAAGGGCAGGACGTTAGTGAGATGCACCAGTAAAATTATTTGAAGGTAACACCATCGAGCAATACTAGTGGGACTAGACAGTGAAGGCACCTGGATGGAAGGTGGAGGGTGCGAGGGGTGTTAATAACAAGGATAAAACTATCCATTGATTTACAGTATTGTATAGCGTACCAGCACCAAGTGATATAAAGCTGTTATACAGCAAACCATGCATTGTTTCTCGAGAAGGTTACATCCGAACCTGTGCAAAAAAGAATGATATGCAGAACTGGAAATAGGTCTCGGCGACTGAACAGTCATTCAAAAACATCAGTTTTTATATATGTTCATGTTAACCAGTGCGTGCAGCGTGTGGACAGCTTGCACCTAGTGGGTCAACAACTGCACTATATAAATGCTCTGATATGAGTCATTACTTCTGCCTTGGGCCGCAGCATACAATTCAGTCAGGTTCAGGGTATCATCATTCTTTCATGGCCTGGATGCAGTACAAGGTCTGCAATTGGGAAGAAAGTCCATTAGGCAAATGCCTGCCACTGTCGAGAGTTCAAGAAAGAAAATTCATCTCGGGGGAATGTTCTAGAAGAACGGATCTCCTATTCTGTAGGATGCAGAAAGCACACCCTTGTCAATGGGGACACTGCAAGAAGCCCAGCCATCCCAAATGTGGAGACTGTAGGAATATCAGGTCAGCTTAGTACCAGGGGTGTACAAGAAGCGTAGGCCTGTACAGTGGATGGTAGAAAACACACAGACCTGCTCTACTAAGCGTGTACAGGTGTAAAGAGATATACCTTTCTTCTGTACGACTAGGCAGTACTCTGTTATTGAATGCTTCCATTTGTAATTATAGCTCCAGAAAACATTACCTAAACGTGACAGGCCCTACAAGCTTTAAAACACTTAATTTACCATAAATGTCTCCAAAGCGCAGTCCCAAACATTATTTAAACAATATTTCACGACAAGTTGTGATCTACCAATTCGGGCCGCTTTTCTTTGGGTGCCTGGGCCTATTTTTAGTCCCTGTCTGACCCTTCTAATTTATTCAAATGTTATTCAGTACCCCCGGCCTTGCCTAAGAGGAGTGGTGACTCGTCACTTTGTATTTCTTCCCCACCAGCCTTCTCTATGCACTGGCGACCTTCATGTGAGCCCCTATACTTGAACCAAGTTCAAGGGAGGGAGTCCTGCAAAACCTCAACAGAGCTGCAGGACCCTCGCCCCCTTTACTCTCAGAAGGATGCCTCTGAAGGTGGACTGGAGCAATAATGGGTTTTCTGATTTCAAGAAACTGACTGCTGTTAGCAGTCTGTCTTCCTTCGGTGGCATTCGTTTGAGGCACCTTTTTAAAACCTGTAAGAACAGTTATTAATTCTGTTTTATCCAAGCACCCATCCCAAAATTTAGAAAGTACTGATAAACAAGAAAATGCATTTGCCAAGACAGTATATGCATTTTAATTTAACATGCATTTTCAGAAATGGTTAGCGGTGCTTCCCTTGACTCTCTGAATAAAAACTTATTTTCACTTTTATGTCGTACACTTTCAACCTCGAACCTCCCTTTAGACTGTCCGACTAACCAAAATGTTTTGCTTCACTAATGACCGAGATGAAACACTCATGCACTGACACAAATCTCTGGAATGTGCTTCTTAGTCTAAAGAAGACATTTATTAATTCACGTCGCAAGGTTCGTAAAGGAAGGTCGGCATGCTGAAAGCACACGTTTAAAAATGGTCACAGCCAATGAAACGAAAACATGTACCAATGATTCTCGACTGCCATATACACAGCAAATATGTACATACAAAGTTACAAATACCTAGATTTGGATATGTATATTCACACACAATGCAAAGCAAATAATTAGTAAAAGTTCATCACCGTGGGGCCTACCTTGTGCTTCATCTTTATCCTGCTATCAAGTCGTTGACCCCGGTTCGACTGCAACGAGAAAGAGAGATCTACCCTCATGGGAAATATCAGGCATTCAACGTCTCAGTCCTGATTGAGGTCTCTGAACCTCCCTACCGTCGACCTGGGTCTCTTATATACTTTTAACAAACAAGAGAGGAGAAATCTAGAAACTCCCTCCCACTGCATACGTTTATTATTCCAAAATGCTGGCTTCATCAGGTCAATTTTGAAAAGAACACATCTGGAATTGGCCAAAATCCCAAGGTCCCCTCTCTCAAAACAAAACTGTTCCCTGCCATCCTAGAACATTCTTATCAGCCTAAGCCCTTGATGAGGAAAGAACACGCAAACACGCAGAATAAAAACATGAGCACATTGTATAACATGGGCATGGAAAATTACTTGCAGCTTTTAACGTGGCGGTGGCTAGTGCTAAAATAAAGTCAATAGGCAAAATTAATCTGGTGGTCACTAATGTGACGGTGTGCTGCTAGGCTAAGTGCAATGTGGAGTCAGTGGTCAAAACACAAATATTACAAGTGGCATAGTGGAAGTTAATTAGAGCGTTGTAGAGTGGAGTAGTGTTGTAGAGTGGAGTAGCGTCTAATGCAGTAGAGTGCCAAATAGTGGAGTATTGTAGAGTGTAGTGTTGTAGAGTGGCCTAGTTGGAAGTGGCATAAAATACAGTGGTGCTGAGTAGATTGGGTAGAGTGCATTGGTTTAGAGTAAAGTGGTGTAGAGTACATTGGCATAGAGCGCTATGGTGTAGAGTAGAGTGGCGTACAGTTGTTTGGTGCAGTTTAGAGTGCAGTGGTGCAGAGTAGAGTGGTGCAGAGAGCAGTGCCATAGAATACAATAGTGCAGATAGAATAGAGTAGCATAGAGTACAGTGGTGTAGAGTGGCACAGAGTGCAGTGGCATACAGAAGATTGTTTCAGAGAAGAATTAATTGGCATAGAGTAGATTGTTAGAGTAGAGTGGAATGTTGCAGAGTAGTGTATAGTGGCGTAGAATGGATTTGTGCAGAGTTGACGGCATAGAGTGCAGTAGCCTAGAGTGCATTAGTTTTAAGTAAAGGGGTACTGAGTGCATTGACGTAGAGTTCTGTGGTTTAGAACATAGTGGCATAGAATAGACTGACATAGAGTGATACAGTATAGAGTGTAGTGGCACACAGTACAGTGGCCTAGAGTGCAGTGGCATAGAGTGGATCATTTTAGAGTAGAGTAGAGTGGAGTGATGCAAAGTGGAGTGGTGGATGGTAGAGTGCAGTGGCATAGAGTAGGGTGGGGTAGAGTGGAGTGGTGCAGAGTGGAGTAGAAAGGCATAGAGTGCAGTGGTGTAGAGTAGATTGTTTCAGAGTAGGGTGGAATGATGCAGGATAGAGTTGAGTGCAGTTGCATACAGTAGTGGTGTAGAGTGCACTGCATAGAGTGCAGTGTTACAGGGTAGAGTGGTATAGGAGTGGTGCAGAGTATATTAGAGTGGCCTAGACTAGAGTGGTGTAGAATGCAGTGACAAAGAGTCCAGTGGTGCAAAGTGGAGTGGAATAGAGTAAAGTTTTGCATAGTAGAGTAGGGAAATGCAGAGTAAAGTGGCATCAAGTGCACTGTCATAGAGTGCAGTGTTGCTCAAGATTTGCACACTCATAAAAACACCTAACTTCAGCAGTTTTGACAGCGTTTTATATTTTTAGGCCATTCTACTGTTACTACTGACATCCTGGGAACATTTGAAATGTTTACTTGGGAATAAAATCTGCCCATTGCTTAGACTATTGGCTTTGTGGTTTGTAACTCACGTTTTCTTGGTTTTTATGTGCTGGCTCTGTTTGATTTAGGCAGTCCAGCTTGAGTTTGACCCTACTGTTGCCCAAATCATATTTTCTGTATTCTTTCTTCCACCAGTATTGGATTTCTGTAAACAGCCTTTTAAATCTTGTTCTTATCTTGTCACATTTGCTGCTCATTCACAGATATAGGTCAGATATCAGGCTCTGTCTTCCAGGGAGCTCTGTGTTTACTTTTCTTTCTCTGACTTTAATGTGAAAGGATTTACATGACAAACATGCTGGCTACTGGAGTTGTGCTTGAGGAAGACTGTACGATGGTATTTTTTTCTACCACACCACAAAATGTAAATGTCTGTAAATGAACTGTGGAGATATTTCAGAATATATTAGAATTAGAAAAGCATAAATGAAGCACATTTTTTTTTAGTAATTATGAAGTGGGGTGGAAACAAATATTTTAATACAACCAAAATAAAACAATACAATCGGTGATGACATTTCCACACATTATCGTTTTTGTGTAGTAAAACTGTATGGCTATGCAAATGTAATGGTAATTTCAATTGAAAATGGGTTGTTTTTAATTGCAGTGCACTACCACACAATGCATACTTTACTTTAGCCCTCTCCATTTTAAACCACTTCACACCACTGCAGTCTACTCTGTACCACTCTCCACAGTGTCACTGCACTCTACTCTGCACCACTCCACTCCATGCTACTTCCCTCTGTGCCTCTTTACTCTACCCCACACTAATCTACTCTGCACCACTGTATTCTTTGCCACTACACTCAACACCACTCTACTCTATGCCAATCTGCTCTGCAATCATGCATTCTCCTCTGTAGTGCTCCACTCTACGCCAGTGCACCCTAACCAATCCAATCTATGGCACTCTAATCTACTCTGCACTCTACGCCATTGTATTCTACCGTGCACCACTTCACTCTACTCTGAAACAATCTACTCTGTGCCACTGCACTCAGTAGCATTGCACTCTGCACCACTCCACTCAGTGCCACTGCACTCTCCCAATGCACCCTAGACCAAGTAGAGTAAATTCATATTTATTTGGAAAATATTGCTACCATATTGCATAATTTCACTGCCCCTAACACCACCTCATTATACCATCTGCAGTTTCAGTAATAACTCCATTAATGTTGATAAACTGTCACTAATGTTTATACATGAATTGAATCCTAGGTTAAAATGCGGAAAGGATTGGGAAACCGACAAGTACAATCAAAAGTTGTTTTACAAAGAGTACTTAAAAACCTAGGGTAATACGTCATTGTCATGGCAAGAAAGCTGTGCCATTGATCTGTATTTTATTGCACTTAGTACCTTTTTCCAGGATCTAGTTTGTCTGTGACATCTGGACTATATAAGCAGCCTTTAACGTAGGTTCCCAAACCACCTTCAGTAGGTTAGATATAGATGGGGATATATTTATTGTGATTTAGCTGTGGCGTAAAGCCAGTCATAAATCAGCTTAGAGCGGGGAAACATCCTGTTTTGTATACATCTGATGTAATTAACTATATCCCTACAGAGTGGATACCACTCATTGTCTGTAATCTGTCTTCCTAATGTAATCTCCATTTTCTTTTTTTTCTCTCGATAAACCATTTTAATAGAATTTTTAGCCACAACACATTTAGCAGTAATAGGCATTCAACATTTGCCACACAGATATCTCATTACATATACAAAATATGCTACTACATAAACCACTAATTCTCGACCAATACTACATTGTTACTATAAGCGTCATTTGGAATCCCAAAACAATCGCTAGACCAATTGGCCCAACCAACCAATAATATGAAGAAACCAGCAACCTTGATGTGCATTCTCCTGTTTCAGCTTACTACTAATCATGTGCATTGTGACTATAAAAATCGATGCACCAAAGGTCCACAAAGCATCTGCAGTCCCTTAATCAGGCCACATGAATAAGAGAAAACAACTTCCTTGTGGTACACAAAGGTCAAGGTCGAGCAGGGAAGTTCCAAAGTCATTTTACAAACTAATTCCCCTCAGCCTGGACACCTGATAAATGTTAGCATAACTCCAGAAATGCAAATGAATGTCCTAGTGTAGTGGATTTGAACCTGGACATCATACATCCATCATTTCGGATTGCAAATCTAGTTTACAAGATGTATATGGGAATTTATAAGTTCCAATCATGGTTTGCATTGAATACCTCTCTGGAATAATAGAATGAAGTTACTCTATATAAAATGGTGTTGTACACCTGGATGGTCTTTGTATGTATACTGGGAAGGGGGTTTGGGGCAAGACAAATGCCTTTTGACTTAAAAGGTTTAACCTCAACGTACTATATTACGGGCTGCTTCCCAACTTGTTGCATCCTACCACTCTGATTTTTGTCTTGGGCTGGCAAACACATCATAGTGGAAGGAAGGCAGTCCTCTAGAAAAAAAACACAAGTGAAGAAAGACACCAGGAACGCTTGCATTGCTCACCACCAGATAGATTGACTGTTCCTGTTACATGTATTAGAGCGGACCTTGGCCTGAGGTTTACCCAATTTCCGTTGACCCGCTATACAAATCAGTCTGTAAAAATCAACCTCACTGGCCTCTTTTGTGGGCATGTAAACTGTAGTGTCACTAGAGTTGAATGTCCACTTTAACTACTCCTATTCATTCTTAGCACAAAACCTTGTGCCCAGTGAATCAGGAGAATGTCCAGTGCCTATCTGAAGTTGAACCCAACCAACCAAGACAATCTTGTCAAGAACGATAAACAAGATACAGAACAAACCAGACTCATCAACATGAACCTAAATGTCGCTGAACCACAACTCTCACCGAATGCCTCGTCAGTTGGGTTCACCCTGGACACCAACCTCACCCTCAAAGACACATTGCCACAAAGACTGCCTTGTACCAGCTCACTCTTCTATTTAAAACAAAAAAAGCCAGATGACTTCAGAACTGCTGTTCAAGCCCTGGTATTCTCGCATCAAGATTGTGGTAATGCCCTACTACATTACCGCCCAGGCTTCACACTAGCGCTCGTTAGGAGCACCCTACACACTGCAGCACATCTCATCCAGGGTCTGAAGAAATATGATTGATCACATCACCCTCCTCTCCTGATGAAACTCCATAGGCTCCCCTTGCCAGCCAGCACCATATTCAAAACCAGCTGCACCATTTAAAAGTCTTCACGACCAGCACAGACATGTATCTTGGAGGCAATCTCATCATCTCTGGTGGTTCTTGGCACATCTGCAGACAGGACACTATTAGACTGCGACTAAGAGCAGTAAAGAAGGAAAAATAAGACAATAGGCCTTTTCCATCTATACACCCAGCATCCCTGTATCAAATGGACTGCCCCAATACTGTTCCAGTTTAGGAAAGAATTGAAGACTCACCTCTTTAAAGAACACTACGTTACAGTGCACTAACCGTCCACAACCTATCTTCCTCTCCTATTGGTAGTTGACTTTAAGCTTGCCTTTGACCATGTAAAACGCTCCACTGCCTTTTGGCTAGGTTTGGCCGATGGAAATATTGAATACATAGATACATGCAGAGAGAGATAGATTATTATGAGTGACAATTGCTGTTCAGAAGGCCCACTATAATAATAAATGGTAAGGCAGGTGGGTTGTTTATTACTTAAGTTATGCCTCCTACAATGCAGACCAAGGACTACATTGATTCTTCAAATGATAGACTATCAATAAGTCAATTAATCAGGATTTGTATAGCACTCTAATCACCTGTGAGTTTATCCAGGCACTGGGTTCGGCTGCTCGGGGATTCAATCTAAGAACCAAGGGCCATATGTACGAACACATTTTCCCATTGGCACAGAATGGGGAAAACCCTTTGCTACATCTGGCCCCAGGTCTTTGGCCCCTTCTGAAGTCCCGGAGGGAGGGTGCTGTTCTGAGGTTGGTAGGGAGACCGTTCCAGGATTTCACTGCAAGGTAGGAGAAGGAGCAGCCTCTACTATTGCTGAGGCGGATGCAGGGGGTGTGTACGAGGGAGAGGGAAGTGGAGCACAGGGTCTTGTGGGGAGGTGGAAGTTGAGGTGGTGGTTGAGGTATGCTGGTCCTTGATTGTCAAGGGCTTTGTAGGCATGGGTCAGCATCTTGAATTGGCATCTTTTGTGTATTAGAAGCCAGTTGAGCTTCTTCAGGTGGGGGGCGATGGGGGTCCTTCTGAGAAGGTTCGGGATGGGTCTAGCCGCACGTTCTGTATGATATGTAGTCTCTATGTGAGGTTTGATGAGATTCCGGCGTACAGAGCGTTGACATACTTCAGGCGGCTGGTAATGAGGGTTTGTGTGACAGTGCGTCTGGTGGAAACAGAGCTGCTCGAAGATATTGTGTAGCATGCAGAAAGTGAAGAAGCAGGCAGAGGAGACTGCGTTGATCTGGCTCTTCATGGTGAGTTTGTTGTCCAGAAAAATGCTGAGTTTTCATGCTTGGACCATGGAAGTGGGGGTGGGGTCTCAGCTTGTGGGCCACCAGGAGCTGTCCCATGGTGAGGTGGTGCTTCTGAAGACCATGACTTCAGTTCTGTCAGTGTTGAGTCGGATGCAGTTTTCTTGCATCCAGTTGCCAATGCTAGTCATGCAGAGGTGGAATTTGGCCTTTGCAGTGGAGGGGTGTTTAGATAGCGAGAAGATGAGCTGGATGTCGGTGGCGTATGAGATGATGTTGAATCTGTGGTTCCTGATGATGTTGCCCAAGTGGGTCATGTAGTAATTAACGAGGGTGAGGCTGAGGCATGAGCCTTGAGGGACACCACAGATGATGCTCTTGGGTTTTGCTGAGAAGGGAGGAAGGAGGACTCTTTGTGTTCAGTTGGATAGGAAGGATGCGATTAATTTGAGGGCTTCATCTTGGATGCTGATCTGATGGAGCCAATTGAAAAGGGTGTAGTGGGAGTGGGAGAGGAGGGAGAGGGCAGACGATTTTCATTGGTCAGAGGAGGTTTCTGATGTCGTCTTTGGTGGCGATGAGGACAGTTTTGGTGCTGTGGTTGGAGTGGAAGCTTGTTTTGGTAGTGTCCATAAGATTGTTGTTCTCTAGGTATTCCATGAGTTGCTGGTTAATAGCTTTCTCGAGGACTTTGGCAAGAAAGGGAAGAAGGGAAATCGATCAGTATCTTTTGAGCTTGTTGGATCCGGCAAAAGGTTTTTTGAGGAGTGGTTTGATTCTGGCATGTTTCCAACCATTTGGGCAGGTGGCTGAAGTGATGGCTGTGTTGAAGATGTTGAGTTTGCTGCTGATGGTGTTGATTCTATGGTTGAACATGTGGTGAGGGCAGGGGCCCACGGGAGATCCTGAGTGGACGGAGCACATTACCTACCATCTGTTAAACTTGTGACTGCTGGTGGTGCCTGTGGGCCTAGGTGGCTGAGGGTGTTGGCGGTGTCTGTTTGGGGCACGAAGTTCCTGTAGATGGTGGATATCTTTTCATGGAAGTAGTCGGTGAGTGCATTGCAGGGGTCTTGGGAGGGAGGTGATGCTTTTCCTGACGCTGAGGGATTGGAAAATTCCTTGAGGGATGATGAAGAGCTCCATGCTGTGGTTGTTGCTGTCTTGTTTGCTGTTGGCTAAGGTTTTCCTTTTGGTGTCTTTGAGGAGTCTGGTACTGGTTGAGTGAGTTCTTGAAGGTGGTTCAGTTGATGGGCTCCTTGATGGTGTGCCAGCTCCTTTTGAGTGTTTGCAGTTGCATTTCGAGGTCCTTAGTTCTGGGGTGTACCAGCTAGCTTGTTTGGCGGGTCTGTTGAATTTGTAGGTCTTGCTGGGAGCTACTCTGTCGGCGGTGTTGAAGATCCAGAGGCAGAAGTTTTTGGCGGCATGTTGGATGTCTGAGGAGGCGTTGGGTGGAAAGGAGTTGAGGGTGTCAGTCCATTGGCTTTCAGATATTCTGTTCCAGCTACGGTGAGTGGTGCGTGTTGGTCTGGTGATTCGGCTCGGGCCGGTGCAAAGTTGAAGTGGGTGATGGTGTGGTCTGATAACGTGAGCTCAGTGATATGACTGTATTTGATTCTGTTGCTGGCTGTGAAGATGGGGTATAGCGTGTGTCCTGTGATGTGCGCTGGGTTGGTGACAATCGGAGTTAGGCCGATGTTGTTCATTCTTGGTGGTGTTGGGATCGTTGGGGTCATTTAGGTGGAAATTGAGGTGTCCGAGGAAGATGTAGTGTTTGGTGTCAGTGGTTGGGGGCGATGAAGTAGGGGATGGTGTTGCAAGGGTGTCTTTGATGGTATTTTTGCTGTTTAATGTGAGCTGGAAATGGAGGTGTTCCTTGATAGTTGTGTGTTCGTCCGTTGTGGTAGAGCTGTGGATGTATTCTGTGTGGATGATGCCGATTCCACCTCCGTGTTTGTTAATACGATTGCAATGAACAATCTTGTAGCCGGTGGGTGTGACTGCGGCGATGTTTGGTGCAGAGGTGGCACTAAGCCAGGTTTCCGTGAGGAAGACATCGAGGTGAGGGGGATGATGGTGTCCCATATCTTGGTTGCATGCTTGCACAGTGATCAAACATTGAGCAGGAGGCAGTGGAGTCAGCAAGGGGGTGATTGGGGTGGGGAGTCATAGCTGGATACATAGTGGAGATAGAGTATGCTGCTGTATTGGTGTCTTGAGAGAAACAGCAGTGGCGCCAAGTGAATGGTCCAGCTGTGGAACGAGGAGAGGTGCAGCAGTTCCTGCAATGGGGTCTTGAATCCAAGCACAGACGGGCGCAGATGGACTTGCCTTAGGTGCGCCTTCGGCACGGCTGTACAGCAACCTCCATAAGTAATCATGAGAGGTGGGACGACCCGGCAGGGGGGCGGGAAGTGGGTAAAATGGGCGGGAAAAATGGCGGTAAAGGCTTCAGCACTAACAACTGAGTAAGTAATAAAGGAAGAATATCTACTAAGTAACTACTAAGACACTGAATACCAGTAGAACTACTAGAGAAATGGTGAAATACAAATAAAATAAAGTAAATACAATCACAGGCAATGTCCCCACAACGGGACCGTACTAGAGGGCTCAGGGACTGCAGCAGGGTCCTGACCAGGGGAGCCAGGCAGCTTAACAGCAGCCACAGGGAGGTGAAAGCCACAAGCCAGCCTCTCCCTATGGCTCCTGGGCAGAAAAGGTAAAACTATAAACAATTGAGCATTGCTGGGAATGTTATCTGGTTAACCAAACTGATTTTTCAGAGTGGCTTGACCAATCTTAGTCAGCATTTGTATCTGAATCCAGGCAGTAATGCTTTGTGAAGGTATGTACTGTCCTCCAAGTGGCAGCTTTCCAAGTGTCTGCCAGAGGCACGTTTCTAATCCAAGCTGTGGTGACTGTCTTACATCAAGTAGAATGAACTCTAGGTTTTCCTGGAAGGTGCTTACCATCTGATTGGTAAAACACGAATATATTTTATCACAATTCACCTGGAGATAAAATGTAGCTAGGCCTTGTAAAATATGGCAGTAATTACTAAATAACTGGCTGGAATTCTGAGGAGACTTAGGGCCTGATATCTCGGCATTGGGAATAGTCTGTTGTATTACGGTCTCCATAGGATATAATGGGATCATAATACAGCGGACATGATATCCGTCACGTTTATGACATAGTATTCCCCTCCGCTGAGATCTAAATCAGGACCTTTATCCAGGTAAAAGCGAAGTACCCTTCTTCCATTTCCAGGGTGCCTGGAACATTCCTCTGGTGTCGGAGTATTGGGAGAAAGACAGGTAGTGGTCTTGTTAATGTGGAATGCTGGCACAACTTTAGGCAGAAGATAAAGGTTCTCAATTCTGATAACCACATTATTAGCAAGAAAAACTGTGCATGGTTCCAGGGCAGAAAGGACTTGAATTTCACTACTCCTACGTGCAGATGTTATGGCTATTGATAATGCTGCTTTCGAGGAAAGGTGCTGCAGTGTATCCTTGTGAATAGGCACTACAAGGAGTTCCCGTTAATTTTGACAATATCAGTCAATCAGTATAAACTTTTTTTGTTTTTAAAGAAACAATAAAAGTACAAAAAAATTCACCAGTTAAATCAAAATCACAAATTGTTAAAAATATTGACTTAGAGCCATTGATCACAGCAGGTCTAAAATCAGTTACCAATTATAAAATGCTAGGTACAATAAAATCAGCAAACCACTTATAAAATAGAGAGAATAATACAATTACATACTAGTCCTACTGCGGGCAGCACCTTTTTAAACAGGAACCAGCAGCTATACAAATATATGGTTTACATAAAGTTTGTAGAAACAGTAGGGCACACCTACATTGTCTAAAATTGTGCATTTTCAATATGAGTAGAAGAAACTGCCTAGTATAGTTAATGTGATAGGTACATAAAAACACATAATGCAAAGGTGTTTCAGGGGACGAATTGTCACAAGGGCATACAATTACAGTTGTTACCTCATGCTGACCTAACAGAAAACAAAGCAGATTTCTAATACCGCCAAGTCTAAATATTTAAAAAAAACTAGTTCCGACAGATTGGAACCGTTCAGCAAATATTGTTCTATACCAGAAGTGAGATAGTAATAAATATTGGCGAATGGAGGGTTTTTAAGCACTACCTCAGCCCTCAACTTGCTGCTTTCCTCAAAAAGCTGTTTTCAACCAATACAATACAAGTCAGATTTTCCAATGCTTTTAGGGTAATCGAAAAGAGTAGGTCTACCTAATCTAGAAAAGCTAGTTTTTATATAAGCAAGCCAAGGGGTTTATTTTACCTTATTACAGTTCAAGCAGTAGCTAATTATAAATTGGCTGAGGGCCGCTTTAAGATTATTCCAGATTTGAAATCAGACTTTCAGGGACAAGCCTAATGCTATACTCTGTATTTCTCAGCCCGAGCTTCTAGAGGCACACAAAAATATGGACAGTAAGGTGGCTGAGATAATAACCTACAGCAGAAGCGGTTTTCTTCGCCTGGAGGCAGGCTGCCTTTGAGTACCCACACACACCGGCACAATAGTTTTGAATATTGCCAAAAAGGGCACAGTGGGTTTCTCCCCTATCTTGGGTATAATAAAAAGAGCACCAATCATTTGAACATATTTAAATCATCTAGCAGTGATGTTGCTGTTCTAAGTACCAGTCTCATCCAAGCTTACCCCTAAGCAAGGGAAGCTGCTCACCACTGACAGAACATTTCCATTGCAGTTAATATGTTTCACGTTATGTCTCTTCCCACTGTAAATCATACGGTTAGATTTACTATAATTAATATCCATCTCCAAATCGGATATAAGTGTAGTAAAGGATATTAAAAGCCTCTAAAGGTTCAGGGGTGTTCCAGGCTAATAACAAGGCATCATCTGCATAAAGTAAAGGAGGCAATTGTTGCCTGCCTATCTGAGGGGCGTCCTGGCCATTTTGAACTAAATATCTGTTAAGTTCATTTATGTACAGAATAAAACGTATACATGCTAATGTACATCCCTGACGTATCCTTCTGGACAATTTAAATGGCTTGGAACACTCATCATTAGGTCAATAGCGCACCCTGGCTGGTAAATTTGGAAAGGAACAGTGTAAAGACAATACTCTATTAAGTTACAGAGGAGGACGTTTTACTCAGATTGGTAGGAAACGCTTTCTTCAGACCTCCCTAGAAGTCTTTTATCACTAAAATGTTGAATACTTTCTGGTTTGGAGTCTTTCTATAAGCTGTCACTGCAGCAAAGTGCACTTTTAGAAATGAAAACTGAAGTTTGGATTGAGACACTTCCAAGAAGGATTACAAGTTCACATTGACATACAATTGTTATCTCAATAATTTTGGCACTGTATGCAAAATCTTTTCCATTTAAGAGCTTAGCAAGTGCTTGTGGATGGACACTTAGCCTCGCTTAGTAGCTCCATATGTGCTAGTGGCAGATTTAATTGGCCATACTGACTGAATTCAGGAGACATGCTGCCAACTTCAGCGATGTCCCAATTGTTACTGAATTTGCCTCTGTGGCTTGGGTAATAGGCTCAGTCTTCATTGCTAGGCACAATGATTGTCTTGTCCACTCTGGCAGTATTAGAATCATTGTTGCCTGAGACTTGTGTTGCTTTATGATGACAGTTGGATAGGCTTGGTCTGCATGGCAGTCTCTTATGTCGGCTGCTGGTTGATCTGGGCACCATGATCATCTTGTTTAGTCCAGCAGTATTAGAATATTTGCCGCTTGAGGCTTGCATAGCTCCTTGACCAGAGGTGAAAGCAGTGGGATTGTTTGGAAAAAGTACAGTGATGACCTCACCAGCTGATCAAAAATGCTTTAACCACTGAGCCCAAATCTGAAATGTCCTCTTTCAAAATGGCTTGCACCACTTTGTCATCCAGAACCCACTTGTGATTTTCCTTGTAGAAGCAACTCAGAAAGTCTGCCTGTTGATTTAGTATGCATAGGATGAACACTGCCTATAACATGAGACTTCTTGGTGCACAGCCGTGGTTTGTCCATCTGAATGAAGATGGTTTTTGTTGTCAGAGAATTAAGTAAAGTCTTCAGAGCCACATAGCCCAGTCTCAGCTACAGATAGTTGAAGTGGTAGATGTGCTCCTTTTTCAACCAACATCTATTAAACTGACAATTGTCCTAAGTGCTATCCTCTTCCAGTGAGAGATGCATCTGTGACATTGGTCTGTGACAATATTTCTTGCTGGAATGGGACTCCTAGAAAGAGGTTTCGCCTTCTGCACCACTGTGAAAGGGATTGCTTTGCTATAAGCATTAGCTGGAGATTTCAGTTGCCTTGTCTCTGCAGATATTGATCTTCTAGACACTGCTTCAGGGATCTCATATGCAGTCTCATATTAAGGACAATAAACAGACAGGATGCCATAGAACTGAGAAAGGAGATATGCTGAGCTGTTGACTTAATATTGTTCTACAACAGGTGGCACTATTCTTACATCGCTGACACTTTCTCCTCCAAAGAAAACACTTTTCCTTCTACTGTGCCTTTTCTGCCCAGAGAGATGATAGACATTGAGCAGATGTTTTTACTCATTTCTGAATATCTGGAGGCTTAAACTGCATAGCGATATTGTTGTCCTTCAGATGTAGTGCGCTACCCTTGATGTACTGTGAGCTTTGAGCATACTCTCTGCTAGATAAGGATCGACAAATATCCCCTAGCATCCTAAATGAGCCACCACTATAGCCATAGGTTTGGAGAACTGGGCTGATTTGAGTGCCAGTGTTAAGACTATTTATTGGTAATGCAAGTTTCCTACTAAAAAACTCAGATACATCTTGTGGGGTTTTGCTTTTTGGATGTGGAAGGAAATATCTTGTAAATCGATTGCACACATTCAGTCTCTCTGTTTTAAGCGAGGGAAAATAGGATGGACACCAACATGCAAAACCTTCCCTTCCTGATTGATTTATGGGTGAGGCATAGACCCAGGGTTGGTCTAAATTTTTATTTCAAACTTTCTTTTAAACCAGGAAGGATCTGGACTATGTTCCTGTTTGTTGCTGTACCATACATTTTCTGTACTGTAGTCTCAACACGCTTGCTTTCCCTCTGAGGCAGAGGCATGTTGCTGCCTGACTGGTATGATTATTACATAGTCCGGTCTTGGGTTTGATCTTTAGAACTCTAGGTCCTATTGAGGAGGTTTGTATTTTTAGGTCTCGACATTATGTAACCTACTTCTGTGGGCTTTCATCAAGCCCATCACTTTTCTTCATTCCTTGGCCTGCCTTTTAAAATTCCTTTGGTTTCTTTGGTAAATGCTTTACTTTTGGCTGTTTTGTTTCTGCCCTGGAGGCTGACTATTACATGGACTATTGCACACTTGCCCATACAGGTTAGTGTCCGTGCACTACTCTTTTCTTTTGCCTTAGCTTGTTTTGTTAGTTTCCTGCTTGTGTTCTGCTCCATTTCCGCTGTAATTTGTTTCTGGGCACTTGACTTGTGTCCAGGGAGACGCACTCAGCTGATGCCATTTGCCAACCAGAATGTAGCTGTGTATGCTTGTGTAAACAAACATTAATTCTTGATACCTTTTGGAGTCTACTCTGCTTGGCGCCATCCTTCATGTTTTATATTATTGTACATTTTCAATTAACTGCTCCTTGGATTGAAACTTAAGTTTTCTTCCTTTTTTTTTTTTTAATGCACGGGCGTGCTGAAGCAGAGATTCGAACCCAGCTTCAAAGTCGGCAGCTCTAAATGCTATGCTACATCCTCTCTCCAAGACAATTGGCATTTGTTTGTTAGTTGTACTTAGCAATTGTATAGCTCTTCAATCCCTGGCAACACAGCATCCAGGATAATGTGCTGCATGGTTAAACACTTACAAGGGCCCAAAGGCGAGACCTATTAGCTATGCCAATGCTTGTTTAAGAAGGCGCTATGTTGCTGCCTTGACTTTTGTCGAAATTAGGAATTTTTCCTCCCCTCTGTATACATTTCATTATTACAGCCAGAAAGAATTCTGCTACAGGTTATAAGAAGATTGAGTAAGGTCTCCTTTAAAAAAATTAACCTCTATAGTTTTCCAAGATATACTTCAAGCTATCCTGAAGAGAAGATTGGTGTTCAGACTGAGAAAACTTAGGATCTGAAAAAATATGTCTCTCCCCAGCTGAAAAATGCGGATGGCCGATGGGGTGTGTGTGTTGGGTGCAATAGCTGCCCACAGCCCCAGTAGCTCTGCAGAAAAGTCTGGGGCTGAATTCTCCAAACCTGAAATTGAGTCCAGTGTTTGCGGACCTAATAATTCTGAACGCAGACACACCAGGAAAGACCTAGTTGCCCGGAGCTGTATCTCTGCCGGACCACCCCCATCCTGTCCCTAGGAATACTGCTCCAGGTTACTAGTAATGGGGCCTTTAATGTGTTCGGACAATTGTACAAACAAATTTTGACCTATGAAAGAGATTTGTAGAATATAGGCAGCACATAAAGCTCTGTGGGGGACAAAGAGAGAGCATAATTATATTTTTTGGGTCAAATTCACGAAATCGGTCTGACTTCCCCCTGTAAAAGCTTTTGGTCATTTGTTAGTAATCTTGACATTGACTCAAGTGAATTAATCACATAGAAACATTGTTAACCCTGTGTTACAGTATGTAGATGTGCCTTCTCTGCAACCTTTGTCACAGTACCTTTGAAGTCAGTTGAGTTTCTCAGATAGGAGTTTCTCATCTCGGGCCCTTGCTTCTTCTTGTCCTCTGGCGGTGCCTTAGGTGTGCCTGGGCCTAAGGATGTCCAGCTTGATTTTTTTTTTTAAATAAATAAAATAAAATTGCCTATTGGGGCTTTGTCCCCTCTGTTCTGGCTATGTAAGCCCTTCTGCAGTCCCAAAATCCTGGCAAGCTCTATCCGCCACCTCTTATTCAAAAAGGATTATCCAAACTTGTAAAGAAATGGCATGATTGGGCTGTTGGACAATAAAGCTAAATACTTCATTAATTTGCTTTTGAGGTGGACGGGAAGGGGGGGGGGGGCAGTAGAGGGTCAGGGTGCAAAGCTATTACCATACTAATAGAAAGGGTTTTTCTCACCGTCTATTTAGCTATAGCATTCTGGCACTTATAGTTTTGCTGCTTTGCTCTATCCACAGCGCCCCTGTCTGAGTGTTATATAGATGATAGTGGGGCCTTGAATGATGTGGACAATAGCATTAAGGGAACAACATTCAGTTTTTGGCATTCCTAAGGGCTTGTTTCACTCCTTTAAATCACCATATACTAATACTTGGTTTCATGCTAAGCTGTAAGAATGTGCACCTTTGTAACAGGATTTACGCCAACCAAGGTTTAAAGTGGAGGTGTCTGTTAGCACCCCCTTCTTTAGCTTTTTATTCTATGTACGACTGACCTGGGTCTGTATCGGGTAAGATAAGAATATCACCCCCACGAACTTGGTGTAAGACACCGGTCGGCCCTGTAATATACAGATGGCACTACCTTTGGGGCTGTACTGCACATGGCCATTGCAAAACCAAGCTAGATCGGGTTGCTCGTGTAATAATCTATATGGTTCAAAGAGCATGTTGGCCATGGATCACATCTTGACATTAGGAGGCTGCATCACTGATGTATACTTTGAAAAATGTTTTTGCTAAATATGAGAGTAACCTTTGTGAAATTCCTACTTTCTTTGGTTAATGGAGTGGAAGCTTATCAAGGGAAATATTCCTATTAGTTAGATTTGAGCGAACGTAGTTAATGAAGATCCCTCTTTTGTCTCCCCTCGACCACTGTTGAAGACCAGTGTTCTTTTTCTTAAGACAGTCATTGGCTTCTAAAGCAAACTTCTTGAAGACCTATAGTAGCAGAAACAGTGCCCTCCATTCATAAAAAAGCTTAGTAAGAGAATAAATGTTTACCTCGATGACTAGAGACCAGAAGTAATGGTATTGTTTTCTTGATTTTTATTTTTTTTAATTGTTTTATTTTCTGCTTTAGACCTTTTATTCTTGGGCTGCATATAGTTCTTATTTACCGTTTAAGTTTCACCTAAATGTGAATCTGGAAATTACATAATTTGATAGAGACTGTATCGATCTAGCTACCAAAAAGCATTGTGCGTACATCACAAATGCATATGCTTTAAGACAGCGCTGTATAAGATTATAACCTGAGACTTTGCCTTTTATCTTTAGTAGATTCCAGCCTGCTTGACAGTAGGTAACTTTTTATGACTGAAAACGTATCCTTTGTGCAATTAGAGATGTTGGCAGGGTTTGTTTCTCCTTTGATTTGGGTGACAATGACAGACCTAATTTCACTTTTGTGTTTAATAATAATGATGATAATAATAAACTTTGTTGTTAGATTCATTAAAATCATTACAAATTTAAAAAGAAAAAACATAAATTAATAACATAATTAAAACACCGAAAAACACAGAGGGTACTTGAGTCAATTACACTAAAAAGGCTCTTCACTCTAGCTCTGAGGCCTGCATTGGAGTTTATTGGCAGTTTCTGTCGGGTACTGTGGCAACATCATTAAAACACTGAAAAGCACAGAGGGCACTTGTCAGTTACAAACATTAAAAAGCCCCCTCACTCCAGCTCTGAGGCCCGCTTTCGAGTTTGCCAGTTTCTGTCAAGTCCCAGATAACGGACGACGTATTAGCAGCCAAGAACTGACAGTTATTTGAGTGTGCGCTAGCTAGCTCGCTGTTTTCTTTAAAGCCTGCTCCACTCCCTTTAGTTGTTTTACTGTTCGCACAGTTACGCACGGATCCTTTGCGTTTAGGCAGCCTATTATCCCTTGTTTGCAGGAGCGAATGCCCTCCTGGTTCCAGAAGGCCCGAAGCCAATGCTGCCGCACATTTAAAGTCGCACTGAACAGGCAAGAGGTATGGATGACAGCTTCTTTCGAGTGGCCAAATAGCCTGCAGGGCGTTTCACCTGCTACCCTTAGCCAGGGAGCTGCATGTGTATTATTTAGAAGAAAACCTAGGTGTTATTTAAGGAATAGCCCCTAAATGCTGCTCTTGAAGGCCTCAATCAGGTATGCTTGTGGTTTTAGCTGCGTGTAACTGTTTAATACCATCCATGAATGGGTGCGATTCGTGAGGGTAGCTTTGTCCTCTATTGATGAGGCTAGTCTTGTTGTCTTTTTGAGGGACTCTGTGGGGGATGTGGACCATAGCTGTACCAGTCCAAGCTGATTTTTGGAGTCTTCTTAAAAATTTCCTGGCTATTGAGTGGGCGTTGTTAATTTCTAGCTAGACATTATAATTTAAAGATTTCCTGTCAGCTGTCTTGAGCTTGTGCCACATAATGACAAAGGCAGAGCTTCTGGCGATTGTTTGTTTTACGAGCCCGAATTCTAGCCTAATCTGGGCTGCCGAGGTGTATCTGTGGAGGTGGAAGATTTCCCTGTAAATGTTGGTGGTAATGGTATCTAAGGAGATGGATGCCTTCCCCAGAAGGGCTTCACTTCCGTTTGCCAGGGTTGGTATATCCTTTGCCCTTTCGGTTTCCAGAATGGGGTGGTAAGCAGGTCCCTTCATCTTCCTACATAGAGCACTGAGACTGGCAGGCAAAGCCTTTCCTTTGCATTTCCTCCTTGTACGGTTTGAAGATGCCCAGGTTATCAAATGTGAGGCAGAGATAGTAATTGGCTGGGACGTCTTCGACCTTGGTAGCATCAATGTGCTAGCTGGCTTTGCCTCTTGTTCTTCTGCAACAGTTCATGATTTTAGTTTTCTTGTTATCATTTGTGAGGTCGTCTCTTGCAGAATAATCTTGGATGGCATTCAAGAGGCGCTGCATGCCGACCTTGGTGCGGCTGATCAGTACCGTGTAGTCGGCATAAAACATATTTGACAGCTGGATGGACCCGATCTTTTGGGTGTGAGGACTTGCCACTGCTAAGAGCAATGAACGGTCCTGGTTCTCAGTATTTTTCCACGTTTATACCCCAAGCTAGGAAATAGTTATTTTCTCGTTGCACCTTATCTGCAATGTCCAGGGCGCTCCAGCTGACCTTTGTAATATCTTCTCATGATTAACCTGGTGTGGCTATAAATGTAACACTTTCTAAGTCTGCTGTGGTCCCCCCTGCTAGGACTGGAATCTGGTTTAGCAGAGTTAATATATTGCCCGCTTAAGAATGCCCTTGTTCCCTAGTGAGCTGTATAATGGGTGGAACAGAGATATGCAATGTTATCCTGTTTCTGCAGTCTCGTCTGTTAGGCTCTTGTAGGGTTGCTGAGCCCTGGCGAAAGGAGAAAGGCCAGCATATGTTTGTGGTCCCCAGCAGTCCTCCGTTTTTGCCTGGAAGGTCCTTGTTGTGGCCTTCTTGTCAGTTTTCAAATTTCCTGGTAGCCTTAATAAAAAGCTTGTTTCAAAGAAACTCTTGCTTCCTGTCAGCTCATCCTGGACTGCTGAGTCTGGATTGGGTGGTAGTTTGTGTGTAGGAGGCTGGCCTGGTTTGTAGTGGGTACCTAAGGTACTTACACCTTATCCCTGATTAGTGAAATGTAGGCGGTGTTATAGCAGATTAGGCTGTCTAGGAGTAGCTGTAGCAGAGCAGCTAAGGCGGAACTAGGAGACATGCAAAGCTCCTGAAATACCACTATAGTTACACAGTACTTATGCACAATAAAAGACAATACTCAGTGTTACCAGAAATAAAGGTACTTTATTTAAGTGACACAAGGCCAAAAATTGAGACGCAATACTCCTTCTGGAGAGAAGTATTATATACAATATATACACTAGTAACCAAAATCAGGTAAGTAAACAGTCATAGAATAGTGCAAACAGTAGATAATACAATAGATAGCAGCGGGCCTAGGGTCAACACAAACCTTATACTAAAATAGTGTAATTTGAATGTCGAATTCCCCCCTAGGCAAGTGTAGTGTGTAGAGGGGCGCTAGGAGTAAAAGAAAACACCAAAGGTAAGTAAAGTACCCCACCCCAGAGCCCAGGAAAGCAGGAGTAAAGTACAGCAAGTTCCTCAGAACACACTACACGTCATGATGAAGAATTATGCAAGAACCAAGCAAGACTGCAAGCAACCACCAGTGGATTCCTGGACCTGAAGATCTGTGGAGAGAAGAGACCAAGCCCAGAAGTCGAAGAAGAGTCCAGGAAGAACTGGAGCCCCTGCCAACCTGGAAGAAGGTTTAAAAGTGGATTCTCCGGTTGGAAGAAAAGTACAGAAATGCACCAAAGAAGATAGCTGCGGGTTCCTGCTTGGTGCAGGAGGTGTCCCACGTTGTTGGATGCAGGATGTTTGCGTTGCTGGATTCCGCCAACAAGCCTTGGTTCACGTAAGTACGCAGTTTGCGTCAGAGGAGTTGCCTGGACCCAGGAGGGACCTGTGGGTCTCAACTCTGACTGAGGAGACAGAGGGGGCTCTCAGCACTTCAGAGAGCTCTCAGAAGACCAGGCAGCGCCCATGGGAGTCCTAGAACACGGGGACAAAGAAGATGCAAAGTGTGGTCGTCGCAGCACTGGAGGATTCCACGCCGCCGGAGAACAACTCAGAGAGCTGTGCATCGCAGGATGGAGTGCTGGGGACCTGGGCTACGCTGTGCATGAAGAACTTTTGGAAGAAGTGCACAGAAGCCCAAGGAGCTGCAGAAAATGTGGTGCACAGGGGTGCTGTCGCAGCAGGGGGAGGGAAGCTTTTACCTCCACCAAATTTGGACAGCTACACCTTTGGACAGTCTTGGTCTCTTTGATCCACCACCTGTGTTTCAGGGATCACCCTAGTCGACTGGAGAGGAGTCCCAGAGTACCGGTTGTCATCGCAGAGAGGTGCCTGCTGAAGCAGGGAAGTGACTCCATCACTCCACAGGAGATTCCTTCGGTTCTTCTGGTGCAGGGTGAAGACAGGCAGTCCTCAGAGCGTGCACACCTTGGAAACTATTGCAATTGCTGGCTGGAGCTAAAGTTGCAGGTCACAGGAGTCTTCCTGGATATTTTGTTGCAGTTACAGCCGTTCCTGGAGCAGTATGCAGTTGATCTGATGGTCAGAAGCTGAAGCAGAGGATGCAGAGGAGTCCTGGAGGAACCTTGCAAACCGAATCTGAGGAAACATCCAGCGGAGAGACGCTAAATAGCCCTGAGAGGGGGATTGGCTACCTACCCAGGTATGCACCTATCAGGAGGGGTCTCTGACGTCATCTGCTGGCACTGACCACTCACAGGTCTCCAGAGGGTCCCCACACCTTGGAATCCAAGGCGGCTAACGCCATGGACACTTTGGATGGGCTCTGGGTACCACCCCTGGGGTGGTGATGGACAGGGGAGTGGTCACTCCCCTTTTCTTTGTCCAGTTTCGCGCCAGTGCAGGGCCTGGGGGTCCCTTAACCGGTGTAGACTGGATTATGCAAGGAGGGCACCATTTGTGCCCTTGAAAGCATTTCCAGAGGCTCTGGGAGGATACCTCTTCCATGCCTGGAACACCTGTTTCCAATGGGAGAGGGTGTAAAACCCCTCTCCTAAATGAAATGCATTGTTCTGCCTTCCTGGGATTGAGCTGCTCAATCCCCATGAGGGCAGAAACCTGTCTGTGAGGTGGCAGCAGCTGGGGCTGCAGTGGAAACCTCAGAGAGCTGGTTTGGCAGTACTGGCGGTCCATGGTGGAGCCCCCGGGGTGCCTGGGAATGGCCCCCAATACCAAATTTGGATTGGGGGTTTGTTCCATGATCTTAGACACCTCACATGGCCAAATTCGGAGTTATCATTGTGAAGCTACATATATGTATTGACATATATGTAGTGCACGCTTATAATGGTGTTCCTGCACTGACAAAGTCCGGGAAATTGTCCCTGGACCACGTGGGGGCACCTGTGCTAGTGCAATGGTGCCCTCACACACAGTAACTTTTCACCTAGCCTTCAGTACATGAAGATTAGACATATAGGTGACTGGTGCAGTGAAAAATAGCTATGAAATAGTGTGTGCACTATTTCACTCAGGCTGCAGTGGCAGTCCTGAAGAAAGGTTTGTATGAGCTCCTTATGGGTGGCAGAAGAAATGCTGCAGCCCATAAGGATCTCCTGGAACCCCGATGCCCTGGGTACCTGGGTACCATATACTAAGGACTTATAAGGGGGGGTCCAGTGTGCCAATCAGAATTGGAATATGGAGTCACTAAACTATAGTGACAAATTTGGGACAGAGAGAGAGCATAAGCACCGGAGTTCTGGTTAGCAGAACTCCAGTGACACAGTCAAGCATACTGATAACACATATAGGCCACAAACTATGAGCACTGGGGTCCTGGCTAGCAGGATCCCAGTGAGACAGTAAAAACACACCGACAAACACTGACAAACGGGCCAAAAATGGGGGTAACCGTGCTAGAGAGATGCTACCTTCTCACATAGTGGAACCCACTGAGTGTTGATTACTATCCTTTGTAGAAATATAGCCTGTTTTTTTTGGCCTTGTCGTCTCGAAAAGGGATTCACATGTCTCCTTTTTTCCCATTTCTTCCTTAGTATCAGGTGAGGGGGGTTTGGAGTAAAGGGGAGATTATCTTTTTCCCCCTTTTCACCTAGCGGCTTCCTGCCTTCTGCTGTTGGAATAGTTTGGATGAGAGAGGCAGCAACCGTTGAAGCTGGCTCCACCCCCACCTCTTCCATTAGGGGAGTTTGTCAGGTTCCTTACAGGCATTGGGGGAGTGTTAGAGGAAGCAGAGTAGTGCCTCATCCAATTGGTTTTAGGGAAATGTTTGTTCCTTAGTTTCCTTTTCTCCCGTCTTTTTTGGTTTTGCTCCACTGGCATACTCCGCATAGCTTTCTAATGGTGAGTTTGGTGGGTGGTCTCTTAAGCCTTGGCAGTTTTGTTCTTCCCTGCAACAGGGCTCACTGTTGTTGCCAATCTCTATATCCATAATAATGCCCCCATCTCTTTTGTTGTTGCAAGCTCTTGGGCATGTCTTCTGGGTGGGATAACGCCTGGGCTAGGTTTAGTAGCTGATTTGAGTTTTAATTTAGAGCCGGGATTAGCTCTGTGCCGACCATTGTCTGCAGTGACCTCAAGTAGTACTTCAGGCCTGTTTTCCATTTGGGGCTTCTGGAGGGACTTCAGATCCTTGATTACATTTGAAAGCACGAATGGTATTGTGCTTAGTTTGTTCAAGACAGGGGAGGAGGTGCACATGGGGGTTAGCTCTCTTGCCTCATTTTGGGCCCTTCTAATAAGATTGTATAAATCGGAGATCTTGCCATTGATCCAGGACACATAAGAGGTAATCGTGTTAGTATCTCTATGTGGATGTCCATTTTTGCTGAGTGGCATTCCATGGCATTGACCATTAACTGTATTGTCTTCAAAATCGACGAGCGCCTTGATACCTTTTCGGTGAATTGTGCGCTTTATAAATGTTTATAACATAACCATGAGGACCAAACTCCTACATCAGGGGGTGTATTCTTTTCTCTGGAGCACCTGTTGTGCAGGGCTGTACTCCTGAAGTCTCCTCCCCATGTATTGCCTCCCTCTCCCTGTCAGTGGCCAAGGAGGCTAGTATCTCGTCCCACTGTTCCTGTGTTAAGTAGGAAGTCTCTGCATTCTCTACGTGCTCAGTGCCCTCATGTAAGCCTGCACGTTGTGGCTGTCCAGGCCTGAGTCTGACCCACATGTTTCTGTCGGCTTTTGCCTGGGCCCTGCTGAGCCAAGAAGTCTGGGTAAAGGGCTCCTTCTTTGGGCTCCCTGTGATTAGCCACAGCAGGGACGGCCTGGGAAGTGCTGGCTTGTAACGGTGTTAGGCAGGGCAAGGCGCCACTGTGCCCGACTGCTACAGTCCCGATGGTCAGCAGGACAGAGAAATCATCGCGCAATTCTTGATCCACTACACAGGTTATCTTGTTTCGGTGAGTTGGCCGACATGCTGGGATCTCTTTATTTGTGATTGCTTTTGGGGCGTGTGTGGCCAGGATTGAAAAATTAACAAGGAAGTGGGCTGGCTGTGACCCAGACACAAGCTTGCAAGTTGGTCAAGCTGGCGCAAGGGCTCTTATTTAAGTCTATGATCGCCTCTTGCCCTTGGGGCATGCTTGCTGGTTCTGGTGCCTGATTCTGCTTCCGACTTTGTGTCTTCAGAGGGATTGTCAGCCATTTGCGTGATCGCTTGGGGCTTGAAAGTGATCAGTGTTGTCATTGCTTGTGATGAAAGTGTAAGGCTACGCTGCTGAGTGGTCCTTGACTGTATTATTATTTTATAAGCCGCTAGGGTCTGAGAGGTCAGGTGCGATGGCCAGGTTGCTGTCTTTTAAAAATTTACATTTGGAGGTGATTTTTGGTTGGTTGTCTGGGCTGGCTGCCTGACTCTGCTACTGTGTGGCCATGGTAGCAGGTGAGGCTGCAGAAAATTGGGTAAGGGAGTGAATAGGTCACTGAGAGGGCCTCCTCCGCTTGCTGCCTTGTGGTGGCGAGCTCCTGTTTTTCCCAGACTTCATTTGTTTAGGCGTGTGAAAAGTTATTGGTGGCTAGCTGAACTGCTAACTAAATGACTGACTATCTTGACTGTCCGCCGGCTGTTAGTTTTGCCAATTGCTGCTGCTTGTTCGCTGTTCAGGGCCCAACTCAAGGGCTCAGTGGCTTATTGACAGTGTTTAAGCTTATCTCTGGGAGTAAGACCCAGCGCCGCCTCGCCCTTCTTGCCCTCCTCCTCAGGGGACAGTTCTTCCTTTGGGAGAAGGGGGCACGACCACGCTGCTAGAGGGTCAGCGGGGTGAGCTGGTCCCCTGTAAGCAGGGGTGGAGAGGTCCACATTTGCAGCCTATATGAGCCCTGGAGATCCCAGAGAATGGTAGGGCCCCCGCCTCCGGGGTTGTCCAGGACGAACTTTGAGATCCAGGCCCAAATCATTGCTTAGCTCCGCCAAACCTTTCTCTGGAAGTATCACAGTTGGTAAATTGGAGAAGGGGGCACTAGCACGCTATTGGGGGCGATGCTTGTTCTGCTCCTGTGGCAGCTGTAAATTCCTTGGTATTGGGCAGCCCAACTTAGTGACCCAAGCTTGTAGAGGGAATAGTGGTTGGAGACCCAGGTGGATTAAGGCTTGTGTGCAGCTTTGCTTTGACTTTTTACTTAATTTTCTTTAGGTTTGGCTTAGGTTGAGTCTAGATAAGGCTGTCATTGGAGGCTGCGATGGTGATGGTGGAGGCGATGACCATTAAATGGGGAATTCCGCCAGAGATCTGGTGGCTTTGGCTGCTGAACACCGAAGAAGGGTGAAAGCCTCCCCTAGCTGCGCTTGTGCCTTGTAAGGTCAGACCGGGGGCTCCCTGTAGTGACTGAGGGTGATGGGCCAGGTGAGTAACGGACTCAGCAGGCCTAACCTCGCCTCACCTTGTATGTTTGTGGAGGGAGTGCGAGATGCAGCAAATCGTCTATTACAAACTTCGCTGCGACCACTGCACCCGCCACCACCACTACTGCCTCCTGCCTTCAGCCGCCTGCCACAGGAGCGGAGACTGCTGCCAAGTCTGCTTCTGCCTCCAATTGTATTCCAGGGATACACCGAGAGGAGATTAGGCACTTGCCTTCTTGCTGTCGACCTGTGTGTGGCCCTGTGTTTCGCAGGCCTGCCTCACCTTGCCTTATTTTGTTTGCACTGGGCGGGGTGAAGGCGTGCGGCTGGTCACTGTGCCGAACACTCACCGCGGCTCGTTCCCCACTGCCGCTGCTTGTCCGTCTGTGGCAGAGGCCACGAGGGCCAAGTCTGATGACTGCGCTGCTGAGCCTGGGATGCTGTTACTACCTGGGGCGAAGGTGCTGGAGGAAAAAACCCAGCCCGTCGCGGATATTCAAGTGCCTGGATTGGGGTCCCTACACCATGGTAGCAAGGCTACTAGCTCAGCAAGTCCCGCACCCCCTCGCTTGCCCTTGCCTGCAGCCGGCTTGCTTCCAGCTCCTCCTCTCTATGGCCATGTGTGAGTAAGCGGTCTTCCGTCTGTCGAAATCACCTTCACTTGAAGCTGGGTTCAATGGAGGTCCCAATTCTCTTTTAAATCTGTTGACTTTAACGGGTGCAGATCGTTCTCTACTTCTGCATCTGGGGTTCACCTGCCATGACAATCTAAGTTGAAAGAATAGGAAATAAAGTACCTACAGGGGTTACAAATATGTCTAATTAATTTGAGTGAATGAAAAAGATAAGTATTTTGTAAATGTATTTAGTACTGAGGGACAGAAACTAGCATTGTGGATTTTGTTTTGTTGGAAAACAAAGAGTGTGGTATGGTTTCAGAAAGTAAACTGATTTTTCTGCTCTTTCTCCAGGAGACCTCGGTGCTGCTGTTGCCATGGTCGAGGGAGTGAATTGCATACAAGGGGTGGTGCGCTTTATACAGTTGTCACTGGAAAAGTGCATCATTGAGGGGACCATAGACGGACTGAACCCAGGACTCCACGGGCTCCATGTTCATACATTTGGGGACCTCACAGACTCCTTTAACAAGTTAGTATCTATCCTTGTCTTTACCTGATGAATATTAAATTTTGTGGCCAGACTCAGTGATTCTCATGTCTTGTTTTCCTTCCTTCATCTGTATCTTCATCCACAATGCTGCTCTGGATCTTAGACAGAATAGACTCTACGTACTCACCATGTCATTTCAACCCATTCATCTCCCCATCTCTTTTCTGCTGTCTTTACTCAATATTTTAGATGAATTCTTTTTGATTACGTGATCCCTCTTTATTCTGTTTCCTGTGATTATTACACTGTTCATCTAAAATGCAGGCAGACCTTTTGATTTTCTTTCAGTCATGATTTGGTTAGGGTTTCTATCACTGTTGAGCAATGCAATGTCCGCCTAACCATCAGACATAAAACTTGTGATTTTTTTTTTTGTTTTTACAAAGTTTAGTGTTTTCCGTCTAGACACCAGTGCTGGAATGGCTTGCCAAATAATGGAATGGTGTCTTGCTCTCATTATCTTGACAAATCCCTACCCAGTAGCAACTTAAATTGGGGGCTGTGCCCATATATATTTTATATAAAGTATTCAGAAATGTTAGACAAGTGCAATGGTGTGGTTTAACCTGAAGACAAGGTGTTATGTGGACCTCCACTGAAAACACCATTGACATTTGGTCACAACAAACATTACATACACCAGGCCGTCAAATACATGAAGCACCTTGACACTGGTTGGTGCTGTATAACAGAGCTTCTGGAGAGAAAAAACATAGCTCTCTGTCTGGCTGCAAAAAGTAGTGGTGCCCTTGCAGAGGAATCTTTGGTGAAAGGGTGGGAAGCTGTCTAGAGTGACTTATTGCTGTTGCAAATCCTCAAGCAGCTACACTGAAAGCTTCTACAGCAAATGGACACAGTGATGGAGTTGAGCATTTCTTTTTAAGGGCAGCAGACATCACCTGGGCTCCACTACAGGGAGAAGAATTATATCCGAGAAGAAACAGGAGGCCCCCTCTCCAAAAAGGTGTGCAGTGGCTCCTTGCTAGATTTGTTGCCCTGGGAGAGTACAGGGTACATGAGGTGATAACAACAATGAAAGCAGGGTGGTTGTGATCAAATGAGGGGTTGGACTTACTTACCTGTTGACACACTAGGTCATTGTTGGCACATGACTGAATTGGTAGTGGAACATATAGGCAGCAAAGAAAGACATAGGATGAGGGGCAAGTAGGGGTACGGTCAGGGCCACTGACTGTAAAGGGCTTAAAACTTGGGAGTTCTAGAGCTTAGCAAGGAAGCTCCAAGCCACTATTGATGAGACTATTAGGAAAGTGCCATTTCCTTGTAGACAGTGATTGTGGCTTAGTAATACAAAAGGAGGTGTGTGTTTGCTGTAGTTTGAATGCCTTTTGAAATGGAGTGGGACAGGCAGGGGCGATGAAGAAGGCAATCTATTCACAAGAAGAGAAAGCTCTGATAATCCAAGGAAGACAAGGGAGTGCCGTTAGATTTAACCACGTTACTGCTAAGCCTTTTCCCTGAAATGCTGAGTTAATTGTTAGGCATTTGGGGCAGCTTGCGCTTAAGCTTTCATCGGATGTCTAAGCCAAATGTACACCTTTTATCTGACATGTTGGGGATTGTAAAGGTATGTCGGGTTTGTAACTTCCTCACAGGGGCTGTGAAACTATTCAAAACATGGCAATATACTGTTGGGGTAATTTTAGTAACTGCGCAGGAACCATGGACTGTTTCAGGTAAGTTTATTACTACATTAAGAGCTACACGGTAACAGAGTGAGAACACACAGGAACCCCTCTGCCTGCGGCAACCGTTCCCAACTGTCAACTCTTGCACTGCAACATTCTACAAGATACTTCATCATTAGATTCTGTAACAGAATTCTCAAATCGGAGAGTTCTGTGGGATGAACCCTCAGATATTCATATGTATATTCATAGAAGGTATTACAGTGCTGTGCATGAAAGTGCGTGATTTTCCAAGTATGGCATTAGGTAAGCATTTCTGCAGACTAGACCTCAATACAGCAAGAAGCCCTTTGTATAGATTGCTCAAGGGTTTCTCAGAGATGCTAAGAGTAGAAATAAAAAATAAAAAAAATAGTGAATGTTGGGTCTGACTTGAGGGGCATGATGCCAGATGTTCCTTTCTGGAGCTTTAGCTAGCCATAGAGCTATGCAGATATCTTTCAAATTTCTTAAGAGATGAAGCAACTGCATTGAACCAGTTTGTATGGGCAAGTACCACTGTAGCCTTTTAGTCTTTCCTTTACAACCGACTCTAGACCCTGGATTGGCAGTGGTTCCTGGGTGGCTCCCTCTCTCACCTGTGGTGCAGGGCTATGGGGTCAAAAAACATGGGCCTCTAGATGCTATGAAAGGAGGCAGAGTCGGACCTGACCGGGAATTGTGTTTGAAGAGGACTGTAGAGGAGGTGCAATGGGCAAGTGTTAGACAAAGAATTTAACTCTTCTAGTGGCTCTGTCCTGATGTAGTCCAGTGGAAGATGTTTGCTTGGCTAAGGTTGAGAGGCTCCAGATGGGTATGCAGGTGAGGAGGGTCGGCAATGGCAGAGTGACACACCTACACCCCTGAGCTTCTGTAGAGGAGTGCAGCATAGCATTGGTTATTGGCGATGTTGGAAGGAGACATAATTAGGTGGATGAAGAGAGGGCTGCAGTAGATCACCTCCCATAGCAGCAAGTTGGGGTAGAAGTGGCCAACAGAGACCAAATGGTTCTTTGTTTGGTCCGGGAGCTGGTCATGGCTTGTGGTGTATATGCTTCCCCAGTCTGTGTCACAGAGGGGTCCTGTCTTGCTCAGATTACACTGTCTGGATCCTGCTGGGCTCGCCATGTGGTTCTGGGCACACGACCTGCAAACTGGACAAGGGGTAAGCTGGACACTGATAGACAGGGTGTTTAAAAGCAACTGCAAGAGTGAAATGGATCCTTTGGACCAACTGGCAATAAGAGTGGATGATGGCATGAAGGGTCTACCTCTTGGTTGGAAAGATTTGCCTGACTTTAGAAGAGGGGCATTTTGTTGGACTCACAGCTGGATTGATCTTTAACAGGTGTGTCATTATTATGAGGCTAGGTAATTGTCCTCCTTGGAAGACTCCTGGACCTAGCTGATGCTGCAGTCATGGAGCTCAGCCTTAACTTTATGGTGACATGCTTTAATTGGTTGCACTTATATTAATGACAGGAGGACAGATGAACTGATTTTGATGGAATCATTACTCATCAAACTACTCGGGTTGTGATTCAGCAGTGGTCACACTGTGTGAGACACTGTGCCATGATATACAGGAATGCACAAAATATATGAATCAGCTGGGGGACGCATGGAAAGTTCAGGGTAGTAGTTGCTTTGAAAACATGTGCTGATACTTGTGTTGCTTCTGACCTTGATAAGCTGGTGCACTCCCCTTCCCCTCTCCCCCCAAGCATATCAAGGAACCATGACCTGAGACAAATGGGGGAAGACAGCCAACTAGGAGAAGGTGGATAAATTTGTCCAAGTCACCACATCACCTGCAAAGCAGAATTGTGATGGACGGGTGAAGCTTGGGACCGACAAACTGAAATTCACCAGCTTATGTGAAGCAGTACTGAAATCCATAAGAGACACTTGCTCCTCCCCAAGGATACATTTGGAAAGGTGGTGCCAATGTGGTATTATTGTGCCTGGGTCTCTGCATAACAGTGAACAGAATCACTGATGTGGATTGCAGCATTTGTAACCTGGAGGACACGGTCTTTTAACTCACAACAACAATAACCTAGCTTATTGGTCCCTCAAGGCACCTAGAAAACAGGGTTGAAGATGCAAGGCCTTTTGAAGCAACTTCCAAGTTCCAATCGCTTTCATCCCTCGTAAGTTTTTAGAGCATGGCTTCATACTCTGCTGCCTGTGATGTTTTGTGTCAGGAAGGGCTCACAAGCCACTGGTGCCAGGACCTTCTCTTGGGGCTTGGCCAATTTGTGCCAAATTTCTAAATTACAAAAGTGATAACATCTTCACAAGTGTGTGTCTTCTGGTTCAGATAAATGATTACTCATTTTATGGGTCGATATTGCCAAATTACACCAAAAACTTCCATAAACAACCGGAATCTTAAGAGATGGGTAAAAAGAAGTGGAAGGTTACATAGATGTTGAATTCATGTTCCTGCAACCCAAAAGCTGAAAGCTATTTTCAACTTCAATCAGATATTTTTTGTTTAAATCTGAAATTGGCTTGGGTTGAGGCATCCGAGCAGAAGAATCCGACGTAGCAGCTTGATAGGCTAGGCACAGTTACTTTGGGGGAAAGGCCCATGGAATGAAGAATCAGGAATAGTCAAATTGGATTAAGACAAAGGCATAAGGACCTAACAACATGCACTAATCCATGGCAGACTCTGGAACTAAAGAAAATATCTCTTACCAGAGATTCACCAATAGGATATCTCTTCTGACGTGCAGGTTTGATTGGAGGAACACAAACTTTTTTTTTACTGGGGAATCCAAGTCCCAGGATCCCTGCTGGTGGAGGTGGGAAGAGGAGAAGGGCCCTTGCTGATATCGCTATAAAACGTCACCATCTGTCTTGCAGTGGGGGTCGCAAACTTTTTAAATGGGGACTCCAAGTCCCAAGATCCCTGCTGGTGGAGGCGGGAGAGGAGGAGAGCCCCTTGCTGACAGCCCTACAAAGCGCCACTATCTGCCCTCTGTGCAGGACACGCCTGGGCCAAGGGCGGGCCTGTCTTCATCCATCATCGCCAGGTGGAGGCTGGGCTGGGTCACCCCATTTGTTTTCTTTTTGGGTTTCGGACTTCCTTTCTCAGGTACTTTGTGTGCTGCAGGTTGGCTTTTAAAAAAAAAAAAAAATGTTAAACCATTTTTATTACCGTACAGTACAATTTAATGTAATAAAACGATCTGGGGACATAAGCTATACAATCATTCACACATTGTTCTCAGTTATATCAAGCAAATCTCCAGTTACATTGACAGGAAAAGCAGCTATGTTTCATCCCTCAATAACGTGTTTAGTTGTAAAACTAAAATGTGACACACCTACTTCATCTACCTGATATTTTTGTAGTCATTCTGGGCAGGACTGAATCCAGGGGCAGCATTTAAACAGTGCAATGAATTCCAGTTAGCACAAACTAAATTGTGTATATACTCCGTCAATGACTTAAAGCATATGAGATAAAAAAATGTGAAGGAGATGGACTTCGACCAGCGGGGAGGTATAAAATGGGTCTCATGTTTCCTCCTGTGTGTTATTGAGTGTGTTCGAGTGGGGTTGTAGGTCGTTGAGCATTGTATCCCAAGCCGTGGCTATTTGGTACTTCCGTTATCTCTTCCCGCCATAAGGCCACTACCTCCGCCTGACCCCATTTAAGTGTTGCTGCCCGCCAGTGCGCAGTGGTGGGTAATGTCGGAGATTTCCAGTGCATCATAATGAGCCTGCAGGCTATAAGTTGTGCAAGATCTATGAACCTATCACTGACTTTAGCGGCTTCTGGTCTGTGAAGGAGGCCCAGCAGCGCCCCCTCCATCGTGTGCAGGGCTGTACGGTTTAGTTCAGCAATTATCCAGGTCCAGTACGCGTCCACAACTGGGCAGGTCCAAAACATATGCTTGATATCTGCTTCCGATTGTTGACATTGTGGACATTGGGACAGGGAGCCAAATATTCAAGAAAGAGAGGCAGGCGTGAAGTACGCTCTGTGTAAAATGTTATACTGGATATGCTGGAACTTTGCATTCCGGGATACTTTACGTGGGTACTCAGTGATCTTCACCCAGTCCTTCATGGTGATCTCTCTACCAAGATCGACTTCCTTCAAGTTGTGGCAAGCAGATCCTGCGCAGCCTGTGCAAATGCCTGGGCAAACCACATTATCAGTATACCCTTCGCCTGTAATATTTAGTAGATGGACTATTGGATGAGAGTCTGGCTCTGTATCTGTGATGCCCAGAGGCAAACCGTCTCTGCCAAGAGATGGGCACATGCTTGGAAGTGCCCTACAGGCAGGTGAAATGCTTCTCGAAGCTGCTAGTAAGTCAACAGCAAGGCATCCCGGAATAGCAATCCCAGTGTGTCAACTCTCGAAACATATTGGTGAAGCTGGAAATCGACTCCAGTGGGATTGCCGGCGAATAAAGCGGCATTTGTGGCAGCAGCTTCAAGCTATGATGATAACTATTGAATGCGACCTTCATTAGGTCATTCGCCCTGGGTGAAGGGCGCGCGTGGAGTCTGAACGCACTTCTCAAGTCTGCCTCTACCCTCGCCAGGTCCGGTGGAGTCAACTCCTCCGTGTGACGACCCTTCAGCCAATATGTGGGACACTGCAGTTGTGCAGCCAGAAAATAATAATCAAAATTGGGGGCGCCCAATCCCCCTTTTTCGGTAGGGAGTTGTAGTTTCCAAAGTGCCACCTGACGGCAGGTCTTGTTCCAAATAAAGGACCCTAGATAAGAGTGTAGGGCATAAAAGGTAGACCTGGGGATGTTGACCAGGAAGTTCTGGAAAAAGTATAACAGCCTGGGGAGTATCACCATTTTCACAAGCGACACTCTACCCTGGACTGGAAGCAGAAGTGTACTCCAGAAGGCCATACGAGGCTACAGTGCCGTACGGCTTTTGTAAAATTACCATCAAGAAGATCTAACTTGTTGTGATATATATTAATGCCTAGATACCTGGATGTATGGGGTTCCCATCTTAACTGGTGTCTCTCTATAATGAGGTCTTGTGGAGGACAGTGCGGATGTAAAGGGGAACAAACAGGATTTAGCCCAGTGTACCCGCAGCCCTGTTACCTTATAGAAATCTTGCAAGATCATCTGTATAGTCTCAAGGCCTACTCTGCTATCCCGAATGAATATTAAAACGTCACCCGCCTACAATGAGACAACCTGTCTCTCCCCATATATTGGTATGCCCCATCTATCCCCTCGTTGGTGCAATATCTGTGCCAGTGGCTCCATGGCAAGCACGAATAGAAGCAGAGACAGCGGGCACCCCTGTTGAGTCCATGGTTGATCTGAAACGGTTGGGAGACACATCTGCCAATCTTGACCCTTGCCATTGGATTCGTGTATAGTAGACAGATTAACACCTGAAGCCTCCCTTCGAGCCCGAACTTTGTCAATGTTGCAAAAAGGTAGTCTCATTCCAGGGATTCTAATGGCTTTTCCAGGTCTAATACCAGGCATGCTGCAAAGGGCCAACTGGCTGGAGCCAATTCCATCCCCCTATGCAGCCGGCGGATATTCAGGGTGGTGGACCTTCTGGGTATGAACCCATTTTGGTCCGGGTGCAACAGCCTTTTCATGTGTTTGTACATGCGGCCTGCTAGGACCTTACTTAGAATCTTGTAATCTGAACCCAGCATAGACAGTGGACGGTACGGGGCTGGTTACTCTGGATCCTTGCCTGGCTTCGGAAGTGAGACCAGGAGGGACTCCCACAGGCTCTGTGGTAGGGTCCTCATTTCCAGTGCCAATTGATGTAACTCGAGGAGTTTGGGGGCAATGTGATGTTCGTATGTTTTATAGAATTTGATATGTAGCCCATCTAAACCCAGTGTTTTGTGAGTGGCTGCTTCCCTGATTGCTCCCTTAACCTCTTCTAATGTAAGGGAGGTGTTCAGGTCTTCTTTCTCCTTGGGCATCAATACCGGGAGTAACACTCTGTAGGAGGCTGGCCTGGCTTGTAGTGGGTACCAGAGGTACTTACACCTTGTGCCAGGTCCAGTTATCCCTTATTAGTGTAGAAGAGGTGTTTCTAGCAGCTTAGGCTGATCGAAGGTAGCTATGGCAAAGCAGCTTAGGCTGAACTAGGAGACATGTAAAGCTCCTACTATACCACTGGTGTCATATGCACAATATCATAAGAAAACACAATACACAGATATACTAAAAATAAAAGTACTTTATTTTTATGACAATATGCCAAAAGTATCTCAGTGAGTACCCTCAGTATGAGGATAAGATATATACACAAGATATATGTACACAAACCAAAATTATGCAGTAATAGCAAAAGGAAGTAATGCAAGCAATGTAAAGTTACAGTAGATTGCAATAGGAGCACATAGGTATAGGGGCAACACAAACCATATACTCCAAAAGTGGAATGCGAACCACGAATGGACCCCAAACCTATGTGAGCTTGTAGAGGGTCGCTGGGAATGTAAGAAAACAGTAAGGGTTAGACAAACAGCCCACCCCAAGACCCTGTAAGGTAGGTGTAAAGTGCACCTACAACCCCCAGAGAGCACAGAAGTCGTGATAGGGGGATTCTGCAAGGAAGACCAACACCAGCAATGCAACATCAGTGGATTTCCGGACCTGAGTACCTGTAAGACAAGGGGACCAAGCCCAAGAGTCGCAACAGTGTCGAGAGTGGGCAGGAGCCCAGGAAATGCCAGCTGAGGGTGCAAGGAAGCTGCCACCGGGTGGAAGAAGCTTGGTGTTCTGCAAGAACGAAGAGGACTAGGAACTTCCCCTTTGGAGGATGGATGTCCCATGTCGTGAAGAAGCTTGCAGAGGTGTTCCCACGCAGAAAGACCGCAAACAAGCCTTGCCAGCTGCAAGGGTTGCGGTTAGGGTTTTTGGATGCTGCTGTGGCCCAGGAGGGACCAGGATGTCGCCACTTGGATGAGGAGACAGAGGGGGCGCCCAGCAAGTCAGGGAGCCCTCACAGAAGCAGGCAGTACCAGCAGAAGTACCTGAACAGGCACTTGGAAGAAGAGTGAACCGGAGTCCACGTGAAGTCACAAAAGGGAGTCCCACAACACCGGAGGACAACTCAGAAGGTTGTGCACTGCAGGTTAGTGTCTGGGGGACCCAGGCTTGGCTGTGCACAAAGGAAATCCTGGAAGAGTGCACAGGAGCCGGAGCAGCTGCAAATCACGCAGTACCCAGCAATGCAGTCTAGCGTGGGGAGGCAAGGACTTACCTCCACCAAACTTGGACTGAAGAGTCACTGGACTGTGGGAGTCACTTGGACAGAGTTGCTGAGTTCCAGGGACCACGCTCGTCGTGCTGAGAGGGGACCCAGAGGACCGGTGATGCAGTCTTTTGTTGCCTGCGGTTGCAGAGGGAAGATTCCGTCGACCCACTGGAGATTTCTTCAGAGCTCCTGGTGCAACAAGAAGGCAGGCTACCCCCAGAGCATGCACCACCTGGAAACAGTCGAGAAAGCCGGCAGGATGAAGCGATACAAGGTTGCTAGTAGTCGTCTGGCTACTTTGTTGTGGTTTTGCAGGCGTCCTGAGCAGTCAGCGGTCAATCCTTTGGCAGAAGGTGAAGAGGGAGATGCAGAGGAACTCTGGTGAGCTCTTGCATTCGTTATCTGGTGAGATTCCCAAAGCAGAGACCCTAAATAGCCAGAAAAGGAGGTTTGGCTACCTAGGAAGGAGGATTGGCTACTAAGAGAGGTAAGAGCCTATCAGAAGGAGTCTCTGACATCACCTGCTGGCACTGGCCACTCAGAGCAGTCCAGTGTGCCAGCAACACCACTGAATCCAAGATGGCAGAGGTCTGGGGCACACTGGAGAAGCTCTGGGCACCTCCCCTGGGAGGTGCAGGTCAGGGGAGTGGTCACTCCCCTTTCCTTTGTCCAGTTTCGCGCCAGAGCAGGGCTGGGGGATCCCTGAACCGGTGTAGACTGGCTTATGCTGAGATGGGCAGCATCTGTGCTCATCAAAGCATTTCCAGAGGCTGGGGGAGGCTACTCCTCCCCAGCCTTCACACCTATTTCCAAAGGGAGAGGGTGTTACACCCTCTCTCAGAGGAAATCCTTTGTTCTGCCTTCCTGGGCCAGGGCTGCCTGGACCTCAGGAGGGCAGAAACCTGTCTGAGGGGTTGGCAGCAGCAGCAGCTGCAGTGTAGACCCCGGAAAGGCAGTTTGGCAGCACCCGGGTTCTGTGCTAGAGACCCGGGGGATCATGGAATTGTCTCCCCAATGCCAGAATGGCATTGGGATGACAATTCCATGATCTTAGACATGTTACATGGCCATGTTCGGAGTTACCATTGTGACGCTATACATAGGTAGTGACCTATGTATAGTGCACGCGTGTAATGGTGTCCCTGCACTCACAAAGTCCGGGGAATTTGCCCTGAACGATGTGGGGACACCTTGGCTAGTGCCAGGGTGCCCTCACACTAAGTAACTTTGCACCCAACCTTCACCAGGTGAAGGTTAGACATATAGGGGACTTATAAGTTACTTAAGTGCAGTGGTAAATGGCTGTGAAATAACGTGGACGTTATTTCATTCAGGCTAATTTTCAGATCTCCTTATGGGTGGCAAAAGAAATGCTGCAGGCCATAGGGATCTCCTGGAACCCCAATACCCTGGGTACCTCAGTACCATATACTAGGGAATTATATGGGTGTACCAGTATGCCAATGTGAATTGGTGAAATTGGTCACTAGCCTGTTAGTGACAATTTGGAAAGCAGAGAGAGCATAACCACTGAGGTTCTGGTTAGCAGAGCCTCAGTGAGACCGTTAGTCATCACACAGGGAACACATACAGGGCACATACTTATGAGCACTGGGGCCCTGCCTGGCAGGGTCCCAGTGACACATAGACAAAAACAACATATATACAGTGAAATATGGGGGTAACATGCCAGGCAAGATGGTACTTTCCTACACACTCCAGCTAGGAGCACTTGTATTTTGTCATGTCAAGGTGAGTGTAGGGGATTATACAGCGTGCGGTAGTGCAATGTGAAGGCATCATTTATCGGAGTATGTTGCTAAGCGAACACTGTCGGCGATATATGTATCTTTCCTATGGGAGGGGGGAGGTATGCTCTATGTTTTAGCCACGACAGTAACGTCCAGCCTTATTTCCCTCACCTGCATCTTAGCCTGATATGACCTAAAGTCAACACAACGCAGCTTTTCCACCAGGTGTGCGTGCTTTGCTGCAGCTTGTTTGCCTTCTTTATTAGCTTCTCGTGACTGGCGGATCATTGCCTCCTACTGGACTGATAAGTTATTTAAGTAACTGTAAAGGATCTACAAACGATTGGGGCACTTGTTGCATTGGAATTTGGTTACAACCTGACTTTGTACTTTACATCACTCTGGGGAAAACTGCCTTTGCCCAAATACAGGCCTGTACAACCATTGACTGTTTCGGGCAGAAGGAGTAATCGCGAAAGAGATCGAACTGGCTCTAACTCCCTGATGATGAGTCTGACTCATCCTTGGGTCTCCAATCACAGGGAGAGACTTTACATAATGGCTTGGTGTCCCCTATTGCAGACAGGGCTCTAATGGACCGAGGTCCCTGGCGTTGGCCTTGGGGTTACACGAGCCAGACAGTCAAACGACTTCTGTGGCAACGCTGACCCCTAACACCAGTTCATTTTATATAGCTTTTTGGAACTTCCTAAGCGAAAGGCTTAGTACTCGCCTAGAGTCAAAGCTGCGCCCAATTATGGATTGCCTAGTTACAATTGAAAGACGCCTGAGTAACTATGGAGAGGGATGTGTGGCAGGGCCTGCTAGGCCCACATCTTGTGATATTCCAACCCCAAACCCTTATGTTCCTGAGAATTCTTCAAAGGAAGCTACCTTAGTAGCCCTGAGACGAGTCCCCTCGGACCCACTCCTGTTCTACCAGCTTTGGGGGAGGATAGTATTACACCGCCAGAATATGGCTATTTGACCGCAATTGTTAACCAGGCTGAACCAGAGTATCTCACAGTGATCCACCTACCACCAGCCTCCTGTCCATATGTGGCGATTTTGGCCACTGTTCCTAGCCTGGCCTCTGGAGCAATGGAATCCCCATCTCAGTTAAAAAAAGATAAGGCGACACATTGGTTCCATTCTAATGTCAAATATAATACTCACATTTATAAAGAGATTCTTTTGATACGCAGGGTTGGGGTGGACCCCTTGCCTCTTGCTCTGTGTAAACGACCTAGAACCCGCCCTTGTGAAACTCAGATGCAGAGTGGCATTGCTTTATTTGCAACAGTTAAAATGCTTAGATGTATGTGCAGCTGTGATCTTCTTTTTTAAAACGTGCAGTACTGTCACGTAATATAATGGTTTTCTAAAAAAGGGTTTTCTGATTGATGTATTTTTTAAATTATTATTCTGTTAATATTTTGATCTTTGACTTTTTACTGGATTTGTGACTTAATTATATGTATGCATTGTATCTTTTATGGTCTGCTTTTCGTGATTCAATAAAGGTTATTGATTGGAGAGTATTCCTATTGATTTGCTGGCACAAATTATTGCATTGATTTTTATACTATTGGCCTTTGTTTTGGTGCGCACTGAGAGGTTTCAACTTGCGGAATGGGGTTAAGGCACACTTGTACCAGTAGTTCTTTGAGTTTCGGTGTTTAAGTAGTGGTAGTAAAGGAGTTGTTTCTATGATTCCTGATGCTTCGGGGTCTGCATTATGGGTTGAGCGAAAGACGTTCCTGGATTGGGAGAATAACAAGGAGTGTGTAGACTTTAATTGGGATTTATCCTAGGTAACGTGGAGGCTATTTTTCATATTGCCACTTTCTGAAATGGTTCAGGGATGTTCCTTTTCACAATAGATGTAGAATGGCGTGGTGACCCATCTATTTAATATCTTTGCAAATAATTTGAACAGGTTTAATAAAAAGTAAAGAGGGCTCAGTACTGACATCTCCTAAGCTGTACTTCCCCAACCTTCTAATCTTGAAGGAGACAAATCTATTAGCCGTGGGGTGAAATCTTCTTGGGAGATATGGCTTCACTGGATGGCTTATTGCAGGATTCACACATAATTAAGAATAGTAGTCATTTTTTTAAGTAAAAGCTTTTCTAATGCACTCTACATGTCTAGGTAAATATGGTCGCTACAGTATGGCCCGTGGTATTATTGGAAGGTCAAACATTGACATTGCTAATAAAACCTGCGGAGAAATAGAGCCCCAAATCCTAACAGTGCCTCCCAGTCGCCAATTTAAAAACAAATGATATTTTGGTCGGTGTCATGGGGCACGTCTTTTGATACCTGTGTAAGGCCCCCACTCCCAGGCAATGATTGTCAGAAACATACATGGAATGCTGACACCCAAAATCATTCATAAATGGAGATTCAGGACACCGTGTTTACAGACACAGAATGCACAACTTTCTTAAAAGATTTTGTGGTTGTATGCTTCATCATTTATTCCATGCTTCGGTCAGTATTACGTCTCTAGTGCATCAAAGAAAAGAAGAAACACATCTGACAGCCAACAGGTGCTGGTATGCAGGGTCAGGGTTTTTTCAAGGCTGGGTACTGTGTCCAGTAGGTTTGTAAGGCATTCAGCAGCATACAGTCACGGAACCTGATGAGAAATGTATGCACGTTGTGTCTGCAAAGTGTGTGAACTGAATCTCTATTTATGTATAATTTTGGGTGTTATATCCAGAATCCAGCATTGTTCTGATAGACATTAGGCTAAGCATGTATACCCACCTCCTCTGTTGGTAGAAATCCTCGAAGTCCTGTGGAAACTGCGTGTGCCAGCACCTTTGCTACCATCATTTTTGGGGTATTTTGAATGGGTTTAGGAACAATTAAAAGGACAGAAACAGTACTAATCGCGTAACTTGCCTTACACTCTGGTCGATTTAGCTTATGCTTGGGACTGTGCAATGCTTGATGCACTTGACATTTGACAGAACGGGTACTGCATGTCCTTTTTGTCTGTGCATAAGCCCTCTCGTGCTTGATTATTTCTTAATGGTGGTACACAGCGTTTATTGAGTGAGAGACAAATGCCTACTTGTACATGGCCTTTCGTACACCTACCCTTGATGAATGACAGTTTTATACAATTCCTCACTGACGAAGCCACCAAGTACGTTAAAATGACTATCATACACCACATCATAAGGGTGGCGGGGTGGATCGAGAGGCTCCTCTCTTAAAACATGAGGAGCAATACCTATATTAAGAGATAATGAGGTGCTGCTGGGATTTGATTAGGACAGGTTGATTCTAAGACAAACGGGATTAGATGAGGTCAAAATGTTCTTGATGTCTAAGTTGCGCATTTACAAATGAATTGTTACTTCTAGGAAGTGATTGTAGTGGTTGTGTGGAATTGGCTAACGCAACAAGTGTACTGGGTTAAGAAAGATGGTGGTGTATTTGTGTCAGGGAAGAAGTGGAGAAGTGGTGATGTTTACATTTGCTGAAATTAGTACTTGTCACACTATACTTGTCCAACTGATGAGGCACGGGCCACGATTATTATTTTTTTTAGATTTTTTTCTTTTTTTTAGAGTTTATAAAATACCTCTCTATGATGAAATCTACACATGCCGACAAAAAGAACTTGGTGGAAGAGATCTTGGCAGAGGAACTCTCCTGTATTTTGGAACAGCTTCTAAGTGGGATGACTCTAGGGCCTAATGGTCGTCATTTTCTGCTCTTTGGGAGGCTTATTAGTCAACCAGTCTGCATTTATGAGTGATAGCGAGGGAATCAATAGCTAATGGGACAGTGCCTTGTGACCTACGTTGAGAAATTATTACTGTCGAAACAAAAAATAACGGTGGGCGGAGACTCTTGAATTAATCTAAGCCTCTCGTAATTACCAACCCACATGCCTGTGCCATTGTTTTTTTTATAGTATTGGACTTTTCATAGATTCACATGCTTGAATCCTTTCCTGTTGTTGAAGGCGGGATCCCAGGGTACATAATAAGGCAATAAGCTTTATTATAATAGGCTATAATGACAATGAGCAATCAGTTAAATATCCTATCTACGTCCTTGAAAAAAAAAAAAAAACTCAAGCCAATCCGGCGATAGCAAGAGCCTCCGGTCCTAAGACATGATGATCAACTCGTTGTCAATCTTTCTGATTATTCTCTCTCTCCAACTGAACTACACTTAGACAAGGGCTTGTCTTACTGTCCCACAAATTTCTGGAACATTACACAGACTAAAATTGACTTTTTCAAATTTATACGCCGACTTAAATTGAAGTCCTTTTTCTCCACTTTCACTTCCTCTCCCCCCCAGCCATCACCTTTATCATACTCTAGTGACATGAGTGTTCAGGACCTTGAAGATATTGGGCTTCTTTGCAATTTGGCCAATACTACTGAACCCGACCTTCCTCTTCCTTTACTAGCTGAAGAACTAGAGTTAAATACTAACCAGTATCACCCATCGGGTCTGAGACCAAAATCTGCCTTTACTCCTATCCTTCCAGCTGGGAATTCCATAGACCTCTTTGCACAAGCAGTCTTGAAAGATTTAGACAAAGAGTATAAACGCTACTGTAACAAGCGTAAATGTTTCCCTTCTAATTCTACTCGTCAACAAACTTTAGCTCTAGCTAACTTAAGAACTAACCCCAACATCATTATAAAGGAAGCGGACAAGGGAGGGAATATTGTCATCCTCAATACCTCAGATTATCTTCAAGAGGCTTATCGTCAGTTACACAATTCCAAGTGCTATAAACGTCTAGACTCCAATCCAACTGCACACATACAACACAAATTATCAGTACTCCTTGATCATTGGTTCTCTCGTCAAGCCATTTCACATTAAGAAAAAACTGCCCTATTTCTTTCTCACCCAGCTGTCCCCACTTTGTACCTCTTACCAAAAATTCACAAGAAAGAATTTCCCCCGAAAGGCAGACCTCTAATATCAGGCGTCAACTCCATCTGCTCGACACTAGGGACTCTAATTGATCATGTACTCCGACCTTTGATGACTAATTTACCATCTTTTGTGAGAGACACGAAAGATATAATTCAAAAACTTCAAGACATCGACTGGCAACCCGACTATCTCCTAGCCACTATAGATATAGTCAGTCTCTACACCTCTATCAAACATCATGATGGTTTAGAAGCTGTTAGACAAGCACTCTCGACCAAGCCAGTGACATTTACTACTCACAACCACATGATCTTGAACATGCTACAGTTCTGTCTGGAGAACAACTATTTCCTATTTGATGGTCACTTCTACTTACAATTGCAGGGCACGGCTATGGGGGCCAAATTTGCGCCGCCTTATGCCTGTATCCTTATGGGAGCAGTAGAACGGGAATGGTTGTGGAGCGATCAGAATGAACGTTTTTCCCATAACATCATCTTTTGGGGTCGCTTTATCGATGATATCTTGCTGATTTGGCAAGGGAACAAAACCCTTTTAACTCAATTTCTTCAGTCCTTAGTACCCAACAAGTGGGACATAGACATTACTTACAACATTTCGGACTCGCAGGTGGAGTATTTGGATCTTTTGATCTATGTGGAGAATGAGAAATTGCAGACCAGATTCTTTAGGAAATCTACTGTGGCGAATTCGATATTGCATGCTACCAGCTGTCATCCTCCAAGCATAATTAAAAATATTTCACAAGGCGAGTATAGATGAGCCAGAATGAATTGCACTAATCTCAGTGATTATGTTCTTTTCTCTTCACAAATAACAGAGAGACTTTTGACCAGGGGGTACAATGAAACGTTACTTAAGACATCCACTGTTAAATTGGGTAAAATGGACCGCAACAAGATGATTAATACGTCACAACGACGCAAAGAGGATACAACTATCCGTTTCATGACTCAATTCCACAATGGCCATTACTCAATACGGAAAAACCTTCAAAAACATTGGCATCTTCTTAACAGTAATCCTTCTATTCAACAATTTATCACTCAATACCCACAAATAGGATTTCGTCGGGCCCCCAATCTTCGAGATAAACTTTGTCCGTCTTTTTTTCAATAAAAACCCCCAGAACCTTACTTTCCCAAACCAAAAGGGTTTTTTACTTGCACTAAATGTTCAATTTGTAAATTAGGACTTAATAGATCAACTACATTGCACATTAATGACAAGGAACTCATGATTAAGGACTTTATAAATTGTGAGAGCAGAAATGTGGTTTATCTTATATACTGTCCATGCCAAAAAGTTTATATTGGAAGTACGATCCGCCCTTTAAAACTCCGAATTCAAGAACATTATCGGAATATCCTGAAACTGGAAGCCAAGGCGCCCCTAGTGGAACATTACAAAGCATTTCACTTCAAAGAACGTTCCTTCACATTCAGTGGAATACATCGTATCACTCCGTCCCCAAGGGGTGGCAATTTACACCTACGACTATGGCAAGAAGAAAGCCGGATGATCATTCAGTATGATACAGTGAATAATGGCCTAAATAAGGACCACGAATGGCACTATTGGTTACTGTAAATATTGTAATGTTCAATTTGTTTTGACGGAATGAAGTCATCTGTTCTCATGTTTAGCCTTACCAATATTTTTCCTTCTTTTTTCCTCCTTTCCTATCTCCTGTTTCTTACCCTTTCTCTTTCTCCTTTCCAGTTTCTCATTATTCCTCCACGAATTGCATTTTTATATTACTTATTTCTTTTCATGATCTTCCCCTAAAATCATCGGGTGTTATCTCTTGACCATATACAGTTACAATCTTGATGCAATTTACAACTCATCTCTTGCTTTTTCTCTTGTTTTCTTTTTCTTCTCTCCTTTCTTTCTTTCTCTTCTTTCTTTCCTTTTTCTTTTTTGTGTTTTTCTTTCCTGTTCATCTTAATCTCTAAATGTCAGAAGTATAAACATTGTTAGAGGTTACTATCCTAGGACTTATACTAGCAACATGTTCTTATTTTTCTCCATGCTTATTTCTTGTTTTTTATTATTTTTTTATTATTTTTCTTTCTTCCTGGTCTTTAGTTACTTCCTGGTTATCTCTCTCTTGCATGCTATTTCCTTTTGTTTGGGTTCTAAATTTTCCATGCTCCCATCGTTTCTTCAACACTTTAAGCACCTCTCATTTCTAATATTTTTCAGCCTCACACTCTTTAAAAATGGCGCCGCTAGCTCTCTGAACGCTGTACGAATTTTTAGTCCCTCCTCTGTTTCGCTTCCTTCGAAACAGAGAAGGGACGGTTACTACTTAATCCGCGCTACTCTCCGGCGCGTCTTAGCGATTTACCGCAGGACGCGCCGGGATTCTTTGGCTTTACTTACTCGTTCCCGAATTCTTAGGTAAGGTATATTTACCAGATTCTCTCACTGAGTGTCATGTTTCTTTCTGTACGCAGTGTAACTGTAATTTTAGAGCTTTTACAAGTTAAAAGACGGGGTACACCAATTTATGACTTTGAGGATGTCCAGAAGTATTGTATATAGCGTGTCTGTTATTTTTCACGCTACACAAGTCCCTTACCTGTGTTTTCACATATTCAGTTCTTTCAGCATTGTTCAAGTTTAAGTATGCGACATGTTACGGGGGGCCATTATTTGACCCTATAAATATTTAAATTTTTGGGTGGTCTTATTCTTGATTTGAAAATAATGTCTTTATAAATACTCACCCTAAATTCGTCATATATAATTTCATGTCCAGATTAATATCCATAAATGTGACAATTGATGTCAGAAGTTTTTCTATACGTACTGAATTAGGTATGTTATTTATTTTGACTTTCTTTTTCATACTATGGTCTAAATAGTAATTATTCTCTTGCATTCCGTTGAGCATGTTTGCATTAACATCACTTGAGTGCCAGCATGTACTTTTTTCACCACTGATTGGATAGCTATAATTCTCTTTTGCTCTATTGCACTTTACTTCCATTTTCTTTCACATTACTGAGCAATATGCTTATTTCTCCTATTTCCACACATGGCTTCACCTTTACATTCTTTTAATGACTTTTTGTCCTAGGACAACACCTGGGGTTTTGTCCGTGCTTTACTATTTGTAACTACTAGTCTCACCTTATGGGAGCACATTTGGATTTACTTGGTTTGCACCTAAGGCTTTCACCAATTTGGTAGCACTATTGTCCAGTATGTGACTCAAACTGTTCATATATATTTCCCACAGCCTTGAGAAAGCCCTTGCTTATTCGCTAAAGGGGCGAAACACGTGTTGGCTGTTACTCTCCTGAATACTGCAACCTGACTTCTCCTCTACTCAGGCATTTGTCAATTGGACTGCATTCCTGCTGATTTTGGAACTCAACTTCTTCTCAAGTTTGCTAAGAGCCAACTGGGCTCTACATCAGTGCAACTTCTGGCAACTGTGTATTTTGAGAGACGTTTCGCTTTGCAGTTACTCACAATCTTTTCCTCAAATTTAATAAATGACTGCTGAATATTTACCAACACTATGTACAGTGTTTATAGTGCCTCTTTTTATTAGTAGAAATTCTTGATGTGGGAACTCACCACCTATTAACCCAATCCGGCGATAGCACCTTCTAGAATACTCTAAAGAGGGGCTGATTATCACAGATTTTCCACCTCATGTCGTGTGAAGGGAGTCTTCCTGAGCTCTGCTCAGTTTTCTTCATAACCAGCTTTACAAAGCTAAACTACTTTTTCTGCCATGTCTGAGACATCGAAGAAAGGGCTCTTCAGACCCTGCAACACAAGTGGAAAGAAAAGGCTTAATGTGGTGATCCCCACAAGGACTGCCTGTACTGCCTCTGCCCTCAGCAGGTAAAGGTTTGTAAAGTCTGCCATACTTCCACCAAATCCTTGAAGGACAGAGAGGGAAGGCTAATTCTATGGCTGTAAATAGCCAAATCTCATACATCTACTACTTCTGATAAAGATAGTGACACCTCTTCCACATCTCATAAAAAGGAACGATCCCATTAGCAGGGGATGTTGGAGGAAGGCAGAAAGGCCCTTAATAAGTCTTGTAAGGGGTCTGCCAAGGAAAACTCAAAAAAGAAGAAAAAGGGAAACAATCTACTCAATGCTGCCAGATCTGAGCCCAGAAATGCATCTATAAAAACTTGAGCTTATCCTCAAAGGTCCTCATGAGAACCGTTGACGAAGCCTAAAACCTCTTTACAACTTTCATTGACATTCATCTCACCGTCAAGAGCAACATTGTCTACGACAGTTACTACAGTCACATTGATGACAGCAACATCGACGCCTTCAATCTCTGCGTTAGTTTAAATCCTGTCTACGAGGATTTCAGCGTTGACAAAAGCTCTGTCGACGACCACACCATCAGTACCGTTGACGATGACACCAGTGTCAACAACCCTGCTGACGAGAATTACATTGACAACACTAAATCTCACGAGGCAACCCCAGCAGCTGCTACCAGCATCCACGATATCGTCAATGACACTGAAAGTTCCAAAAACTTTCCTTGTGCCGAAGCATACTTCCACAGGCAAAGTGTCTCTTCTTCCCTGAAGCCATCTATTAGACATCAAGTAGTCAGAGGATGAGGGCCCCTTTAGGACGGCCCATGGGCCATCAGAACTCCATGTTAAATATCAGGAGGAGGAAGAAATATATGGCCAATAATATGGAGAATACTACAATCCACAACAAACAAAATATGTGGACAGACAAGCACCACCACCTCGTGAGGGTACAGTTCAAGTACCTATGTTTCCATTTCAAGACCTCCAGGCAATGTTAAAGGATTACCACAAAAGGTTGACAAACCCTCTTAGGGAACAGGCAGCACCTCCACCTCAACCTCCCAGAACACCAGGGCCCAACCCCCCACCTGTAACACCCAGAATGATGCCTGGGTCGACCATACTGTGAGAAAGTAGCCTCTTTCTAGCATGGTTGCCCCCATTTTTGGCCTGTTTGTCAGAGTGTCTTTACTGTCTCACTGGGATCCTGCTTGCCAGGACCCCAGTGCTCATAGTTTGTGGCATTTGTGTGTTGTCAGTATGCTTGACTGTGTCACTGGAGTTCTGCTAACCAGAACTCCAGTGCTTATGCTCTCTCTGTTTACCAAATATGTCACTATAGTTTAGTGACTCCATATTCCAATTCTGATTGGCACACGGGACCGACTCCCCCTTATAAGTTCCTAGTATATGGTACCTAGGTACACAGGGCATTGGGGTTCCAGGAGATCCTTATGGGCTGCAGCATTTCTTTTGCCACCCATAAGGAGCTCAAACAAACCTTTCTTCAGGACTGCCAATGCAGCCTGAGTGAAATAGTGCACACACTATTTCACAGCCATTTTTCACTGTACCAGGTAACTTATAAGTCATCTATATGTCTGACCTTCATTTACTGAAGGCTAGGTTCAAAGTTACTGGGTGTGAGGGCACCCTTGCACTAGCAAAGGTGCCCCCCCACGTGGTCCAGGGCCAATTCCCTGGACTTCGTGTGGGAAAACACCATTATAAGCGTGCACTACATATATGTCAATACATATATGTAGCTTCACAATGGTAACTGCAAATCAGGCCATGTGAGGTGTCTAAGATCATAGAATTGACCCCCCAATCCAAATCCGGTTTTGGGGGCCAATTCCATGCACCCTGGGGGCTCCACTATGGACTCCCAGTACTGTCAAACCAGCTCTCTGAGGTTTCCACTGCAGCCCCAGCTGAGGCCACCTCACAGACAGGTTTCTGCCCTCCTGGGGATTGAGCAGCTCAATCCCAGGAAGGCAGAACAATGCATTTCCTTTAGGAGAGGGGTGTTACACCCTCTTCCTTTAGAAATAGGTGTTCCAGGCATCGGAGGGGTATCCTACCAGAGCCTCTGGAAATACTTTGAAGGCACAAAACGGAGCCCTCCTTGCATAATCCAGTCTACACCGGTTCAGGGACCCCCAGTCCCTGCTCTGGTGCGAAACTGGACAAAGGAAAGGGAAGTGACCACTCCCCTGTCCATCACCACCCCAGGGGTGGTGCCTAGAGCTCCTCCAAAGTGTCCCTGGCATTATACATCTTGGATTCCAAGGCGTGGGGACCCTCTGGGAACATCTGAGTGGCCAGTGCCAACAGGCGACGTCAAAGACCCCTCCAGATAGGTGCATACCTGGGTGGGTAGCCAATCCCCCTCTCAGGGCTATTTAGGCTATTTATCTCCTCTGGATGTTTCCTCAGATTCGGTTTGCAAGATTCCTCGAGGACTCCTCTGCATCTTCTGCTTCAGCTTCTGACTGTTGGATTGACCCCAGACTGATCCAGGAACTGCTGTAACTGCAACAAAGTATCCAGGTAGGCTCCTGTGACCTGCAACTTCAGCTTCACCCTGCACCAGAAGAACCGAAGGACTCTCCTGTGGAGTGAATGAGTCACTTCCCTGCCTCAACAGGCACCTCTCTACGACGACCAGTACTCTGGGACTACTCTCCTGTCGACAAGCTTGATCCCTGGAACACAGGTGGTGGACTGAAGTGATGCTGACTGTCCAAAGGTTCTGTGCACTTCTTCCAAGAGTTCTTTTGCGCAGCCTAGCCCAGGTCCCCAGCACTCCATCCTGTGACGCACAGCTCTCGGAGTTGTTCTCCGGCGGCGTGGGATCCTCTTGTGTAGTGCTGCAACGACTGCACTTGGCAACTCCTTTGTCTCTGGGTCCTGGGACTCCCGTGGGTGCTGCCTGGTCTTCTGAGTTGAGACCCCCAGGTCCCTCCTGGGTCCAGGCAGCTCCTCTTTGCCGCAAAATGCATACTTATGTGAACCAAGGCTTGTAGGCGGAATCCAGCGACGCAAACAACCTGCATCCAACAACTCCATGTGGAACATCTCTTGCACCAAGCAGGAACCAGCAGCTTCAGTACTTTTCTACCGACCAGAGAATCCACTTTTGCATCTTCTTCCAGGTGGGCAGGGCCTCCTGTTCTTCCTGGACTCTTCATCGACTTGTGGACTTGGTCTCCTCTCTCCACAGGTCTTCAGATCCAGGAATCTATTGTTGGTTGCTTGCAGTCATGCTTGGTTCTTGCATAATTCTTCATCATGACTTGTAGTGTGTTCTGAGGAAACTTGTTGTTCTTTACTCCTTCTGCTTTTCTGGGATCTGGGGTGGGGTACTTTACTTAACTTTAGTGTTTTCCTACACTCCCAGCCCCCCTCTACATACTACACTTGCCAAGGGGGGAATTCAACATTTGCATTCCACTATTTTAGTATATGGTTTGTGTTGCCCGAAGGCCCATTCCAACCTATTGTATTTTTAACTGTTTGCACTATTCTATGACTGTTTACTTACCTGATTTTGGTTACTAGTGTATATATTGTGTATAGTACTTACCTCCAGTAGGAGTATTGACTCTAAGATATTTTTGGCCTTGTGTCACTAAAATAAAGTACCTTTATTTTTGGTAACACTAAGTATTGTCTTTTATTGTGTAGAAGTACTGTGTGACTATAGCGGTATTGCAAGAGCTTTGTATGTCTCCTAGTTCAGCCTTGGCTGCTCTGCTACAGCTACCCCTAGACAGCCTAAGCTGCTAGACACTGCCTACATTTCACTAATAAGGGATAACTGGACCTGGTATATGGTGTAAGTACCTTAGGTACCCACTACAAACCAGGCCAGCCTCCTACACATACCAATGCCTCCTGTAGATGACTCATCATCGTCTGATGGTGACAGAGAGGAGGGTGAAATCACTGAGACTCAACCACTGTATGATGATGGGACGATTATCTGATCCCCACTCCATAACCTCTTACACCACAGCTTGTGGTCCCACCCCCAGAGGACATAGGCGGAGTTCACAATTTAATGGAGAGGGCTGTAAGACCGTTTCAACTGCCAATATCTGTCAAGTAGTCCGTCTGCTTTCTATATGTTTTTAAAGAACTGACATAGAAAACAGTGGAAGCCATATCCATTGTTGATTACATATGGGAATATGGGAAGAGGGCACAAAAATCATGAAAGCTGCGGTATTACCACATAAAGATAAAAAATATAAGGCACCAGAGAACTCACCTCCTTACCTAATCGGACATCCTAAACCAGACTCCATAATTTCTCAAGCAGCTCAGCCTCATTCTATGAACCCCTTCATGCCTATCTCTGCTCCACCAGACAAGGATGACAGGTGCTTAGACAATATAGGAAATACATTTTCGTCCATGTCTGCCATCACATTTCATGCGGCCAACTCTCTGGCCATATCCTGGAACAGTATGATAGGCAAATGTGGTCTGACGTCCGCGACCTCATGGAATCGGTGCCTAAGGACAGAAGATCAGAGGCAAGAAAAAGTTTGCAAGAAGGAGTAAGCAAGTCATTGGAAATCATTGACTGTGAAATGGGCATAGCCTCCACTGGATTTCAACAGCTGTTTTAAGACAGTAAGGTTTGCTCAATGCACCTTCTTTCTGACCAGAAGTAAAGTCAAAGAAACTGGATATGTCCTATCATGGGGGAAATCCTGTTTGGTAAACATGTAGATGATGCCCTACTGGCCATCAAAATGGACACCAACACTGTTAAATTTCTGGGCACCTTGCAGTCTCAGAAAGAAGGGGCTTCTTATCCTACAAAGGAGGATACCAGCGCTTTCAGCAATACCAGCCCTTTCAGCATCAATATAGGTCCTCATATCAACAGCAACTCTATCGCCAGCCACCAGCAGCGGCATACAATAAACAGGGATAGAGGAGAAAACAGACCCCCCCCCCCCCATGGCTGTGACCAGTGGCAACCAGTGATCTCACCCAGGTGCCAGCTGCCCCCACACTTCAGAGACTACCCCCAGCAATGGTGGCAGATAACATCAGACAAATGAATATTAAATAGTCACCTATGGTCTTAACCTGGGGTTTATAAGGAGGCCGCCAAACACTCTTCTAAAAGGAGCGTACCCATCCCGTCTTCACTTACTCAGAAAGGAGGCACTCACCATGCTTACCAAAGGAGCAATAGAAAAAGTTCCCCATCCGCAGAAGAGTATGGGTTTCTATTCCCATTTTTTTCCTAATAAAGAAGAAAACAGGACAATGGTGACCCATTCTGGAGCTCCCTAAAATGAACAGGTATTTACAGAAGCTATCCTGATGCATGGGTGCCCTTTCAGACATCCTGCATCTCCTAAACCATGGAGCATATATGACAACACTTGATCTACAGGATACATAGTTTAACATCTCCATGAACCCCAAACATTGCAAATTCCTCTGTTTCACCATAGCCAGCACTCATTACCAATTCAAGGACCTCCTGTTTGGCCTCAAGTCAGCTCCCAGCATTTTTCCGAAATGCCTAGCCCCTGTGGCAGCTTCTCAGGAAGGACCATCATCAGGTATTCCCCTACCTCAACGACTGGTTGATAAAAGCACCAGCTGCTTCTCAGGCGTTGAAGGCCACAGAAACTTGCCTGGCGTTCAACAAATTAGACCTCACTGTAAATTATCAAACGGCAACTATTCCGTCTATGAAGATACTATTCTTGGGTGCAGCCTTAGATACTCTATGAGAACAAGGTGTTTCTGTCCCAGGACAGGCGGCAAAGGCTCTAGGAACTTGCTCTCAAAGTGGCCAGAAAAAAGTCTGTTTTAGTGTGTCTGTTCTCTCGTAGGGGATTTCCATGTATAGTCATAAGCACTGAATAGTTCCGCGCGCCTGCGGGGACCCCGGAGCACTGATGTGAAGTATATTCTTAAGTGCCAACACCAGCCGTTTGAAGAAAAGGTCTGTCAAAAAACACTTAAGAATAACATTGTGCAGCCTATGTGAACAGCTACACAGGCCAAATTGTTGAAAAGAAAATCAATAGTAGTGTAAATTCATGTTCAAACACCTATTTATTCTAGAAATGTAATAACAAATACATTCTCATACTTTATTTACACCTCTGATGAGAATAAAAACAATGCAGGGCAGTGTAGCCCATAGGCTGCCATTATACAGAATGTAAATAGAGCTGTGCCTTTAAGAAAGCAAAGTCTTCCTGTATCCCATCATGCACAGCAACAGGCAGTTGCCTCAGTTCTTTTTTCCGGCTCCTGCTGACAGGACCCTAAAGCATTGAGCTCTACCTCACAAAGTTTTTTGTGACAGAAATTAATTGAAATATCTTCTGAATTTCATTTTCACTCGACGTTTTTACCTTTGAGTGATCATTTTCTACTGATTTCTGTTAAATTCTGACAGAATTTTGAGGTTTTTCTAGTTAGAAATGCCTTCACTTTTTGATAAATGTCCTTCTTGTGGCAGAAAGAAGGCTAAAACAGATCCACATAGGGTCTGTATAATTTGTCTTCCATCCAGCCACAAACCGGAGTCGTGTGACATTTGTAAAACCTTCTCTAGAAGAACCCTTCGTGATAGAGAGAAGATCCGACTTCAGGCGAGAGAGGACAGGAGAAAAAGTGGCCATTCCACTACAGAGCGAGGAGAAGGTCAGACTTCTACCAGGGCTCAACCTGTTTCCTCCATGACTCCTTCCAGACCTGCTGAAAAACGACATAGATCTCCGACGACGTCGAGAGCGTTGACGTCGAAGCAGGGAACGGCGCCAACATGTTCGCCGTCGAGGAGTGCTTCGCTGGCTAGAAAAAGACATCGTTCGCCGTCGACAGCTATTTCGCCGTCGAGGCGGCGAAGACACCCGACGTCGAGAGGATCTGGGTCGCCGTCGACACGGCGAACACAGTCCACGCCAAGGAGATCCGAGTCGGGCTCGCCGTCGACACGGCGAGGGAGATCGCCGTCGAGAGAGAGATTTCGCCGTCGGAGGCGTTCACCGTCACTGCACCGACGTCGAGGTTCGTCGTCGAGAGGTTCTCAGTGGCGAGACGAGTCGACGTCTAGAGGCACTCGCCGTCACCGCAGTTCGACGTCGAGGAGTGCTTCGACGTCGAGAAGACCATCTAAGAGGCCTAGAAGGGTTTATACAACCTCGGAATCCTCGGCCTCGCTTATCCTACTTCCAGCATCGCCACAGCTCTCGCAAAGGCAGTCGCCGTTACCACAGACGCCGGTAACACCTACGGCTCCTCTTCCGGCGCCTCCTCCAGAGCCTGTTCCGAGGACTCCAACGCGATCTGCAGGGCGTTCTGGTTATTCCTCGAGGCGTACATCTACCTCTAGGCACTGTCGTCAGGAATCACATCATGGACATTCTTCATCGTCCACACGGGACTACTCTCCAACCTTATCGGACTCACCGTCCCCAAGAGTGTCCCCCATAGATGATGTCAACACATTTCAGGAGGTCTTAGTGAGAGGGGCAACCAAGCTGAATATCCCGCTAGCAGCTCCGGCCCCATCGACATCAGTGATCTTTGAGACCTTGCATCAAAAGACATCTTCACGACCTTTACTTCCACTGGTTCCGGGTCTTATTGAGCCAGCAATGGACATTTTTCTCACGCCGGCTACAACAAAGTCTGCTCCTTCCAGACTCATTAAAAAGTACCGTCCACCAGAGCAAGATCCTCTATTCTTGAGGTCGGACCCAGTACCAGACTCGGTAGTTATAGTGGCAGCGAAGAAATCGCATTCGACGTCACCGTCTTCCTCTGCTCCTCCAGACAAAGAGAGCAGAAAGATCGATGCTGCAGGAAGAAAAGTATGCTCGACGGCATCCATCACCATGAAAGCAGCCAGTGCCACTGCTTTATTAGGGAGATATGATCGATCCCTCTGGGACTCTATACTGCAGTTCGCGGAGCATCTCCCTAGGGACAAAAGGGAAGATTTCCTAGAGGTCGTGAGCGAGGGAGCTATGGTTTCTAACCAGATTATAAGTGCTGCGGCGGATTCTTCAACACTATCCGCACATAACTATGCTCATGGTATAGCGCTCAGGAGACATGCATGGCTGCGGCTTACATCGCTTAAACCCGAAGCACAGCAGAGGATACAGAACCTGCCTTTCTCAGGCTCCACTTTGTTCGGCTCTCATGCCGATGACGAGATGGCCAGAATGAAGTCGGAGCTGGATACCCTGAAAGCGGTAGGCATGGAGCGACCTAAAGAACAGCGAAAAGGATTCCGCCCATATCAAAGAAGACTGTTCACCCACAGGTATCAGACTCCACATTGGACGTCTTCACGCCCTCAGCAACAGCAGCAGCAGCATCAGAGGGGCTTCTCCAGAAGGTCGACAAGGGGTCGTTCAACACCTCAGACCCAGACACCTCGACAGGTGCCCGCGTCTAAGCCCTGAATCTTTGCTTCCCCCTCCTCCGTTACCCACTCCGGTAGGGGGAAGTATCTCAAATCATCTGGACGAGTGGCTACGCATCACATCAGACGCCTGAGTTTTGAATATTGTGAGACATGGTTACGTTCTCAGATTCACCAGTCCTCCACCATCTGTTCCACCCAAAACAACCAACCGACACCTCGAAGCTCTTCAGTTAGAAGTCACCATCCTATTGCAAAAAAGAGCCATAGAACCCGTCCCGTTCAGCCAGCAAGGGAAGGGGATTTATTTGAGGTATTTCCTTGTGCCAAAAAAAGACAAGCAAGAGTTTCGTCCCATTTTAGACCTAAGGACAGCAAACAAGTGGATTCGCAAAGAGAAATTCAGGATGCTATCCTTGCACCAAATTTACCCACATCTTCGTCAGGGCGACTGGCTCTGTGCGGTAGACCTTTGCGACGCTTATTTTCATATTCCGGTGGCCAAGAAACATCGAAAATTCTTAAGGTTCACCGTCGGAAAACATCATTACCAATTTGCGGTTCTGCCCTTCGGCCTAAAATCAGCGCCGAGGACCTTTTCCAAATGCATGGCGGTGGTAGCCGCCCATTTGAGGAAGCATCGAATTTTTGTCTACCCCTATCTAGACGATTGGCTCATAAAGGCCTCCAGTTATCTAGAGACGCAACAACATTTCAAATGGACTCTACAGCTGTTACAGAAACTCGGTCTTCAAGTAAATCTCCTGAAATCCACAGCAACACCGGTTCAGAGGTTGCATTACTTAGGAGCCATTATAGATACAAATCTAGGAAAGGTGTTTCCTTCGGAGAACCGACGATTATTGATTCTCCAAAAGTGCAAACAACTCCAAAAGGCTCCACAGACCACTGCAAGAGTAATAGCTTCCCTACTGGGCTTGATGGCGTCTTGTATCCATCTCGTTCCCAATGCTCGCCTCCATATGAGACCATTACAGGAAAACCTGGAGGATCAATGGAGTCAACTAATGAACGAATGGGAGAACAAAGTCCTCCTTTCTCCCCACGCCTTACAGTCCCTCAAGTGGTGGTGTCTACCCGACAATCTCTTGGTGGGGATTCCGTTCCAACGACAGCCTCCAGCTCAAACCATCGTAACAGATGCGTCACTCCTCGGATGGGGAGCGCACATGGGGCATCTTCGAGTCCAAGGCAAGTGGTCACAGAAAGAGAGTCTCTATCACATCAACCTGCTGGAACTTCGAGCTTTCCTTCCCTCTCTGAGAGCGGGAACTCTCCTTCTTCAGACGGACAACGTGGCCACCATGTACTATGTAAACAAACAAGGAGGCACCAGGTCCAGGATTTTATCCAGGGAGGCTCAGACAATCTGGCATTGGCTTCTAGCCAGGAACATGTCGCTAGTAGCAACTCACCTGCCGGGCATCCAGAATGTGCAAGCGGATGCTCTCAGCCGAGTAATGGACGAGAACCACGAGTGGGTTCTACACGACGACGTCGTTCATTCCATTTTCGCACTATGGGGTTCCCCCTCTATAGACCTGTTCGCAACCCCAGAAAACAAAAAATGCCAAAACTTCGCCTCCAGATATTACCATCCAGGGACACTGGGGAATGCTCTGTGGATAAGCTGGTCAGGAGCATTTCTTTACGCCTTTCCACCGCTTCCCCTGATTCCGGCGGTCCTCCAGAAGTTATCCAATGCTCAGTCCAAAATGATCCTGATTGCTCCGGAATGGCCACGACAATGGTGGTTCCCAGACCTTCTTCACCGGTCACTCAAACCACACATCAGGCTCCCTTATCGTCCGGACCTGCTCACGAAGTTCGGAGGGCAGATATCTCATCCCAACCTCTCATCACTGAGTTTGGCAGCATGGCTCCTGAGCTAGTGCAATATGGACACTTGAACTTACCCCAGGACTGTATGGAAATCCTGAGAGAAGCTAAGCGCCCTTCCACACGATCCACTTATGCAAGCAAGTGGAAGAGATTTTGTGTGTGGTGTTTAGACAACAACATTGACCCGATATCCTGTGGAGAAGAGTCTATTCTGCCATACCTCCTAACATTGGCAAAATCGGGCTTACAATTATCATCAATAAAGGTACATTTGGCGGCTCTAACAGCATACAGGAAGAGCCCATCACAACCTTCCTTTTTTCGAATCCCAATTATTAAAGACTTCCTGGAGGGTTTAAAAAAGGTCTTTCCCCCCATTAGAAGGCCGTCTCCTCCATGGGAATTGAATGTTGTCCTATCGCGCCTGATGCTACCTCCATTCGAGCCAATACATAAGGCATCGCTTCAACATCTCACATGGAAAACTGCTTTTCTGGTGGCAATCACTTCAGCGCGTAGGGTCAGTGAAATCCAAGCCCTTTGCTCTCAGGAACCCTACACGGTTTTTCATTCTGCGAAAGTGGTAATGAGAACTCATCCAAAATTTTTACCGAAAGTCGTCTCCGATTTTCATGTGAATCAAACCATTTCACTTCCAACTTTCTTTCAAAATCCAGCTACTCCTGCTGAGAGAACGCTGCACTCTCTGGATGTAAAGAGGGTTTTGAAATTTTACTTGGACAGGACAAAATGCTTACGTAAATCACAACAGCTTTTTGTTAACTATGGCCCACTTAGAACAGGGTTGGGCACGTCTAAGCAATCACTATCCAGGTGGATTGTTTCATGTATAATGTTATGTTATCAGTTAGCGAACAAGTCCCTCGCTGGTAGGCCAAAAGCCCACTCTACTAGAGGGAAGGCAGCTACTACAGCCTTAATGAGAAATATACCTTTGGCAGAAATATGCAAGGCTGCCACTTGGAAGTCTGTCCATACCTTTACTCAGCATTACTGCCTTGATACAGACGCTAGGGCGGATGCACAGGTTGGACAGGCCTTGCTTAAGAACTTATTTGCATAACTTTAGTGTTTTGGCACTATTTTTTTTCTGTCTGCTCCACCGCGGTTATGGGGATGGGCTTGCTACTCTATTCAGTGCTTATGACTATACATGGAAATCCCCTACGAGAGAAGGAATGGTTTCTTACCTGTAACTCCAGTTCTCTCGTAGGGGTATTTCCATGATAGTCATAAGCAACCCTCCCTCCTCCCCGGTGGAGTTCACATAGAAAAAGTTGCCATAAATATGGTTGATGTTGATACTCCAACAAAGCTTGTTCCAGGTTAAAAGCCTTCAAAAAGAACTGAGGCAACTGCCTGTTGCTGTGCATGATGGGATACAGGAAGACTTTGCTTTCTTAAAGGCACAGCTCTATTTACATTCTGTATAATGGCAGCCTATGGGCTACACTGCCCTGCATTGTTTTTATTCTCATCAGAGGTGTAAATAAAGTATGAGAATGTATTTGTTATTACATTTCTAGAATAAATAGGTGTTTGAACATGAATTTACACTACTATTGATTTTCTTTTCAACAATTTGGCCTGTGTAGCTGTTCACATAGGCTGCACAATGTTATTCTTAAGTGTTTTTTGACAGACCTTTTCTTCAAACGGCTGGTGTTGGCACTTAAGAATATACTTCACATCAGTGCTCCGGGGTCCCCGCAGGCGCGCGGAACTATTCAGTGCTTATGACTATCATGGAAATACCCCTACGAGAGAACTGGAGTTACAGGTAAGAAACCATTCCTTCAAGTCACTCCTGGGCATAATGTCCTCAGCCATCAATCTAGTCCCTCTGGCATGCCTGAAAATGAGACCCTTGAAAGAAGAGTTACAAAAACAATGGATTCAAACAGAGGGATCTTTCAAGGTTGTAGTGAAGATCACACCAGGTATGATGGAAGTACTAGCCGGGTGGTCACAAGCCTCACATTCCTACCTCAAATACCATTCTTCATGAAATCTATAGATGCCTCCTTAGAAGGATGGGGCGGTCATCTGCAAGACCTGCAAATCCGAGGAAGGTGGCCAGTGTCCCAGAAGAATATGCACATAAATCGACTGGAGTTCAAAGCTATTTATCTCAGTCTCCAAGCTTTCCTGCCAAGGATAGCAGGATCCTCGGTATTAGTGTGCAGACAATACCACCAGCATGCACTGTCAACAAACAGGGGACACAAGATCACTGATGCTTTCCAAACAATCTCAGGAAATATGGAGCTGGCTGACAACACACAAGATAATTTCTCGAGATTAACATGTTCCTGGGGCAAGTAATCTCTTAGCAGACATGCTAAGCAGAACCAGGAACACCTGCCATGAATGGGAGCTGCAGCAGGCGGTTTAGAATAGGATAATCTTTGTCTGGGTCAAACCAGCATCTGAACTGTTGTCAACCAGCCAGAACCGCAAATGCCAGCACTTTGCAAGTTGACATTTGTATCCAGGGTCGTGAGGGAATGCCTTTCCGTTCAGATGGTCCGGGATCTAGGCATATGCTTTTTCCCCCTGATACTTTTTATACCAAAGGTTCTCATCAAAATGAAAGCGGAGCGATATCTCATTATCCTGATAAGCCCTCAAGTGGCCCAGGTAACATTGGTTCACAGAACTTGTCCTGCTATGGGAATCCAACCACATTTGCCTGCATCCGTCCCGAACACTCTTGTCAATGAACCAGGGCCTTCATCCAAACCCAATTTCTCTCCACAAATGCGGATGGCTCCTGAATTCCATGAATTCCAACATTTGAATATTCCTCAGGATTGCAGGGGATTCCTATCAAAAGCAAGGGCGGATATTACATAAAGACATACAGGCTCAAATGGAAACGTTTCTGCCTGTGGTGCCAGACGTCAATCTTACAACCCCTACCAGCATCACCTAACCAGATACTACCCTATCTCATTTTTCTAGCTCAGTCAGGCCTGGTGAGCGAATCTATTAACCCCTTTGCTGCCAGGCCTTTTCCCCCTCAGGTGCCAGGCCTTTTTTTGGCTATATGGGGCAGTTTGCGCTTAGGCCCTCATAACATTTTGTCCACATAAGCTACCCACGCCAAATTTGCGTCCTTTTTCCAAAATACTATGGATTCTAGAGGTAACCAGAGTTTGTGGGTTCCCTGAAGGAGACCAAGAAATTAGCCAAAATACAGCGAAAACTTCATTTAAAAAAAACAAAATAATATAAAAATGGTGAAAAAGGGCTCCAGAAGAAGGCTTGTGGTGTTTTTCCCTGAAAATGGCATCAACAAAGTGTTTGCAGTGCTAAAATCACCATCTTCCCAGCTTTCAGGAACAGGCAGTCTTGAATCAGAAAAAAACATTTTTCAACACAATTTTGGCATTTTACTGGGACATACCCCATTTTTACTATTTTTTGTGCTTTCAGCCTCCTTCCAGTTAGTGACAGAAATTGGTGTGAAACCAATGCTGGATCCCAGAAAGCTAAACATTTCTGAAAAGTAGACAACATTCTGAATTTAGCAAGAGGTAATTTGTGAAGATCCTACAAGATTTTCCCAAAGAAAAAAACAGCTGAAATAAAAAATAAAAATGAAATTGAGGTGAAAAAAACAGCAATTTTTCTCTCCGTTTTTACTCTGTAACTTTTTCCTGCAATGTCGAATTTTTTAAAGCAATATACAGTTACATCTGCTGGACTCTTCTGGTTGCGGGATATACAGGTCTTGTGGCTTGTAGGTTCATCAAGAACCTTAGATACCCAGAGCCAATAAATGAGCTGCACCTTGCAATGGGTTTTCCTTCTATACCGGGTATACAGCAATTAATTTGCTGAAATATAAAGAGTGAAAAATAGGTATCAAGAAAACCTTTGTATTTCCAAAATGGGCACAAGATAAGGTGTTGAGAAGCAGTGGTTATTTGCACACCTCTGAATTCCGGGGGCCCATACTAGCATGTGAATTACAGGACATTTCTCAAATAGACATCTTTTTTTACACACACAATTACATTTGGAAGGAAAAAAATGTAGAGAAAGACAAGGGCAATAACACTTGTTTTGCTATTTTGTGTTCCCCCAAGTCTCCTGATAAAAATGGTACCTCACTTGCGTGGGTAGGCCTAAAGCTCGCAATAGGAAATGCAACATGGACACATCACATTTTTACATTGAAATCTGACTTGTTTTTTGCAAGGTACCCAGCTGTGAATTTTGGCCTCTAGCTCAGCTAGCACCCTTCAGTGTGGAGAAGTGTGACACAATGGTTAGAGCGGCAGACTATGATGCAGAGATCTGGCCCGGGACCAGGGTTCAGTTCCCGCCTCGGTGGGTCTTGGGCTCAATTCCCTTGGACCAGATAACTCTCGCCTCAGTGCCTAATCTAATTAATGGGTCCCACTCTGTAACTCTGGGCAATAGCTTGCTTAATCTCCACAACAGCCCTGACAGCACTTGGATGCCTGGCTTCACCCTGTTGGTTGCCCAGGAGTGGGCGCCTCACAGGGAAAAGCCAGGAGGGGTTCCACAGCAGTATGGGTACAGCGCCTTGAGACCCTAACAGGTGAGTAGTGCGCTATACAAGTGCGAAGATTACGTTTTCACCCAGGGTAAACCTACCAAACCTGTGCATTTTTTTAAAACTAGACACTTAGGGGCATCCAGGATGGGGTGACTGTGGGGCTCTCACCAGGTTCCGATAAAAATGGTACCTCACTTGTGTGGGTAGGCCTAGTGCCCGCGAAAGGAAATGCCCTGAAACGCTATCTGGACACATCAAAATTATCAAATACAAAACTACCTGTTTTTGCAGGGGTGCACCTGCGTTTGTGGTCCTGGGCTCAGCAGCCATCTAGGGAAACCTACCAAACCTAGACATTTGTGAAAACTAGACACCCAAGGGAGTCCAGGGAGGTGTGACTTGCATGGATCCCCCAATGTTTTCTTACCCAGAATCCTCCGCAAACCTACAGTTTAACTAAAAAAAAATCATATTTGTCCCACATTTCTACCTCACTGGGACAAATTTCCTACCACCCAACATTCCCCTCAGTCTCCTGGTATAAATGATACCTCATTTGTGTACGTGGGCCAAGTGCCTGTGACAGGGAAGAGCCAAAAACATGTTGAAATTGAACGGGAACCAAACCGGGTCCATAAGGGCAGTTTGAAAAAAAAACATTTTTAGGCTGACAAGTGCAGCAGAATTTTTATCAGTATAGATGAGACAATGCTGGGTCGTAGGAATTTTGTGGATTCCTGCAAATTCAAGAAGGTTCCATCACAAAAATGTGGGAAAAATGTGTGATTTGCCGAAAAGTTGGAGGTTTACAGGGCATTGTGGGTAAGAAAATGGTGCAGGGTGTATGAGAAACACACTACTCTGGAATCAACCAGATGTTTAGTTTTCAGATGTGTCTAGGTCTCGTAGATTTTTGTACAAGGCAGCGTCCCAAAGTCACAAAAGTGCAGCCCTCACCATTCCAAGTGGGACAATTGTGAGAGTTAGCCAAGCTCTCATGGCCCAAATGTAAAACCAAAACCCAAAATAATCAAATGTCCTCTTGCCTGCTTAAAACATAAGTTGTTTTAGTGTGCTGGAGGAGAGCTGAAAGACTGTTACCCCCTTCAGTTGGGGTGGGGGCGCATAACCAGGCCCATACTAGTTGGTAGCCACCACCCCACTATTTTTTTTTATCTAGTAGACTTTCTGCCCCCCGTGGGGTGTGGACTGGGGGTAATTGCCCCATCTGCCCACTGGTGGACAGAACAACTTTGGCCCTATTTATTTGGGGTGGGGGTATGGCCATTTCGAAAAAACAATCTTCCTTGATCTCTGATGGGCTTTCTGCCCCCCTTGGGGGCAGATGGGCCTTCCAAAAATAGTCCGATCTGACCCCAAGGGAGGCAGATACGACATACAGTAATGTGGCCCCATGGGGAGTGACCCTTGCCCAAGGGGCTGCCCCTCCCAAACAAAACACAGACATACACACACACCAAACCCTGGTGCCTAAGTGGTTTCTGCCCCCCATGGGAGCAGAAATGGCCTAACATAAATTTGCTCCCCCCGGAGGAGCGACCTTTGCCTAAGGGCCTAAGGGGTTGCTCCCCTTGTGTAAAATTGGCAGAAAAATAAAATCCTCGGGGCCTAGTGGTTTGCCTAAGAAAAATAGGCCGATATGCCCCCAAGGGGGGCAGAAGTGGCCTAAATACAATTTGAACCGAGGGAAGCAACCCTTGCCCAAGGGGCCGCTCTCCTTATTCAATAAAACAAAACAATTGCCTGGTGTCTAGTGGGCATTTCTGCTGCCCGTTCGCATCGCGATCAGGCAGTAGAAATGCAGAGAGAGACATCAAAGGAAAGGAAAGGTCTTTCCTTTCCTTTGATGCCTCTCTCGGCCCCTCCACGTGATAGGAGGAGAAATGAATTTGCATTTCTTCTCCGATCCGTGCTGGAAGCTGAGCTTGCAGCGCGGAGGGACAAGCCTCTGATGCGCACTGACAACATCAGACGCCATGGGAAGATCGGGGATGGGAGGAGGCGGGGGTGGAAGGGGAAGCGATTCCCCTTCCATCCTTGCCCAGGGGATTGGGGGAAGGCCCCCAGGAGGGGGGCGCTAACGCTTCCCCGAGGGCTCCTATCGGGAATTAACGGTTATGTCCTGGGTGCCCAAACGGTGCTGCCCAGGACGTAACTGTTGCGTCCAGGGCACCCGAGGGGTTAAGGTGCATCTGACTGCAATATCAAGATACAGACAGTTATCGCATTCTCTCTCTTTGTGCTCAAGCAGAATCATCAAACACTTTATGGAAACCTTGTTCAGAGTCTTTCCTCCAGTAAGTGCTCCTCCCCTTGACTAGCTTCTGAATATAGTTCTGTCTCAACTCATGAAGTCTCCTTTTGAGCCCATACACAGAGCAGAGATTCAAGTTTCTCTCTTGGAAGGTCGCACTGCTACTAGGGTAGACTTCTGCCAGAAGGATGAGCGAATTACAAGCTTTTACAACTCAAGTACCTTTCTTGTGCTTTAAGGACGATTCAGTAATTCTCAGAACCAATCTGAAATTTATGCCAAAGGGCCCTTCGGATTTTCATCTCAGTGAACCTATGATTTCTGATGGATACAACTACCTGTGGATTCCTCACCTAATGAATACCCCCTTTGCGCCAGCACTCGATGGAAATTTTCTTCCTAGCTTCTGCACGTCGACGAGGACGTCACAGTTGCCCACGCGACGCCGTCTGACGTCATACAGGCAATAAGAGGTCCTCGCCGACGTCAGTTCCCTTTTTTCCGTGCCATTCGAAACGGTTATCTTCGAGGGAGCTACTGTTGCTGTTCGACAGTTACAGTGTGTTTTTTGGATCTATTTTTTCTTTGAGATTACAATGTCGCAAAGAAAGTCAGGATTCAAGCCCTGCTGTGAGTGTGGGGGCAAAATGTCGGTAACAGACCCACATTCTGACTGCTTGTGGTGTCTTAGTTCCGATCATGATGTTGACAAGTGTGATTCTTGTCAACATATGAATCCTAAGGCCCTGAAAGAGCGCGAGGCCAAGCTTTTTATGGCGAAGTCGAAAAAGAAGGAAAAGAGACATCATCGAAAAGCCTCGTCACCGAAGTCTCATCTGCGTCATCGGGACTCCCGGCGTCGTCGAGAATCACGGCGCCGGTCGAGTAGGGAGAGGTCTCGGTCACCATCAACTCGACGTCGGAAGACTTGGGAAGTCAGTCCCACTGTCACTCCCCAACCGTCGACGCCGTTGCCTTCTCCAGCTTCACCGACTTCGCCCGTGTCATCGGGCCAACCACCTTCAGTGTTTGAGGTTCCGCAGCCTCAGATGTTTTCTCCGTCTTTGCAGACGTCGAGACCGGCATTGGTGTCGCCTTCGAACCAGGCACCCCAGTACCCGGCTTTCCCGGCCCGTGGAGCTGATAGTACCGCATTTTTAAATGCGATGTTTTCCATCTTCCAACAGATGGCTCCAGGTGGTGGACCGGCTGGTCCTTCTGGCCCTTTGGCCTTCAACATGGGTGCTCCGGCTCCGCTTCGACCAGCACCCTTTATGCCCTTTCTCCCCCTGGGGAACGTGGGCTCTGCGCCGGTTTCGGCTCCTGAGACTTCGGCTCCGACAGCTTCGGCGGCTTCGATGTTTTCAGCCAGTGACGCCGTCTAAACCTCCTACGACTCCGAGGCAGTCTTCACTCCATCCGGTTCCTCGTTCGGCACCGAAGAGGCCTATGGCGCCTGTAGACCCGGCATTGGACGGATCCGAGGATCGACGTCCGCTGATGCCATGTCGACACCGAGAATAGAGGAGAGGCTGCACTCTAGGAGGCTTGCTCTCCGCCTCCTTGAAGAGCAGGAGTACCAGAGACAAAACCTGGAGGAAGGAGAGATTGAGGACTCTCGTGAGGGTCTCCATGGGCTGGACACTGCTAGTGGCCTAGATACCTCCCCCGAATGGGACGTGTCATCTCCTGGGGAGTACACAGAAGAGGCGGCCACTTTTCATTCTGTTATCAGGAAGGCAGCTGGCTTCCTGGACCTCCCTTTGTCGGTGACTGAAGCCAAGCAGAATTTGTTGACAGAGGTGTTGCATCCTGCCTCTACATCGGCAGAACCACTTTTGCCATTCAATGAAGCTCTACTGGACCCTATAATGGAAGTCTGGAAGAAGCCGGTGTCTTCTTCAGCTGTCAATAGATCTGTGGCTAGGAGGTATCGGGTTGCACCGGCTGACCCAGGTTTTCTTACCAGGCATCCAACACCTGAAAGCTTGGTGGTCCAGGCTTCCTGCTCGGCAAGGTCTGCTCCTGGGTCTTTTCCAGCTGTGCCCTCGGATAGAGACTCCAAGAAGATGGACATGGCATCCAAAAAGGTGTTCTCTTCATGTACCATGGCATTGAAGTCCACCAATGCTACATGTATTTTAGGAAGGTACATTTATGCCCTGATGGACGAAATTGCATCAACGCATACAGAGGTTCCTCAGGGACTATTAAGTCTGGTATCGGACGCTCAGGAAGCTGCAACTCAGGTTATCCAATCTGGGTTGGATACAACTGATTCGGTTGCTAGGGCAATGGGCACTGCTGTAGTTACGAGGAGGCAGGCCTGGCTCCGTAACTCAGGATTTTCCTCTGATGTGCAGTCGACCCTACTGGACCTTCCATTTGATGGTGACAAGCTGTTTGGTGCCAAGTCGGATTCGGCCTTAGAAAGGTTCAAAGAGAGTAGGGCCACAGCCAAGTCGCTGGGCTTGCAAGCCACTTCGTCTACTTCCTCCAGATTTTTTAGGAGGTTTCGAGGATTTGGTCGTGGTTCCTCCTCCTCCTTTTGAGGGAAATTCCAGCCACCCACCTCTGCTCTCTCCTATAGATCTTTCAGAGGGAGGGGTAGGGTCCGTACCAGGGGGGCAACTCAGCAGCACTCTGCCTCTTCCTCTTCCTCTGGAGGGGTGCAGCAGGGGAAGCAGCCTTAGGCTTCCACCAATTCCCACTCACTCCACTCCTGTAGGGGGGAGGTTACTGAATTTTCTCCACAAGTGGGAGGTCATAACATCAGACTCCTGGATTACCAGCATTGTGAGAAAGGGCTATACCCTTCCCTTTCGGGAGTTTCTGCCCCCCATCCCGTCCCGCCCATCTTATTGTTCAGAAGAACACCTCCTGTTGTTAGAACAGGAGGTTCAAGTCCTCCTTTCAAAGGGCGCGGTGGAGTTGGTCCCAGAGCAGGAAAGGGGTCAAGGTCGTTACTCGAGGTACTTCCTGATTCCCAAGAAGGATGGTCGGTTGAGACCAATCGTGGACCTAAGGATCTTGAATTGGTTCCTCAAACAGGAAAAGTTCAAGATGCTGACCCTAGTTCAGGTGCTATTGGCGTTGAACAATGGAGATTGGATGGTGCCTGTCGACTTGCAGGATGCTTACTTTCATATCCCGATACTCAAGTAGCACAGGAAGTATCTCCGTTTTGTGGTGGGGTTGCAGCACTATCAGTTTGCGGTACTTCCGTTTGGTCTTACTTCAGCACCTCGAGTCTTCACGAAGGCAGAGCTCAGAAGGAAGGGGATAGCAGTATTTCCTTATCTGGATGACTGGTTGATCAAAGCCAGGTCTCCGGAGCTCGTGTTGCATCACCTGCAGTCGACAACCCAGTTGTTGTACGACCTGGGCTTTTCGGTGAACGTGCCCAAATCTCACCTAGAGCCCTCTCAACGCCTCCTGTTCATAGGGGCAGTACTAGATACAACATTGAATCGAGCCTTTCCTCCGCCTCAGCAGATTCAGGACATTCAGGCGTTGGTTCCAATGTTTCAAAGTGGAGCGGTCATTCCAGTCCTCAAGGTCCTACGTCTGCTCGGTCTGTTTGCCTCCTGCATACTGTTGGTCACGCATGCTCGCTGGCACATGAGGGCTCCTCAGTGGTGCCTCCGAAGGCAGTGGTCTCAACACAAAGGAGATCTCGAAGGCTTGGTGAGGATCTCCAGAGATGCTGCCACGGATTTGAAGTGGTGGATTGCGGACAGCAATCTTTCCCGAGAAAGGCCGTTCTCGCAAGCTCCTCCAGTGGCCACAGTAATAACGGATGCTTCCACTCTAGGGTGGGGAGCTCATCTGGGGGACCTGGAAATCAAAGGTCTTTGGTCTCCAGTAGAACAGATGTTTCATATCAATCTGTTGGAGTTACGGGCTGTACGTCTGGCTCTCAAGGCCTTCCTCCTGTCCCTTCGCGGTCAGTCGGTTCAGGTCCTGACGGACAATACTACCGCGATGTGGTATATAAACAAACAGGGAGGGGTAGGGTCGTACCTTCTCTGCAGAGAAGCTCTTCGACTATGATCCTGGGCAAAGGACCATCAGATTTGCTTGATAGCAAATCATCTGGCCGGAGTCTTGAACGTACGTGCCGACAACCTCAGTCGCCATTTCTCGGCCGCTCACGAGTGGCGGCTCCATCCAGATCAGGTCCGTCTAATCTTCCAGATGTGGCGGTTTCCTCGGATAGATCTGTTTGCCACCCGGGAGAACTCGCACTGCCCGTTATTCTGCAGCCTCCAGTATCCGGTTCAAGGAGCGTTGGGGGATGCGTTTCAGATGACATGGTGCGACCAGTTGCTTTACGCGTTTCCCCCCATACCCTTGATTCCTCGAGTTCTGAGGAAAATACGCCAAGACCGGGCCCAAGTCATCTTAATAGCTCCGGATTGGCCAAGGAGGGTATGGTACACAGACCTTCTCCAACTCTCACTGTGCCCTCCGCTCCGTCTCCCTCTCGGGGCAGACCTCCTCTTGCAGTCGCAGGGGCAGGTTTTACACCCCCACCTCCAGAGCCTGCACCTTCATGCCTGGAGATTGAACGGGGCAATCTGAGTTCCTTTTCTCTCCCGCCTGATGTAGTGGATGTTATCTTAGCAGCCAGGCGACACTCCACTAAATCTATCTATGCTAATAGGTGGTCTAAATTTGTGGTTCGGTGTGGAGAGAGGCAGATTGATCCCTTACGTGCTCATTTGTCAGATGTGTTATCTTTTGCTTTGTCTTTAGCACAGAGGGGTTGTGCAGTAGCTACTGTTAAGGGTTACTTGTCTGCCCTGTCAGCCTTTATTTGTCTTCCAGACCAGCCTTCTTTGTTTAAATCTCCAATAGTGCTTAGATTCTTGAAGGGCCTTATGAATAAATTCCCTCCATCTCCTTTTGTTATGCCTCAATGGGATTTGACTTTGTTTTTAACTTTCCTTATGGGGTCCCCTTTTGAGCCTATGCATTCTTGCCCCATAAGATTATTAGTTCTTAAAACGGTTTTCCTGGTTGCAATTACCTCTGCAAGGAGAGTGAGTGAGTTGCAGGCTCTATCTGTAAAGCCCCCTTATACATCTTTTTATGGGGATAAGGTGGTGTTGAGGACCAAGGCTGCTTTCCTTCCGAAGGTTGTTTCACCCTTTCATTTGGCCCAGACAATTACTCTATCCACGTTTTATCCTCCGCCTCATCCTTCAAAGGAAGAAGAGAGACTCCACCGCTTGGACCCAAAGAGGGCGCTACGCTTTTATATAGACAGAACAAAGGATTTCAGGCTGGAGGATCAGCTTTTCATCGGATACGTGGGAAAGAGGAGAGGAAAGGCAGTCCACAAGAGAACACTCTCCAGGTGGGTTGTTCTTTGCATTAAAATGTGTTACTCTTTAGCAAAGAAGGAACCCCCTGATGGTATAAGAGCTCATTCCACCAGAGCTAAGTCGGCCTCTTCGGCCTTGGCTAGGGGTGTTCCTGTGGTCGACATCTGCAAGGCCGCAACTTGGTCATCCCTTCATACTTTTGCGAAGCATTACTGCTTAGACTCTGAGGTCAGAAGGGTTGGCCATTTTGCACGGTCGATGCTGCAGGATTTCTTGGTTTGACCATTCAGGCACCCTCCACAGAGTGCGGTACTGCTTTGGGACTCTATTCATTAGGTGAGGAATCCACAGGTAGTTGTATCCATCAGAAGAACGAGTTACTTACCTTCGGTAACGACTTTTCTGGTGGATACATTAGCTACCTGTGGATTCCTCACGGTCCCACCCGCCTCCCCGTTGCCTGTCTGGTCTAATCAAGTAGTTCTTGAGTGTGCTCCTCTTGGTTTTGAGGACTTGTATATATTCTGTACATATGTTCATATTTATATATATATTGTTCATATAAGTATATATTTGTTTTAAAAAAAAGAAAAGAAAGGGGAAGGACTGTATTCTCAGAATGATGTTTGTTTTGAATATCATTAAATATTTCTATTGTTCTTTCATCTCAATGGCCTATTATTCTCAGGCACGTAAAAAATGTTGGTACTGACGTCGGCACGTCGGCGAGGACCTCTTATTGCCTGTATGACGTCAGACGGCTTCGCGTGGGCAACTGTGACATCCTCGTCGACGTGCAGAAGCTAGGAAGAAGATTTCTGTCGAGTGCTGGCGCAAAGGGGGGTATTCATTAGGTGAGGAATCCACAGGTAGCTAATGTATCCACCAGAAAAGTCGTTACCGAAGGTAAGTAAATCGTTCATTATGAACTTTCTTCCCAAATCCAACAGCACCTGCAAAAAAGATTTCTCCGTACACTTGATATCAAATGTCTTAAATTCTACTTGCATCACAAAAAACAAATAAGGAAGACTGTTGGTCCCATATGGACACACTAGTAAAGGTGCCCCAGTCATGAGAGCTGCAAAAAGAACAAGTGATGGACAAAATGCTGAACAATGTCTAACATTTACCCCCAGTACAGAGATCTAGGCCTAACTCCATTGTTTCTTTGCTACCCATGCCATTCCAGATTGGACCCAGCCATAAGCAAATCAGTAAGTGGATTAAACCCAGATCTTTATAACGTGGGATGAATGTTTGCATTGTTCAGCATTCCGACCATCATCTGTTCTTTTTGCATTTGTCGACCTAAGTGGGAAGGGTCCCGTGCTTACTGCTCCACTGGATTCAAGCTAGCCCGGCTGATGAAGGGTGATACCCTGAAACCGGGTCCTAGGATGCTTGTTTCCGGTGCAGGAAGGACCTGACATGGTAGTTCAGGCTGGACTGTTCCCATGGTGAACAGAGTCAAGACTGATTTGCATGTGGCTTGGTCCAAACTGGGGTGGCGTGATAAGCAAAAAAACAATGAATTAAATCCAGATCTTTGGGACTGGGGTGAATGTTTGCATTGTTCAGCATTCTGTCCATCACCTGTCCTTTTTGCACCAGTCACGAGCAATCATTGCTCAATGGATTTCAGCCGCAATCCAGTTCTGCCACTCAAAGGCTGGCAAACCACTGACAGCTAAGACTAAAGCACACTCAACCAGTAGATATATATATATGTTTGGTGGCATGTGTAGCTGCAGATTCACATGCTGTGCATTATCCTGCCATCTAGTGTTGGGCTCGGAGTGTTACAAGTTGTTTTTCTTCGAAGAAGTCTTTTCGAGTCACGAGACCGAGGGACTCCTCCCTTTCGGCTCCATTGCGCATGGGTGTCGACTCCATCTTAAATTGTTTTCCCCGCAGAGGGTGAGGTAGGAGTTGTGAGTATACTAGATGTGCCCATGCAATGGAGTAGGTATATATGTACATAATGTGTATTAAAATAATATTTATTTACAAATTTACAATTTTCATTCAACTAATAACAGCTACAGGCTCCCGGGGAGGTGGGAGGGTGCATGTGAATCTGCAGAGTCTTATGCCACAAACATGCATAGACTAATAAGCAGTAATCTCCCCAAAAATGCGGTGGCTTAGCCTGTAGGAGTTGAAGTTGTCTGAAATAATGTTCTTAATACAGCCTGTCCTACTGTGGCTTGTTGCGTTGCTAACACATCTATACAGTAATGCTTAGTGAATGTTTGAGGCGTAGACCAGGAAGCTGCCTTACAAATTCCTGTCATAGGTATATTTCCAAGAAAAGCCATTGTGGCACCTTTCTTCATAGTGGAATGTGCTCTTGGTGTAATAGATAGATCTCTTTTTGCTTTAATATAGCAAGTATGAATACATTTAACTATCCATCTGGCGATGCCTTGTTTGGATATAGGATTACCTGCATGAGGTTTTTGGAAGGCTACAAACAATTGTTTTGTTTTACGAAATTGTTTTGTTCTGTCAATGTAATACATTAGTGCTCTTTTTATGTCTAATGTATGTAAGGCTCTTTCGGCTACTGAGTCTGGTTGCGGAAAGAATACTGGGAGTTCCACTGTTTGGTTTAGGTGGAATGGTGATATGACCTTTGGTAGGAATTTGGGATTTGTACGGAGAACCACTTTATGTTTATGTATTTGTATAAAGGGTTCTTGAATAGTAAATGCTTGTATCTCACTTACTCTTCTAAGTGATGTGATAGCTATTAGGAAGGCTACTTTCCAAGTTAAGTATTGCATCTCACAAGAGTGCATGGGTTTCGAATGGTGGTCCCATGAGTCGTGTTAATACAATATTAAGGTTCCACGAAGGTACTGGTGGTGTCCTTGGGGGTATGATTCTTTTTAGTCCCTCCATAAATGCTTTGATGACTGGGATTCTAAAAAGCACTGTTGTATGTGTAATCTGCAAATAGGCAGATATTGCAGTGAGATGTATCTTAATGGAAGAGAATGCTAGATTAGACTTTTGTAAGTATAATAAGTAGCTTACAATATCCTTTGTGGAGGCATGTAGTGGTTGAATCTGATTAGTGTGGCAGTAGTAAACAAATCTTTTCCATTTGTTTGCGTAACAATGTCTTGTCGTAGGTTTTCTAGCTTGTTTAATGACCTCCATACACTCTTGTGTAAGGTTTAAATGTCCGAATTTTAAGACTTCAGGAGCCAAATTGCTAGATTGAGCAATGCTGGATTCGGGTGTCTGATCTGTTGTTTGTGTTGTGTTAATAGATCTGGTATGTTTGGTAACTTGATGTGAGGTACTACTGATAAGTCCAACAGTGTTGTGTACCACGATTGGCGAGCCCAGGTAGGTGCTATGAGTATTAGTTTGAGTTTGTTTTGACTTAGTTTGTTGATCAGATAAGGAATGAGTGGGAGAGGAGGAAAAGCGTAAGCAAATATCCCTGACCAACTGATCCATAGTGCATTGCACTTGGATTGAGGGTGTGGGTACCAGGAAGCAAAGTTTTGGCATTTTGCGTTTTCTTTTGTTGCGAATAGGTCTATGTTTGGTGTTCCCCAGCGGAGGAAGTGATCCTGTAGGATCTAGGGATGAATTTCCCATTCATGAGTTTGCTGGTGATCTCGACTGAGATTGTCGGCTAACTGGTTCTGAATGCCTGGGATGTATTGTGCTATTAGGCGAATGTGATTGTGAATTGCCCAATGCCAAATTATTTGTACTAAGAGACACAGTTGTGACGAGTGTGTCCCTCCTTGTTTGTTGAGATAATACATTGTTGTCATGTTGTAGGTTTTGACAAGAATGTATTTGTGGGCTATTAGTGGTTGAAATGCTTTTAATGCTAGAAACACTGCCAACAGTTCTAAATGATTTATTTGGAGTTGTTTTTGTTGATTGTCCCATTGTCCCTGTATGCTGTGCTTGTTGAGGTGGTCTCCCCACCCCACCATGGAAGCATCTGTTGTGATCACATCTTGAGGCACTGGGTCTTGGAATGGCCACCCTTGGTTTAAATTTGTAGGGTTCCACCATTGAAGCGAGAAGTGTGTTTGACGGTCGATCAACACTAGATCTTGGAGTTGACCCTGTGCTTGTGGCCAATGTTTTGCTAGGCACTGTTGTAAGGGCTGCATGTGTAATCTTGCGTTTGGGACAATGGCTATGCATGAAGACATCATGCCTAGAAGTTTCATTACAAACCTTACTGGGTAGTGTTGGTTTGGCTGTATGCTTGATATTATATTTTGGAACGCTTGCACCCTTTGTGGACTTGGAGTGGCAATCGCTTTTTGTGTGCTGAGTGTTGCTCCCAAGTATTGTTGTATTTGGGATAGCTGCAGATGTGATTTCTGGTAATTTATAGAAAACCCTAGTTTGTGTAGAGTTTCTATAACGTATTGCGTGTGAAGAAGACACTGTTGTTGAGTGTTGGTTTTTATTAGCCAGTCGTCTAAGTATGGGAATACGTGCATGTGCTGTCTCCTTATGTGAGCGGCTACTAATGCAAGGCATTTTGTGAATACCCTTGGGGCTGTTGTTATCCCAAACGATAACACTTTGAATTGATAGTGTACGCTGTGTATTACAAATCTTAAGTATTTTCTGTGAGAATGATGGATGGGTATGTGAAAGTAGGCATCCTTGAGATCTAATGTTGACATGTAGTCCTCCTTTTTTAGTAAGGGAACCACGTCTTGAAGTGTTACCATGTGGAAGTGATCCGACTTGATGAAGAGATTCAGTGTTCTGAGGTCTAATATAGGTCTAAACGTTTTGTCCTTCTTTGGAATTAGGAAATATAGTGAGTAGACGCCTGTTCCTTTCTGATGGTTGGGTACTAACTCTATTGCTTGTTTTTGTAATAATGCTTGGACCTCTATTTGTAATAGGTCTAAGTGTTGTTTGGACATATTGTGTGCCCTTGGGGGCACATCTGGCGGGAAATTTGTGAATTCTATGCAATAACCATGTTGGATAATGGCTAGGACCCATGCGTCCGTAGTAGTGTGTGTCCAGTTTTGATAGTATGCGGTAAGTCTCCCCCCCACTGGTGTTAAGTGTTGGGGTTCTGTGACATTGAAGTCACTGTTTGGTTTGGCTTGTTTTAGGTGTCTGGAACTTTCCCCTTCCTCTTGGGAATTGTCCACCTCTATGTGAGCCAAGAAACCCTCCCCTCTGGTATTGTGCCTGATAGGTGGGTCTGGTTTGCGATGTGGAAGGCTCTGGTGTTTGCATTCGAAACCCCCCTCTAAATTGTGGCTTTCTAAATGTGCCTCTGCCCTGTGGGGAGTAGAGCGCACCCATGGCTTTGGCTGCGTCCGTCTTTAATTTTTCAATTGCTGTGTCCACTTCCGGCCCAAACAATTGTTCCTGGTTAAAAGGCATATTCAACACTGCTTGTTGGATTTCTGGCTTGAATCCAGAGCTTCGTAACCATGCATGCCTGCGAATGGTTACCGCAGTGTTGACTGTTCGTGCTGCCAATTTGTGGGATCAATTAAACGCCCCTTCAGGAACCCGCACCCTTCTCGGGCCTACTTCGTCACAGGGTCATGGATCGGACTCCATTTTGATTCTGTCCTCAGTGCCACACCAAGTGTCCCTACACTAACCAGCATTCAGTGTGCAACGTCTGCCTTTCTCCTGACCACAAAAAAGAGACCTGCGAGGCGTGTCGATCCTTTCAATCAGAGTACCTTAGGGGAACGAAGAGCAAGGCAGTTAAAGAAGGTGTCGAAGTCTACGGAAGAAACGCCTGACATCTTTGGTGAGGAACAGGCACAGACTGCAGTCTCCATCCAAGACTCTGACTCCGACGAGATTCAGATGAGGACAGCCACATACTCCCTGTGACGCAGTGTGTGAGTATACCAGCCCCTTCCCATCAGAAACAAACTAAAACATCACAGAAGGCCTTGGGTCTACCACTGCTTACTGACTATGGTTTGACCTGAAAACAACAAATCGTTGACCGACCCATGGGTTGGGCGCTGAAAAAGGCCAAGACCCACGGCCACGGACAGACTGTCACTCCTGTTTCGACATCAAGTCGAAAGATGGAGGCTTCCACTTCGGAACCGAGATGGCTTCATACCACATCGGAGCGGAAACAGTCTCCGCCTCTTCGGAGTCAAAACATCAAAGCCCCTCTTCGGAGCTGAAAAAACTTTCCCCTTCCGATCAGACCACATATTCAGCCCATACAAGGCATGCTGCCACTAAGGCATTGGAGCATTCAGTAGTGGGTAGCAAACAGGTTTCATCTTCAGAACAGGAAGCAGATGAAACACATTAGACTCATTCTTGAGGTCATGGACCTATTATAAATGAGGATTCAAATCCAGAAAGAGACTGGAAAGATTATTGCCTCTCCTCCTCCAGTTACGAAGAGGTAACTAGCATTCCAAGAAAGCCTGGAAAATCACCCTTCAACGGCGAAGATCTTTAAAGATAAAGGGAAACCAAAGATTGCTCAGCTTTCTCCACAGCATTTGCCTTCTCTTCCTTCTTTTCACCACCTCATACTCCACCCACAAAATCTCATGCTTCTTCATATGGGGGCTATATGGGTGATAACATTACCAACATGGATCCATGGGATATGTATGACTCTGACCCAATCCCATCCAATGTTCCTGATTTGATTCCCACAAGACCGTCTCGACCTGAGGACACCAGAGACTATAATCAAGTAATTTCCAGAGCAGCCACCTATCGCAATGTACTGATGCACTCTGAGCCGATATAAGAAGATTTTCTATTTAACACTATTTCCTCAACTCACAAACTATATCAATGTTGGTCAATGTTACCGGTTATCTTAAAACATGCCGATTACATTTTCAAAGAACCAGTAAAGGCCAGGGTATTAACACCTAGAATGGACAAAAAAATAAAAAGCGTCACCATCTGATCTAGTCTCTTTATTTCACAGCAATTGCTGCCAGATTTAATTGTTGTCAGTGCAGCCAGGAAACGGGCAAATAGTCAGTCCACAGGGGATGCTCCTCCCCCTGATAAAGAGAGCCGCAAATTTGATGCAGCAGGCAAAAGAGTAGCAACCCAGGCTGCAAATCAGTGGAGAATTGCTAACTCCCAAGCTCTTTTAGCCAGTTATGATAGGGCATATTGGGACAAGCTGCAGGAGTTCCTTCAATACCTCCCAAAGGAACACCAGAAAAGAGCACACTAAGTAGTGGAAGAAGGGCAAGCCATTGCTAATAATCAGATCCGATCAGCACTAGACGCGGCTGATACGGCAGCTAGGGGAATAAGCACTAGCGACACCATTATAAGACATGCTTGATTGAGGTCCTCAGGTATTTCCAAATGAATCAAATGGAAAATAGAGCTCTGTTGGAAACAGCTTCTCCACTTAGTACTCTGTCAATTGAGGAAGTACAGGATACAGCACTTATACTCTCCCTAGCAGAACAGGATGATGATCCAGATATTTTTTCTAGGATATTAAATGACCTAGAGGTGGATTTCAATAAAAGCATTTCGAGTGGTTTGAAAAATAAATCCCGGTGGACCTCAAAATCATGTGGTATTGGTATTTTTGACACATTTTTTGACCTGGTGTGTCAAGACTTTGACAAATACATGGCAAAAAATAAATTCAGGCACCTCTCAAAAAACCTTAGTCCTGATGAATTGGTTTCACTTGAAAGACTTAGACAAGAAAAAGAAATCATTATTAGACAAGCTGACAAGGGTGGGAATGTGGTTCTGGTGAATAAGGTGGATTATGACAATGAAATATTGTCCCAACTTAATGACTTGGCATGCTATGAGATTGTTACAGGTAACCCGATTCCCCACTTAGTGGATGTGATAAATAGCAAATTATACACATGGCAGCAGGAAGGGCTACTAAGTAGAGATGAATACTTATACTTACAGGTGACGCATCCAAGATATCCATGTCTATATACACTACCGAAGGTCCATAAAGGACTGCCTTTTCCACCTGGAAGACCAATTGTGTCAGGTATACAAGGACCAACGGAAAGACTTTCGGAATTTGTTGATTGTTTTTTAAAACCATTAGTGTGCAATCTTCCATCTTTCATCAAAGACACTACCCACATCCTAAGCATCTTGAATGATATTGAATGGGACAGTAATATGTTGTTAGTAACACTGGATGTAGTTTCCCTCTACACTTGTATTGAACATGAATTGGGACTAGAAGCCACTCGTTTTTTTCTGACCAAAAGATCAGCAAGCCTCTGGCAGCACACTGTGATGGTATTGGAAATGATTCACTTGATTATTGACAACAACTTTTTCCTATTTAATAATGGGTGGTACAGGCAAAAACGAGGTGTTGCTATGGGCTCCAAATTCTCTCCCTCCTACGCTAATTTATTCATGGGGTGGTTTGAGCACAAATGGGTTTGGGGCTCTGAATCTATTGGTTGGCAAACAGATATTCTCTATTGGGGCAGATTTATAGATGACTGTTTCTTGATTTGGACTGGAGGAGAGCACAAGTTATTGGAATTTTGTGCTTTCCTAAACTCAAACGCCATGAATGTGGAATTTACATATCAGTACAGTACGGAAAGAATTGTTTTCCTGGACGTTGAGGTGTTCATTACAGACAAAAAGATCCAAAGTAGACTTTACAGAAAGACTACGGCTTGTAACGCAATTTTGCATTCCGGGAGCGCACACCAACGACACCAAATCGCGTCTATTCCTTATGGTGAAATGGTAAGGGCACGACGAAATTGTAGTGTTGACAATGAATTTTTGATGCAGATAAATGACATGGGTAAAAGATTTAAAGCACGGGGTTACTCCAACAAAGTGATCAAAAAGGCACAATTAAGAAGTAAAAAAATCAACAGGGAAGACACCCTAAAAACCATAAACCCTAAGAAACTGGTAGAGGAATCTAACAATGTACGTTTAATAACAGATTTTAATGATGCATCTCTAATCATGGGAAAAATTGTTGCTAAACACTGGCACTTGTTAACTCAGGATGAATCAATTAGCAAACTAGTACCAGCAAGGGTGCCTACCACTTACCGAAGAGGTATCACTTTACGGAATATGTTGAGTCCCAGCTTTACTACTGCGTCTCCTGTTAAAACCTGGCTACCTGCAAAGATGAATGGTTTCTTTAAATGCGGCAACTGTGGAGTCTGTAGATGGGCTCGCCATAAGATCAAAGAATTCTCCTTTGAAGGGAAAGTCTACAAAATTTGTACTATGATAAACTGTAACACTACTCATGTCATTTATGTAATACAATGTAAATGTGCTCGCATTTATGTGGGTAGTACAATACGCCCACTGAAGGCAAGGATTGGAGAACATATCCGTTCGCTAAAAAACGGGGATGTAAAATATCCTTTAGTTGCACATATCTTATCATGCAATTCACAATCATTGTATAAGAATTTCGAATTTTTTGGACTTGAGCATGTTCCCCGTGACCCTAGGGGAGGTAATCGTGAACTAATGTTACGTAGAAAAGAGGCAATGTGGATAATGAAGCTTAAAGCTGTTGAAATAGGCCTCAACTCTGACAGGGAGCTAGAGTTCTTTTTGGGAGATCATTGAGAACTGAACATGCCAACTACGGACGATACGTAAGATACAGAGATTTGTGTATAGCTCTAGATCCATTTGGTCTAATTTGACAATATAAACTTTGTTCCCTACACCATTTCTCATTAATAGATACATTTGGATAAACTTTAGGATCATATTGTCAAAGAGTTAAACAAAAAACTTGTTGGGTTTTTTTCACTGTCTTAATACTTTCATATGTTTAATTATGTCATTTCAAACCAAAATCCTCGCACCAATGTCTACATAGTGTGAAAACATTGATGAACCTCTGTTCAAAGTGAATTCGGCAAAGTAGTAACTCTCTTTTCTTTTCCTTAGATCTCTTTCATCATAAAAATAATTCTATTACTTCCCCTTTATATATGGATTGGCATTTAAAAATTAAAAATAGGCTCCATTCATTAACCTGGATATATACCTAACAGTGCAACTTTATGAGTAAACTAAATGATGTTTTGAGTTTTAATCTTCAGATGCACAAACTTGTGTTTTTTTTTTTTTGGCCTCCGCGATTTTGTCTCAATCTTTGTTGGATGCAGTTTGTTACACGTGAAATAGTTGAGTTTACTCGTTTGCTAACTACGCTATTGTCATTTACGTAGTTGCAAACATTAGCTTGTGGTCCATCGTCTATTTTTACTTGCGTGCTAAACTCGCGCTCCGGAAACACCTCGCATGACTGCGGACACGAGACGCGTATTCGCGTACTCGTTTCTGTATCTAACTCCATTTTACAACGTTCCTGTGTCGTTCGGCAATAGGAACGCCGGGAAGGTATTTATTTGGCAGTCAAAGCGGAACGCGTCCTCGCGCACTCGCTTGAAAGCGTACCCATACGAGGGGAACACCTCTTGTGATCTGTTCAGAACTGTAGGAGGTAAGATTCTGCAGAGACTTTATTTGGATTGTTCAGGTGTTAATCATAAGCATTGACTTAAGTGTATTTCTTAGGGATCACATTAAATGAATACTTATATCTCTTTGTAGCCTTGGAATATACGGACCTCAAATTACTCGTAAACTACTATAACTCGAGGTTAGTAGGACTAAATTTCTGAACTGATTTGGGACCTTTAATTCGGGCATTGGTTTACTGATTTGGTCGTATTGGGTGTTATTTTGATCCATTAGATATACCGATCGGATGTGTTGCATAGTCAAAATAAGGACACTTTAAAGTAACTCACGTTTATTTGAGTAAGTAAGTTTATTTGTCATGTTCACTTGAGTGTACACAAATCACTAGGTTATATTCTTTACTTCGTACTGATCACATTGCATCTAACTTCCTGGTGTTTGTCAGCACCGTGATCACTGTTATAGGTTAAATTGATAGAGCACCAATGTGAAGGTGCATTAGGTGATGATATTTTGGTTTTTTGTCATTAGGCATGGGGTTATAAGGCTTGTAAATTAGGTAAATCACTTTTCCTCTCACACCCTTTGGTGTACACTGTCTTTTTCTTCTCTATAGGACATATGTCAAAATTTAACACCAAGTAACATATGGTTTGAGTATTTTGGTTTCTAATATAAAATATGTATTCATAATTTAGAGCCCTGAAGAAGTCGTTGGGGACAAAAGGATTATCCCAAGACGAAACACGTGTTGGCTCAATGTGTATGGCTCAAGATGTATCTTCATGAAACATATTGATTATTGGAAGATGTGATCCAAGAAATCCTGGATGGAACTGGACTTTATAAAGACTGATGTGATATTTAAGATTGCGTTCACTTGAACCTTACTCACTTGAATTTTGACCTGTTTGATCGCTATAACTGATTAACTGTGTGAAATTTGTTATTTAACAAAGAAATACGAGGGGGGACCTCACTGTATGTTTATCCTCAGGCATTAAGCCTGAAATACAACAAGCGGTCCTTAATATGCCTTTTAATAAACAGCAACTTTTTGGACCGGAGGTGGATACAACCATCGACAAATTAAAAAAGGACTCTGAAACAGCAAAGGCTATGGGAGCCCTTTGCACAACACCTTTTTGGGCTCATTTCGTAAATCTCAATTTAGAGAAGGGTTTAAGCCACAAACTTCAGAGGCCTCTACGTCCCAGCAAAAACAGGGACAACAATTTTGTCCCAGGGGCTCTTGTAGAGGACACACTTTCAGATCTAGAGGAAAATACACTGCCGCAAGAGGTGCCGCCACCTCATCAAAGTAGTGACTTTTCCTGCATCCCCACACAGCATACATCTACTGTGGGAGGAAGACTGCAATATTTCCATCATCACTGGCAACAAATTACAACACATCAGTGGGTGTACCGTCAGTTATCCGCAATGGTTATTGCCTAGAATTTATCTGCACTCTACCAAACATTCCTCCCCATTCACACAGGCTTTCGCTCAAACACATTGCTCTGTTAAAACAAGAGGTATTATCTCTTCTACTCAAAGGTGCAATAGAGATGGTTCCTATCAGTCAGCAGGGGACAGGGGTATATTCTTTATACTTCCTCATACCAAAAAAGGATGGCACTCTCAGACCAGTTCTCGATCTCAGACCTCTAAATCAATATACCCTGTCAGAGCATTTCCCCATGGTCACTCTACAGGATGTAATTCCCTTGTTACAAAAACAAGACTACATGACAGCATTAGATCTAAAGGATGCTTATTTCCACATTCCTATACATCCAGCACACAGTAAGTACCTAAGGTTTGTGATAGCAGGCAAGCACTATCAATTCAGAGTACTGCCCTTTGGAGTAACAATAGCACCAAAAGTATTCACAAAATGTTCAGCAGTAGTTGCGGCATACCTTCACCTTCGAAGACAGGTCATACATGTCTTCCCATATCTGGACGACTGGCTAATAAAAGCCAGCACCATCAGAACAGTCAACAGCTCACACAATACACAATAGATACCCTACACAAAATATTGTTCACAATCAATTACCAGAAATCTCACCTTCAGCCAGCTCAAATGCAACCATATCTAGGAGTAATTCTGAACACTCAGTCACCATTAGCTTATCCAAATCCACAATTAATCTAAAGTTTTCACACACTCATATCCCAATTACAAGTCTATCAACCTACACAGTAAGGTTTGTCATGAGGCTATTGGGAATGATGGCATCATGCATAGCAGTAGTGCCCAATGCATGTATTAACATGAGACCAACAATGGTCTCAAGCACAGGGTCAACTACAGGATCTAGTGTTGTTGGACCGACAAACTTACAAATCTTTGCAAGGGTGGAATGAAACCAACTTATCCAAAGGGAGGCATTTTGAAGGCCACAGACCATAATTACCACATATGCATCAATGACAGGTTTGGGAGCCCATCTCAACAAACTGACAATACAGGGCGATTGGGACTCAATCTGGCAAAATTACCACATAAACCACTTGTAATTACTGGCAGTGTTCTTAGCCATCAAAATTCCAACCACAAATCATACACAAAACAGTATTAATAAGGACAGACAACATGACAACTGTGTATTATCTGCAAAAACAGGGGGGGGGCGCACACTCATCCCAAATGTCCCTCCTAGCACAAACAATTTGGAAGTGGGCAATTCAGAATCACATTCACCTGCTAGAGGAATACATCCTAGGGATACACAACCAGCTAGCGGACTTCTTAAGCAGGACGCAGCAACAAATACACAAATGGGAGATTCACCCACAACTAATTCAATATTACTTTCACATGTGGGGAATACCAAACATAGATCTTTTCGCAACTAGCAAAAACGCACAATTCCAAAACTTTGCGTCAAGATACCCCCACCCTCAATCCAAGAGCAATGCTCTATGGATCAATTGGTCAGGAATATTTGCTTACGCTTTTCCCCCCTCTCCTGTTAAGACCATTTCTGGTAAAAAAAATCCATCACACTTCCCTCACTATGATACTCATAGTTCCCACGGGGGCATGTCAATACTGGTACACAACACTATTGGATCTGTCGGTAGTACCACATCACAAGCTCCTAAACAGACCAGACATGCTGACCCAAGAAAGGGTCAGATCAGGCATCCCAATCCCAGTATAATCAACCTGGCGATTTGGCTCCTGAGGTCATAGAATTTGGATACCTACAACTTCCATCGGAATTTATCGACATTCTAAAACAAGCACATAAACCTACAACCAGGCAGCGCTACACAAATAAATGGAAACATTTTGTATATTACTGACATCCTAAAAACATTGATCCACTTAAAGCATCAGTACAGGTAATTGTATGTTATTAGCTTCACTTGGAGAAAGCAAATCTTGCAAATTCCTCTATTAAAATTCATTTAACAGCAATATCAGCCTACCTTCAAAACAGACAACATACCTCTCTGTTTAGAATTCCTGTCATAACTTTTATGGAAGGTCTTAAAAGAGTTATTCCCCCTACAGCTCCACCAGCTCCTGCATGGAATCTCAACATTGTACTCACAAGGCTTATGGGTCCACCATTTCAACCCATGCACTCTTGCGCTCTTCAATTTCTCTCATGGAAGGAGGCTTTCCTGGCAGCAATTACTTCTTTAAGAAGAGTAAGTGAAATCCAAGCATTCACTTTAGAAGAACCCTTTTTCCAAGTACACAAACACAAAATAGTACTTAGAACAAATCCAAAATGTTTACCCAAAGTGGTTTCACCATTTCACATTAATCAGTCAGTGGAGTTGCAGTCTTCTTTCCACAGCCAGATTCAGCTGCTGAAAGAGCTCTCCATACTCTTGATATCAGAAGAGCTCTAATGTATTCTATAGACAGAATAAAAACCTTTAAAAAAAAAAAAAAAACTTTTTGTGGCTTTCCAAAAGCCTCATAAGGGTAATCCTATTTTCAAACAAGGATTGGCTAGATGGATAGTAAAGTGTATTCAAACTTGCTATCTTAAAGTTGAAAGGCAACTATTAGTAACTCCTAAAGCACGTTCTACTAGAAAGAAAGGAGTTTCAATGGCATTCTTAGGAAATATACCAATGGCAGACATATGCAAAGCAGCCACATGGTTCACACCAAACACATTTACTAAACACTTCTGTGTGGATATGTTATCTCGACAACAAACAAATGTTGGTCAAGCAGTGCTTAAAACACTATTTCAAACTACTCCAACTCCTACAGGCTAGGTGCCGCTTATTTAGGAGAGAGACTGCTTTTCAGTCTATGCATAGCATGTGTATCTGCAGCTACACATGCCATCAAACAGAAAATGTCACTGACCTAGTGTACATCTTTTTTTGGCATGTAGCACATGCGCCCTGCCTCCTCCCCGGAAGCCTGTAGCCGTTGTTGTACTTTATTATATACATATGTGTATTGCATGGACATCTTCTTCACTTACTATATAGTTGTACATATACAATTCTTCACTCTTTACTTCACCCTCCTGCTGGAAAACAATCTAACAAAGGACTCAATGCCCATGGGCACTATCACCGAGAGGAGGAGTTGCTCGATCTCGTGACTCGAAAAAAAGCTTCTTTGAAGAAAAACAACTTGTAACACTCTGAGCCCAACACTAGATGGCAATATATGCATAGCATGTGAATCTGCAGCACTACATGCCACGAACAGATGTACACTGGATAAGTGACATTTTCCATATATAGCTTTTGGACAGGCTGTACACACCTTATTTCAAAAAGGTGAGCCTCTTTTGGTTATATATGTTTGTTTATATATGTATACAAGTTATAAGTATATAATGTCTATTTAATTCTCCTGTATTGGATCTTTCATAGGTTCACATGCTTGAATCATCCCCGTCGTCGAGGTGGGAGCCTCACAGTAAGTAAGTTTAAAACCAGTAGGCCTCAGTAGGCCTTATAGGCTATTTTATAGTCTATCCACTTTGTTTTGTGAAAAGACCCAAACTTCAGTGTCAACCAATCAGGATTCAGCCCCTCCCAAACACTCCCAACAGAGGCTGAATTCCCTCAGATTTTCTACCGCACGTCGTGTGAAGGGAGTCTCCCTGAGCTCTGCTCAGTTTACTTTATTTCTGACTGAAAATTGTTTCTCTCAGGAAAGGACAAAGAAGGGTCTGTTCAGAGACTGTGACAGTTGTGGGAAGAAGAGACTACATGTTGATGACCCCCACAAGAAATGCATCTACTGCCTCCATCCAGACCACAAGGTGAGAGGCTGCAAGATCTGTCGCACCTTTAGTCAAAAAACCCTCAAGAACCGTGAGGGTAGACTTCTTTTATGGCTGCAGAAACAGAAAGCCATGGAGCAACCTTCCTCAGATGAAGGTGAAGCGTCATCTCATACTTCTCACCTTCAGAAAAGAACAGGTGAGAGAGGGAGAGTGTCTGATGAGCCACCAAGGAAGATGGCCAAAAAGATAAAACAAGTCTCTACTGAGACAAAAAAGGATGTTTCCCATTCAGAGACATGCAAAAATTTGGCAAAAAAGGTTCATTCAGAGCCTACTACGCCTTTACATAGGAAAAGTACCTCAGAAAAGGCATCCCTGTCTCTGTCACCCCAGAAAGAGCCGGAAAAAGTCTCTTAAGGGAAAAAGCACCCGTCGAAGACCACCCCGTCGACGACAGTGTGACGATAATTACGGCAAAAATATTTTAAAAGGCTTCGTCGGCAAAAACATTGCGACGGCGGAGGCTTCCTGGGTCCACCAATCGACCAGGGCACTCCCGTCTATGAAGCACCTCTCTGAGGTTTAAGAAGACACCGCTAACAACAGCACTGTCGGCGAATAAGATGCCGACAGAGGATACGTCGACGAAAGAACGGTCGGCGAAGACACTGTCGACGAAGGAACTGCCGACAAAGGATCCGTCTATGAAGGGCCCGTCGACAAAGACACCGTCGACGAGAGAACCGTCGACGAGCATATCGTCCACAGCACTGGCAATGTATAGACCATCGACCCTCCTGGGTACTCCACCACACTAATCGTCAACTATTCTGCCTTATCCTCAGGACGACTCAACCAGATTCTTGCCTCTTTCACTTATCACCATGGGGGACAAAGCTTCTGATATTCTGCCAATGCATACCTACCCAAGCAAGGTATTGCCATACCCCCCCACAACATCTCTTGGATGATGATGACGCATACTCCCAAAACTAGGGAATGTTTGGGGAAGCGAGTAGCCCATCTCAACTCAATGTCAAGTGGCAGGATTTTGATGACAAAGACGAACAGCATTACCAGCTCAGTTATGCTTCAACATCCTACCCACAGACAGGGCAACAATCACCCCTCTCCATGCCTAGCACACTAGTGGAGGACCTACAATAAATGCTCAATTACTACTATAGAAGGTTTCCACCATCAACGCAGACCACGCCACCTAGACCTGAAAGCTACCAGACACATCGTCAAACCCAGACTACCAGTCTTCCGGAAACACCGGAGGCTAGCATACCATTAACTAGCCAAACGCAAGAAGCTCATCCCTCGTCAGACGATGAAAGGGAAGAGGGTGAGCTAAGAGATTCTGTGACTAGTGAATGGGATGATTATCTCGTCCCCCACACCATCTCCACCTCCAGCAGGTCCATTGGATTCGCCTCCAGAAGACATAGGAGGTTTTCATAATCTGATAGAGAGAGCGGCAAAGCGTTTTGGCCTTTCAATTGTCTCTCATGAAACAGAGTGCTTCCTTTACGACTTCAAAGAACCATCAAAGAGATCGGTAAGAGCTATACCGATAGTAGATTTCTTATGGCAAGAAGGCTTGAAGGCAATGAAGAATCCTGCCACAGTGCCTTCACAAATGCCAAGGCTAGAGAAGAAGTACAAGGCCCCGGATGATTCTCCGGCCTGTTTAGTGTCACAGCCAAAACCTGATTCAGTAATATCACAGGCAGCGCCGCGACGTTCCAGAAACCCCTCCACGCCTATAGCATCTCCCCCAGACAAGGAGGGGAGGAGATTAGACAACATTGGTAAAAAATTCTCCTCTGTAGCAGCGGTCACAGTTAAGGCAGCTAACTCCCTCGCCATCCTGGGAAGATATGATCGCCAAATGTGGGCAGAAATGTCTGCTTTCTTGGATCTCCTGCCAGAGGATGTCAAGGTGGAAGCAAAAAAGGTGTTGCAGGAGGGACAACGGGTTGCCGCAGAGATTATAGACAGCGCAATAGACATTTCTTTAACTGGGTTCAGGCAATTGGCTGGCGCAGCAGTCTTGCACAGGCAAGGATGGCTAAAGGATACATCATTTCGACCGGAGGTCCAGAGTCACGTTCTCGACATGCCTTTCGACGGTGAGAGCTTGTTTGGGAAGCATGTCGACGACATGTTACAAGCCATCAAAACGGATATGGATACGGCAAAATCTCTAGGTACCCTTCAATATAAAAAGCAACCTTTTCGTGCAGCAAGGGGAAGAGGAGGTTACTCCTTTCGAGGGGGATACCAACAGTACAGATCTCAGTATCAGTCTTCCTCCACAGGATCACAACACCAGTACCACCAGCATTACAGGTTACCACCGGCCGCAGCCTATAAACATCCAACTAGAGGAAGAGGAGCTGCCCGAGGAAGAGATACGGGCAGGAAACAATGACCCGCTAGTCATTCCAGCATTCTCCCCCCCCCACCAATATCGAGGGTTGGAGGTTGCATCACTTCCTATTTCCTTCAGTGGGCGGCTATAACATCAGACAGACTGGTGCTCGATATAGTGGCCAGAGGTCATACTCCGGAATTCACGCAAACACCACCAACTGTTCCTCCATCGGGCCCTCCGCCCCGAGGATGAACCAACTCCTCAAGGAAGTAAAAGTGATGCTGGGCAAAGGAGAGATAGAGCCAGTCCCTTTTTCTCAGAAGAACAGAGGATTCTATTCCTGCTTCTTTCTCATAAAGAAACCCTCCAGGGACTGGTGCCCCATCCTGGACTTAAGAGCGCTAAACAAGTTTCTAAAGAAACAGTCGTTCAGGATGGTAACACTTCAAGATGTCCTGGGTCTTTTAAATGCTGGAGATCTGATGGCATCGCTAGACCTCCAGGATGCTTACTTTCATATTCCCATACACCGCAACCACTGCAAATTCCTCAGGTTCAGAGTGGGTGGTATGCACCTCCAATTTTGAGTTCTCCCATTCGGTCTTAAATCGGCCCCCAGAATCTTCACAAAAATGTTGGCTCCGGTAGCAGCGCATCTCCACCAGTCGGGTATGCAGGTTTTTCCTTACTTGGACGACTGGCTGATAAAGGCACCCTCAAAGCCGCAAGTGATACGTCATATTGCCTTCAATTGTTAAACAGCCTGCGGTTTGTCGTCAACTACCAAAAGTGTCAGCTTCCCCCCAGACAAGTATTAAACTTCTTAGGAGCAATACTAGACACGGTCGACAGCAAGGCGTACCCGTCTCACGAGAGGAAACAAAAACTAACCCCCTTAGCACGTAGACTCTCTACAAAAAAGTTTGTTTCATTCCGCATCTACAAATCATTGCTAGAGATGATCTCATCATGCATTCCGCTAGTCCCAGACTGCAGGCTCCATATGCGACCCCTGCAAGAGCAATTGGACATACAGTGGACCCAGGTGAACAGTTCGTTCGAAGACAGAATTCGCATAGCACCTCTAATGCAGAACACCATGAGGTGGTGGGCGACACTAACCAATTTGTCAAACGGACTTACATTCCTTCATCAAACACCCAGATACATAGTAATAACGGATGCCTCTCTCGAAGGATGGGGTGAACACTGCCAAGACCTGCAAATCAGAGGATCCTGGAATGCAAAAGAGGTTCAACTCCACATCAATTACCTAGAACTCAAAGCAATACACTTAGCTCCAAAAGCTTTCTTGCCAAAACTACAAAATTCAAGCATCTTAATCAGAACGGACAACACAACCAGCATGTTTTATCTAAACAAGCAAGGAGGCACGAGATCCCTACAACTCTCGCAGCTAGCTCAAGAAATCTGGACATGGGCCATCAAGCACAACATTTTACTCAAAGCGGAGCATGTGCCAGGACAAACCAACATTCTGGCAGACACCCTGAGCAGGACAGTGATACCTTATCACGAGTGGGAGCTACACCCGAAACTTCTCATTCGACTTTTTCTCTTATGGGGCAAACCAAACCTCGACCTATTTGCCACACTCGAGAACAAGAAATGCCAGTATTACGCAAGTTGGCTTCCCCAGAAAGGTTCGTGGGGAAATGCATTTTCGATGAGATGGTCCGGGGTCTATGCCTACGCTTTTTCTCCGATCCTGCTCATTCCGAGAGTCATCAACAAAATAAAGACGGAGGGATGTCGCCTCCTATTCATAGCTCCCAGGTGGCCCAGACAGGTCTGGTACACGGAGCTCCTAATGCTCTCCGAACAACCACATGTGCAACTCAGACAGAGTCCGACTCTCTTGACGATGCACCAGGGACAAGTCAGGCATCCAGATCCGTCATCTCTTCACTTGTCGGCTTGGCTCCTGAATACAATGAGTATCTAAATCTGCACATTTCCTCGGCGTGTAGAGACATCTTAGCAAACGCTAGAGCTGACACTACCAACAAAACCTATAGACTTAAATGGAAACGTTTTTGTATATGGTGTGCAGCAGAAGGTATACATCCCTTTTCCGCTCCTCCAGAGCAGATACTTCCATATCTCTTGCTCTTGGCAAAGTCAGGACTTTCATATTCCTACATTCGAGTGCATCTGGCAGCAATCTCGAGGTACCGTAGATCACCACACATGGTCTCATTATGCTCCACAAGAATTGTCAAACAATTCATGAAGGGCCTTTTTCTTGTTTTCCCACCAGTTCGAAAACCTCCGCCGTTATGGTCCCTGAATGTTGTATTAATGCAGCTCATGAAAGCTCCCTTTGAGCCGATCCACAGAGGCGATCTAAAATTCATCTCATGGAAGACAGTGTTACTACTAGCTCTTACTTCAGCCAAAAGAGTCAGCGACATTCAGGCCTTCACTATCAAAGAGCCTTTCCTCCAATTTACAAATTCCGGTGTGATCCTAAGAACAAATCCCAAGTTCATCCCGAAAGTTCCCTCAACGTTTCACTTGAATGAACCAGTCATCTTGAAAACCTTTTTTCCAAACCCACAAACGGTAGCCGAGAAGACATTACATTCCCTGGATATAAAACGGTGTCTAAAGTTCTACTAACAGAAAACACGAGTCATCCGTCAGTCTGACCAATTATTTGTTGCATTTGGCGGAACGAGAAAGGGACATGAGGTGTCCAAACAGACAATAGCCAGATGGATTGGCCTAGCAATCCAATTTTGTCATGCTAAAGCTGGTAAACCGCTCCACAGCAAGGTGAGAGCCCATTCTACAAGATCGGTAGCCACTTCAGCTGCACTCTTTGCTGGGGTGCCACTGCATAGCATCTGCAGAGCGGCCACATGGTCCAGCCAGCATACGCTTACAAAGCACTATTGTCTTGAAGAAACGAGTAACGTTGATACAGCAGTGGGACAGGCAGTACTGAGGCATTTATTTCATTAAGGTGAGCCTCTTACACATCCCACCACCACACTCAAGGTATGTTCGATATTGTTTCTCAGTTTTGTTAATATCTAATTTTATATCACAGCGTGGTTTACTCTAAGATTTTGCTTCAAATTAGTCGTAAGATCAACATTTTTTCATATTGTGTTAACATGTTGTAGACCTCAAAACAACAACGACACATATTGGATCATAATTTTCTGCCATACAGGTTTTTCTATTATTTTTATATATATATATATATATATATATATATATATATATATATCAACGTGATTGAGATCACTTAGAGAATTACGATAAAATGACAGTCAAATTAATTAGCTAATTCTCAAACATTACTGCTCGTTATTCTGATTCAAGCATGTGAATCTATGAAAGATCCAATACTGGAGAAGAAAATTTGTTACTTACCTGTAACTGCAGTTCTCCAGTATTGGTATCTTTCATAGATTCACATGCAACCCGCCCTCCTCCCCTCAGAGGCTCCCCTATTATACAGATATTAAACTTCACACTTCTACTAGAAAATCTGAGGGAATTGAGCCTCTGTTGGGAGTGTTTGGGAGGGGCTGAATCCTGATTGGTTGACACTGAAGTTTGGGTCTTTTCACAAAACAAAGTGGATAGACTATAAAATAGCCTATAAGGCCTACTGAGGCCTACTGGTTTTAAACTTACTGACTTACTGCTTTATGTACTTAAACTTACAGTGAGGCTCCCACTTCGACGACGGGGATGTGAATCTATGAAAGATACCAATACTGGAGAACTGCAGTTACAAAGTAAGTAACTACATTTTCTTACTTATGGATATTTTCTGTGTAGATTTTGGTACTCACCATTCCCCTATTTGTGCTTATGCTATAAAAAGTATGCACATACAGTAACTGCTTGCTGTATTGATTCAAGCATCCGAATCTATGAAAGATTTAATACTGGAGAAGAAAATGAGTTACTTACTTGTAAGTGTAGATTTTCAGTATTGGTATCTTTCATAGATTCACTTGCGACCCTCTCTCCTCCACTGAGAGGCTCCCCTTATAGCTAGGGATTATTATTATTACCACGTTTACTGAGAAAATCTGAGGGACTCAGACCTATGATGAGATTTTTTTTTTAGGGCATTTCTGCCTTTCTCTGACATCCCCTGGCCATCGTATATTTCCCTTTTATGAGCTCTCTTCTGAGATGTGGAAGAGGTGTCACTATCTTCATCAGAAGTAGTAGATCTGTGATATTTGGCTTTCTGCAGCCACAGAAGAAGCCTCCCCTGTCTATCCTTCAAGGTTTTAGTGGAAAAAGTACAACGGACTTTACAGTCCTTTACCTTTAGAGGCAATACATAGAGGCAATTACCTTGAGAGGCAATATATAGAGGGCAGTACAGATAGTCCTTGTGGGGATTATCCACATGAAGCTTTGTCTTTCATCATGTCTTGCAGGGTCTGAAGAGCCCTTTCTTAGATGTCTCAAACATGACAGAAGAAATAGATTAGCTCTGTAAAGCTAGTTCTGAAGAAAACTGAGCAGAGCTTGGGGAGTCCCTCTTCTCACGATGTGCGGCCTCTCTTGGGAGTATTCTTGAGGGTGCTATCGTCTGATTGGCAGGAGTTTGGTTCCTTTTTTTAAAAGGACTTAGGGCCAGATGTAGGAAGCAAAAATATTGCGAGTCGCAAATTGCGAGTCATTGTGACTCGCAATTTCCGACTCGCAAAATGGGATCCAACAAAAAAAAGCAACTACATTTTGCGACTCGCAAAGGAAGTTGCACCGCAGATTGCGAGTCCGCTGTTAGCGAGGTCGCATTTTGGGACCTCGCTAAAAATGAACTCGCAGATTGCGAGTGGGTATCGCAAATTGCGATTGTGCCGCAAATTGCATGCAGGTGCAGCAAAACAGTTTGAAAAACACTTCCTTGCTCTTGCTGATGACATCAGAGCCAGGAAGACATCAAATACACCTGGGAGGAGGGAGGACAACACCCTTTTCTAACTGCTGAGCAACCACCTGGAGGAACAGCAGCAACAATGGAAGACTCAGGCAGTGCAGGCAGGAAGAGAAAATTTAAATTCTCTGAAAAGGAACTTGAGGTGCTGACAGAGGAATGTTGCCAACACCATGACCAGCTGTTTGGAAAGGCTGCCCTGAGTGTCCCAGACACTGAAAAGAGGAGGATCTGGCAAGACATCCAGGAGAGGGTCAGTGCCATAGGGGTGAGCCACAGAAGCATAGAGGAAATAAAAAAACTGTGGTATGAACTGCGCTCCAGGACAAAGGAGAGGGTGGCAGAGCGCCTCAGGGAGATGAGGGGCACAGGAGGAGGCCCATCCACCATCCCACCACCCACAGCCATGGAGGAACTGGTTAAACAGACCCTGTCGCCTGAGGCAGTGTCAGGAATGGGAGTACTGGACACTTCAGCGCCAGGGACATCAAAAAGTGAGTACCATGAAACATGCATGTACACCTATAAATGCTATACCCCACCCACTCAGTACACAGCAGCATGCACAACCAAACTAGCTCCATTCCAGACTAGCAGCCACCAGAATGGTGCATTATGGGCAATGTAGTACAGTAGTCAGCTAATAGGCAAATGTTTATTAGGAGGCATACAACAGATGTTAGATACTGACAGTGTGTTCCCTATGTCCCACAGGTCTCCCACAAGACTCCCCCACCAGCCACACCATCCAGGGTGAAGAAAGCAGCCCACAGACAGGGCAGGAGGCTGCAGCAGCCACTACAGGGCCCAGCACCACACCACCACAGTTCCCTCCAGCTGGAGAAGCGACATGGAGGAAAGAGACACAGCACCTGGTCCCAGCCACAGTGTGAGACAGCAGTACCCCCAAGCACTACCGCATCGCAGACTCCATGTCCAAGCAGTGTCCCAGGAGGATATAGGTGACTCATCCATATCTGCAGCTGAGGCATCCCTCATATCTGGTCAGCGCCTGCAAACAAGGCAGTTGAGAATCATTTCTGGGGCAATGCAAAGTAAGGAGCACAATTTCACAAATGGCCTGGCAGAAGTGAACACACAGTTCACACGTTTGAATGACAATGTCAGTGACCTTGCACTATCCATACTGCAACTGGTGACGGAACTAGTGTCAGAGAGACAGAGTGCAAGGCGCCGTGAGCGCCAACTGGTACAGAGATTGGACTGCATGGCTGCATCCATCGTCCGTCTCGCAGTGAACACCATAGGGCTGTCTCGACGTACTGCGAGCTTGCAGGTAGACTTGGACCACTTTGCAGGGGATGTGGCTCGGGGACTGGGTCGCATTAGCCACGCATTGGACATGCTGGAGGCTCGACAGGTGGCTAGGGGCACGGCTGAGACACTTCAGGACAGTGAGGAGGGGTCCACCATCAGCAGCGCATCTGCCACAGACACACATGTCTTGCGGAGTGGCAGTGCACGTCAGGGGTCTGCTGGCCCACCTAGCACAAGCCATGCTGGGCGTACCAGGAGGAGGTGTTAAGGCCCAGCACTGCAGGACACATGAGGCACATGGAGTGAATGTGTCCTCATTGAGGGTGAACATTTACAGCCCCTTAACAACAGTTCAGTTATTTTGTTATTAGGTTCACTTATTAAAAAGTATTGTTTGATCCACCTCACAACTGGGCTCTTTGTGTGTGACATTAGTGTGTGTGGTGACAGTTAGCACGTACCTTCCAAAGTATTGGTTTGCAATGTGGTCCCGTCTCTGTCTGCCTTGATTTGCAATGCTTCTATCCCCAGGCTGGCGATGTTGTAGCTCTTGCTCGTCATCCTCCGAATCTGGGTCTTCTGGGGTGAGATGTAGCCCACGTCTGGTGGCAATGTTGTTCAGGATAGCGCATGCGCCTACTATCTTGAAAGCTGTTATTGGGGCATACTGGAGCGCACCTCCACTTCTGTGGAGGCATCGGAATCTTGCCTTTAACAGTCCAAAGGTCCTCTCTATGACATTTCTGGTCCTCCTATGTGCACTGTTATATCGCCTCTTATTGTCATTGCTGGGTGTCAGGTACGGGGTAAGTATCCATGGTCGTAGCGCATATGCACTGTCACCTGTGTGGCAAAAATTAACAATGTTAGCAGGGCATGGATGGTTTCTACAGTGACCTGTGTGTATGGCTCCAGGGTGTCTGCAGCAATACCTACTAGATATCCGTCTCCAAACTCCCCACGTTCTAGGCGTTGGTGTATCCCACTGTGCCTGAAAATGTAAGAGTCGTGCACTCCCTGGAAATTTGGCTACCATGTCAGTGATGACAAAATGGGCGTCACATACCACCTGGATGTTCAGTGAGTGTGTACACTTCCTATTGTGGAACAGATATTCCAGATTTGCAGGAGGGCATATTTGTATATGTGTCCCGTCAACACACCCTATTACATGTGGGAAGTTGGCAATTCTGTAGAATTCCAACTTGGTGCTGTTAATTTCTGCCTCATTCCTGGGTAAGTATATGTATCTGGACATTTGTGTGTGATTATGGCATCTAGGAAACATCTGAAGAACCGTGAGAGTGTACTTTGGGATACCCCACCTGCCACCGCAATGACCCCCTGATAGCTACCCGAGGCCAAGAGTTGCAGTGAGCATAGCTCTTGCACATGTGTGGGGATGGCGCTGCCGCACACAGTCTGTCGTTGAAGCTGCGGATTGAGTAGATCAATTAATTCTAATATTGCTGCACTGCTGAGTCTGTATTTATCATCAATCTCCTCCTCAGGTTGCTGGAAAAGTGTCTGCCTGGTTCTGTAAATCCTCTCCTGTCTCTGGCTCCTCCTCCTCCTCTGCTGTGCGGTGTGGACTCTCCTCCTCCTTGCTATCACATATATTTCTGCCATTTTGAGTAACCCAGATGCCTTCTGGATCTCTTTTTATACTTTGGTTATGGTTACCACCTGCTCTGAGTTAGTGGGTTTGCAAAATGGGCTTTTTGCGACTTGTCGCAATTTGCGATTGGCTTTTTCATATGGTTTGCGACTCGCAAATTGCATCTCCCTATTTGCGGGTCGCACAGTGGGGTCGCAAAATTTGCGAGTCGGTAATGGCTCACGTCGCAATTTACCATTCGGAAATGGGATTTCTGCATCCCATTTCCGATTTTGCGGCGTCGCAAATTGCAATTCGGGCCATTTGCGACTCGCAAATTTTTGCTACATCTGGCCCTTAGATAGGCTAGTTAGGTGATTGTTCATTACCATTATAGCCTATTATAATAACACTTATTGCTTTATTATTTATTGTGGGACCCCACGTCGATGACAGGGAATGATTCAAGCATGTGAATCAATGAAAGATACCAATACTGGAGAACTACAGTTACAGGTTAGTAACTCATTTTCTCCTATGCCCACTGTCACACTTCAGATGGAGACCAGACATATGTAAATTACGCTTGTTACTGCTCTAGTAGGAACAGTCCATGTCAAATACAGCACATCATCGGAAACAGAGGTACTCTAATTAGATTGGGGTTCCTTTGTTAGCGCAAAAACAAAAGATGACAATGGACATCTTTGCCTTGTGTCACTTGTTAAAAGTATGGGATCTGAAAGTTGAGAACTCACTGACATGCAAGTCCGAAGGTTCAAATCTCGGCTCCAGCCCAGCTCTAGACAGGGTCCCTCAGACAAAAGCACAATTCACCTTGTCAAAATCCTTCTCTTTAACTATCAAGAGATGGGTTAGCTGTATGCCTTATCTTAGATGCTTTACCTGTTGGGTTCAGAACAAGTGGTCTATAGTGTCTAGTATGTCTATTTTGTATTAAAACCTGTTAGGGTGAGACTGTTAGCAGCTAGATGTCATGAATCCTGTTGCCAAGGATGCTAGTGAAAATCTTAATGTCACTGTTTCATAGGGCAACAGGCCTAAAAGACCTAAAGTGGTCAGGCCCTTTTTAGGCTTTAATATAAGAGTGATGGTATACTCCTCCTTGTAGGGTTGACCCTGCCCATATGTATAAATGTTGCAAATAATTTGGTTACGAGGAAAATAAACTCCTTTGAGGCACGGGTCCTGAAGTATAGGGTCACTGGGATCCACTTTATGTAGCTCTATTTAGTCATATGTGAAAACATCTACCATACTCCCGTCTGAAGTTCTAAGGAACACTATCAGGTGTTTTCATAGCTTGAATATAACTTCTAACAGATTTTGTTGTAATTCATACACTAACAGCTTGTCCGCCTTGTACCCTCTCTCATAATGTAATTTTGTAATGCTCAATAACTTATAGGCTGTACATTCAACTAATATTGCTCCCAATTCTCCCCTCAGTCTTCGAAGATCTCTGTAGGTGTGTCTTGAGCCTATCCATTTATGCTCCTGCTTTAATCTAATTATCGCAGTCTCTAGTTCCAGACACCTTGCCTTAACCGTCCTAAAAAAAGGTTGTTATGTGTTTGATCAATTTACCCTTCATTACTCCTTTGGCTGCATCCTGTATCACTGTCAAAGGTATGCCTTCGGTCTCATTCTCTTGCAAATATTACCTCAGTGCTTCCATAGTATTTAGTCAACGGACACGGTCTCTCAGTGCTACCCAGTTAAGCCTTCACAATCGGTGAGGAGCCAGGGGCTCCCTGCATAATCAATAACACTGATACATTGTCTGAAAGGACCTTCGCACCAATCTCCAAAGACTCTGCCAATTGTAAGCAAGTGGCTGATATCAGGAAAAACTCAGGTCTCGAATGAGACCTATGGACAATGGCATTAAAAGAGAAGTCCATCTCCCCTTCATGTGTAGTACTCCACATGTCTATGAGATTAATGCGTATTATACCAGCTGACAGTGAGGGGGCGGTGGTGTACAATACCAGTTGATGGGATACTTATTCAAATCTGGATTTAGAGGTTTGATTTTTTTTTTTTTTTTTTTATATATTGTTATTGATTTTGGATATAAAGCAATACAACATTTAGCATTAATAAAAAGATACACAGTTGACAGTTCTCATGATGCAAGTCGTAGCTACAATACAATGCAAATATTCAGTGCTTGAAAGTAAATTTTCCATATTTTCCTACCAGTTGTCATCATCTGGCAAAGTCATGTATGCCTAGTGTATTCTAACGTTGCCCTAATGGAAACTGAACAATTGAACAACTAACTGAACTGCATCAGATCTGGGCCGGGGAAATCTGGGCAGCAGTAGGCCCAGGCCAGAGTGTCTATGGAAACCCATGCCTCACGATTGGTACACTTCTATCTCAAGGGCTCTGTCTCATCCCTGTTGCTTAACACCACCAGGTATCTGCTACTTCATATTGTGCCATCAGACTCACCAGCTAACATAGCTGCACCCTCGGAGCAAGGCTGTCACTGCTGTTCAAACTCTATGAAGCTGGTGATCACCTCCCACCACGTTGGCATCGTGGTTGCCGAATATTATGTTGCGGGTCGTATACAGGTGCCACCACGGTGCACTGACGTCAGTTCTTTCATTTCTGCGCCAGCCTATGTGCAGATCTGAAGAGAGCTACCCCTACAGTCACTTTTTGACTGGCCTTTTGGTCAAAGCGTTTTCACTTCTTGGTGCGTCGAGGATATTGTCACAGAAGACCAGCTACAAGCCCTCTGACTTCTGTCACCGGATGATGTCTGTGACGGATCCGCACCTCCTGTGTCTGTGGTTTTTGGAGTGCGAACATGACCCGAAGTTGTGCTCGGAGTGCCGAGCCATGAACCAGAAAGCTTTGAGGGAGCTGTCCTTTAAAGATACTTGTGGCCAGGCTCCGCATTGCTCTCTTTCGAGAGGAAGGTTCCGAGACCGCTTGTGCAGCCCCCATCATTTGTTGTCATCCCATTCAAAATCTTCAGGACACTTGGGTAAGCATAAAAAGAAGTCAAAGAAGCACAAGCGTTCTTTAACTTCACCCTGTCGATCGGACGACACAGGAGAAGGTGAGTTGTCGCTCTAGGCCTCTGTCACTGGAGCCTACTTATGGGTGGGCCCCCTCCCCCCCAAAACAATTTCCAGTAGCCAGAGTCACCCCTGCCCAATGAAAATAATTTTACGAGGTCATACACCTCACCTATGGGCAGTCTGCCTCTGTTGGAGTGCCCTCTGGCCTTGCAGGTTAGGCAAAGGCCCCCTCGTTTGCGGATCCAAAACCCCATCAGTCGTACCATTGCGACCTTCCTTGATGACGGTTCTGGCGTTGACACTGCTGATGCCACCTGAGCCAGCAGGCGGAGTTGACCCCATACTTATTGCCAACTCTGACACGGAGCCAGAACGGCATCGCTCGATGACGATTCTGACTTTAACAGAGACATTACTCCCTAGGTTGGATCCTGAACCCTATTCTTATGGGTATGAGTTCGGTGAGAGTATGAAGGGATCACTGGACCCTCGGAATACCAGCCTGAATACCGTATAAACTGGGCGAAGCCAGTGGTCCGGACACCTCTCCTGATGCTGGTATGCTTTCTCCCCCTACTCTGGCTACGGAGGAGGGGGCGTCTTATTCCATGGTCGTGCAAAGAGCTGGAGAGGTCTTGGGCCTCAAGCTGCCTTTGATGGCTGTCAGGACCAACCTCCTGACTGAGGTGCTTCAGCTGGGGGTTTCCACCTCAGAACTCCTTTTGCCTTTCAATGAAGCCCTCACAGATTTCCTGCAGGGGACCTGGTCCAAACTGAGCACAATTTGGAGATTGTAATATTATTTTAGCAGCCAGGCATCCCTCCACCAAAATGGTATACGCCTCTTCTTGGAACAAATTTGTGGCATTGTGTACAACAAGTCTGTTGACCCCCCTCCCTGCCCCTCTTTCTGAGGTTCTCTTGTTTGTTCTTTCTCTGGCCCAGTAGGGCTTTGGTCTGGGCACACTCAAGGGATATTTGTCAGTCATCTCAGCTTTCCTCAGGTTGCCTGACCAACCCTCCTTGTTTAAATCTCCTATTGTTGGAAGATTTCTAAAGGATCTTACCCATCTGCTTCCTCCTTCTGCATTCATAATGCCCCAATGGGATTTGAAGTTTGTTCTTACTTTTCTGATGTGCTTCTTTTGAACCACTCCACAACTGCCCACTTTGGCTTTTAGTCTAAAGACAGCCTTCCTTGTAGCCGTCACCTCTGCCTGCAGAGTGAGTGAACTGCAGGCTTTTTCCTTGAAGTCACCTTTCATCTCCATCCATCCTGAAAAGGTGGTGCTTTGTACCACAGCGTCCTTTCTCCCTAAGGTGGTCACGCCCTATCATGTAGGTCAGTCCGTTGCTTTGCCTACTTTTTATGTGCCTCTGCATCCTTCTAAAGAAGAAGAGAGACTCCACCGCTTGGACTCAAAAAAGCGCTGTTGTGCAATCTTGATCGTACCAAAGAGTTCCTGGTGAATGATCAACTTTTTGTGGGTTATGTAGGTGCAAAGAAAGATCGCCAGTGCAGAAGAGAACCATCTCTAGATGGGTTGTTCTCTGCATTGGCTCAAAAAGCAATCCCTAAAGGGTTTACGCATTCACTCTACTGGAGCAACAGATGCAACCACTGCGTTGGCATGCAGCCTTCCACTCCTGGACATCTGCCAGGCAGCAACGTGGGTGTCCTAGTACACATTTACCAAACACTACTCCCTGGAAAGTCAGGTACTTTGCCTGTTCGGTCCTGCAGGACTTCCTAGTATGATCTTGGTTCACAGCCCCTCCTGTGGGGATGGTATTAGTTGGGTATCTATTCTAAGGTAAGGAATCTGCAACTAGAAATCTCTTTCAGATGAACAAGTTACTTACCTTTGGTAATGAGTTATCTGGTAGAGACATATTCTAGTTGAAGATTCCTTACCGAAGCACCCACCCACCCATCCTTTCTGGTCTGCAAACTGATTTCTAGGGACAGGAACTTCTCTTTCAGGACCCTAGTTCTGGCGTACCAGGGTAAGTGTTCTTCATGGGTCCAAGCGTCTCCGTGGAAAGTCGTGAAAAGAAACTGATATGTGCGCCTATATATGTACTGCAACATCATATCTGACGGCCACGTTGCCAACAACGGACGCGGAGTCGACCGACGCCACCTGACAGCACGCAGGGGTACTGCTAGAAGAAAAATCTCCAGATCCAGACTGATGCCTGGGGGGGGGGAAATTCTAAGGTAAGGAATCTGCAGCTAGAATATATCTGTAAGGTAAGTAACTTGTTCTACTAGATGATCTCCTGCGAAAGTGGCAATATTAAAAAAAAAAAAAAAAAACGTTGATAGATATTTTCCTTGTTTTCATTCGGGCCTCATCAGGAAACTCTTGAGGATTGTTGTCGATAAAGTGTTCCTTGCCACACAACCCTATCCTCTTTGTGTCTATATAGTGAGTGAGGGTGATTCGGGAGACCTGGACTAATCAATATAGCTACACCTCTGAACTTGGTGATAGCAGTGGAGTTCATCTCTGTGGGGGAAGTATCAAGTCTTAAAGTGTTTAACATCAGAGGATAGGAGAAACGTCTCCTGGACAGTATGACATCCAGTCCTTTCATACTGAGTCAGAGCAAGAGGGCTTTGCTCTTCACCAGAGACTTTAGCTCCTCGGTATTAAGTGATAAAAATGTTGTTGTATGATGGGTATTTGGGTCTGTTCACATTATTGGAATACTAATATAACTCAACCAAAATTTGATGGACTAGACCCATCAAATCTTTTCCAGAAGTACGCACTCCAGGGTTTTAACTGGTCACACTCGCAGACTAATGCCATCTGATTAAAATCCGACATGGTATCAAATTGGTAGCATAAGCAATTACCTATACATCGCATTGAGTAGTATTTGAACATAAAAGCTTCCCAACATGAAACTTTCTATCTGTTGGTTTTAGAACAAGGGCCAACCCTCTAGGTTTTGAGGGAAAAACTGGGCAATCCAGGTTTAGACAAAAAAATGAAGTCGGTGGTAAGTAAAAGGGGAAAGAAAAATGAAGATAGGCAAAAAGGAGTGAAATGAATGACAAATCTTTACTCTCAGTTTAGCTTCAATTCCTGAACATGTTTAGCCTTTTGATGACTAGTCTCGAAGAGTCAACAAAAGTTACCCCCTTGAAAGCTTTAACCTATAAGCCTTCTGACATGGAAGAAGGGAGTGCCCAACATCTTGAACTACTTTATACTTAAGTCAACTGATTTTTCTCTGTGGTTGTGATTTGTCTGTGTTACGCCTCATGTCTCCTCTGAACCCATTGAAGGGCATATTCCTTATGTAGGGACTTGTTCAGCTTAGCAAATCTTTGCTTTTCTTCTGGCTGTCTTTGACTGTTGTCTCTGTCATCCTGACCTCACCTCAGTAAATGCCTTACCTGTCTTTCCGGGACAGTTTCCAGATTCAGGGCTTTTATCACTTCCTCCCTCGGAGATACTAAAATTGACCTGCATTCAAAATAAGCATTGGTCTGAACAAAAAAAACCATTTGCACACTAGTTGCTTGTTTCAGAGGTAATTGGTAGCTATTTTAAACAATATAAATGTTTCCGCTGTCATGGAAGATGAATCTTGAAAAAGAGAAATTGTGGAGCCTTTGTACACTATCTGATCTATTTTTCTTGCTGCCTTCAAAGTATTCTTTTTGACCTTGAAGAAAGGAATGCGAGTCAATATTTCTGGAGTCCATCTTTTCTTTATTAGGTAAGCGTTGAATTCCCAATGGGTCCTGTCAAGGTCTGTGACATTGTCCTCTGGTTTCTCCAGGAGTAAACTATAGACGCCCTGGACGTAATTCTCATGGTCAGGTATCTTTTTTGGAATCCCATTAATATGCAAATCATTATGGAGGGCTCTGTTATTACCATGGTGTACCCTATTAAGTGGCATCTGGTGTTATTTCTCTAGTTCTTGAACTCTAATGTCTAGTTCCTCCACGTGGAGCGTTAGCGTTCGACCTGGTGTATACTTAAGTATACTTATACTGTGAAAGGAAGCAATTTCACTTGTTGGTTGCAGTGTCCTTTACAAATTCGTGCCCACTAGTGGTCAGTTTTGCATTTTTCTCCCTTCTTTTTCTGTTTCAGAGCAGTGACCTGCTACTGTACTCCACTTTGGTTTCTTTATCTGTTGCTGTGACGGATTATTTTTTTACATTTCTTTAGTTGTCTCCTTTTGCTGTGTGTGCGTGTTTTAGGCTGGTAGCTGCCTGTGTTTTATTGCAGCATTCTGTTCCTCCCACCTCTTCCTATGTCACTTACATTTATTTTGGCTTTATTCCAGTGCTGTCCTTGTACCTGGCTCCTAAAATAAGCTTCTTTTACTAGACAAATGGCTCCTAAAATACGTTTATTTTACTAAACAATCACCATATGCCCTCGCATCGCAGAGAGTCTTTCTCTCCAGGGCCCCTCCATGCCAGCACTCATGACATCACACACAGTGCATTGCTTATCTCCTTTATTGAGGCCATAAATCTTCTTAGGCTGCTCAGCTAACTTCATTATAGCTTTGTTGAAATGCGTGGCTTAAATGCTTGTTTAAAGCATGCTGTGAACAAGCAGTTACGCCTTTGGTTATTTTGGCACACTGGGCCTTGCAGAAATTTAAGGGACAGATTGAAGAAAAGATGAGAACTGGAAGTAATTCTCAGTTTGCAAGTTCGTGAGTCAGACTTTCGAACTCTGACCTTGCATCAAGGCTGCTTCTCAAAGTAAGCCTTTCTGAGCCAAGTCTTCTGTGATATAGACAGCTGGCTCATGCAGAGCCACGGCTCGGTGTGGTAAGTCTGAAGAGACAAAAATCTCTTTGCTTATGTAATTGCCCTCGTCATCTGTGGTGGCATCTCTAAACTGGTTTCAGGAGTGTATGGCCAGAATGCGGGAAGGTTTTTCGGCTGATCCCAGTGAAAACGATGCTAGGTGTACCCAGAAACAGTGAATAGAGGATTATTTGCCTATGAGATGTCTCCACAAGTCCCAAGTATGTTGGTAGGTTTTACGTTCTGTTTTCAGGAAGTCTGTGCTTGATGTTTATTGGGGCAGAATTGCTCTGCACATCACTGTTATCAAATGCCCACCCTCCTCCATCTACGGAACAGTGGTAGGAATCGTGTCATGTAAAAGAATGCTGTATTCTGATGGATACAACTACCTGTGGATTCCTCGCCTTATGAATTCTCCCAATGCGTCAGCATTTGACGGAAATTTTCTTCCCAGCTCTCCACGTCGATGGAGACGTCACAGTTGCCCGACTCCCACACAACTTCGTCTGACGTCATCGTGGTGATAAGAGGTCCTTGCTGGCGTGCTGATGTCAGTTCCCTTTTTTCCGTGCCTAAGAAGCATAGCTGTTTTTTCCTAGCTCTTGGGAGTTGCTGTTGGGCGCATGTCGGTGACTGACCCGCACAGTGACTGCCTATGGTGCTTGAGTTCTGAGCACGATGTGGAGGAGTGTAGTTCATGCCAGAGAATGAACCCGAAGGCGCTCAAGGAGCAGGAGGCCAAACTCTTTTTGGCCAAAGCGAAGAAGAAGAAGTATAGGAGTCATCAGAGGTCTTCTTCCAGAAAATCCTCGAAGTCGCACAAGAAACGGCGTCAGCATGATTCCCGGCGTCATTCGGATAGAGGTTGGTCCCGATCGAGGTCTCCATCCAGTCAGCGTCGTGCAACGTGGGAGGTTAGTCAGATGGTGACTCCATCACCTCCGCCTTCAAGCCTCTCCGGCGCCGTCAGTCTTTGAGGTGGTTGGGCCTCAGGAGAGTCCTCGCTTCTTGCCTAGAGTGCAGTCGGACATTCCAGACCCGACGCCACAGGAGGAACAGGGGTATCCTGCCTTTCCAGCTCAGAGTGCGGATCCATCGGCATTTTTAAATGCCATGTTCAACATTCTTAACTCTATGGCCACTGGTGGTGCACCGGCTGGTCCCACAGGTCCTTTGGCCTTTTTAATGGGCGCTCCGGCTCCATACAGACCAGCGCCGTTTATGACCTTTTTCCCTTCTGGAGGGTGTTGGTCTGTCGCCGGCGGTGACTTCTCCTGCGATAGCAGTGGTGCTGATGACATCGCCCCATATTCTTTTGACGCCGGTGAAGCGGGCCCGCGTGTCCTCGGCGCCGATGGATTTGGTTCCGGCGTCTGATGGATCCGGGGAGCGTGGTGTCTCCTGGTCTGCCGAGATCTTCGACGTCGGTGAATTCCATGTTGACGCCGAGAATTGAAGCCAGATTAAGGTCAAGGAGAAAGGCTCTGAGGCTTTTAGAGCAACAAGAGTATCAAAGGCAACTCCTGGAGGAAGGAGAAATTGCTGAGCCCCTGGGGACTATCAGGGTTTGGACTCGGCAAGTGGACTAGACAATTCCTCTGAGTGGGATCTAGCCTCTCCTGGGGAATTTACAGAGGAGGCAGCTTCTTTTCATTCTGTGGTAAGGAAGGCGGCAGATTTTCTGGACCTTCCACTACCATCTGCAGAGGTCAACACTAACATCCTAACTGAGGTCCTCCATCCTGCTTCAGCTGCTGCGGAGCCACTACTGCCTTTTAACGATGCTCTTACAGAGCCTATTCTAGAAGTCTGGAAGAAGCCTGTGACTTTGTCTGCTGTTAGCAGATCGGTTGCAAGGAGGTATAGAGTGGATCAAGGGGACCCAGGTTTCATGTCGAAACATCCGACCCCGGAGAGTTTGGTGGTCCAGGCTTAATGCTCATCTCATTCGGCTCCTTGTTCCTTCCCTGGTACGCCTTTAGACAGGGAATCCAAGAGGATGGGGCAGTCTGCCAAAAAGACCTTTTCTTCTTGTAGCATGGCCCTCAAATCTGTCAATGTGACTTGTGTTTTGGGCAGATACATACATGCTCTGATGGACGCGGCCAAGGCTGTGCTACCGGATCTGCCTTTGGAGATGCAGGGACTCCTGTCGGATGCTCAGGCTGCTGCTACACAAGTTATACAGTCGAGTCTGGACACTACAGACTCTGTGGCCAGAGCAATGGGCACTTCCATGGTCACCAGAAGACATGCATGGTTGAGGTCTTCTGGGTTCTGGACGTATGTCCAGATGACCCTCTTGGACCTGCCCTTTGATTGGGACAAATTGTTTGGGGCTAATGCTGACTCTGCATTGGAGCGCTTTAAGGAGAGTAGGGCTACTGCCAAGTCCTTGGGCCTCCAGGCTTCCACTGCCACCCCATTCAGATCTTATAGGAGGTTTAGGGGGTTCAGACGAGGAGCTTCCTTTCGTGGGAGACCCCAACCAGCAGGCCAACAACCCTCAAATCTGCCCTATAGATCCTATAGAGGGCAGGGTAGAGTTAGAACAAGAGGGGCCACCCAGCAGCACCCTGCCTCTTCCTCTTCCTCCGGGAGGGTGCAGCAAGGAAAGCAGCCTTAGTTCTCTCCGTAAATTATGTCTCATGTTTCTTCTGTAGGGGGAAGGTTATTTCATTTTCTCCGCGGGTGGGAGTTAATCACATCGAACTCCTGCGTCCTCAATATTGTGGGGAAAGGTTATGCCCTTCCTTTTCAGGTGTTTCCCCCTCCCATCCCTCCCCATCCATCCTTTTGCACAGAAGACCATCTCCTGTTGTTACAGCAGGAAGTTCTAGTCCTTTTGTCAAAAGGTGCAGTGGAGTTGGTTCCAGAGCAGGAAAGGTGTCAGGGTTGTTATTCAAAATATTTCCTGATCCCCAAGAAGGATGGTCATTTGAGGCCTATCCTGGACCTGAGGGTTTTGAATTGGTTCCTCAAACAGGAAAAATTCAAAATGCTGACTCTAGCACAGGTGCTCCTAGCGTTGAACACAGAGGATTGGATGCTGTCTGTCGACTTGCAGGATTCTTACTTTTATATCCCTATTCTGAATTCGCACAGGAAGTATCTCCGGTTTGTGTCCATGGGTTGCAACACTACCAGTTTGCGGTCCTTCCGTTTGGTCTTACTTCAGCACCTAGAGTCTTCACGAAGGAGATGGCGGTGGTTGCAGCAAGTCTCAGGAGGAAGGGAATAGCAGTATTCCCTTAACTAGTCGATTGGTTGATCAAAGCCAAGTCTCCAGAGCTTGAGCTGCATCACCTGCAGATGACAACCCAGTTGTTGTTCGATCTGGGATTTTCGGTAAACGTGCCCAAATCTCACCTGGAGCCCTCTCAATGCTTCCTGTTCATAGGGGCTGTACCAGATACAACATTGAATAGGGCCTTTCTTCCGCCTCAGCAGATGCAGGACATTCAGGTGTTGATGTTCCAAAGTGGAGCGTTCGTTCCTGTCCTCAAGGTCCTTCGTCTGCTAGGTCTGTTCGCTTCATGCATTCTGTTGGTCACTCATGCACGCTGGCACATGCGGGCTCTTCAGTGGTGCCTCCACAGGCAGTGGTTTCAACACAAAGGGGATCTCGAGGAGTCGATAACGATCTCCAGAGACACTGCAGCGGATCTACAATGGTGGGCTGTGGACGGCAATCTTTCCCAAGGAAGGCCGTTTTCACTACCATCTCCAGTGGCCACGGTTATAACGGATGCCTCCACTCTAGGGTGGGGAGCTTATCTGGGGGACGTGGAGATCAAGGGTCATTGGTCTCCAGTGGAACAGATGTTTCACATCAATCTGTTAGAATTGCGGGCGATATGTTTGGCTCTCAAGGCTTTTCTCCCCTTCCTTTGTGGTCAGTTGGTCCAAGTCCTGATGGACAACACTACTGCGATGTGGTACATCAACATGCAGGGAGGATTAGGGTTGTACCTTCTCTGCAGAGAGGCTCTGCGGCTCTGGTCCTGGGCACCGGACCATCGGATTTGCTTAGTAGCAAATCATTTTCCCGGGTTCTCAACATTCGTGTGGAAAGTCTCAGTCGGCACTTCTCGGCCGATCAAGAGTGGTGTCTTCATCCAGACCTGATCCTTTAAATCTTCCGGATGTCGGGATTTCCTCAGGGAGACATGTTTGCCACTCGGGAGAACGTGCACTGCCCGTCGTTCTGTAGCCTCCAGTATCCGGTGCAAGGAGTGTTGGGGGACGCGTTTCAGATGTCCTGAAACGGCCAGTTGCTTCACGCGTTTCCCCCCATACCCTTGATTCCTCAGGTTCTGAGGAAGATTCGCTAAGACCGGGCCAAGTCATCTTAATAGCTCCAGATTGGCCGAGAAGGGTGTGGTACACAGACCTTCTCCAACTCTCACTGTGCCCTCTGCTCCGTCTCCCTCACAGGGCAGACCTCCTCTTGCAGTCGCAGGGGCAGGTTCTACACCCCCACCTCCAGCGCCTGCACCTTGATGCCTGGAGATTGAACGGGGCAATCTGAGTTCCTTTTCTCTCCCGCCAGAAGTGGTGGACATTACTTTATCAGCCAGGTGACACTCCACCAAGACTGTCTATGCTGGCAGATGGGCAAAATTTGTTGCTTGGTGTGGAGATAAGCAAATTGATCCCTTACAAGCCCATTTGTCGGACGTTTTATTGTTTGCATTGTCCTTGGCGCAGAAGGGTTGTGCAGTTGCAACTGTCAAGAGCTATTTTTCGCACTGTCTGCCTTTCTGTGCCTTCCTGATCAACCTTCCTTGTTTAAGTCCCCTATAGTTGTAAGGTTCTTAAAAGGACTAACCAATAGGTTTCCTCCCACTCCGTTTGTTATGCCTCAGTGGGATTTGAATTTGGTTCTCACTTTTCTGATGGGTTCACCATTTGAACCTTTGCATTCTTGCCCGTTAAGGCTTTTGAAGACAGTTTTCCTCACAGCCATCACGTCTGCTAGGAATGTGATTGAGCTTCAGGCTCTTAGTGTTAAACCCCCTTTCACATCTTTTCATGCTGACAAGGTGATGCTGAGAACCAGGGCGGCTTTCCTACGGGCGGAGTTACTCCTTTTCATATGGGGCAATCCATAACACTCTCGTCCTTTTACCCTCCTCCCCATCCATTGAAAGAGGAGGAGAGACTACATCGGCTTGACCCAAGGAGAGCTTTGAGCTTTTTTATTGAAAGGACAATAGAATTTCGAGTGGACGATCAGCTCTTCATTGGCTATGTGGGGAAGAGGAAAGGCAAGGCAAGGCCGTCCACAAGAGAACACTGTCCAGGTGGGTCAATATTTGGATTAAAATCTATTATTCTTTGGCAAAGAAGGTTCCTCCTGTTGGAATTAGGTGCCATTCCACCAGGGCTAAGACAGCCACTTCAGCCTTGGGTAGAGGTGTTCCGGTGGAAGACATTTGTAAGGCCGCAACTGGGCTTCCTTCCACACTTTCGCTAAGCGTTATTGCTTGGACTCGGAAGTTAGGAGGGATGGCCATTTTGCACGGTCGATGCTACAAGATTTCTTGGTGTGACCACTCAGACGCCCACCTCCGAGAGTGGTACTGCTTTGGGACTCTATTCATAAGGTGAGGAATCCACAGGTAGTTGTATCCATCAGAAGAACAAGTTACTTACCTTTGGTAACGCTTTTTCTGGTGGATACACTAGCTACCTGTGGATTCCTCATGGTCCCACCCGCCTCCCCGTTGCCTGTCTGGTCATACCAAGTTTTCTTTGGGTGATTATTTAGGTATATGTATATATATATATTTACTGTTTATATTTGAATAAATATTATGTATTATATTTGATTGATGTATTTATGTTTGGTATGTGATGTCGGTGATAACCTGTTCGCCTCAAAGGCACGTTAAAAAATGGTGAAAACTGACATCAGCACGCTGGCGAGGACCTCTTATTGCCACAATGACGTCAGACGGAGTCGCGTGGGAGTCGAGCAATTGTGACGTCCTCGTCGACGTGGAGAGCTGGGAAGAAAGTTTCCGTTGAATGCTGGCACATTGGGAGAATTCATAAGGTGAGGAATCCACAAGTAGCTAGTGTATCCACCAGAAAAAGCGTTACCGAAGGTAAGTAACTTGTTCTTTTATGCCATAGTATGCTTATGCTGACATTTTGTGAGTTAGGTCTTGTGCTGCGCAACATGCTACTGTACACTTTGTTATGTAGAACTGGTATGTGACATTAACTACATGGTCGCTCACAAATAAAAATGGAAACATGGTTGAGAGTGCTTGTGTGGTTTGCCTAGAGTGACAGTTGTTGGAACTATTATAGACCCGCCCCTGATGTTATCTTGTGTTATGTTGTGTTACTTTAAGCAATTATTTTGGTTTTTCTACTACGGTGAGTTTAATTCACAAATGGCACTAGGGCTAACCTACTTGCATGGGTCGCCTAAGGTGCCGTTTGCTGGGAGCTAGTCTAGGGCCAAATCTGTTGTGATGTTTTGATATGGTATGTTACATTTTGCAATGTTATGCATGCTACATTAAAGATTATTCATAACATGACACTAGAGTAAACATGCCATGCATATTATGTTTTACTATGCATGCTACAGTTAAGATTATTCATAAAATGGCACTAGGGTAAACATGGCATGCATGGTTTGCCTAGCACCCCAGTTGTTCTGATTTAGTCAGAGGTTCTCTGCCTTCTCTCAACATTGTTTTGTCTGTCTTTCTCTTCTTCCATCTTTTTTCTTTGTTTGTTTTTCCATCTCTTGCAGAAAAATAAGTGCCTGTCCTCAAATATAAATGCGGTGGCCCCCACTGGCATCCACCGGCTCAAATTAACCTCTGGTCACCTCTGATGTGATGTTATGTTGAGAGGGGTATTATGTTATATTTGCTATGTTAGTATATGCCTGCTACAGTAAAGTTAATTCATAAAATAACACTAGGGTTCACCTAGGGTGCTGTTGCTGGGACTTGTCTAAGGACACCCCTGATGTTATGTAAAGGTCTGTTCTGTTATGACATGTTATGATGCATTATAATGTTCTTTCTAGGATAAAGTTAATTCATGAAAGGGAGCAAGGTTAAACATGGTTTGTATTTGAATGCTTCTGCTCTCTTCTTTTTAGCTAATGTGAAAGGTGGATAAGACCTCAAGGTAGCCCAAGGAAATAAAGTTGTGACTAAGAATTCAATTAGAGATGTGGCATAATGAGTTTTAAGCCTTGGCATCCATGGTAACCCCTGCCTGATTTCATCATGCACAATGCTTAGATTGTAAAGAAAAACATATAAAGTGCAGGTGCTCAAATTTGTTCTTCGAAGCCCACTCTCGGCTCTGGTCAATGCCGATGTTGCCGAATACTAAAGCTGCCCATTCTTGATTGCAGCTCTTACCTATTTATTTCACCACCATGCACATAACCCCTCTTTTTTGTTCAAAAGGGTTTTTATTCTTTTGTAATTTAACAAAACATAGAAATAAATCAGATTTCTGTACATATATTTTTTGTCTTATGCAAATGTAAAGAGGAAATAAAATAAATCAAATTCCATATACATACATGATCAAGCCTGTATTATATTAGGTAAAGTAATACAGAGAAGAGATAAAATAAGAGAGCGAGGAACGTAAAGAGAGAGGGAGAAGAAATAGAGTAAGATTCAGCATGATATTTCTATTAGTTACAGGTTACTTATAATATAAGGGTTGAAGATTAAATACTTAAGGGTGTCTTTTGGAATGAGCTCTGGGGATTTGTTTATGGAGTTTTATTGGAAGCAAAGAATTTATCCAAGGAGCCCCATACGGTGAGTGCGTGTGCATTCCACAGAGAACATTGGAGAGCAGTGTTATCCGCTCCGCGGATTTAAGTTATCCAGTTTAACCATGATGTAATGGTGGATTTCCAATTAGCGGTAACTGATTTGATTGCTGTTGTGAGCAGACGGTCAAGAAATAGGCGGTCCGGTTCATTTTTTATATTAGGATCTAGAAATCCCGTGATTAAGTATGAGAAATTGTTTTCTGGTTTAATGTAGAAAAGTTTGGAAATTAATAAAAATACTTCATTCCAGAACTTTTTGACCTGTCTGCAGAAAAATAATCAGGTGATGTAGGTCTCCTTTTTCTTCATGGCAGTTCCAACATGTAGGTGTATGTGCTTTGTTCGTTTCATGTTGGCGTGGAGGTGTCCAAAAAATATTGTGTATTAACCAAAATTTGGTTTTTGAGATTATAGGAGTAATTTTATGTAAGGTTACTGATCTCCAAATTTATATCCACTCTGGATCTGTAATTTCAGATTGCGCGTGGCCATTCCAGAGTTCTAGAGTTTTTCTGAATTTTTTGGTAGCTTGTGGTTGGAGAAAATGGTAAATTCTAGATACCTGTGCCCAAGTTTGGAGATTTTCCAAAGTAGGGGGAGGACAGAAGGGTCACCGTGGAGAGAGTGAGACTTAGTCAGTGCTACTTTAATTTTAAGAAAATTATAGAATTCCTTGTCCTCAATATGTTAAATTTCTTGTAAATTTGCAGAGGTAAAAGGGTTGGAGGGTGTGCCAAATTGTTTGGGGTAATAAATACCTTTATTTATCCATGATTGCCAGTGAGGAGTCTGACCTTTATACTTAATGTTTGGGTTGTACCAAAGAGAGGCAAGATTAGAAGATTTCAGTTTAGTTTGCAATTTATTGTCAGTTAAGAGTAATGCGCTTTTGATATTCATAAACATATATTTAGAGTATGGTATGTGTTTGTCGGTAGATGTGAGTAGGGTTGCCAGGTCTAAGTTTCCCAAAATTGCTTTTTCCACTTCAAGCCATTATAGAGTGTAGTTTTCTGGGGGTGAAAGCCAATAGGTTCCTTGTTTAGCAAGAAAGGCTGATTGGTAATTTTTAAAATTAGGTAGGTTGAGGCCACCCATTTTCTTGGGTATTCTTAATTTGTGTAAGGCTATTCTGGCTCTTTTGCCTTGCCATCTAAAATTATGGATCATTTTATCCCGTTTATGGTGGACATCGTCGGTGAGTGATGGGGGAGCATACGTATTAGGTAGTTAACCATGGGGATATCATCATCTTTATCATTTCGATGCAACCCCACCAGGTATTACATTTTGGTGACCAGCCTTCTAATAAATGTTTAATTTTTTTGAAGTTTAGATGCTCGTTGTGGTTTAGAGTGTCAATTAAATCCAACCCAAACTTGATTTCTTAGTACTTTATGTAGTTCAACTACCAGATTAGTCCTGAGTCCCCTATTAAGGTTTTAGAGCCTAACTGGTTCAGTGATTTCACCTCAGATGTGTCTCTATTTAGTTTGTATCCTGAGACTTGTGAGTAGTGTTAAATTGTGTCCATAAGTGCCTGTATGGATGAGTGATGGTTGTCAAAAAGCATTAAGATGTTATCTGCGTAGGCGGCCAATTTGATTGTTTTCCCATAAAAATCTATTCCTGATATTTGAGGATTTCTGTTAATGTCTAAAAGTATTGGTTCAAGAGCTAGTAGAAAAAGAGAGGGTGAAAGTGGGCAAACCCTGTCTTGTTCCTTTTTCAAGGTTAAATGGTAGGGATACCAGGCCATTTATGGAGATAGATGCTCTGGGGTTACTGTACATGGCCATGGTCATTCTTATGAAGTCATCTCTGAGATTAAAAGATCTAAGGGACTGTTTTAAGAATGTCAAAGAGACTTTATCGAAAGCCTTCCCGGCGTCCAGGGCTATAGCTATGGATGCTGAGGACAATTTCCTGGCTCTTTATGATGGATACAACTACCTGTGGATTCCTCACCTAATGAATACTCCCATTGCACCAGCATTCGACGGAAATCTTCTTCCTAGCTTCTGCACGTCGACGAGGACGTCACATTTGCCCATGCGACGCAGTCTGACGTCATACAGGCAATAAGAGGTCCTCGCCGACGTACCGACGTCAGTTCCCATTTTTCCGTGCCATTCGAAACGGTTATCTTCGAGGGAGCTACTGTTGCTGTTCGGCAGTTACAGTGTGTTTTTTGGCTGTGTTTTTTCTCTGAGGTTACTATGTCTCAGAGGAAGTCAGGTTTTAAGCCCTGTCGTGAGTGTGGGGGCAAAAGGTCGGTAACTGACCCACATTCTGACTGTTTGTGGTGTCTAAGTTCCGATCATGATGTGGCCAGGTGTGATTCATGTCAGCATATGAATCCAAAAGCCCTGAAGGAGCGTGAGGCCAAACTTTTTATGGCGAAGTCGAAGAAAAAGGAGAAGAGGCACCATCGAAAATCCTCCTCACCGAAGTCTCATTGGCGTCATCGAGACTCCCGGCGCCGGTCGAGTAAAGAGAGGTCTCGGTCGAGGTCGCCGTCAACTCGGCGTCGGAAGACTTGGGAGGTCAGTCCCACAGTCACTCCCCATCCGTCGACGCCGTTGCCTTCTCCAGCCTTGCCGACTTAGCCCGGATCTTCGGGCCAACCGCCTTCAGTATTTGAGGTTCCACAGCCTCAAATGTTCTCTCCGACGCTGCAGACGTCGAGGCCGGCGTCGGTGTCGCCTTCAATCCAGGCACCCCAGTATCCGGCTTTTCCGGCCCCTGGAGCCGATAATACTGCATTTTTAAATGCAATGTTTTCCATCTTTCAGCAGATGGCTCCAGGTGGCGCCCCGGCTGGGCCTTCGGGTCCTTTGGCTTTTAACTTGGGTGCTCCGGCTCCGCTACGACCAGCACCCTTCATGCCCTTTCTCCCCCTGGGGAACGTGGGCTCGGCGCCGGTGTCGGCTCAGGTGGCTCCAGAGACTTCGGCTCCGGGGGTTTCGACTCCAGTGGCTTTGGTGTTTCGGCCATTGAGGCCGTCTAGGGCTTCGGCTACTCCGAAGCAGTCTTTCCTCCATCCGACTCCTGGTTCGGCGCCGAAGCTACCTGTGGCGCCTGTTGACCCGGCGTCGGACGGATCCGGTGATCGGCGTCGTTCTTCGACATCTGCTGACGCCATGTCGACGCCGAGGATTGAGGAGAGGCTGCACTCGAGGAGACGTGCTCGCCGTCTCCTGGAAGAACAAGAGTATCAGCAGAACCTGGAGGAAGGAGAAATTGAAGATTCCGGTGAGGGTCTTCATGGGCTGGACACCGCTAGTGGCCTTGATACTTCCCCTGAGTGGGACTTGTCATCTCCGGGGGAGTATACTGAAGAGGCGGCCACTTTTCATGCTGTTATAAAGAAGGCAGCTAACTTTCTGGAACTGCCTTTGCCGGTGACTGAGGCGAAGCAGAATCTGCTGACAGAGGTGTTGCATCCGGCCTCTACATCAGCAGAACCTCTTTTGCCGTTCAACGAGGCGCTGTTGGAACCTGTGTTGGAGGTCTGGAAGAAGCCGGTGTCTTCTTCGGCTGTCAATAGGTCTGTGGCCAGGAGGTATAGGCCTACACCGGCTGACCCTGGCTTTCTTACAAGACACCCAACGCCTGAAAGCTTGGTGGTCCAGGCTTCCTGCTCGGCAAGGTCTGCGCCTGGGTCTTTTCCATCAGTGCCATCGGACAGAGACTCCAAGAAGATGGACATGCAATCCAAAAAGGTGTTCTCGTCCTGTAGCATGGCATTAAAGTCCACCAATGCTACGTGTATTTTAGGGAGGTATATTTATGCTCTGATGGACGAAATAACATCTACGCATACAGAGGTTCCTCAAGGGCTGCTGAATCTCGTGTCGGACGCTCAAGCTGCTGCAATCCAGGTTATCCAATCTGGGTTGGATACAACTGACTCTGTGGCTAGAGCGATGGGCATGGCTGTAGTTACGAGAAGACAGACTTGGCTTCGTAACTCAGGGTTTTCATCAGATGTGCAGTCGACCCTGCTGGACCTCCCTTTTGATGGAGACAAGCTCTTTGGTGCCAAGGCAGATTCGGCCTTGGAGAGGTTTAAGGAGAGCAGGGCCACGGCCAAGTCGTTAGGATTACAAGCCACTTCTTCTGCCTCCTCCAGATTTTTTAGGAGGTTTCGAGGATTTGGTCGTGGCTCATCCTCCTCTTCCTTTCGGGGGAAATTCCAGCAGCCTACCTCTTCTCTCACCTATAGATCTTTTAGAGGGAGGGGTAGAGTCCGTACCAGGGGAGCCTCTCAGCAGCACTCTGCCTCTTCCTCTTCCTCTGGAGGGGTGCAGCAGGGGAAGCAGCCTTAGGCTTCCACCAATTCCCACTCACTCCTCTCCTGTAGGGGGAAGGTTACTGTATTTTCTTCACAAGTGGGAGGTCATCACATCAGACGCCTGGGTTACCAGCATTGTGAGAAAAGGCTACACCCTTCCCTTTCGGGAGTTTCCGCCCCCCTTCCCGCCCCGTCCATCTTATTGTTCAGAAGAACACCTCCTGTTGTTAGAACAGGAGGTTCAAGTCCTCCTTTTAAAGGGCGCGGTGGAGTTGGTTCCAGAGCAGGAAAAGGGTCAAGGTTGTTATTCAAGGTACTTCCTGATTCCCAAGAAGGATGGTCGGTTGAGACCAATCCTGGACCTGAGGATTTTGAATTGGTTCCTCAAACAGGAAAAGTTCAAGATTCTGACCCTAGCTCAGGTGCTTTTGGCGTTGAACAAGGGAGATTGGATGGTGTCTGTCGACTTGCAGGATGCTTATTTTCATATCCCGATACTCAAGTCGCACAGGAAGTATCTCCGATTTGTGGTAGGGTCGCAGCACTATCAGTTTGCGGTCCTCCCGTTTGGTCTTACTTCAGCACCTCGAGTCTTCACGAAGGTGATGTCGGTGGTTGCGGCAGAGCTCAGAAGGAAGGGGATAGCAGTATTCCCTTACCTGGACGACTGGTTGATCAAAGCCAAGTCCCCGGAGCTTGTGTTGCATCATCTGCAGTCGACAACCCAGTTGTTGTTCGACCTGGGCTTTTCGGTGAACGTGCCCAAATCTCACTTAGAGCCCTCTCAGCACCTCCTGTTCATAGGGGCAGTACTGGATACAACATTGAATCGAGCCTTTCCTCCGCCTCAGCGGATGCAAGACATTCGGGCGTTGGCTCCAATGTTTCAAAGTGGAGCGGTCATTCCAGTCCTCAAGGTCCTACGTCTGCTCGGTCTGTTTGCCTCCTGCATACTGTTGGTCACGCATGCTCGCTGGCACATGAGGGCTCTTCAGTGGTGCCTCCGAAGGCAGTGGTCTCAACACAAAGGGGATCTCGAAGGTTCTGTCAAGGTCTCCAGAGATGCTTCCACGGATTTGAAGTGGTGGATTGCGGACGACAATCTTTCCCAGGGAAGGCCGTTCACGCAGCCTCCACCAGTGACCACGGTCATAACGGATGCTTCCACTCTAGGGTGGGGAGCTCATCTGGGGGACCTGGAGATCAAAGGACTTTGGTCTCCAGAGGAACAGATGTTTCATATCAATCTGTTAGAGTTACGGGCTGTGCGGCTGGCTCTCAAGGCCTTCCTCCCATCCCTTCGCGGTCAGTCGGTTCAGGTCCTGACGGACAACACTACCACTATGTGGTATATAAACAAACAGGGGGGAGTGGGGTCATACCTTCTCTGCAGAAAAGCTCTTCGACTATGGTCCTGGGCAAAGGACCCTCAGATTTTCTTGGTAGCAAATCATCTGGCCGGAGTCTTGAATGTACGTGCGGACAATCTCAGTCGCCATTTCTCCGCCGACCACGAGTGGCGTCTCCATCCAGATCAAGTCCGTTTAATCTTCCAGATGTGGGGGTTTCCTCGGATAGATCTGTTTGCCACCCGGGAGAACTCGCACTGCCCGTTATTCTGCAGCCTCCAGTATCCGGTGCAAGGAGCGTTGGGGGACGCGTTTCAGAGGACCTGGTGCGACCAGTTGCTTTACGCGTTTCCCCCCATACCCTTGATTCCTCGAGTATTGAGGAAAATACGCCAAGACCGGGCCCAAGTAATCTTAATTGCTCCAGATTGGCCAAGGAGGGTGTGGTATTCCGACCTTCTCCAACTCTCACTGTGTCCTCCGCTCCGTCTCCCTCTCAGGGCAGACCTCCTCTCGCAGGGGCAGGTTTTACACCCCAACCTCCAGAGCCTGCACCTTCATGCCTGGAGATTGAACGGGGCAACCTGAGTTCCTTTTCTCTTCCGCCTGATGTAGTGGATGTTATCTTAGCGGCCAGGCGACACTCCACTAAATCTATCTACGCTAATAGGTGGTCTAAATTTGTGGTATGGTGTGGCGTGAGACAGATTGATCCCTTACGTGCTCATTTGTCAGACGTTTTATCTTTTGCTTTGTCTTTAGCACAGAGGGGTTGTGCAGTGGCTACCGTTAAGGGTTACTTGTCTGCTTTGTCCGCCTTCATTTGTCTTCCAGACCAGCCTTCATTATTTAAATCTCCTATAGTACTTAGATTCTTGAAGGGCCTTATGAATAAATTCCCTCCAACTCCTTTCGTTATGCCTCAATGGGATTTGTCCTTGGTCCTAACTTTCCTTATGGGGTCCCCTTTTGAGCCTATGCATTCTTGCCCCTTAAGATTGTTAGTTCTTAAAACAGTTTTCCTGGTTGCTATAACTTCTGCAAGGAGAGTGAGTGAGTTGCAGGCTCTATCTGTAAAACCCCCTTATACAACTTTTTATGGGGATAAGGTGGTGTTGAGGACCAAGGCTGCTTTCCTTCCGAAGGTTGTTTCACCCTTTCATTTGGCCCAGACAATTACTCTGTCCACGTTTTATCCTCCGCCTCATCCTTCAAAGGAAGAAGAGAGACTACACCGCTTGGACCCAAAGAGGACAAAGGATTTCAGGCTGGAGGATCAGCTTTTCATCGGATACGTGGGAAAGAGGAGAGGAAAGGCAGTCCACAAGAGAACACTCTCCAGGTGGGTTGTTCTTTGCATTAAAATGTGTTACTCTTTAGCAAAGAAGGATCCTCCTGATGGTATTAGAGCTCATTCCACCAGAGCTAAGTCGGCCACTTCGGCCTTGGCCAGAGGTGTTCCTGTGGTTGACATCTGCAAGGCCGCAACTTGGTCGTCCCTTCATACTTTTGCGAAACATTACTGTTTGGACTCTGAGGTCAGAAGGGACGGCCATTTTGTACGGTCAGTGCTGCAGGATTTCTTGGTTTGACCATTCAGGCACCCACCACCGAGCGCGGTACTGCTTTGGGACTCTATTCATTAGGTGAGGAATCCACAGGTAGTTGTATCCATCAGAAGAACGAGTTACTTACCTTCGGTAACTACTTTTCTGGTGGATACATTAGCTACCTGTGGATTCCTCACGGGAGCCACCCAACTCCCCGTTGCCTGTTTGGTCTAACCAAGTAATTCTTGAGTGTGCTCCTCTTGGCTTTGAGGATGGGTATAGGTTATGTATATATATGTGTATATATATGTATTTATATATATATTTTTATATATAGTTTATATATTTATTTACTTGTTTTAAAAAAATAAAAAATTTTATTAAATTAGTAGACCGACTTCTCACAATGATGTGTTGTTTACAATGTCATTAAATATTGCTATTGTCTTTTCATCTCAATGCATTATTGTTCTCAGGCACGTAAAAAATTTTGATACTGATGTCGGCACGTCGGCGAGGACCTCTTATTGCCTGTATGACGTCAGACGGCGTTGCATGGTCAAATGTGACGTCCTCGTCGACGTGCAGAAGCTAGGAAGAAGATTTCCGTTGAATGCTGGCGCAATGGGAGTATTCATTAGGTGAGGAATCCACAGGTAGCTAATGTATCCACCAGAAAAGTTGTTACCGAAGGTAAGTAATTCGTTCTTCTATGACATGACATGGCATAGCAGGCGGGTATTATCATTGGCCATCCTGTTGTTTAAAAACCCTACCTGGGAGTTACTGGTTTGCTTCTGGCGGTAAAGGTTAAGTCGTTTGGCTAGAATTTTTGCATAGATTTTACAGTCGAGATTTATTAACAAGATTGGTTTATAATTATTTGGTGGTAGTAGTAGATCCCATCTTTGGGAATGACAACTATGTTTGCTTCAGCGGGTGCACCATTAATTTTCCCAGAGAAGGCTTATGTATTGTATAGTCTGATAGAGTGGGTTGAAGGGAGTTGGTGAATGTTTTGTAAAATTTGGCATTGAAACCATCGGGTCCTGGGCCTTATTATCTTTTAGTGTGTTAATAGCCTCGTTGATCTCAGTTGTAGAGATTGGTTTGGCTAATACTTCTTTATCTTCTCCAGATAGTTTGTTCGATCTGTAATTTATTTAAATACTCTTTACGCTGTTCGACTGTAAGTTGGTTATCCTCAGATTATAGCTCCATATAAAATTGTCTAAATGTGTCTAATTTTTTGAAGGTTGGTGTAGATGGGGTTCAGCTTATCTTTGATTGAAGTTATGTTCTTTTGATTTTGTTTGTGTTTGAGGTATGATGCGAGCATTTTTCTTGCTTTGTTGGCCTCAAAGAGTTTGAGGTCTTTAAATGTATTGATCCATACGCCTGCTCGTTTGCTGAGTATTCTAATATATTCATATTTCTTTGTGGCAAGTTTGGTGAGGATCTGTTTGTCCAGTGTTTTGATATGGGAGGATTCTAAGAGGATAATCTCATTCTCCAGTTCCACTAGAGATTTATTTTTCTCCTTATTGATTCTAGTTTTCATTTCTGTTAATGTACCTCTTAATGTTGCTTTAAGAGCGTCCCAAAGAGTTTGTATAGGTACATCCGGGGAGGAGTTATTCGTGAGATCAGAAATTGACCTTTCAATTCTCTTTGAGTTCTCTTGGTCGTTTAAAATCTTATTGTTGAAACACCATTTTTTTATACGGGTGCTAGAGTTGGTCCCAGTTAGTAGTGTATTGATGCATGTGTGGTCAGAAATTATTATTGGTGAAATATTTGTTTGATCAATAAGGTGAGTATGGGAACCCGAGATGAGGATATAGTCTATTCTTGTGTATTAATTATGAGGAGTAAAATAAAAGGTATAATCTCTCTAGTCAGGGTGTTGGAGTCTCCATGTATCTTTAAGGTCTTATTTAGTGCAAATATCCTTTAGGAACTTTTGTGATTTAGGCGGACGATAATTACAAGAGGATTGTCAACCGTGGTATCTAGTGGGAGGTTGAAATCTCCAGCTACAGTTAGAATATCATTAGTAAGTAGCTGGTCTAATTTTCTTGAAATTGTATTCCCGAAATCACATCATCAATATTTGGGCTGTATATGTTAACAACATGTAATCTAGTCTCATCTTTCTTTGTTGTTATGACCCATTTTCCCTCTGCAACAGAGATATGGGATTCAGTAATTAAATTGACTTTTTTTGGAGATCATTGTGATTACTCCTTTTTTTTTTTTTTTAGACTGCCGGAGAACATTGTACATCACCAATCCAATTGTTTTTGATTTTGAGAGCTTCTGTTTCTGAAATCCTTGCCTCCAGCAGGAGGATAATATCTAGTTTGGTCTTGTATAGATAGTTCATTATTTTGTTAACGTTTTATTGGATTATTAATACCCTTAATGTTCAAAGATACAGTATTGATATTGTCTATCGTATTAGTATTATCCATAATTGTATGTTTTATGATAAAGATGCATAGTGATGTGCATCAAAAATAATGGGCCTGGAATGAAGGTGGCATCACTAGAAAAAATAAGTTACAATTATTCCTATGTGGGATGGGTATGTTTGGAGGTATGGGCTATAATTGGTACACAACAGTTGAATGTGTTTATCATTCCTGCTTTCACAATAAAGTAAAGTAATCCAGTAGGTGTTATATGTGTAGGGATCAAAACGCGTATTGTCTAAAGTCTTGTGAGATGAGGTCCTAGAAATGCTATATTGAATGGAATAATTTAAGTCTAGTGTGAGTATCGCACTCGTAACAACCCTAAGATTTCTAGCTAATAGGTGTAAACGAGAAAAGAAAGAAAATGGAGAATGAAAAACGAAAAACAGTAAAAATAATAATAACGCCCACACCACCCCTATGTCCTACCCCCCCAACTTTCTACAAACACCATGGAGTGGGAGACAAACAAGAGTCAACATCCCTTGAGGCAGCGCGGAGTATAGATTGTAATATGCACATTGTATGCCACTATTATGGTTGATATTCAGAGGGAAGGTCACGTATATATATATATATATATATATACATATATATATATATATATATCAAAACAAGGCCCTTTCAGGGTTAGAGTGACGCATAAATTATGCAAAAAAAAAAGGAGAACTCTGGGAAGTTCCCAAATTTAGGTGGAGAGCAGCTCTAGTAAGGAGCACCCTGCAACACCAGCGACACTCTAGATTTGCTCACCTCAAATGTCTGCTTATCTAGCAAAGTTTTTAAGCATAGGATCATCCCAGTGCTATCCATGCCGAGCTAGATAATGACAAAGTCTTTTGCCATTTGTACAGCAAAATCTTTAAGCATAGGATTGACACAGTGTCATCCTCGCCGAGCTGTAAAATGACAAAAGACTTTGCAGAGTGCTAAAGAGCATTCAAAAGCCCTCAATATCGGTGAGACTAGAGCACTTTTAAGTGACATGATTCAGGTTTTCCTTTTGTTTGACAGGGCTCTAGCTACATCCATTTCTTGTCCAGCCAGTTCATCTAGGAACGTTTTTAAAGCATTGTGATCATTGAAGATTTAGTGTTTTCCGTCCATGGTGATTCTGAATTTTGCTGGACCTGCAAAATAAAATATAATTTTCATATCTTTGATTCTATCACATAAAGCCAAGAAACCTTTTCCCGTATCTACTATCATTTTGGGGTAGTCCTGTGAGATGTAGGTTTTAGATCCATTCTAGTTAATGTGGTTATTTTTACGCATGTAGAGCAATACTGCTTTGGCATGTCGGAAATGCAGAGGTTTGCAAACTATTGGTCTGTATTTACTCAGAGGTCCATAGGGATGTTTGAATGTTGGAACCTTCTGTGCCCTTTCCAGTTAACTTTTTTGTCAAATTGGAGGCCTGTAACTAGAGGTAACCACTGTTCAAGGATGGAAACTCAGATATTGGGGGCGGGACCTCATTACGTTCAGATCCTTCAGGAACCCAAAAAATTCTCAGGTTACCCCTCCTATTCCGGTCTTTCAAATCAGCAATGTATTTTTTCATAAATTTTGTTATTGATTGTAAGAAGAGAAGATCCTTGTTAGATTTGTTGTTGACGTCTTCCAGGTCACTGATTGTTTGTTCTGCTTCTAATATTTTATTGTTGACAGAGTTTATATCCTCCCTGATAGCCATTAGTTCAAGCTGCATGGAGTCCGTGTTTATTTTTGTAGATTTAGCAAGGTCGTGCACTTACAACAGTTTTTTGAGAATCCTATCCATCATACTGTTTGTATCAGCCTTGCTATTAATCCTGAGTCCGGAAAGGTTGGTTCCGCTTTGGAACGTTTAGCATGAGGTTTAGGTTTCTTCTCAGCCTTATTAAGTTCCGTTGTTCTTGAGTGATAGAATGGGTTAAGGGTTAATAATGATATGCCGTTTTTGTATGAGTAGCAAACACAAACTGAGTCCTAATTTTGTTCATTTACCACATTCACCGAGATTTTCTGGCCCTTGCATTACCTCCACAACCAGTCTAGGCCTAAAGAGTTCCAAAGTTCTAGATTTGTGAAACTAAACTGTGATGGCTCGTCTAGTTCGAAATGTTTAGCTTTCATCAAAGGTCGAGTTCTCTGGAATGAGTGCATCGTTTATTTCATTCACAGATATTCCACATATATTTTGAACATAGCAAAGAAGAAAAATATTCTTAGTTTCGGTTTAGGTGCAATTTTAAGGTCAGGCAAATCGAGTTTTAGATGGGCAATTTGTTTTCTTCACGCAGACGATATGACTTGCAAAGTAAATGAATAAATGCATCAATTTCTAGCTTGGATAAGCGCAAGGTGGGCAAACTTTGTACAGAAGTCTTCAAAAGATTCAGTCAAACAATGTGCCAGTTTCGGAACACTGCCATTTTAGGATGTCCGCGTTGATTGCAATGAGAGGAAAAAAGTCCGTTAAAGTGTCTAGATTAGCTCTGACCTCTGGTCTTCACATATATGGAAGGAGCCTTTCTGACATCCGAATCTTGTAATTGTCAAACGTCTGCCGATCTCAGAGAGGCAGAAACGGTCAAAAATTGCTCTGTGTCGCCGGGAAGGACTGAGTCAAGCACCCATGCACTTCTTCGTCCAAGCCACGCCCCCCACAAAACACCTCTTTATCGCTTTCCTGCAGATTCGTGTTTTTAGGTCGAGCATGCAAGCACTCTAACCTGCTGTAATCTGTCTGTAGGTTTTTAATCATGCCGCCCCCACGTCCATCACTATCACTCGTTCATCTGCCTGCCTTTCAAAAATCCTTTGTTATCCCTTATAAATGCTATACGTTTGTCCCTCCTTGGGGCAGTTTGGTTACCGCCTTGGACATCGACCCTGTTACATGGATAATTGCACGATTGCCGAGACATTTAACTGTGAGCAAACTTCTTTTTCTTTTTGTGTCTCTCCTTCGCGCCCATGCTCATGGCAGCTGCAGCGCTTTGAATCGGCTCGCTATGTCAACTGTTTTCATTTTCAATTTAAATGGCAATAAAAGTCCAGTTAAGTATTTACAACTTTAACAGCTCTAACGGGAGCAAATGCGAGACCCATTGCAAATGCTTGTTCTTTTTCTAACTGGATTTAAAGGCCCAATTTCGACACCGCCTTAGTAAAGACCTGTCTCAAGACACCATCTCCTTCTTTAATTCAGTCATTAACAAGTGGATATCAGCTTTAGTTGCCATGCCCTCCATGCTTCTTTGGGGGCCAATTCAGCCATCTTGCCCACTAAGTTCAAAGAAGCTCCAGTAAGGAGTCTTTTAGCTGATTTTTGTTTGACTCGCAATAAGTCTTTCATATTTGCTGGCTTCTGTGTCGTGGGGCGGACTGATTACATTGTCTGTAATCCCCTCTTGTTAAGTGAGCAGTCTGATGGTAACTCTTCCAGTTAACCCAAATTAATTATCCCCATCTGATTTGTGTAATCATTGTTGAGGGAATCCTCTTTTTCTATAGATTTGGTCTATGCACCTGTTCATCTGATTTCAGGCTCTTCTGAGATACAGTCCTCATCTGTTGCAAACAAAGGGGACTCTGCATTGGCTAAGTGTTTAGGAGACCATATAGGCTTATGTCATTGTCACCTTCATTTAAGTCTCTCCTCTCACTATTTTAGTCTCCCAGTGCAAGAGTGTTTGTTGCCATCTTTGCTCTTTATTAGTCCCCAGTGCTATCTGCAGAGTGTGCCTTACCTGCAGGCTATAGATGTTCCACCCCATCTGAGGGTACATTGTAGATTGGCCATCAGTCTCACCTGGATCTCTGTCTGCCCCTCCAGCTGGGTAGCAGAGAGAGCCAGCTCCAGAATCAATCTGTCTGGGCACCTCTCCCTGGATCCTCTTTAGGGGAGACCAGGACCAGCGTGTGCTCTGAGCAGTGTCCATTCCAGCCTTTTGCTTCACTGCCAGGGTCCTTCAGCCCTACTGTCTCTTCAGTGGATTCTCTCTATGCTCCCACAGCTGAACCGTGGGGACTAGTCTTAGCCTCACCTCAGCATAGGCCTGCCAAGCAGATGTCTTAAGCAGTCAATTCGATCTCTCTCAAAGCAATGGCATTGCAGTGGGCACCATCTTGGATCATGTTCGTAGGCGCTGAAGGAGCCCCATCCATATGCGTAATTTCCTTGCGATTGTTGGGCACAGGACAGCCAAATCTTAGTTGCCAGGGAGCACCCCACATCAGAGTCTAGGACTATCTTGCTCATCTGCCTGTCTACGTTGAGGTGGGTTGGGGTGAGCCCAGCTCTAGTAGCTCAGCAAGGACCCTGCTTAATAGATCTTTATTGCAGCCACGTCCTTTGCCCTTCTCTTTCTTTCATCCCTCCGGACCACTCTCCTTACACCAGAGCACGCTTTCCAACACACACCTCGATTTTGGAGGCTGAAGTCCGCACCCTCACCATGCTAAGGCAAAGGGTCATTGTGTTGCATAAAGTAGGACTTTGACGTAGTTCTACAAGGCTTGCTTTACCATCCACAGATGACACAAGTGAACTCAGTTCATTAGCGCTGAATGTGAAAGGTTATTGCAGCCCTGCAGAACCCAACACAATACATAGCGGAAGTTGAGATATTGCTTTTGGGTCACTAGCAATCCCTACAATATGATTAGGGGCACAGTGGTAACAGAAATAAACCTACTTCGGTGTTACACACTCACACTGCCACTCTCACACTGCACTAAGAAGAGTAGACACTTCTAACTAAAAGCATTTATTACAACAAAACAAACCTATTTCTCAGCGCATCTAAAATAACCACACAGGATATAATAAAAACAGTTAGAAGGCATGTTGTGAACAACTGGAGTAAAATGAAAATGTTTAACTTGATTAAAATGTCATCTGAAACCCAACACCCTAAAACCTACTTCTATGCACTAAGCTAAGATAGCATGGGGAGTAGAGCAACTTGTAGTATAGAGTTTTCTTAGGGAGAAGTGACATACTGCATACCTTTTGACAGCAAGAGCTATTGTTATCAGCGGAGGTGTACAAACCGTGTTCCCTACTAAGGGCAAACACAAGCTCCGATAGCAGCTTTCCTCTGGCACGTAGCATTTCCGGTGTGTGCTGGCAGTAGATGAGACCACCTCTGCAAGAATCTTGTGCGATAGTCGGGGCGAAATACCTCTTCTGACAAGTGGCATTCCTTCTATATCAAATCTTATCAGAGACTGGAATTTCTGACATAAGTTTAGGAATGTCTGATATAGATTATGTGCATCAAGGTGTGCATTCTAGACCTTTCCTTATTAACATATAAGGTGAAAGGATGTCAATTCAAACTACACTGTTTTGGCTATATGTCTGGATTTGTTCTTTTTTGACCTTGACATGGTAATAATTAGACACTGTCCCAGACTGATGTTGCATCAGGTGTTACATCTATGCCATTAGTCAAATGACTGGACATTTTCACGGTTCTTAAGAAGATAATGTCGGACAGTGTCTCGTCCGTGCCAGACATGAGAATGATTTTGCATAAATCGGGAAAAAATGAGATTTACAGTAACTAAGATGGCACCGGGGCCTAATGAAAAATGTAGTCAGAACATAAGACTTTTACGTCAATTGAGGTTGTGCATCTGGAAGAAAGTGCCACAGGATTCTATACCCTTTACTTCCTGGTCCACATGTAGAGTGGAAGTCTGAGACCCATCCATAACCTTGGCCTCTTGAACCTTTTAATTCTTCTGAACAAGTTCAAGATGCTGTCCCTGAGCCAAGTTCTTAAATGTGGGGGATTGGATGAAGGGATGCCCCAAACTGCCACAACTTCTGTTTCTATCAACCAATACTCCCTTCTCACAAATGTTACCCACACTGTGGATTTCGAGCACTATCAGTTCATGGTTCTACAATGTGGACTGATGACTACGCCATGCTTCTTTACAAAAGTGCTGCAGCTGTGGCAGCTTCTCAGTGATGGTCAGTTCACGTATTCCCATACTTGGACACCTGGCTGGTGAAAGAGTACTCCCTGATGGTAGTCAAAGAATACTTTCAGCACTCTATGGCTCTCATCCATGACTTGGACTTCACTATCAGTACCCAAAAGTCTCATTCCACTCCACCTCAGAGACTAATCTAGGCAGTGTACACATGACCTGCATGAGGCTATTTCCTCTTCTTCAGACAGTTGCTGATATTTCGAAAATGATTCTGATGTTTCTGACCCAGACACTGATATATTATGCACATCATGTTTCAGCTTGGCATCATGGCCTCGTGCATTTTGTTGTTGCCACATGTCATATAGCACACTAGAATGGTACCAAATAAAAGTTATTCTAAAACCAAGGGAGCTTCTTGCCTCAGTGTGAGATCTTCAATTCTGTCCATGTGGATCTGCACTGGTAGATGGTTCCTTCCTGCCTTGAAGCGGATTGTCCCTTCCACCCTCAAGTACAGATTTCCATCAACACGGCTGCCTCTTTGCTGACCTGAGGTTCCAATCTGGGATTCATGAGAGTGTGAATCTATAGGTCTGAATTGTAGGAGCATTTACAAATAAATGTGCTGGGGCTGCGAGCGATCTGCTTGCCACAGAAGCATTCCACTCTTCCACCTCGGGGAGAACCATTCTAAATCTGGTGGAGGACAACACCACCACCACCCATTATTTTAACATACAAGGCAGTGTGGGGTTGTAAATCCTGTATTGGAGGTGATTCATTTATGGCAATGGGTGTGAAACATGGAATTTTGTTGATAGCTTCTTACCTTGCAGGCTCCCTCAATGTGAAAGTGAGTATTCTGTTGTCTGTTACTGGAGGACCACAAAGAAGGAACTACATCCCGAGGTGATGGAGGTTATCTTTTCCTGATTGGGTTATATGTAGGTGGATCTCTTTGCCACAGACCAGAATAGCAAGTGCTTTTGGTTTTGTGCCATACGCTTCCATCTGAATGCTTCTCTAAGGGGATGCCTTCAGGTTCATTTGGTCTTACTCTCTCATGTAAGACTCCGTTAGAGGGGCAACTGAGCCTAACCCGCAGGGGTTGATTTTTTTTGCCTCTGTTGTGGGGTCCTTCTTACTATGACTACAAACTAGGCTAAGTATAACCTCATCCAAACTTGACTCTCCGTGGTAGCGATGGCAAGCAGTCACCGACTCCAGAGGGTAGTGTTGGGATGTTCAATCTCTGACTTCAACACTCAGCAATTCAGCAAGGACAAGGAATGTTCAGCCCAGTGCTTTTTTGTACAAGAAAAATACACCTTATTACACACTAGAACACAATTCTGCACACTACTGTCAAAAGAAAAAAAAAAGTTTTCTCTGTGCACTATTCCGACCAGTGCTGCACCTTCTCATCCTTCCTCCCTACTCTCTCCTCTGTCCAGGCTTCTCACTCGGTCTGTGCCCTCTGCCGGTTCTGCGTAGTTCATTTTTCTTGTGGGAAATGCAGCAGTATTGTGAATATAACTTTGGTGCAGATTAGTCCCCTCCATATGCCAGCTCACGCACTCAGTTAAAGATCTTACCACAGTGAAATGGAATCAGCCATTCAAGTTTGGCATTGCAATCTGGTCTTCTAGCATGCCTGCACACTGTCTGCTCAAGAGATAGCATGCTGGCCAGTAAGTCTTGTCTTCCACCTCAGCTACTGAAGCCAGACACAGTAGTGGGCCCATTTCAGATCCTTTGGTGGCAGCAATGGATACGACAGTACTGGCTTGGCACAGCCTTGGCAGAATGCACAGTGAGTATCTTTGGCTTCGGGGTCTTGGTGATAGGTCCAAACCAGGGCCAACAAGTCCTTGTGGCGGCCCAGAGATGGCCCTGTGACACTTAAGCAGATGCGGCCTCCTGAGGCTGGTCCCAACTTCGGTATCTGCAGCCCTGCACAAACCTGGGGCAGGTTCAGCCCTCGCATGGGCTGGTCACCCGGGCAGCCTTACCCATATACAGGCTGGTCACAACATTTTGCTGTTGCAACCATGCACAGGATGATTTTCTGTTGGTAGTTGCGGCCTTACACAGGACGTTCTTAATCCAGTCACAGCCCTAACCTTGACAATTGTAGTCATGGAAATGCAGTTTCCACCAGGAACTGACACATAGAGACAACAGGCCCTCTCAGGTCCAGCAGATGGTTCGTCACCAGTTCTCTTTTGAGGGCCTCACAGGCAGGCACCTTGCTGTTTTTTGGACAAATGCTCTCCTTCAGGATTGGAAGGCTGCTTCCCTCCCTGACCAAGGTGGTTTCCAGTCACTTCAGGACAGGTAAACAGCTGCTTCAACAACCTCTGAGAGACTTGCTATCAGACACACATCAGCCTTGGTTCCATAGCAGCCCTCTGAGTACTGTGCACAGTACTATCTTGGCTATGGTGGACTAGGAACTGTAAGAACAAGTGAGGTAGTGGGGTCCCACATTAATAAACAAAAGTGAGACAGAAGATATGGATCTATTGTCTGAAAATGTAGAACTGGTTCCAACGAGTACTTCTAACTGTAGATTCCTCACCTTCAGAATACACCCTGGTGCCAGACTTAATCCAGAGAAAGTTTCCAGTAATACTCACTCATGCTGGTAGGTGGCACAATGTGAACTATGTACTGCAGCGGAAGTGACAGAGCAGAGCTGCATATACGTACCACCCCTGCTTGTTGAAGACAGTTCCTTTTCTTCCATGCCCTCTGACACAGATCTGGCTCTGCACTCCTAACTTTATAAGTCTTCAACGACTTCAGAATTCCTTTGTGACAGTGTGTTGTCACCAAAATGATGGGAATCAAGCTGTGCCAAGACTATACTAGGCAGATGTTGGTCACATAACCTCATGACTTTCGTTTGTGGTTTCTGGGCTCTGGCCACAATACAAAGTTTTGTGACAAATGTGCCCTACTGCACCAGAAGATGATTTGGGAACAAGAGGCAAAACTCTACATAAAAAGAGGTCGCAGTCAAAGCACGTCTTGCTCCTGCTGTAAGTTGTGTGTTGCTTGTGCTCCCTAACAGGAAGCAATTTCCTGTGACTTCCCAGTCAGAGTCTTCTGGTAAGCCCAAGTAGAACATGCACCGAATGCACAGAAAAGCTAAGTTAGATCTCACCTTCTGGGGTCAGAGCCATCTGTTGGACTTCTCTCAGTGAACCCTCAAAGAATACCACCTGACCCCTAGGGACCTGTTATCAGATCTCTAATACACCAGTTCAGAGCTCCATTCTTGCCTTTGGGCCAGGCCGGTTCTTTCTGTGCCAGCACGAGCTCCCAGATACGGGTGCAATGCCAGACTCTGACCACAAACCAAAATTTGTCTGCTCCAAGCCTATATCGGGCTACAACATTAAAAAAGCGAAACAAACCATTCTTTATTCTGACTCTCATCCTCAGCCTTTGACTCAATACAGCATTAGCAGAGACCTGTAGCTCTTTTCAGTTCCTAATCTGACGTGGTTCACAATGTACATACTGTTTCTCATGATCATAAGGATGACACGGAAGGGGCTAATTTATTCCTCCTCATTACACTGATGATGGAGCATTTCTGATGGATACAACTACCTGTGGATTCCTCACCTCATGAATACTCCCATGGCGCCAGCATTCTACGGAAATCTTCTTACTAGTCTCTGCACGTCGACGAGGACGTCACTGTCTCGCACGCGACGCCGTCTGACGTCATACAGGCAATAAGAGGTCCTCGACGACGTGCGGACGTCAGTTCCCTTTTTTCCGTGCATTCGAAACGGTTATCTTCGAGGGAGCAACTGTTACTCTTGCGGTTACAGTGTATATCTTGCTGCGTACTCTTTCTCTGTGGAAATAATGTCGCAGAGAAAGTCTGGATTTAAGCCTTGTCGTGAGTGTGGAGGCAAGATGTCGGTGACGGATCCTCATTCCGATTGCCTTTGGTGTTTGAGCTCCGACCACGACGTCTCGACTTGTGATTCGTGTCAGCACATGAATCCGAAGGCCATTAAAGAACGAGAGGCGAAGCTGTTTATGGCCAAGTCAAAGGAGAAGCATCACAAGAAAAAGTCTTCTCCAAGACATCGGCGTCATCGAGACTCCCGGCGCCGTAGAGAATCTCGGCGTCATTCAAGGGAGGCTCGTTCCAGGTCTCCGGATCGGCGCCGGAGGACATGGGAGGTCAGCCCCACGGTGACGCCGCATCCTTCGACGCCGTTGCTCTCTCCGACGTCTCCAACTTCGCCTGGACAGGCGTCGGTGATTGAGGTATTGGAGCCTCAGGTGTTTTCTCCGGCGCAGACGCCGAGGCCGGCGTCGGGGTCGCCTCCGAGTCAGGCACCCCAGTATCCGGCTTTTCCCACCCCTGGAGCCGATAGTTCCGCATTCTTGAATGCGATGTATGCCATCTTCCAACAGATGGCTCCAGGGGGTGCTCCGGCTGGGCCTTTGGCCTTTTCTTTGGGTGATCCTGCGCCTCTTCGGCCGGCACCCTTTATGCCCTTTCTCCCGTTTGGGAACGTGGGCTCGGCGCCAGTGTCGGCGCCGGTGGCCGCTCCGATGGCTTCGGAGGGATTGGCCCCAGGGATTTCCATCCCGTCGACGTCGAGATTTCGGCCTGTGACTCCGGTGGGTCCATCCGTTTCATCTGCTCTTCAGTCGGCGCCGAAGTTACCTGTGGCGCCGGATGCGGCGTCGGTGGCTTCGGAAGATCGGCGCCGATCTCCGACTTCGGCGGAGGTGTTGTCGACTCCGCGGATTGAGCAACGACTGCATTCAAGGAGGCGTGCTCTCCGGGTACTAGAGGAGCAGGAGTACCAACGAGCCCTAGAGGAAGGAGAGCTAGAGGACTCGGGTGATGGGCTGCGTGGACTGGAGTCGGCCAGTGGGCTGGACACTTCCCCTGAGTGGGACCTTTCGTCCCCGGGGGAATATACCGAGGAAGCTGCTTCCTTTCATACAGTGGTACGGAAGGCAGCTAGTTTTTTGGACCTGCCTTTGCCGGTGGTGGAGGCGAAACAAAACCTTTTGACAGAGGTGTTGTATCCGGCCTCAGCCGCAGCGGAGCCTCTATTACCTTTTAATGACGCTCTGCTGGATCCGGTTTTAGAGGTGTGGAAGAAGCCGGCATCTTCCCCAGCAGTTCACAGAGCCGTGGCCAGGAGGTATCGGACGGCTCCAACTGATCCTGGTTTCCTATCTAGGCACCCTACGCCGGAGAGCTTGGTTGTGCAGGCCTCCTGTTCGTCCAAATCAGCGCCTGGTTCTTTCCCGACGGTGCCTGGGGACAGAGACTCAAAAAAGCTAGAGGCGCAGTCGAAGAAGATTTTTTCGTCCTGCAGTCTGGCGTTAAAAGCCACTAATGCGACCTGTATCCTGGGGAGGTATATTCATGCTCTGATGGATGACATCTCCTCTTCGTTTACAGAGCTTCCCCAGGGTCTTTTGGATCTTGTCTCTGATGCCCAGGCTGCTGCGACCCAAATTATCCAGACGGGACTGGATACCACCGACTCGGTAGCCAGAGCAATGGGCACAACTGTGGTGGAAAGGAGACAGGCCTGGCTACGTAACTCGGGCTTTTCGGCAGATGTACAGTCCACATTGTTGGATCTCCCGTTTGATGGGGACAAACTGTTTGGGGCTAAGGCTGATTCGGCCTTGGAACGTTTTAAGGAGAGCAGGGCCACGGCTAAGTCGTTGGGACTCCAAGCTCCTTCTTCCACGGCCTCTTCCAGATTCTTCAGGAGGTTTCGTGGATTTGGGCGTGGCTCTTCCTCCTCTTCCTTTCGGGGAAGATATCAGCAACCTGCCTCTTCCCATCCCTATAGATCTTTTAGGGGGAGGGGTAGGGTCCGCACCAGGGGAGCCTCTCAGCAGCACTCTGCCTCTTCCTCATCCTCTGGCGGGGTGCAGCAGGGGAAGCAGCCTTAGGCTTCCACCATTTCCCACTCACTCCTCTCCTGTAGGGGGAAGATTACAGCATTTTCTCACCAAATGGGAGACTGTTACGTCGGACACTTGGGTTCTCAGTGTTGTGGGAAAAGGCTACACCCTTCCCTTTCGGGAGTTTCCGCCCCTCATCCCGCCCTGCCCTTCGTATTGTTCACAAGAACACCTCCTGTTGCTAGAACAGGAGGTAGAAGTCCTCCTTTTAAAGGGCGCAGTGGAGTTGGTCCCGGAGCAGGAAAGGGGTCAAGGAGTTTACTCAAGGTATTTCCTGATTCCCAAGAAGGATGGTCGTTTGAGACCAATTCTGGACCTGAGGATCTTGAATTGGTTCCTCAAGCAGGAAAAGTTCAAGATGCTGACCCTAGCACAGGTGCTTTTGGCGTTGAACATGGAAGACTGGATGGTGTCTGTCGACTTGCAGGATGCTTACTTTCATATCCCGATACTCAAGTCACACAGGAAGTATCTCCGGTTTGTGGTGGGATCGCAACACTACCAGTTTGCGGTCCTTCCGTTTGGTCTTACTTCAGCACCTCGAGTCTTCACGAAGGTGATGTCGGTGGTTGCGGCAGAGCTCAGAAGGAAGGGGATAGCAGTATTCCCTTACTTGGACGATTGGTTGATCAAAGCCAAGTCCCCGGAGCTTGTGTTGCGTCATCTGCAGTCAACAACCCAGTTGTTGTTCGACCTGGGCTTTTCGGTGAACGAGCCCAAATCTCACCTGGAGCCCTCTCAGCGCCTCCTGTTCATAGGGGCAGTACTGGATACGACATTGGGTCGGGCCTTTCCTCCGCCTCAGCGGATTCAAGATATTCAGGATTTGGTTCCAATGTTTCGAAATGGAGCGGTAGTTCCAGTCCTCAAGGTCCTTCGTCTGCTCGGTCTTTTTGCCTCCTGCATTCTGTTGGTCACGCATGCTCGCTGGCACATGAGGGCTCTTCAGTGGTGCCTCCGAAGGCAGTGGTCTCAACACAGAGGGGATCTAGAGGGTACTGTCAAGATCTCCAGAGATGCTGCTGTGGATTTGAAGTGGTGGATTGCAAGCAACAATCTTTCACAAGGAAAACCGTTCCAGCAGTCGCCACCAGTGGCCACAGTCATAACGGATGCTTCCACTCTAGGGTGGGGAGCTCATCTGGGGGATCTGGAGATCAAAGGTCTTTGGTCTCCAGAGGAACAGATTTTTCACATCAATCTGTTAGAGTTACGGGCTGTACGTCTGGCTCTCAAGGCCTTCCTCCCTTCCCTTCGTGGTCAGTCGGTACAGGTCCTAACGGACAATACTACCACGATGTGGTACATAAACAAGCAGGGAGGAGTGGGGTCGTACCTTCTCTGCAGAGAAGCTCTTCGACTATGGTCCTGGGCAAAGGACCATCGGATTTGCTTGATAGCAAACCATCTGGCCGGAGTCTTGAACGTGCGTGCGGACAGTCTCAGTCGCCACTTCTCGGCAGACCACGAGTGGCGTCTCCATCCAGATCAAGTCCGTTTAATCTTCCAGAAGTGGGGGTTTCCTCGGGTAGATCTGTTCGCCACTCGAGAGAACGCGCATTGTCCGTTGTTCTGCAGCCTTCAGTATCCGATGCAGGAAGCATTGGGGGACGCGTTTCAAATGACCTGGTGCGGCCAGTTGCTTTACGCGTTTCCTCCCATACCCTTGATTCCTCGAGTATTGAGGAAGATTCGCCAAGACCGGGCTCTAGTAATCGTAATAGCTCCGGATTGGCCAAGGAGGGTGTGGTACTCCGACCTTCTCCAACTCTCAACGTGCCCGCCGCTCCGTCTCCCTTTCAGGGCAGACCTCCTCTCGCAGTCGCAGGGGCAGGTTCTACACCCCAACCTCCAGAGTCTGCACCTACATGCCTGGAGATTGAACGGGGCAACCTGAGTTCCTTCTCTCTCCCGCCTGAGGTAGTGGATGTTATATTAGCGGCCAGGCGACACTCCACTAAATCTATCTACGCTAATAGGTGGTCTAAATTTGTTGCGTGGTGTGGAGAGAGGCAGATTGATCCTTTACAAGCTCATCTATCGGACGTTTTGTCTTTTGCTCTATCTCTGGCGCAGAAAGGTTGTGCAGTGGCTACCATTAAAGGTTATTTATCGGCCTTGTCAGCCTTCATATGTCTTCCAGACCAACCATCTTTATTTAAATCCCCTATTGTTATCAGATTCTTGAAAGGTCTTCTAAATCAATATCCTCCAAAGCCATTCGTTATGCCGCAATGGGATTTGTCCTTAGTCCTGACTTTCCTTATGGGGTCCCCTTTTGAACCTATGCATTCTTGCCCCTTGAGGTATTTGTTTTTAAAAACAGTCTTCCTGATAGCTATAACATCAGCAAGGAGAGTGAGTGAGTTGCAGGCCTTATCAGTAAAACCCCCTTATACAACATTTTATGGGGATAAGATGGTGTTGAGGACCAAGGCTGCTTTCCTCCCGAAGGTTGTTTCACCCTTCCATTTGGCTCAGGCAATTACTTTGTCCACGTTCTATCCTCCGCCTCATCCTTCCAAAGAGGAAGAAAGACTGCACCGTCTGGATCCAAAGAGAGCGTTGAGCTTCTTTATCGATAGAACAAAGGATTTCAGGCTGGAGGATCAGCTGTTTATTGGATACGTGGGCAAGAGGAGAGGAAAGGCAGTCCACAAGAGAACACTATCCAGGTGGGTTGTTCTTTGCATTAAAATATGTTACTCTTTGGCAAAGAAGGATCCTCCTGAGGGCATTAGAGCTCATTCCACCAGAGCTAAGTCGGCCACTTCGGCCTTAGCCAGAGGTGTTCCTGTGGTCGACATCTGCAAGGCCGCAACTTGGTCGTCCCTTCACACTTTTGCAAAACATTACTGTTTAGATTCTGAGGTTAGAAGGGACGGCCATTTTGCACGGTCAGTGCTGCAGGATTTCTTGGTTTGACCATTTAGGCACCCACCGCCGGGCGTGGTACTGCTTTGGGACTCTATTCATGAGGTGAGGAATCCACAGGTAGTTGTATCCATCAGAAGAACGAGTTACTTACCTTCGGTAACGACTTTTCTGGTGGATACATTAGCTACCTGTGGATTCCTCACGGTCCCACCCGCCTCCCCGTTGCCTTTATGGTCTTGCCAAGTAATCCTTGAGTGCGCTCCTCTTGATCTTTGAGGGTGCAATAGATGTATATATATAATATATTTATATATATATATGGGTATATGTGTATATATCTTTATGTATATACTTGGTGTGTGTATATATTTTTAAAAGAAAGAGTTTTATATATATATATATATATATATATATATGTACATAAAAAAGATTTACAGTTATTCATACAATGTGGTGTATTTTTACAATATAATGGATGTTGCTTTGTTCTTTCATTGCATTGCCTGGTTGTTCTCATGCACGTAAAAAAATGATTGGTACTGACGTCCGCACGTCGTCGAGGACCTCTTATTGCCTGTATGACGTCAGACGGCGTCGCGTGCGAGACAGTGACGTCCTCGTCGACGTGCAGAGACTAGTAAGAAGATTTCCGTAGAATGCTGGCGCCATGGGAGTATTCATGAGGTGAGGAATCCACAGGTAGCTAATGTATCCACCAGAAAAGTCGTTACCGAAGGTAAGTAACTCGTTCATTTGGATCTACAAAATGCCAGTCAGCGAGAAACGTCCTGTGAGACAGCCTGACTTGCGGAAAAGGGGTACTAACGAAAGAATCTGCCTCTTTCACAGTAGTAGTAGTAGTACAACGGCCAGCAGAAGTCATGGACTCCTAGTGAGATATTGGCAAATTTACTAACTGAAATTCTCCAAACTTGGCCAGCTTTATCTGAACTACTCATGCCATTCAATGAAGCCCCTACTGACACCTTGATGGTGTCATTTACTGACCTGCCAGTTAGTCAGCTTGTGGCTAGGCAGCATAGACCTGCCGGAAGATTACCCATAAAATCAAACTTCCACAGGAGCAGATGCCTTTTACCCAACTCCCTCCAACAGATGCGTGCTCAGACTTTTAACTGATTATCTGAACCCTGCAACCACTAGGGGGAAAGGGGAATGGGAATAGAAAAAGAGAGACCGCCTCCAGATCCAGTTCCAGACCGTGTTTCCCACTTGAAGAAAGGATATTCATTGTGTGTCTCTGAAAACCTGCCCCTTTCTTCTTGTTGGGATTTCTTTAAAGGAAGGACCTGCAGTCGGATGATAAGAGCATAGATAAGTACATTCCTACTGTGCATTCAACTGTTCAGCCATTCACATTCACCCAATTCTATCGTTCTCCTAACCTGGATCTTTTGAGAGACTAGCCTCTCTCTAAGAGAACATTGTTAACTTAATATCTTCTTTGCTCCAGGAGTCAGAGGTTCCCAAGATTCTCTGGAGAGCAGTTCAAATGTTCAAAAATATACAAACTACTAATGTCTTTTACAGGAAACGAAAACTCCTTCTCAAGGTTCAGTTTTCTCAATCACATTCTCTAGGAATTAGTCTGAGCACTGAGGTTTGTCTCTAAGACTGACTAGTCTGCAAAGCAAAGAGTTCTTGAATATATATGTGTGTGTGTGTGTATATATATGTTCAATGGCATGTGTAGCTGCAGATACACATGCTGTGCACAGTCCGCCGTCTGGTGTTGGGCTCGGAGTGTTACAAGTTGTTTTTCTTCGAAGAAGTGTTTTCGAGTCACGAGACCGAGGGACTCCTCCTACTTCGGTTCCATTGCGCATGGGCGTCGACTCCATCTTAGATTGTTTTTTTCCGCCATCGGATTCGGACGTGTTCCTTTTCGCTCCGTGTTTCGGGTCGGAGAGTTAGTTAGAATCTCGGAAAAAAACGTCGGTATTGTTTGCGTTCGGTATCGGGTTAGTTAGAACAAATCGACACCGAATTTTGAAGAGCTCCGGTGGCCCTTTGGGGGTTTTTTCGATCCCCCGTCGGGGCCTGGTCGGCCCGGCCACGTGCGACTTCAAGGCTCATGGAACGGACCCCATTCCGTTTCTGCCCAAAATGCCATCACAAGTATCCGTATACGGATCACCATCTGGTCTGTAACTTGTGCTTGTCCCCCGAGCACAAGGAGGATACTTGTGAAGCCTGTCGAGCGTTTTGGTCGAGGAAGACACTGAGAGACCGAAGAGCCAGGAGACTACAAATGGCGTCCATGCCGACAGGTCAAGATCGTTTCGAGGAGGAAGAAGAAGCTTTCTCCGTCCGCGAGTCAGATTCGGAAGAACTCGACGCCGAAGAAACAACCAAAACCGTGAGTAAGACGTCGAAAATCAAGACTCACAAGAAGTCTACAAAAGCCCAGGGGACGCCACCGCCAACAGGCCATGGCTTAACCCGAAAAATAGGTGACCCATCCAAGGCACCGAAAAAGGGCATGTCTCCGGTCGAGATACCGCCACACAGCAACCTCGGAGCCGAGACGGCGGCTCCGAGAAAATTCGGCACAGAGACAGCGGCACCGCAGAATTTCGGCACCGAGACACGCCGAGAACAAAGAAGGTTTCTTCGGAGCCTAAAAAGACTTCCGAAAAGGTTTCGGTTCCGAAACAGCCAGCCTCGGAGCCGAAAACTAGTTCCTATACAGAGGAACAAGGATTAACCTCCCAATTACATCGATTTGGAGAGGAGCTTCAATCTGCAGAGCCTGACTACACACAAAGAAGGCTTCATATTCATGAGGACACAGGGAAGATAACTACTCTTCCCCCAATCAAAATAAAGAGGAAACTTGCCTTTCAACAAAAGGACAAGCAACCACAGGCAAAGGTGGCAAAGAAAACAACCCCACCACCGTCTCCACCACCATCAATACATGCATCACCGGCAACAACTCCACCACTGATGCACTCACCAGCTCATACCACGATGAGTCAGGATGATCCCGATGCATGGGACCTCTACGATGCTCCAGTGTCTGACAATAGCCCAGACTCTTATCCTACAAAACCGTCACCACCTGAGGACAGTACATCCCATACACAGGTGGTCGCAAGGGCAGCCGAGTTCCACAATGTGTCCTTACATTCAGAACCAATTGAGGATGACTTTCTCTTTAACACCCTATCCTCCACCCATAGCCAATATCAAAGCCTTCCCATGCTCCCAGGAATGCTAAGACATTCAAAACAAATATTTCAGGATCCAGTTAAAGGCAGAGCCGTAACTCCAAGGGTGGAGAAAAAATATAAGCCACCGCCCACTGATCCAATATATATTACTACACAACTAACACCAGACTCAGTAGTTGTGGGGGCAGCTCGTAAGAGAGCCAACTCTCATACCTCAGGCGACGCACCACCTCCAGACAAGGAGAGACGCAAATTTGATGCGGCGGGAAAAAGGGTTGCAGCACAAGCAGCAAATCAGTGGCGTATCGCCAATTCACAAGCACTTTTGGCAAGATACGACAGGGCTCATTGGGATGAAATGCAACATTTAATCGAACACTTACCCAAAGAGTTCCAAAAAAGAGCGCAACAGGTGGTGGAAGAGGGACAAAGTATCTCAAATAATCAGATACGGTCTTCCATGGATGCCGCAGATACAGCTGCAAGAACAATAAACACTGCAGTCACAATACGGAGGCACGCATGGCTGCGCACTTCTGGGTTCAAACCGGAGATCCAGCAGGCTGTGCTCAATATGCCGTTTAATGAACAGCAATTGTTTGGGCCGGAGGTAGACACTGCCATCGAAAAACTCAAGAAGGACACCGATACAGCCAAAGCCATGGGCGCACTCTACTCCCCGCAGAGCAGAGGCACATTTCGGAAAACACCTTTTAGGGGAGGGTTTTGAGGTCAACCCACAGAAACCACAACCTCACAAACAAGACCTACCTACCAGGGCCAATATCAGAGGGGAGGTTTTCGGGGGCAATTTAGAGGGGGCCAATTCCCAAAAAATCGAGGAAAATTCCAAGGCCCCAAAACCCCTCAAAATAAGCAGTGACTCACAAGTCACACACCCCCATCACATAACACCTGTGGGGGGAAGACTAAGCCAATTTTACAAACTTTGGGAGGAAATAACAACAGACACTTGGGTTTTAGCAATTATCCAGCATGGTTATTGCATAGAATTTCGCCAATTCCCTACAAACGTCCCACCGAAAACACACAGGATGTCAAAACAACATATAGATCTTCTAGGACTAGAAGTTCAAGCGTTGCTACAAAAGGACGCAATAGAATTAGTACCAACTCAACAGAAGAACACAGGAGTTTACTCACTGTACTTTCTAATACCCAAAAAGGACAAAACTCTGAGACCAATACTAGATCTCAGAACACTAAATACCTACATAAAATCAGACCACTTTCACATGGTCACGTTACAAGACGTAATACCACTGCTCAAACAGCAAGACTACATGACCACATTAGATCTAAAAGATGCGTATTTCCATATGCCAATACATCCTTCACACAGGAAATACCTAAGGTTCGTATTCCAAGGAATACATTACCAATTCAAAGTGTTGCCGTTCGGAATAACAACTGCGCCAAGAGTCTTTACAAAATGCCTGGCAGTAGTAGCTGCACATATCAGAAGGCAGCAAATACATGTGTTCCCGTACTTAGACGACTGGCTAATCAAAACCAACACGCTGGAACAGTGTTCACAGCACACAAAATATGTCATACAAACCCTTCACAGGCTAGGTTTCTCCATCAACTACGCGAAGTCACACCTTCTGCCGTGTCAAACGCAGCAATACTTAGGAGCGACAATCAACACAGCAAAAGGGATTGCCACTCCAAGTCCACAACGGGTTCAAACATTTCACAAAGTAATACAGGCCACGTATCCAACACAAAAGATACAAGTCAGAATGGTAATGAAACTACTAGGCATGATGTCTTCATGCATAGCCATTGTCCCAAATGCAAGATTGCACATGCGGCCCTTACAACAGTGCCTAGCATCACAATGGTCACAAGCACAGGGTCAACTTCTGGATCTGGTGTTGATAGACCGCCAAACATACCTCTCGCTTCTATGGTGGAACAGTACAAATTTAAACCGAGGGCGGCCTTTCCAAGACCCAGTGCCACAATACGTCATAACAACAGATGCTTCCATGACAGGGTGGGGAGCACACCTCAATCAACACAGCATCCAAGGACAATGGGACATACATCAGAGACAGTTTCACATAAATCACTTGAAATGTTAGCAGTATTTCTAGCGCTGAAAGCATTTCAACCCATAATATCCCAAAAATACATTCTTGTCAAAACAGACAACATGACAACAATGTATTATCTAAACAAACAAGGAGGGACACACTCGACACAGTTGTGCCTCCTAACACAGAAAATATGGCATTGGGCGATTCACAACCACATTCGCCTAATAGCACAATTTATTCCAGGGATTCAGAACCAGTTGGCAGACAATCTCTCTCGAGATCACCAACAAACCCACGAATGGGAAATTCACCCCCAAATACTAAACAATTACTTTCAAATTTGGGGAACACCTCAAATAGATCTATTTGCAACAAAGGAAAACTCAAAATGTCAAAACTTCGCATCCAGATACCCACAAGAGCAATCCCAAGGCAATGCTCTATGGATGAACTGGTCAGGGATCTTTGCATACGCTTTTCCCCCTCTCCCTCTCCTTCCATATGTAGTTAACAGGTTGAGTCAAAACAAACTCAAACTCATACTAATAGCACCAACATGGGCAAGACAACCTTGGTACACGACACTACTAGACCTGTCAGTAGTACCTCATGTCAAACTACCCAACAAACCAGATCTGTTAACGCAACACAAACAACAGATCAGACATCCAAATCCAGCATCTTTGAATCTAGCAATTTGGCTCCTGAAATCCTAGAATTCGGACACTTGCACCTCACACAAGAATATATGGAGGTCATAAAACAAGCTAGGAAACCTACCACTAGACACTGCTACGCAAACAAGTGGAAAAGATTTGTGTATTACTGCCAGTATAATCAAATTCAGCCATTAACCGCATCTCCAAAAGATATAGTTGGATATTTACTACATTTGCAAAAATCAAATCTAGCTTTCTCTTCCATAAAAATACATCTCACCGCAATATCAGCTTACCTACAAATTACTCATTCAACTTCACTATTTAGAATACCAGTCATTAAAGCATTTATGGAAGGCTTAAAAAGAATCATACCACCAAGGATGTTCCTTCATGGAACCTCAACATTGTCTTAACAAGACTCATGGGTCCACCTTTCGAGCCCATGCATTCTTGTGAAATGCAATACTTAACGTGGAAAGTTGCATTTTTGATTGCCATCACATCTCTAAGAAGAGTGAGCGAGATTCAAGCATTTACCATACAAGAACCATTTATTCAGATACATAAAAATAAAGTAGTTCTAAGAACAAATCCAACATTTTTACCAAAGGTTATCTCACCGTTCCACTTAAATCAAACAGTAGAATTACCAGTGTTCTTCCCACAACCAGATTCTGTAGCTGAAAGAGCACTACATACATTAGACATCAAAAGAGCACTAATGTACTACATTGACAGAACGAAACTAATTAGAAAAACAAAACAAATATTTATTGCCTTTCAAAAACCTCATACAGGAAATCCAATTTCAAAACAAGGCATTGCTAGGTGGATAGTTAAGTGTATTCAAACCTGCTATCTTAAAGCAAAAAGAGAGCTGCCTATTACGCCAAAGGCACACTCAACCAGAAAGAAAGGAGCTACCATGGCCTTTCTAGGGAATATTCCAATGAACGAAATATGTAAGGCAGCAACCTGGTCTACGCCTCATACATTTACCAAGCACTACTGTGTAGATGTGTTAACTGCACAACAAGCCACAGTAGGTCAGGCTGTACTAAGATCATTATTTCAAACTACTTCAACTCCTACAGGCTGAACCACCGCTTTTGGGGAGATAACTGCTTACTAGTCAGTGCACAGCATGTGTATCTGCAGTTACACATGCCATCGAACGGAAAATGTCACTTACCCAGTGTACATCTGTTCGTGGCATGAGTCGCTGCAGATTCACATGCGCCCACCCGCCTCCCCGGGAGCCTGTAGCCGTTTAGAAGTAGATCTTGAACATTTGTACATTTGTAAATATATTACTTTAACCTTTATTATGTACATACGTATTCATTCCATTGCATGGGCGCACTATTACTAATATACACAACTCCTACCTCACCCTCTGCGGGGAAAACAATCTAAGATGGAGTCGACGCCCATGCGCAATGGAACCGAAGTAGGAGGAGTCCCTCGGTCTTGTGACTCAAAAACACTTCTTCGAAGAAAAACAACTTGTAACACTCCGAGTCCAACACCAGACGGCGGACTGTGCACAGCATGTGAATCTGCAGTGACTCATGCCACGAACAGATGTACACTGGGTAAGTGACATTTTCCATATATATATATATATATATATATATATATATATATATATATATATATATATATATATATAGGCAAGTCTGGAAATCATACAAAAGGATTCCTTACTGCAGTTGCCTGAGTTCTGTTAAGCCAAAATGAATTCTCTTCAGAAAGCCGATAGCCAGTTGTTGGAAGAAGGAAAAAATTCAGCTTCTTCAAAAGGGAAAAAGTAGCTTCTTCAAAAGGGAAAAAGTAGCTGGTGTGCACACCGCAGCAAGAAAAATAAATAATTACTAAAAACTGGAAGAATTTTCTATGAAACGAAGCGCCTCAGGAACACTGCTCATTCTCCTCAGGATGACAGTTGAAGTGCAGGGCTCCCAGAGCGAAACAGCTGGAGGGAAGCTTCAGCACAAGACTAAGGTAGAAACACTAGAGTGCTGACCTCACAAGTATTTGCGGCCCCCATCTTGAGTGGCAGTTAAACCTGAAGAAGCTAGTTCTAAGAACAGCCTCCGCAAGAGCCACCGGGAGTGGGGACGCCGCTGCAACCAATGTGGGTACAAGTAGAAGGAGAATCCTTTTTGCTGAGGGAAGAACTTAATAACGCTGGCAATAGTTTTCCTGACAAGACCCATCACCAGGATGGAACACTTCCAGTGTACTCTGCTCTTCATTCTACCTTGGCCTCTTGGGTGTTCATCAAAGGGATTGTGATGGTCGCAGCTCATTTTTGGAGGTCAGAGTACATGTATTCCTGTGCCTTGATAACTGGTTGCGCAAGGCAGACTTGCCACAGTTAGTCACAGACCATCTCCAGATGACAAACTCTTGACATCATTGGGGTGTACTATGAACAAGCCAAAGTCTCACCTGAGCCCCACACACATGATTCTTTTATGATGTGGTGGCATTATAAGCCTTTTCACTACTGGAGCATTTAGGATTTGATTCTGATGTTTCAGGGTCATATTTCAGGTTCAGGCTTTGGTCTTGGCAAGGACTTTTGTGAGGCTTCTTGTACTCATAGTCTTGAGCATCATCCTAATTCCAAACACCAAAAGGTATAAATGTGGGCAGCAGCAGAACCTCCGGTCTCAGTTGTAGGAAGATGGCTCAGTATATGGTGTACACCTATAGGTGAGCCACCCTTTACTGAGTCCAGGCAACCATGAGTGATAGTGTAGGCGGCTCTAGATAACCAGAGCTCTCATAAGGGTAGCTGTTGAGAGCAGCTAAGGCATATACAGTCGGGTGTAAAGCAGTTGCAAATACTACACAGATCAGTCTGTGATGTACACACAGGAAAGAACCACACCAGTGTTATAAAAATGTTATAATTATTGTAACGCACACTCTAGAACTAACTTTAGTATAACTCCTAACGGGAGATATGAACATTCAAATATATACTTAACAACAGATAAGTAAAGACCTAAAATAACATGGGCCCCTTTAGGGGGTCAAACCATATACTAAAAAAATGGGATGCGAAAATCACTCCCAACTTACACTACCGCCCAAGGTTGGGTCATTGTCCATAGGTTAACATGGGGAAGTCGCAGTTGGAGTTTTTGCATTTTAGGACCCTTCCCAGAGGACCCTGAGGAAACACAATTTGACCAAAGGGAGGTTGGATAGTGCCCCCACTTGTAGATACCCAGAACAGTAGAGTGTCTACACCACAGGGCCCAGGTGCATATGGGTGAAGCTGTGTGGGAACCTCCCATTGAAGACAATAGGGACCTCAGTTATACAACTGCTGTCATGACCCGTGGACCAGGTCAGTGGAACCCAGGCATGGATTTCTGAAGAAGAGGACCTAAGGAAACAGGGGACAGAGTCCAGACCACACAGAGGTGCCCAGGTGGTGCAGAAGGGTGATGCCCACCCTTCTCAGAAATGCTTTCCTGCAGGAAGATGGACAAAGAAGTGCAGCTTTGTGAGTCCATGCGATGCAGGAACACCCTAGGAGTAGTCCAAGAGCTGTCCCAATCCGGTTGTCGAATTGCACTGGGGTCAGTGTTCAGCGGGACCACCAACAAGCCTTGGAAAATGCAAGGAAGTGTTGCACAGTGTTTGCAGGATTTGTGGGGGTCGCCAAGGTCCAGGTGACCCAACCTTAGTCGGTAGGTCAGGACCAGCCCTCAGCTTGCAGGAGAGCCAACAGGTGTCAGTGGAGCCCCCAGCGGGCCTCTCGAGCTGCAGAGACAGGGAGTCTCAGGCAGGCCTTGACAGCACAGCAAAGAGGGATGCCCATGTCGCAGGAGTTGCAGAGAGGATGTCGTCCTTGAAGCAGGAGAGTGCTGGAGGCTGGGGTATCTTGAAGCTAGGAGGTCTTTGGACTGAAAAGCCAACAAGCCTTGGCAATGGCAAGCAGACCGCTTGCACAGGGGTTCCAGCCAAGCAGCTCCAGCAAGGAACCAAAGACTGCCCAGTTGCAAAGAAGATGGGCCATACCTCTGGGGAGACACAGAACCACCATCTGTGTTGTAGAGCCTTGAAGAATCCATGGGACAGCAGGCTCCACAAACCGTTCATGATCGTTGAGGTGCCTGCAGATGCAGGGAAGTGTCTCCTTCTCTCCAAAGGAAATTCTTTCTTGCTTTCCTAAGTGCAGACAGAGTCCTTGTGACTCTGGAGGATGCCCAGGCAAGGAGTTGTAGAGGTCTTTGCAGAACTTGGAAACAAAGTTGCAGTAGGAGTCCTCATCCTGGTTACAGTCTTGCTCTTGGTTCCAGCGAAAAACAGCAGCGGTTCTGCTGTCCAGGTTGGAGAAGTGTCTTGCAGACAGTTCCTGAAGTCTTGCAGATGAATCTAGAGTCCCACCCTCAGTGGAGCCCTTAAGTAACCCAGGAAGAGGGTTGGACACTTACTGCAGTGACCCACCTATCGGAGGGGGTTCGGGACATCACCCAGCTGGACTAACCAGTCATATGCTCCCGGGGCCTCAAGTGGCCACCTGGCAGAGCTCTATGCACCTTCCTAGGGGAAGAGATGGACAGTCCTTTGTATAGTTTCACACCAGAGCGGCAACCGGGTTATGCAAGGAGGGCACCAAATGTGCCCTTCAAAGCAGTCTGGTGGTGCTCAGAGGCACCCCCACCCCAGCCCAGAGACACCTATTTCTAAAGAAGAGGTGGTCACACCTCTTTCTTACAAGAAATCCTTTGTTCTGCCTTCCCCTGCCTGAGTTAGGCTCAGCAGCAGGAGGGGAGAGCAATGTCCGGGATCGGCAGCAGCATGGGCAGCAGCATGGGCTGGCATGCAGACCGTGCAAGGCTGTACAGGCAGACTTTGGGGGATCCTCTAGCGAACCCCTAGAGTATATGGTTTCACACAACTAGCACTGGAATCACTGTAGTTGCATGATTCCAACATGTGTGATACCAAACATGCCTATGTTCGGTGACCCCATTATACAACTCATGTTGACCAGTGTCCACTACACACCTTAAGATGGCTTCCCTACACTTACAAAGCCCATGAAATGAAGTCTGATTTTTGCAGGGGTACCTCTGTTCATAGAGGGGTGACCTCACACTTAGAACCATGCACCCTGCCCTTGGGCTGAAGGGCCTACCCCAGGGGTGACCTACAGGGTCAGAGTGCAATGGCCATGGTATAAGGCAAACCTTATATCTGGAGTGAAAGGTACATACACAATTTCACACATGCTGCAATGGCAGGCCGGTAGTCAGTTTCATGGGCCCCCATGGATGGCATGATACCTGCTGCAATGCCCTGGGTATCTAAGTACCATATACTAAGAACATATATGGGTGCACCAGCATGCCAATTGTGGGGTGTAAAAGTTACCAGACAACTACATTTGTGGGGAGAGAGCACTGATACTTGGGTCCTGATTAACAAGACCCTGGTCCTACAGTCCAAACATACTGACACCAGGCAAAAAGTAAGAGCAAGTATGCCAGAAAGATGCACTTTCCTAAGTAATCCCCTCCCAAACTAAAGAGGATAAGACTAGCCTTACCCAGGTGAGTATTCATTTTCCTAGTGGAAATATTTGGAAAGTCCATCTGCGTTGGCATGGTTACTCCCAGGTCTATGTTCTCCTGAAAAGCCCATCCTGTAGGAAAATGGACCACATCTAAAGTTTTGGATTTTCACCCTTCATCTGTTTGAGCCATAAGAGGGGCTTGTGGTCTGTCTGAACAATGAAGTGAGTGCCAAACAGGTATGGCCTCACTTTGTTCAGGGCCTAGACTACAGCAAAGGCCCCCCTCTCTATAACTGACCAGCGTTTCTCTCCATGGGTGAACATTCTGCTGATGAAAGCTACTGGTTGACCCTGACTCTCTTCATTAAGTTGGGAAAGTACTGCTCCTATTCCTCATTTTTGAAGAATCTGTCTGAGCAATAAATTGTTTTGAGTAGGGAAGGCTTTCAAAAATGGGAGCTGAGCACATTGCCTTTTTCAGGGCATCAAAGGCCTCTTGATAACTAACAGTCCAATTCACCTTTTAAGGCATCTTCTTGGTAGTCAGGTCATTCAGGGGTGTCACAATGGATCCATACCCTTTTATAAATCTCTGGTGAAATCCAGTCAGGTCTTGAAAATTTCTGACCTGAACCTGAGCAGTGGGAGCAAGCCAGTCCACAATGGTTTGGATTTTGCTTTGTAAAGGTTGAACCTGGCCTCCACCTACCATGTTGCCCAAGTAATCAACTTTGCTCTGCCCTATCTAGTGTTCACTTGCCTTGATAGAGGGGCCTGCCTTTCATTAAGGCCTCAGGGACACTTCTGAGGTGGACCAGGTGATCCTGCCAGGTGGAACTAAAGACCGCAATATCATGTAGTCTTTTAGGCCTTCCAGAACTTGATTCACTAACCTCTGAAATGTGGCAGGTGCATTTCTCAAACCAAAGGGCATCACAGTAAACTGGAAGTATCCACCAGGAGTGGAAAATTCTGTTTTTGGTTTAGCAGCATCTGTTAACCTGATCTGCCAATAGCCTGCAGTCAGGTCAAAAGTGCTGAGATACTTGGCTGGAGCCAAAATATCAATGAGTTCATCTGCCCTGAGGATAGGATGAGCATCAGTCTTAGTGACTACGTTGAGACTTCTGTAGTCTACACAGAACCTCATCTCTTTCTTTCCGCTCTGGGAGTGAGGTTTGGGTACAAGGACTACAGGACTAGCCCAAGGGCTGACTGAGGGCTCAATAACTCTCAACTCTACAATCTCCTGGGCCTCTGCTCGATGCAATCTGACATGGTCAGGCAGCCTGTAGATTTTTCTCTTGAAAGGCAGACTATTCCCTGTGTCCACATCATGGGCGCACTAGATGGTCTGACTGGGTGTCAGGGAAAAGAGTTCCGGGAATTGACTGAGGACTTGCCTGCAGTCAGCTTGTTGTTGGTCAGTGAGGCTGTCAGCAAAGACTGCTCCATCTACTGAGCCATCAACAGGGTTCTAGGAGAGGAGATCAGGGAGAGGGTCTATCTCTTCTTCCTGTCCCTCATCAGTGGCCATGAGCAAGCTTTTGTCAGCACTGTCAAAGGAAGGTTTCAGTTGATTCACAAGAAGCACCCTGTGGGGGCCTCTTGGAGTGCCCAGGTCTACCAGGTAGGTGACCTTGCCCTTCTCAACAATTGTGTGGGGGCCACACCTCTTGTCTTGGAGTGGTCTTGGGACCACAGGCTCCAAAACCCACACTTTCTGCCCTGGATTGTAAACAGTCAGTATAGCCTTATGGTCATGCCACAACATTTGAAGTTCTTAGCTGGCCTCAAGGTTTTTAGAAGGCAAGGTAGTATGACATCTCATCTCCTCCTGAGTTTTTCAGAGAGTCCGTCTAACATATCTTTGAGGGTTTTGTTGAATCTTTTAAGTAGCCCATTTCCTTGTGGATGGTAGTGGGTGGTGAATTTATATGTTGCACTACACTCCTTCCACATTGCTTTCAGACGGCCAGACATGAAGTGTGCATCTCTGTCTGACATAACCTCCTTAGGGAAACCAGCTCTCGAAAAATCATAAAAATGTTACTAGACCTGCAGGTCGAGTAGCGTGAATAATCTACTCGACCTAACTGTAATGTACTTGACCCAGAAACAGGTCTCAAATTGTGTGATCCTAGGCAAATATTGTATTTTACAGTCACCTTTTTCTTCATTCTCACATATGAGTGCATCTTCAAATATGTGAGTTCAGCGTTTCTGCTGTAAAACAATATCCTCTTTTATTTGATTAAATACGCTAAACATTTGCTCCATGTATAATAAATCTAGCCCTCATATAGGGTAAACATGATCCATGCATGACTTGCCTCTTAGTTTACTTAATAGCTTTGCCATCAGGGCAGGAGTGTTTCTTAGTTTATGTTTAAAAACTCACTTTTAATAAATATATTACTAAAGCATGATGTGATAGCGCACGGTCATTTACAGACAGTAAATTTCCAAGAAATGTCCAAAACCCTTCCCACTAACTTGCCGCTTTACTGATAAAACTATAGTGTATTAACAATAATCGGTGAAAATTGGATTTCAGAAAATATTTATCATTTGCACATCACCAAATAAAGTGTTCTGACTTTTTGTTTCATCCTATTAAAATATTTTCATGACACGGAAGTACAAAAATGGTCTTTCACAGCTACTGAAATATATTTTGAAATGTTTGTAAAGTTGACTTAGTTATATAAATGTTGTGTGTTAGGAAAAATCTGAAACCAACAGCCTTTCATTTCACATAGGTCAGAGAATTCATCTTATAAAATCCTGGAACTCTGCAGTCACAAGGAAAACTATTTGCATTGCAAGAAGACAAACTGACTTTTGACCTCTGAGCAAATGTGACAAGAATAAGATTTAAGGGCATCTTAATTGGTAATCCAGTTTCTGACTGAACAGAACACCTGTTATTTGTCCACTGGCCAGTAGAGTGGAGTAGGATCTAAAAATAGCTCGACCTCATAAAAGAAAACTCGCCATAGCGAGTGGTAGAGTAGACTTTTCGAGCCTTGGGAAACCCACTCTGGAAAAGATTCCTTAGGTGGGCTTTAGGCACTGCAGGTTCTGTAGTGGTCCTAAGGGGAATTGCTTCTGAGTACTTGGTAGCATGGTCCACCACCACCAGAATAAATCTGTTCCTAGAGGCAGTAGGAGGGCAAAGGGTATCAACAATGTAAATCCCTATCCTTTCAAAGGGAGCCCCAACCACTGGTAGTGGGAAGGGGCCTTTGTAGTGCCACCTGACTTACCACTGGCTTGGCAGGTGACACAGAAGCAACAAAACTCCTGGGTGTCTTCAGACATGTGGGGGCCAGTGAAAGTGTATAACACGTCTGTCCCAGGTTTTGCTTTGGCCACGATGTCCTGCAAGAGGCATGTCTTGTGCCAGGGTCAATAAGAACTCCCTAAACTTCTGAGGAATGACCAGCTTCCTGGTAGCCCCAGCCTTGGGGGAGTCTCTAGCCTCAGAATAAAGGAGACCATTTTCCCAGTAGATCCTGTAGGATCCACTGACATCCCATGCCTCTTCTGAGGCAGCTTGCTGTCTGAGGCCTTCTAGAGAGGGGTAGGATTTCTGCTCCATACTCAATTCCTCCCTGGATGATCCCCCTGTCCCCTGAAGCTCTGATGTGTCAGGCCCAAGCTCCTCTGGGGCAGTTTTCTCACAAGGGGGAAGATCATCTCCCTGAGAAGACTGATCCTCACATGAGGTCTGGGGAGAGGATAATGTTTTACCCTTCTTACCTCTCTTCTTGGGAGCTGCCTATGCCATTGTTCCAGGCTCCAATGCTCCTTGTTCTCCATTTTTTGACCTGCGCCCTAGTTGCCACAAACATTCTCAGGGATGTCCTGCATTGCTGCATGGGCTTGTAACTCCTCTTCAGTCCATGCTGAAGTCTCAAATGCGTTGCCCGTAAGACACTCTGCCGGAATGGATGACAATACTACAAATTTTTAGGGCCAGTCACCCTCCACCGCCCCAGCTTAAATCAACCACTGCCATGGGGTGGTGCTTAGTGATGTTATCTGCATTTCTTATTTGGTAAGGGTGCCCAAGTAGGATCTGCTCTGGTGAGTCCAGTTTTTCAGTCACCATGGTGACACTTGCACCTGTGTCCCTGTAAGCCTCTGTCTCAATACCGTTAATGAGGGGATGCTCCTGTATTTCCTCAAATTAGGAGGCCAGGCAGTCAAAGTGGCAAGGTCAGTGTCACCCTCTGATAGCAGGACAGCCTCATTGGTTTCTCGGACTAGGCCATAGTACACTGCAGTACCCAAGGGGAACCCAGCTACCCCCTTAGATGAGGTACTACTACCAGTGCTTCTGCTAGGGCACCAGGGGAAGTAGTAGCAGTACTGGTGCTTTTCTTAAGACAACTGGGATCAGATGTCATATGGCCTTTTCCTTTACAGAGAAAGCAGCATGGTTTCTTGTTAGAAAAATAAGAGAATTTGGATCCACCCCCCCCTGAGGAAGTTTGTGGACCTGGAAAAGACTCTTTCTTTTTGTCTTTAGGTTTCTCCCCATCCTTCTCTTGCGACTTAGAAGTATTCACTTTCTTCTGGTCACCCCCACCATGAGATTTCTTACTCACCTTGGTGCAGACCCATTGGTCTGCCTTCTTTACTAATTGTTGGGGAGAGGTCAGCTCGGAGTCCATCAGGTATTGGTGCAGTTTTTCAGACACACAGTTATTATGGTGCTCTCTCATGATCCAATTGTACAGCTCTTCATAATCATGCACATTACTACCATGTAGCCAGCCTTCCAGAGCCTTAACTGCACAGCCTGAAAAATCAACCCAGTCTTAGGAGGACTCCTTCTAGGTTTCTCTGAAATGAATACTGTATTCCTCAGTAGTAAGCCCAAACCCATCAATCAGTGCATCTTTAAAAACTTGGTAGTTGTCTTCATCCTCTTCTCTAACTGCCAAACGTTTTTCTCTACCTTTTGTCTGCTACGGAGAGCCAAGGGATAGCTGCCCACTGCCTCTGGGGGACCTTTTCGACTTTACAGGCCCTCTCCAGAGCAGTTACCCATTTGTGGATGTCATCCCCAGATTCGTAAGGGGGAACTATCTTGCTGAGATTCCTGGAATCAATGTGTTCCTCTGTGACCCTGACGTCTCTTGTGCTACCACCATTGGGTTCTAATGCCAAACTCTTTTTCTCCCTCTCAACCTCCAGGACCTTTCTTTCAAGAGCCAACTGCTCCCTTTTCATTCTGAGTGTAGCTTTCTCAAGCTTGAGCAGGTGGTAACCCCTATCTAACACTTACTCCTCTGAGTTATTAGAATAGGTGGACTCAGCACAGGATGCCGAGGACAGTGTGAGGATGAAGTTGAGGAGGATCTATTCTGCCTGGTAACTCTTTGGACCCTCCCACAGGTAGTAAAAGTGGACCTACCTAAGTGCTCCCCTACTGTACTGTGGGTACCTCACTCTGTAGGCCCAGGTTTGTCCTTAGGGACTTCCTGTGAGTCCTCTTGCACCGGCTCAGAGCAAGAACCTGAGATACTGGGTACTTCCTGGCCCGAAGAGTCATCCCTCCCACCTAGGTCTCCCTGTTCTACCTGCCCTTCAGGGTGCTGGAGGTCATATTGCATGAGCATTTCTAGGAGCTAAGGTTTAGTGGGGTGACTACTTGTCTTTAGTTTTCTAGACCTACTTAGAGTCCTAAGTTCCTGGAACTTCTGTCTAGATTCCACAACTGACAACATGATAGTAGTGTAGTGTTTGTGTATCTACCCTACCCAAGTGTTCTAAACTTTTTCCCCGAAGATTGGAGAAAGGGCTATGCCAGATCCTTAACTACCCAATCTAAGAAAAATTTAGATTTAAAATACCAATTTGAAAGAAATATACAGTATGTACCTAAGCCAGCAGTTGTTTCCTGTGGAAACTCACTTATGACCAAGTGCTAAAGCAATGCAAGTCTTTATCCCAGCGGTGCCACCAATGTAGGAGGCTGGCTTTGTATATGGTGTACTCCTATAGGTGAGGCACCCTGTACTGAGTACAGACAACCATTAGTGATAGTGTAGGCAGCTCTAGATGACCAGAGCTCTCACCAGGGTAGCTGTGGAGAGCAGCTAAGGTTTATACAGGAGGGTATATACCACACAGGTCAGTCAGTGATGTACACACAGGAAAGAACCACCCCAGTGTTAGAAAAATGTTATATTTATTGTACTACACACTCTAGAATTAACTTAGGTATGTCTCCTAACCGGAGATTTGAACATACACAAATATACTTAGCAACAGGTAAATAACAGCATAAAATAACATGGGCCCCTTTGGGGACGAGCAGTTCGTTCGGTTCGCTGCTGTTCTGGGGTTCATCACCACTATTGCCCCTGGGACGTGTGGCAATTGCAAAGATGATAATACTCCCCAGTCCCAAAAAAATGTTTCCCTGTTGTATAGCACCCTTCTTAAGTGTTCTGACACAGGTCAGGCGGGAGCAAAGACCCGATGGGATGTGGTCCTCACTACTCCATTGTCTCAATCCGCCTCAACTAAGGCACTCAACAGGTAAAGTGTGTGTCTCGCAACACAAGATTCAGCTTCACTGAATTTAATTACTTACACTAAGCGTATCTATCCCCTCTCCGGCTCCACTGCATGTTCCCCCACACGATCCATGAATGCCCACGCTGTGGAGAACAGGAAGCCACTTTCTACCACATAGTGTGGAGTTGCCCACCCATGCAACAGGCCTGGCACGAAATCACTACACTGACAGGGCAATTGGCAAACCACATTCCCTACCTCTGAGTCCTGCCTACTCATTATCTGCACCAAGGCCAAGGGAGACAAACTACACAGGTTCAGAGACTTGGCCTTTGTCCTATTCAAATGCCACATAGCAATGCAATGAAAGGTGCCAACCACCCCAGACATCAACAAGTGGCTGGGAGGGCTGTTGCAGTGGGCCAGGGCTGAGTCACAGGCACTCCGCTCCCTAAGCGACAGGGGTTTAGCTGTCAGGGGACACCTTCACAGTCAGGACTGAAGCCAAGAATAATATCTGTCCTCCATGAAGAATGATAATAAGTGTCAGCACGTATCGCCCCTGGCGTCTCAGTAGCGCATATCCTGAGCACGGTTAATTGCAGACATACCTGTAAAATCTTACACCTGTTGCCCCTCTGTGGGAACCCCTGTCTTATACGGGGGCAAACTCTCACCTTTTACAGTGGTGACTATTTCCTGGTTTGTAATATTGAACGGGCTGGCACCTCTGCATCCGGACACAGGCAAAATTCAGATGGTATTGTATCACTGAACTCCCACTCAGAATTGATGTGTGCCACTAACGGCACTACATTCCTCAGTCCTCTGAAACCCACTACTGTTAACACTATGATAATATGTACTTGTCCATTTTGATGATATTGTTTATTGATTAATGTGAGACGCTTCCATCATGCCTCACAGGTTCCAGGATTGTCCTCCCCCCATCCTCACCCTCCTTTATTCTACTTCTTTTACCTTGCACTTACATGTGTAACGCACACCCAGTATTCTGTACTTGTTGAATATGTTGTAATAACTGAAGTAAAAACAGATTTAAAAAAAAGAAAAAAGTAGGTAGGATTTTCCAAGCACCTGTGTGCGGAGTAGTAATTTTGGATCAGTGTCCATTGGATAACATTGGAAAGTCAAGGTTGGAGCTTTTGCATTTTAGGCCCCTTCCAAAAGGACCGTGAGGAAAGCCGTTGAGACAAGGGAGGTTGGATAGTGCCCCCACCCGTGGTTACCTAGAACAATGGAGTACCTATACCAGGGAGCCCAGGTGATAGTGGTGACGTTGTGTCTGAACCTCCAGTTGAAGTCAGTGGGGATCTCTGTTGTCCAGCTGATGTTGCAACCCGTGGGCCAGGGCAATGGAACCCAGCGCAGATTCCTGAAGAGGAGGACCTAAGGAAAGAGGGGACAGAGTACAGACCACCTGGAAGTGCCTAGGCGGTGCAGGAGGGCATGCCCACACTTCTCGGAGATGCATTCCTGTGGAACGGTGGACAAAGTAGTGCAGCTGTGGAGTCCAGGTGATGCAGGAAGATCCCAGGAGTAGTCCACGAGCTGTCCCACGCCAGTCATCGAATTGCAGAGGGGTCAGTGGTCAGTCCACATGAGTGACCTGGAGATGCTTTGGGTTTAACTGCCCTAGCCCTTTAACCTTTTTTCCTAACCGAAGTGATACTAAGGACTTGGACAGCCTACTCACCAAAAGTTGTTATTCCTTTTTACATCGGCCAGTCATGTACTCTCCCAGTGTTTTTTACCTCAGTTCACCCCTCGAAAGAGAAGAGGATCCATTGGCAGCACCCTAAGTGGGCACTGTGCTTCTACATTGACCTCACAAAAGACCATTGAGTACATAATTGGCTTTTTTGTGGGGGGACGTAGAAAGGGGAGGTGGTGCAGAAGAGGGCTGTGTCACAGTGGGTAGTCCGCTGCATGAAAATCTGTTATGCATAGCCTAGGAAATGGCTCCTTAAAAGACTGGGCTTATTCCACCTGGACCAATGTCGCCACCATTGTGCTGGGGCGGGGTGTACGTGATTTAGACAACTGTGACATGTATCCATCAGAAGAAAAAGTTACTTACCTTCAATGTTTGACCTGACACCCTTAGGGTGGTCATCCCCCAACGTTTTGCCTGCCTTCCTCCATTTTTCTGACACTGTTTGTGCTGGTTGTAGGACTCTGCACACTTTACCACTGCTAACCAGTGCTAAAGTGCATATGCTCTCTCCCTTAAACATGGTAACATTGGTTCATCCCCAATTGGCATATATGATGTACTTAAGTCCCTCGGAAAGCGCACTACGTGTGCCCAGAGCCTGTAAATTAAATGATACTAGTGGGCCTGCAGCACTGATTATGCCACCCTTAGCCCCTTAACCATGTCTCAGGCCTGCCATTGCAAGGCCTGTGTGTGCAGTTTCACTGCTACTTCGACTTGGCATTTAAAAGTACTATGCCAGGCCTTAAACCCCCTTTTTTCTACATATGTCACCCCTAAGGTAGGCCCTAGGTAACCCATTGGGCAGGGTGCTATGTAGGTTAAAAGGCAGGACATCTACACATGTGTTTTATACTGTATGTCCTGATAGTGAAAAACTCCTAAATTCGTTTTCCACTACTGTGAGACCTGCCTCTTTCATAGACTAGCATTAGGACTGTCTTCATATACTTTTTGAGTGATAGATTCTGATCTGAAAGGAGTAATCCGGTCATATTTAGTATGGCCAGAATGGTAATATAAAATGCTGCTTATTGGTGATGTTGGAATTTATATCACTATTTTTGAAATCACACTTTTTAAAAATGTGAGCATTTCTCTGCACTTAAAACTATGTGTTCCTTACAGCCTGTCTCCAATCAACATATGGTTTGTGCTGGTTGACAGGTCCCTTGTGTATTCCACCCAGACAACCAAACACATGACACTCAATCACATCTGCATTCATCTGCTGACTGAATGGGTTTTTCTGGGCTGGAAAGGTGGGGGGCCTGACACTTACATTTGAAAGGCCAGTAGCCTGCCCTCACACAGAGGACAGATAACCCCCTAGAGGGGCCCTGGCAGACAGGACTGGCTGAAAGGGGAACTTGTGCACTTCAAAACCACTCTTTGAAGTCTCCCCCACTTCAAAGGCATTTTTGGGAATATAAACTGGATCTCGGACCCCACCAACTCAGACACTTCTGGACCTACACCTGAACTCTGTCAGAGGAACTGCCTGGGTGCCCAAAGGACTCATCTGGACTTTTTTGCTGGAAACGACTGCTACCCTGCTGTTGCCCTGCTGGTCTCTGATGTTTCTGGAAGCACTCTGCCTTCCCTAAAAGTGCTATCCAAGGGCTTGGAATGAGCTTGCCTCCTGTTTCGGAAGTCTCGGGCCAACAAAGACTTCATCTCTTCAAGAAATTCCTTGTGCATTGAAAATTGGCGCAACACCTGTAGAAATCGACGTGAAGCCTGCTTTACAGGCGAGAAATCGCCGCACAGTTGACCGGAACAACCCAGCATTGACTTGTGGGCTGGAAATTCGACACAGCGCCTACCTTGCGACAGAAAATTAGATGCATCGCCTACCGGATCCTTCTTCCAGTGCATCAGGGATTTTCAATGCATCGTCCCTGGGCGTCAAAACAACCCAGCATCGCAGTGAGGAACCAAGACTGCGTGCCGAAAAACAATGCAAACCCCTTGCAGCGTTGAAAGAAACAACACATCATCTGTGCCGCATCAGAAAATCGGACACAATACCTTAATTTTCCACTCATCTCCTCCTCTGTGGTCTCTGTGCATCGTTATTTTTTACGCATTCCAGGTACTGTGTGTAATAAAGAAACAACTGTTTATTTCTAAGGACTGAGACTCTTTTAAACCTTTTAAAAGTGATATTTCAACTTGTGCTTATTGGATCTTTGTCGTTTTTACCTTTTTTTTTATTCAGATAAATATATATTTTTCTAAACTTGCATGGTTATTACTGTATGATTTATTGCAAAGGTCCTCAGTTAGGAAGGTGCACACTGTCATCTACAGTTTCTAAAGCTGCTCTGTGCCTGAGGGCACAGACGGAGAAAGACTGAAGACACAGAGCGTGGGAGTGGCTCCAGTTTGTTATTTCTTGGGCGGTATACAGCCACTGTGAGCCGCACAGTGCCAACTACTGATGTAAAATGTATCCAGAACAGCCTGGTATCTAGGAGTATTTTAAACTGGAGTATTTTGTAGTTTAAATTTGGAATAAGCGTGACCAAAAGTAAGTACTTGTTTTTCTGATAGATATTTCTCACCACTCATTCCACACCTTGTGTGTATTCCCCAGGTGTCAGTCTGGATCCAGAAACTTTTAGAGCAGTACTCCTGTGCACCAGCTACTCATGCAGGCTGACATCAGTTCCATTATTTCCACGCCTTCAGATACGGATCCAGAGCTAATCTTTGTTTTGTTTTTCAAAAACCTTTTTACTAAACAAATTTCCAGTGTGTAAGGGAAAACATCACTTGCTGTGACAACAGGGTTCAAGCTATGTCGGGACTGTTGCAAACAAATGTCTGTGACAGTCCTTCAGGAAGTGTCTATGGATCCTGAAGTCTGAGCACGATTCCACGATTGCACCCAGATGAATCCAAAGACCATACAGGACCGTAAGGCAAAGCTTTATGTCAGCAAGCATGGGAAGATTCCACGCCATGACCGGCCGAATTTAAAACAAAGGTGGCAGATCATCATCACAGTCGTAGTCTTTGGGGAAGTCCAAGAGGAGGCAAAAGAAATTGAAGTAGGAAATGACCCCGTCCCATTGCCATCAAACTCCAGAGAAAGTGCAAGGGGGTCAACCTGCCACCTGGTCTTGCTTCGGATCTCTATCGGAGCCAAATTTGAGCCTAGTCCAGATCAGTGCTTTATTTCTAAAATGATAAGTACAGGTGCCCAAAGTGCTGCTCAGACACCTGCAGCTGACATTCTGAAATGTCATAGCACGACTAGGAATGGTGTGCCATCCTGAATCCACCTCACGCCTCTTTAATTCACTGTTAGGCACTCCCTCCCCCATTGTCTCACTCTTACAGATTTCAGCTTTCTCCGCTGGTGACAGATTTTCTGTATTTTTCTTCCCCCGTCTTTTTGTTTTGTTTGTTTTTCCCTCTGTTGGTCTCAGGAAATGTCTGGCATGGAGAATTAAGTGCGGGTTTCCAAAAAGAAGTGCTTACACGGCCCACCGGCAACCACTGGCTCAAATTAAGCACTGGTCCAGGGTGCACTACGAATTTCTGTGTCCTCAGGCAACATTGCAGCAAATGGAGGCCATGCTGTGCATTTTCAGCATTTTACTGGTTCTGTCAAGTGCACTTTCGGGTTCCAAGGACCCCCAGGGGCCTTCAGTTGGGCTTTTCCAGCCGTTTTGCCTCCTGTAACATCTATAGTCCTTGAGCACGTTTTGGGTTTAGCACCGGTTATGGTGCCGACTTTGTTTCCGGTGCCACCCACTGCACCAATTCTCTTCACGTCAATGCAAGTGCCACTGACGCTGGAGGATTCGCAGCCTGTTGCTCCTTTCAACTCTGAGCAGAATCCACTCGATCTCAATCAAGGTCAGTCTCTGCTCCCACCAGAGTGCAGCCAGCCAGCAACCCTTCTGGTTCTGACATCTTGCCTTTTATCGTGGTAGGGCCCTGACTTTGCACAATCTGTTTTGCACCAATTCAGCCAATGACAATTTTGAGGAGGATGATTTTGTCTCTCAATATGATGAGGAAAACTGGTATGAGTAACTACAAGATGCCAATGGCCTGTATAATTCTCCAAATACTGGCCTTGTTTCTCCTCCCAGCTATGCCATTAAATAAAGCATCTCCTTGGCTGTTGTTTCGGGTAGGGCACCACAAGTCCTAGATCTACAACTACTACTACAATTGGGGTGAAGACTAATGTTCTGACAGAGTTACAGGTCAAGTGCCTAAAGAACCTCTATTACTACTTAATGAAGCCCTCACGGATACTTTTTGGGCACTTGGGCAAATCCATTTTCAGGACCACCATTTAATTAGCATGTCGCTTGATGCCATTCAACACAAGTCTTCCCGACCTTCTTGCACAACATATGACACCATAGTGCTTTGTGGTATGGGCACCCAACAGTAAGGTAAACCTCAACGTCTTCTCTACCACCCTACGTTATCATGAGTCTAGGAGAATAGCAACATTTGTCAAGCGTATCTTTTCCTCTATGAGACTTGATGTGCACTTAGTAAATGCCGGCTGCCTTCCAGGGTGCTACTCTGATGCCCTATGGGACATAGTGGGCCAAGCTTTAACGGTGGTTCCGGGCCAACCTCCGGGCATCCCTGACCGAAGCTATCCAGGATAGACACCATGCAATAAGATTTGTGATTCTCTTTCACTTTGACACGACTGACTGTTTAGGTCAGATGAGGGGTTTGAATCTGGTTCTTTGTTGCCATGCTTGGATGAGGTTTGTGGCCTTCACCAAAGTCAAAGCATCTCTGATGTTCATTCCATTTGATCTCTCTCGCTTTTTTGGTGAGAAAGCCATCTTTGTCCTGGAACGTTTTAAAGAAAGCAGGGCCACAGCCCATTCTTTGGGCCTGTCTTCCTCATCCTGACAGTTCCATCAGCAATTTCACCTATTTTGAGGCCTTGGTAGGGATTTCCAATACCTCCAAGAGTGGCAAGTCATTGCATTAGAGGGTTGGGTGCTCCTAATTGTCAGCCAGGGCTATGCCCTCCCATTTCTTTTTACACCATTGCGCTTTCTACCACCATCAGGATGGCTGACAGAGGACAACATTTCCATTGTGTAGCAGGAAGTGCATGCCCTTTTGGCCAATGGGCTATTGACAGGGTTCCAGCCTATGAAATATAAAAAAACTAGGTGTTGCTCATGTTACTTTCTTGCACCAAAGAAGGACAGAGGCTTCCTGCCGTTGGACAAATTGAATATTCTCACAGTAGTCCAGTTCCTGTCTGCTGTAGAACCCTGAAACTAGATGGTGTCGGTAGGCCTGCAGCACACTTACTTCCATCTCCCAGTCCTACAGGCACTACCTGCAGTTCAAAGTGGACCAGGAGCATTTACAGTTAACAGTTCTCCATTTTGGCCTCACGAGTGCCCCTTCGGGTTTAATGAAAGAGATGCCAAGGGTCGCAACACTCCTTTAGAGATCGGTTGTACCAGTCTTCACCTGTCTCGACAATTGACTGTTAAAGGCAGGCTTGCTCCTGGCAGTTGTCAGTCAACTCCAGATGACAGCAGGCTTCCTAACATCGTTGGGTTTTTGGTTCAATATTGTTGTGCATAGTCACACCTGATTCCTCCGCAGACGCTCCTGTTCAACAAAGTGATTCTAGCTACAATACGGTTTTGTACTTTTCCTCAGAGTGAAGAACCCTGGACATTTGACTTTGATCCCAATATTTCAGCCACGGAAATGGACCTCAGTAGAAATGACTTTGAAGCTGCTGGGCTTGTCGGTCTCCTTATTCTGCTGGTGAAACATGCGAGATGACAAATGCAGGCTGTGCAGTGGAATATAAAGTCCCAGTGGGCACAGGGCCAGGAGGATCTGTGGGATTGTATCCATATTTCTTCAAAAACAGCAAACATTATGTAGTGATAGCTACTGAACTGCGATTGGGTCAGTGGATGACCCATCTACTTACCTCATCCAGATTTGACTGTAGTGACGGATGCATCCCATCTGGTTAGCTCAACTCAACATCAGATCTTTGGCGTTAAGGATGATTTGCAGAAGGCCTTCTGCCCACCATCAGTGGAAGGCTGGTGTAGGTGCTCACAAACAACATCACAACCATGTGGTACTGCAACGAGCTGGTCGCGTGAGGTCTTGAGTCCTCTAAAAAGAAGCAAAGTTTCTGGACTCCATAACATTTCTCAGGTGCTGAACCACCAGGTGGGATCTACAAACGCCAGGGCGGATGAACTCAGCCACCAACACTTCACACCGCAAATGACAGTTACATCTAGAGGCGTCTTTCATCAGTGGGGAGAACCCAGGCATAATCTTTTTGCCACCACTGAGAATGCCCAATATCAGCACTTTTGTGCAGGGAAGTTCCCAAGAATGATTTCTTTCTAAGACACATTCCACCTAGAGTGGAACTGAGGACTCGTGTATGCCTTTCTGCTGTTGCCTCTTCTGCACCGAGATCCTGAAGAATGTCAAGAATGGCTGGGCCCAAGTCATCCATGTGGTAGAGGACTGGACCAGGTAAGTGGGGTAATTAGAACTCCTGGACATGAGTATCTGTCCTCCAAACAAGCTGCCGCTCCGGGAGGATTGTCCATCTCAGCAGCAGGGCAGGGTGCTGTACCCAGGCCTGTGCTATCTGCATCACCATGATTGGAGATTGAGTGGCGACAGCTGGCCTCATTCGACCTTTCTCCTGAGGTCATTGTTGTCATCTTGGTGGCAAAGCATCACACTACAACATTTGTGTACGCCAGTCGTTGGGACATATTTGTGGTTTGATGTGGCATTCACCAAATTGACCCAGCTGCAGACCAAGTTGCCTGACATTTTGTTGCTTGCTTTGTCCCTGGCCCAGCAAGGACTTACTATGGACCCTTTTTCACATGTACTGTCTTTAAGCCGATGTACGTTTGTCCATTACATCTCCTGGCTCTCAAAACGGTCCTCCTTGCCAGAACATTAGTTTAACCTGTGAGTTTCAGGCTTTTTGTCCAACCATCTTACATAACGTTCTTTCCCAATAGGTTTGTCTATATGAACCAAGCTTCTTTACTGCCAAAATTGGTAACACTGTTTCACAACTTCCAGGTTGTCACCCTTCCAGCATTCTTTATTCTGCCTCAAAGTGAAAGTGAGAATACATTGTTTGAACCCCAAAAGAGCACTCAATTTTAATATTGATCACACCAAAGGACATCGAGTGGATGATCAGCTCTTTGGAGGGTTTGTTGGTGAAAAGAGGGGGAAGGCAGTGCAGAAACAGACAATCTCTCAATGGATTGTACTGTCCATCAAGATCTGCTACACATTGTCCAAGAATCAGCCTCGGTAAGGCCTATGGGCTCATTCACCAGAGCAAAAGCTGCTACCACTGTGTTGGCATGTGGAGTACTTTTTCTGAAGATTTGTCTGAGGACTGTGTTCACAAGCCATTACTGCCCCAGAAAACATGGCTGTTGAGATAGGCCTTTTACCCGATTGGTCCTGCAGTTTTTTTTTTTTATGAGTGAGTTCACAGACCCACCACCAGGAGGCACTGATATGATAACTGTTCACTACGTGAGAAATCAGCAGTTAGAAGTATCCTTCAGAAGAACGAGTTAATTACCTCCAGTAATGCTCCTTCTGGTGGATACTCTATCCCAATGCCGATTACTTTCTGGCCTTACACCTCACCATTCCATGAACTGTACTCTTTTCCATCTAAAAAGATACCTATCTAGAGATCTGCACAATGGTATTGCCAAATTGTCATTGAGCTCTGCATCAGAGGGTGAAGACGGTACAAGAAAGCAACTGGCATCAGCGTGCTTGGGGAGTGTTTATATTTGGCGCCACTTGAAACTTCTGGAGAAGAACAACATCAGCAGTGAGCTACATGATATCACCTACTGGGGAACAGGAGTGCTGCTCTAGAAGTTTCCAGATGCAATCTGATGTCTGAGGAGTATTCACAAGGTGAGGAATTTGCAGTTACACAGAGTATCAGAAAAAGCTTTATCAAATGTAAGTAACATGTTCTTTAGGTGGATTCCCCTTCTAAGTGTCCTTTTCAGACTGTACTCCAGACACAACCTTTGTGTAGAGTGATGCTACTGCTAGCAGAGTAGTCTTCAGTCTGGAGCACCCAAAACACAGGCAAAAGAGGTTTTAACATCTGACTGCCATCAGCCCAAATGAAGGCATAATCTAGGAAAACAAAAGCCAGGGCTGCCTAAGGTTTCCTAACCTTTCCCAATGTAGTCTGCATTCCCACACGAACCACTACAATCCCACAAACAGCATTGTTCAGGAAGACTAATCAACAGCTTCTTGCTAAGCAAAAGGCCTAATGAAATATATACCGGAGCCCTGTCGTCACTTCAGGCACTTCAGTTTCTAGATCTCCCCCCACCTTATCAGTAATATGAGCAATACACTTCCAGTGTCCGGGAATGCAACCTCACCTCCATCTTGTGCAAATCCAGGCCATGGGTATCCAAAATGGATCCCATTTGCCTCCTTTATGCTAGCTCACACACACCATCAGGCGCACAACATACACTACAGGACCAAGTGGGTGCAATGAACTGGGTAAGTGCATATAAACTAAACTTTGCACAAGTGGTAAGAAGGCCTATACTCCATTGACTCAGGACAAAAAGAAGTGATCACGCCATAGATTCTCAAAAACACATGCTGCCACCACCACTCACTATGTTAAACTCATGAGAGGAACAGTAATCCACAGTTAGTAATTAAGCACATGTTTAGTGTGTCCCTCCTGGTCAGAGGACCAGACCAAGATCACTTAATGATAGGGACAGGCCTTTGCACACATGCTAGACAAATGAGATGCCAGGGCCAAAAATCAACAGTCTGAATACCAGATACACACAGTGTGGCACACGGGCTATACACCATGCAGGGGACAATGCCAGTGAAAACAGTCTCCTGTATACATTTTCACTAATTTTACTTCTGTCAAAGGTCCAGCTGAAAGTGTGGTAGGATTGAGCACTTCTGATCTCCCCAGTGTGGACAAGGAGGATCTTATACACCAGTCTGCCGCTTAGCATTTGGCTATCTCTACTGCACAGGGTGGACCTGATTTCGCACCAGGATGATATTCAAGTCATCCTCTCCATTCCCTAAACACTATGGCTCTATGAGTGGGGATTGAGCAGTACCAGTAGAGTCTTTTTCACTTTCTCCTGAAGTGACAAGGAAATCCACTAAGAAATGCATTTTTGTGGGTCTTTTGAACACATTTGTTCAGTGGTGTGAGTCGGAATGCCTAAATGCTTTTAAGTCTCGCCTTTCCAACATCTAGTGATTTACACTGTCTCTTAATCACCAGGTTTTGTCAGTGGCGACAGTTAAAGGTTCTTTTACTGCCATATCAGCCATCATGAGCCTTCCTGACCAGTTATCCTTTTTAAAAAAAAATTTTTTTTAAAGATTTTATTTTCATTTTTCAACAACAGTACAAGGTGGAATTACAGTTATGAAAACTTTACTCATGAGAGCACCATAACAGTAGGTCTCTATCACTATTGTTCCAACTGCATAATCGTGAAATATTGTGTTAAATCATTGGCAAAAGCAGAAGAGGAGTACTAAATTGTTCCCTAGCCCCATCAGCCTTTCACACAAAAAGGAGGCCGGGGGGTGGGGAGTAGATGTACACTACTAGTGAGGTCCAGTCAGTAATGCAAAGACAACTGCCACTTCCATACTAGAGTCAGCATCACTCTCTAACCTACTTGCTCCGTAACTGTATTGGTCGTCTCAGCGTCACTACTTACTTGGTGCTCATTGTCATAACCCGCAGACTGATCCAGATAGACCCAATATGGCTCCCAAATATCACGCAGCCTGGTATAAATTGGCTTTAGTTCATGACATGGATCTGACTGGGTGTTACAGTACGACATGTCAGTATGCCACATATTGATCATGGGAAGCCCTTTCGCCCACTGTATTGCTATTCTGCAGTTTGCAACCAGAATACCCAGTGTCACTAATTGCCTGATGGTCAGCGGAAGATCCTCGTAGCCCAGGAGGGCCAGCAGGAGAGTGGGGCAATCTGCTCCTCCATTAACCTGCTTAACGGGTCCATGCTTAACGTGTCCAGGACCTTGCCCCAGTACCTTCGTATGCCTAGGAAATGTCATGCGGCGTGCAGAAACCCTGCCTCCTCTACACCGCATCTGTAGTATCTAGCGATCTCACACAAACCATAACCATACAGGCAAGCAGGGGTGTAATAGACTCCATTCAAATACTTGAAGTGTAGCAATCGATGGCTACTATTTAAGGATATCTTCTCAGTAACTGAACAGCAAAATGTCCACCGTTGGTCACTTATATCCTCCTCGAGTTCCTCTTGCTAGTCCTGCCATGCTCTATTAGTTCCCTGCTTGAGTGCTGCTTGCAAGAATGTATAGAGCTTCATAATGAGATGATAGGGTGCTTCACTCTGTAATACGTATGCTAGGGCTGGGAGTTTGAGAGGCTCTTTCAGCTCCACCCCCAGCAGGTCGTATAGCTTTGAAATATTGAAACATGGGCAAAACTGTGGATGCATTCCCTGTTCCAAGTACCTGGTCCCAGCTATGCAAAACCCCGTTCTGGAAGAGATCACCCATACACTTCAAGTTAAAACCACACAACACGTCCACCACCCCTTTCTCTTGCCCCACAGGAAACCACACATATTAGTGAAGGGGCAGCAGTGGTGAGTAGAGCAAACGAGCTGTGTGGAAATCTGCCTGTCTTCTCCAGGAGTACACCGTTGTAATAATAAAGTCAATTGTATGGTAACGCCTGTCGGCCTGTCAAGTAACTTCTCAGTGAGTGGAAGTGAGGAGGCAGCATCCTTTTATATCCACACATGTAGAAGGTCACCCACAGTAGTGGATAAACATGCACTGTTCTGCCCTATAATAAGCTTCGAAATCCGGAGCATTTAGGCCTCCTTAACTATGGGGTAACGTTAGCATATCCCAGCAAAGGCAGGATTGCTTTCTAGCCCAAGCCAAACAACCATTAGCATTTGCAGGGGGTGGAAAAAGGCACTCGGAAGCAGGATTGGAATATTCATGAAGAAAAATAATAAAAAGGCAGAACCACCATCTTCATAATTTAATCCATCTGTCTATAGGGTCTTCGAGGCAGCTAAGGCTTTACCATAATTATCTAACATCGCCAACAATGGGTCTTATGCATCTGAACGTAGGATAACGCCCTGAGTCTGTAGTACATTGCAGGGGTACTTCAGATGCACAGGGGACGTGGATGCAGTGAGTGGAAATATTAGGACTTGTCCCAGTTAATACGCAACTCTGAATGTCCCCCAAATAATACCACCTCCTTTAGTACCAGAACCAAATTGAGCTCTGGATTATGCACATATAACAGGGTGTCATCTGCATAAACCATAATTATCAGTCTGTAATGAGGAAAAGTGAATCCCTCAGCGTGTATGGTATTCACACAGAGGGCACAACCTCAACTCAGCCACAAGAGCATATAGCAGTGGGGACAATAGGCAGCCTTGTTTGGTGCCCCTTGTGATAACCAATGGATCAATGACTGTGCTGTTGACTCTGATTCGCGCCATCAGCTTTGTATAAAGCACAGTACTGACTGCAAGAAAACAACCCTTACCCCTATCATTCTCAACACTTCCATCATTAACCCCCACTCCACAGAATCAAATGCTTTTTCAGCATCCAGAAATACCACAGCAGCGCAGACCTCTGGATCCATTCTGGAAATGGTGCCAAAGAGAGTTCTGAGATTATGTATCTGCAACCTGCCCGGTATAAACCCAGCAAGTTCCGGCCCTACGATACTGGGGAGCAGGGGCTCAAGTCTGTTAGCAAGCACCTTCCTGAAGTATTAATGTCTATATTCAGGAGTGACAAGGGCCTGTAAGAGGCACAACAATCGGCCAGCTTGTCTGGCGTCAGAGGCTGACAATGAGAGCCTCCCACATCGTAGGGGGGGGGCATGCAACCTACTTTGACCATTTCCTCAAAGAGCATTATAGGGTGGGTTATGAGCTTAGCTTGGCTTTCTTTGTAAAAAGCGACAGTTAGGCCGCCAGTGCTGCCCCTCTTGCCTTTGAGCACTGCAGCTATCTCGAAGGGGGATGGTGGGCCAATAAGATGCTCCCTTTGTTCCACAGTCAGCCATTTCATCTGAGTATGCTCCAAGTAATCTGCTGTGGCCTGCTGATTATGGTGAAGGTGAGCTGTATATAAGTTTTCATAATAATGGCAGAAACAATCCACCACCTGCTCAGTGTATGCAGAATGTCCCCTGTCGCATCCTTAATGGTCATAATAGTGTCCTCTTCCCTGCGCAGCTTTAAGAGCTTTGCGAGTGTAGCGCTAGGCCTGTCCACTTCCCCGTACACCCATGCAGATGCATGTTTCCCCAAGTGTGTGACTTCATTTTGAGGTACCTCTTGATATTCCCCCAACTTCACTTAGATCTTGCCTAAAATACTATGTTGTCACACCATGTACATGCTCCAGGGCTGCTTTTTCAGTCTCTAGCCTTGCCAGCAGTGGCAGCATCACCCTACCAGCAGCAGAAACTACAAACCTTTTACATTGAAAGGATAATAACCTATGTTTATTATCCTATCTTTGTGAAAGGGGCAGGGCCATGGGGGGTAATGAGCAGTGAGGTGAGTGCAGAGAGAACTCCCCTCAGTGCGTATGTATATTTGGTCAGCCTTCTGGAGCCGGCCAAACACACATGCGCGCACTCTGCTCTCTCCAGCCCAGCACAGTGTTGTCGGGCTGGAGAGAGCAGGCACAGGTTCCCACTCTCCCTGGGAGCACCCTGGCTGGGTGACCCAGCCAATCCTAACGCTGCCCTGAGCAGCGTCTGGATTGGCTACAGGGCAGGCTGTGGGAGTCTGTGCCTGTAGTCTCCCATCAGCAGAGGAGCAGCGGCGCAGCGGCGCAGAGCTAAGTTTAAAAAAAATAATATATACATTTGTTTCAATCTATTAATATTCCCCCCTTCCCTCGCATACCTCCCCCTGCTCGCCGCCCCTTCCCCTGCAACCCTGGCAAGCTGCGACTGCTTACCAGCCTGCCTCTAAACTCTCCTTGCACCCCCACATACTTGGAAATTGTGACCCCTTGGATGTGAACTTTGAAAGGCTCCCAGACAGTTGTGAATTGAGCTACCAATCCTATAGTGTTAGTGATGAATTCATCTATCGCTTGCGCAAGCTCCTCCTGAAACACTGTGTCCAGAAGGGAGTAGGACGGAAATTTCCAGGTGAACGATGGTGGCCTGCGGCCACCCACTACCAATTCATGCAAAGCTGGGGAGTGATTTGAATACATATTCAGTAAGTGCTCTCACCTAGAGACCAAGAGCGGTAGGTTCTTGGCAAGGAGCCAGTAATCTATGCGAGTATGTATGTAGAGTAGTGTGTAAATCTCAGGGGTTCTGTATCCCCATATTTCTAGCAGACCATTCTGCCTAGCAATATTACTGAGGGTGTGAGCCGCTGCCGAGAGACACCTCTGGGGTCCCTTGTAGCGGTCAATGTCTGGGTTCAAATCACAATTAAAACCCCCACCCCATAACTGGGGCAAATCCCCCATATTGCGCAAGTTAGGCATTCAGATCATAATAAAAACTTTGGGTCATCGTAGTTGTGCCCATAAATTCCCAACAAAAGCACCGCCAAGTTGGCTTTATAACAGCATACTACCAAATACACCCCTCCTGGGTCCTCGCACACTCCATGCAGTGTAATGCCTGAGCCCCTTCAGATGCAAAAGAGCACACTCTGGGCGCGTGAGGTGAAACAAGCCCTGTAGCCTTCTCTTTTCATGCTGCACCCCCATAGTAGTTTGCTGTTGAGGACCAAATGCGTTTCTTGTACAATAGCGAGATCTATTGCATGTCTCTTAGCAAATAGGCCACTACTTTGCACACCTTCCTGCAGTTATTCAACCCCCCTCAGATTCCAAATGAGAAATTTTAATGTGGAAGCCTTTTCTGTTTCAACTGGGGTCACAGGCCAACCACTTGTTACTGTCACACAGCACGCTGATGGGAAAGCGGGGTGCAGAGCAATCTGGCTAGGTGTCTCATGCTCACGAGCATACAATGGTTGTTTTTTGTCTCCCTGTTACCCACCCGCACTCCACTTCCCAACAAGCAACACAGTAGACCTGAACTCCCCACCCCTACCCTGTCCCCACCCAGAAAGCCCAATACCAAATGAAACAATGCAGAACACACATGGGGTTAGATGTTGCCTTGCCAGTCTACTCCCAAGGGGGCATGTTTATGCTAGGAAGAGTGAACATTGTTAGCAGGGATGTAGTATAATGCTCACCTCCACACATCATCCTGGAGGGCAGATGGGCATTAACGATAACACACACAGCCACTCACTGTTTAGGCCATTTGTTGAAGTCAATTGCTCTGCCACCAGTACGGACAGCCGGCCAACCTAGAACAAGGATTATAAACCAATATGGCAATCATTTATGCTGGATGGGACCCATTGGTGAAAACACTGTCAGGTAGACTGTGCTCCTCTCCGGATATCACTACAGCATGTACACCTGGCCCAGCTGGACCTCAAAATAAGACGTCAGTGTCTGAAAGTCATTAGTCCTGTTCGTTAGAGTCCAGTGACGCCACAGAGCTCCTGTCTACAGCCCATGGTGAACGTTGGTGTTTACCTGCGGCTGTTTGTTGCTTAAGGAACTGCTGGACCTGCTGGCAATCCCCAAATATCTTGGGCTTTCCATCTATTAGGACCCTCACTCTGGCTGGATAAAGAATGTTGTAGTCAATATGCAGCTTTTGTAATTTCTACTTGACTGCAGTGAACTTCCTTTGCACCTCTTGGACCTGATGTGTTAAATTGGTGGAGACCAAGATCTCCATGCCCTTGTATTGTAGCATTTTCAACTCCCACAGTACAGCATCTCGCTCACTACAGTTCAGCCGTCTTGCTAATATTTGACGTGGCCACGCACCAGGCATCATCCTAGGGGCCAGGGAGCGGTGTGCGCGCTCCAGTACCAATATGTCAGAGAAAGTCTCACTCCAATACATTAACCAAGAATTGTTCCACAAATTGTTCCATGTTGCCTGTATGGGTGGTTTCTGGTAGGCCATCAATCCACAAATTATTACGCCATGATCTTGCTTAGAGATTCTCTGCCTTGGACTGTAGTAGCGCAAGTGCCTTATCTATCTTCTTCTGAGTAGTGGCACAGGTCACCTGTTCATCTTCAACCTCAGATACCCGCCTCTCCACCATGTCAAGATGCTCTGTGTGTTTGTCTATCCGCTCCAACATCCTGTCCATTCAGAATGGTAGAGCATCTATTCTCCAGTGAAGCTATGCTTTATGTCTGTCAGATGAAAGCTCAGATTACTGCCCATCTTGGGCTGTCCCACACCACACCCATGTGGCCCCTCAGCCATTGTTGCATCATCCTCATGGCCTTTGAGAGTCTTGCTCGGATTGAATTGTAATTTGGATTACAACTTGTCTGCTTTGCCTATGGTCTATGCACCGTTACTCTGAGTCTATAAATGTCAGAGGTACTCCTGTCTCACCACATCCTCAGGACCCCACAACTTCCAGCATAATTAGCCCTTTGACACCACCATGTAGGTATGTACTTCATCGTGCCAGAGCTCTGCCATCGAGCTTTGGAACCACCGCCAAAGAAAGCTCAATGAGTAATAATATGTATCCACCAGAAATATTGTTAATGATGGTAAGTAACGTTTTCTTTATCACATTGAATTGGCCGACTCCTGAAGCACCTGCACTGAGCTTGTCCACAAGTGAACTGAAATACATGAGGTAAATGTGAAGAGTCACACTCTGCACTACACTACAACTGATAAACATGATGGCACCCTGAAGTCACAGTTAGTTTCAGACGCCAGCAGATCAAAATTGAGACCTGGACCTATGAACAATGATATATATGACACAGTTTAAGTGTAAGCCTAATGAGAAGACATTTCACTCAAAGATTTCTCACAGACATACATAAAAAAATAACCTACAGGTTAAAAGATAATGCATATGTACTTTGCACGATGTTACACTCTTTTAAGTTACCATGTTATGTTTTGTTAATTTCAGCTGTTATTGGTAGTATTATCAAATGTCTTTCTCTGTATATTGGACTAAAATTACATGTTTGACAAGTGTACTTTGAATTTGAGCTTCACACTAATAGGAAAATTCAATAAAAGATACTTTATTTTTTTTTAGATGAAAGCAAAACCATGCTGACAGTTAAAAATGTTAATGCGAATTTAACTTGGTCCTCTTGTTTTAAATTATGAGGTCGCACATGACTGCAGTAAGTGATTTGTGTCATTCGAAAGAATAGACTAATTATGTTGAAAGTCATAAGTGTTTTAATATGGGCTGGTGAAAATTAATTTGTATTGACTTCCTTAACCCTGCCAGAATTTGCAGGAAACTGTTGATTGGCCTTCATAAATTATGTTCTGTTATATTTACAGGACGTGTGGCAAAGCATTTCACTTTTCCCACTGTCGATTATTGGAAAGGCCTTACTGGGTCGTCATAATGCGAGAAGTATGGTATACAAAAAAAGAAGTCCTTTTAATAAACCACTAAACAAATATTACTCTACTCAGCTTGACAGTATTAAGAGTAAAGGAAATTAACACTAAAATGGTACGACGGGAGGATTTCCTTACCAATATAGAACAATACTATTGGGCAGTGCAGCTCACCATTATCAATCACTGGGTTCATCTTCCTTCAGAGGAGCCAGCCTATCGTATGGACATGCAGGTTCTGCAACTGGCAGGCTATCTCAGAGCCATCCATGGCAGGCTACACCACAAGTCTTTCCCGAAAGCAGTCACACTCACCCTTTGGCATACAGCGCTAAATGCAACAAAAATACACAAGCCACCCCTTTATGGGGAAACCACAAAACAGGGCACCTTGAGGACACAACCTGATTTCGACTTTCTAAGGTGGAGCTTTGGACTCAGGAGGCAATGATCCTGTTTGCTTAACTGCAAAGTGAAAATCATCTAGCGTCCACTAAAACCTATTGCTATTTACAAATTAAATATGCAATCCAGAAGGTGTTGCCGAAGTGGGAAGAGCTACCGGAGTCCTTGCCAGTACATGCCCCACAAGGAAATCTCCCTCACCCATCGGAAGTTAATTAATAACTCCCCTGACACATTTGCATGCCTACGTGAACACTGGGAGGGAGATATCAGAGGCTTGGAAAATGACGAGTGGCATGAAGCACTGGCATCCACCCGAGAGGAGCCCGTTCAGTCCAGGTTTCGCTTAGTGCAACTAATGATCTTACACAGATCCTATCATGCATGCCCCACAATGGCAAAGATAAAAAGGGTGGCATCTATACTATGTCACAGAAATTGCGGTCACACACTCACATTTGTCCACATGATTTGGGACTGCCTGATCGTACAGCAATATTGGGAGTCAGTGGTTAACAGTCTGAACAATATCTGTGGGAAGAACATTAGTGCTACCCAAAAAATGGTGCCTCTTGAATATCTGGAAGGCCACTGACCTCACGCTCATGGATCAGTTATGGATGACACTGGGATGACACTAACCAAGTGAAATATAGCGTGGGTATGGAGAGTAGAACAAGCACCAAAGCTGGAGGATTGGGAGCTGAACATGATATGAGTAATGTGGAATGATTACCGGGTAGGGTTATGTGCATCCATTAAAAATGCCAGGAGCGAGGCAATATGCTTGGCTTGTCCAGGTTGTGAGGCTTCGGTGGTGGGAGAGGGTTGGTATTGGGGTCTTAATGGCTAGAAGGAAACATCTTGTCTGAAGATGTACTTTGTGCTACAGTGTATATTAAATTGCGTTGTTATACATTTGTTTGCCTTAAATGCAATAAAAAAAGATACAAAATTATGTAGATTGGAAATGAAACCAGTGGTAGGCTGTCGTCAGAATATGCAGCATCATTGCACATATGAGAATTCTGTTTGCTAAGGTGATGTCTGTTTTCTGACTTGTTTCCTAGATGTGGGGACCATTTTAACCCCGAAGGGAAATCTCATGGTGATCCAAAGGATTCAGACCGGGTAAGTTTCCTTAAACATCACTGGTTTAATTATTCCTGCTCAAGTCTACTATGCACAATATAGTAAAGTGGGCCATATGATATCCAAACCGTCCCTACCTATGACCTTGGCCTCTAGTGGTGACAGGAGCCAACTTGGCACTGAGGAAATGGAAGAATGCATTTTTAGGGAATTCCATCCTTATTTTTCAAAGACCTCTGTCTGGCTGGTCATCAAGCTCGTGAATTTCGGAGCGTCTTCTTTAGCGTAAAATGTTTTTAGTTTTGGCCCACTAGCTAAAACAAATTACAGATACATGACCTTGAGACTGGTAAGGTCAATTTTTACTGCTTTCTTGATTTATCATACTTATCAGACTTTAGCAGAATGACTCTTCACCTTTGCAGCAGTCTCAAAGCACTTGGAGAAGCTCCCTGGTGTACCAGCTCATATTTAATTTGATACAAAGTTTGAGGAGTTTGGGCTATTTACAATATCTGTTTCTACTAGTCACCACCATCTTGAGCACTTGTGCGTTTACAAATGAAAGCCTTTACTTTCCCTGTTTTCATCTTTCGTGCCACTTCAGAGATGCTGGGCATTTGTCGGGAGGTAGCTCTCCTCCAGTGTTATAGGACTGCTATATAAACAGATAATGCACTCTTTTGTTATTAGGAAAGTGACCACCATATGAAAGTTACTGCACATTACTCTGCCTCCTGTCCCTACTTTATGAGAACCAGCATTTAGCTATTGGATTCTCTCAGAAGAGTATGCAGCATAAGGTCCCACTGTATTGCAAGAAAGAATGAGTCTCATAAACTTGTAAAGTTGACTCTGGAAATTACTGATGCTCCATTTCTGATTCTGATCATATCCTAGTGAAAATATATGCTAGATAAAATGCAGAGATGTGTACTAATTCTTCGACTCCCTTGGAAGTGTTGAAATGTAATTTAGTTAACGCAACCAGTGTTAGTGAAGAAGGTTCTTTTTTGTTCTTTCAGCATATGGGTGACCTTGGAAACATTCTTGCTGATGAGACAGGAAGGGCAGTTTTCAGAAAGGAAGACAACTACCTAAAGGTGATATTTCTATCATCATCTTTCCCATTTTATTTTTCTCTATTTGTGTTTGTGCATTCCTCATCATGGTCATGGTATGAGACTTGTCTAACCATTGTCAAGTTTGGAGCTTTCTGTTCTTACTGCATGTGGTCCGTGTAGCAGATTTAGTTTCAGTGGTAAGTTTTATACCAATAAAATAAAGCAAGGCAGGTGTTTAAAGTGAAGAGCTGTCTGCAAACTGTGTCTAAGTCAATATCAACTCCAGGGCAAGTCTCCTAATCTCCCTCTTGTTGAACTTATACTTTTATGTGCCTCAGGCCTGCTTGCTCACTTTAGGCATCACTAAACTGCCCTGTGCCTCAGTCTGTCTTTAAATCGGTCTCTCTATCCAGAGATATGTCACTATATCTTAATTTGTCCTAATTTATGTCTGGTGTCTCTTCCCGACCAGATAAGTCGCATATGTGACTGTTGGTCAGCCTACTAAGCTTTTCCTGTTTAAAGGTTATTCTCTTATATAAGACAAGTCACTTGCAGTTTCTAAATTCTACATATATGGCCCATAATGCCTAAGTGGGCGTTTGAGAAGTGTAGTCACGTATGTATATGCAATATGCATAAGGGTAAAAGATGTGTTGCAGTAGTGGATGCTATGTACTATCTGTACCTAAATTGAGAGGTGGCTGGTCGGAACATCCTGAGTTAAGAATGGGGAGGATTGTTCAAATATGTACCCAAGACCACATTCACTTTTCAGAGGGCTAGTCACAGTTGGTTACCCAGGAACGTCACTTCCTAAAAATAGAGATCGAAGTGGGCAGGGGAATGGGGAAAACAACATTCCCAAGCTTTATTAATTTGTCAAAACAGTTGTCATGCTTTTTGTCATGCTTTTTATTTACAAAAACAACCGTTCCTGAACAGTTGAGTTGGCACAGCCTGAAAGAGGAGAAGAGGGGACTAGTCTACTGTGAACTGAGAGAATTTGGAAGCTGCTAAAGAGGAGTGTGTGCTGTTGTTTAAGCGGCACATCTAAAGGTTTGGTAGCCAGTATAAGCTTTAATTCATGGAATCAGAATGTGTCCTTTTAATCAAAACCTTGCTCAAGGTACAATTAGTGTATTACAAAAAATATAGCTTCTCCAGTATTGGATCTTTCATAGAGTCACATGCTGGAATCATTCCCCATTGTCGAAGTGGGAGTCTCATGATACAATCAAATAGAAAGTTTTGCAAATGTACATATAAGTCAATATTAAAGTACATTCACTTTCACATCTTATTCACATCATTAGAAAAGACCTGAAGTCCAGCCAATCAGGCAACAGCACCCTTTGGAAACCTCATTACAGAGGCTCCAGACTCTCAGATTTTTCAACCGCATGTCATGTGAAGGGAGTCTCCCTGTGCTCTGCTCAGTTTCTTCAATTCAGGTTCTGATAATTCTACTTCTACAGTGTCTGAAACATTGACAATATGCCCCTTCAAACCCTGCAAAACATGCTGAAAGAAAAAGCTTTGTGTGGATGACCCACATACGGACTATCTCTATTTCCTCTACCTTCAGCAAAAGGTAAAGGATTGTAAAGTTTGTTGCACTTTTTCATCTTAACACCTTGCAAGTCGGAGGGGAGGATTTTTTATGGCTTCAGAAAGCCAAGACACAGATCTCCATCTTTGGAGGAGGACAGTGATACCTCTTCTAGGTCTCATGAAAGAGAAAGGTCCCATGAGCAAGGGACCTCTGAGGAAGGCAGAAAGACCCTTAAAACATCCAACCATGGGTCTGCCAAAGACGGTTTAAAAAAAGGAGAAAAAGAGACAAATCTCCTCAGAGACTTCTTAATCTGAGCCAAGCACACCATCTAGAAGTCTGGAGATCACCCAGACACATCCCCCTTAGAACCATCAATGACGAGTCACAAGATTTATCTTAGAGCCCTTTGACAGCACCATCACCGTTGACATCATTGTTGTCGACAACTACAGCAACAGCATTATTACCATCTTGTAGATGAGGCCATCGATGACAGCATCCACTTCAGAGGCAACAATTCGGTTGACGAGGATTTCATCATCAACAAAGACTCAGTCGATGATCATGTTGACACTACCGTCGACCCCCCCACAAGGGCTGCAATGATGAAGCCAAAAACCTCAAGGCAGCCAGAGACCTTTCTACTGCCCACTACCATCACCTCGCGAAGACATTGTCGATGACTCCATCAACGACAATTAAAATAACAAAGACTTTCTTACTGCCTGAGCATACGTTTCCCAGCAAGGTCTCCCCCCTTACCCCAAGCGATCTTCTGGACCTGGAGGAGTCCGAGGATGAGGGCCCTTTTGGAACAGCCCACAGACCATCAGAGCTGCATGTTCAATATCAGGAGGAAGAGGATGACGAAGACCATTACACCTAGTGGACTGAACCAGGATGAAGAGTTAGGTGTATATTTATGAAGGGACCTATATACTGTAATACAAGTGTTACGATTAGTAAGAGTATGTTTTTAGTCCGTTTGAAGGTTATTCGTTTTGTCTAGTTTTGTTGTGTGTATACTTCAGAGGGCCGGAGTACGTAAGAAGTATAGTTATTTCTCGAGGTGGGCACATTTGAGCAATCAATCCTTCGAGTCACTGGTGTTGGGTGGAGAAGTAGTATTGAGATAGAGTGGGTGCAACAACCTCTTGGGACAAACATTATGTGATTTACATTGAAATATCAAATGTGATGAAAATGGAGGGGGAAGGTCATATGAATTTGAAATAAAGGAATGATAAGTGTGGAGATTATGAAGAAATTATGCTAATATGGGTATAGATTACAAATCTAACTGTTACAAAGAACATTGAATATATATATTTACATTTACTTAAGAATAGGATATGGTAACAGGTCTGAATAAACATATGTAGTTGCAACAGTATTTATTTTACAAGATAAATAATTAATTTATAAATCATATATGGGTGTATTGATGGGTTCTTGGTAGTGTGTGAACATTTTAAAGATGGCACCTACTGATGAGTAGATGCAGATATGACCAAACTTAGGGCCTATCCCCCTGCCTAGTACACCTTTGGGTGTGGTAATGAAAAATTATGATTGTAAACTGTAGTATGTGTTGAATGAGGATATTACTAATGAGTTAAACACAGAGGGGAAGAAATTTTGTGAAATCAACTGCATTCGATGCCTACGGTGAAGATTATGTTGATAAGCTAATTGCATGGGAATGAAGGATTAATGATATAAATATCTTTAAAAAAAATGTTAAAGTATTGATGAGTTGTATGTAGAGGGGAAGAATTTATGTGAAAAGGACTGTATTCAATGTCTCGGGAAATTCAGTGGACATTCTGAGATGGCGCCCACCCTTAAGTCAATGCAAACGGGATTAATCCTTTGAGTCCCTTTTTTATGTTTTTTGCACTATGGAAATGGGCCCTGGCCGGCAGCTCCAGGGCACTCCAGCGATGAACGTCGTCCTCAAGCCCTGCCGCCGAAGCCACATGTCACGGGTCCCGGCCAACACCACTAGAGGCCCTCGACAGGGAGCCCAAAGGTCCAGGCGCCAACCAAGACCACCAGGCCTCGCCTCAGAGGGGGCCACCGCCCAATCGCGACCCCCCCAGTGCCAAGGCACCACCGTGTCGTTCCCCCCCCCCGAGACTCATTCTTGATGAACAGGAATATGATCATATATCTACCAAAGAAAGACGCACTTCATGAGTGCCATGGGGTAGGTAACAGGGCCTGGCTGGTCTTAGCTGATCCACGTCTTCTACTATATCTGTTTGACTCCCATACCTTATCTATTAACAAAAGAAATCTATCAATGATGCCTATTTTTCCTTTGTCAGTCTATTTCGATCCGATGGGGATTTATTATAGTTCTTTTTGTTGGCCGTAAATGCTTATGTAACTTTGTCCTTTTGTTGTGATATTGGGTGTTTGTTTAGCCCCCCATTCTCTTCAGTATGGTACACCATACTCTCTGCTCTTATATAATGTTTAACCACATGTCGCCGTCTGGCATCGCATGGCTGTTGCTCTTCTCGTTATGAGTAGCCCAACATCTAAAAGCTTGGTGTATGATCATAGTCTCTTTTGCTGGCTAAAATGCCCTAGTACACAGTATTCAGCCTTATATAATCTTGAAAGTCCCAACACTTTTTCCAGCTTGCTTGTTATTTCACCCAAGTATTTTGCAATTATCAGGCACTCTCACATCATATGCCAGTAGCCTGCTTCTGTGCAGGGAGAGCAATATGAACTCACGGACTAAAATTTACTTTGAACTGTCTTTGTGACCATATATGACCTGTGAGGGAATTTAAATTGTATATATTTTAATCTTGCAATTCTCAACATTTTAAGGGTGGGGATACACCACCAATAAAGTTCATTCCGAGCCACTGAGTACTCTTCCCAGGTCTGATTTCCTGTTCATCCCACAACCTGTTTATTGTGATTCCAGACACGTTCAGTAACACTCACCTGAGTCAGGATATCAGTCTTCTATCGTCTCCCATTGTGTAAAGATGATTAGCTATTTAGTTAGTATCTTTTACTTCCAATTTCCCAAATAACCCCCCATTCAATGACTTATGTAATGGGAAATGTCCCTTGTAAAGCCAGTAGTCTGTCATGGAAGTTTTGACTGCGCTTACGGGCTCACCCTCAAACAGATCTCCCTCAGTTGAGTTCCCCCACTAACTTACAAGTGCTTTGGTTGTGTAATATCCTGTATTTTGGGGGAGTCCCTTCCAAAAGATTGTCAGGGCATAGGGTTTTGCATGTCTAGTCTTCCCGGAGTGAACGCCGAAAACATTTTAAGGCCACCCTCGCTAATCTGACAAGTGATCGCACCTTGTAGGCTATAGTAGTGAACAGATGGTTTAATTTGCCTATCCAAGATTTTGGGTTCAGTGAAGTCCATCTCTGAAGTATGTCTGTAGTTTAACTAATGTATGCTCTAGTGGAACCCGAAGGCTAAATACCATAAGTGTAAATCCAGAGCTCCTAACCCACCATATGTTTCTGGAGGGTAGGCATGGAAAACGCCACCTTTCAGCACCCCGCATTGCACATTAGTTCACTGTGTAGCACTTCCAGGTCTTCAAAGACAGATCTTGCTACTAGCACCGGAATATTCGCAATTTAAGAAAGGAGGAAAGGAAGTGTCACTATTTTGGATATCACAATCTGCTTCATGACCGTTATAGGTGTGACCTTTAAAAGGGCATTTGGTTGTGCAATGCTGCAATTGTAATTTGTAGGTTACCGTGCAGTATGTCTGGAACTGAGAGGAAAAGTCTAACTCCCAAATACAGAAAGGTGAAGGTTTTCAATTTAATGTGAGCATGCTTCCGCATACACTGTTTGGGTTTAATTCTCACATAGTATGGAAGAGACAGGACTTATCCAATTTACTTTCAATGCTGTAACTGCTTCAGCTCTGGCAGTGACTTCACTTTCAGTGGCAAATTAACCCTAATATCCTTGGCAAATATCAACATGCCTTCTGCATAAAGGGAGACACAGTAGATTTCACCACCCTGTGGGATACCCCACTGTTGTCCTCTTAACCGTAGTACAAATGTGGAGGGCTCCATTGCCAGTGTGAATATTAAAGGGGAAAAGGGACATCCCGGTTGTTCCCCTCAGCCTCTGGGTCAGAGTCGGAATACACAGCCCACTCGACCTAGCCATAGCTAGATCCATCTGATCATGGCTCACCAGTTTCAAACTTTCCAAGCACCTTGAACATGTATTGCCAGCTCACTGCAGCAATAGCCGTTTTCAGATTCAGGACCAACAGTGCAGAGTATGGCCAATTTAGTGGTGCTTTTTCCAGAACATGGAACAGTTTCCTGATGTTCAGTGATTTGTAATGAACGGAATACGCCTGTTTTGATCTTTATGGATCAGTTCCATCATTTGGGGCAGTAAATCCTTGATCAACAAAATCCTCAGAATTTTATATTTGGTTTTGAATACAAAGAGGAGGCTATATGACACAATTTCTAATCGATCGCAGCTATGCTTCAGCTGGGATATGACCTGTACTTCACTAACTGTTGGAGATAGATATCTCATCTCAAATGTTGCTTTATAGACTGCTACCAAGCGTGGTGCTTTCAGGTCTATAAAAGTGATAGAATTCGGAAGGAAAGCAGTCTTAGCCCAGTCTTTTCCAACTGCAAACTCCATGGTGTCTTCCTTTACCTCCTGTGCCTAGATAGGTTGGTCCATTATTGACCTCCGCTCAAGAGACCCTTGAGGAAGTTGCACCCCTTCTAGAAATTACACATCCTCTGTGGGTGAGTATTTATTATTTCTTCAATATATGATTGAACAGTAATCAAAAAAACGTCTTAATCTCTTGGATGTACAAGATGTTACCCAACCCCTTCTTTTTATATGGGAGCGCCTGTTGTATCCACCTAGCCACTCATGATGTCTACTTGCTTGATCCCCTTCGCTATGTGACCCTGTCACATATGTCATATGATCCAGGCAGTGTAGCCCCTTCATTTGAGCTGTTTGTATGTAATGCTTGCACTCTTACGGGGACCTTAATCATTTCACATGTGAGCCTACATTAACACTCAAATCCTGTTCAGTAGTTGTATGAGTCTCTAGTATTGCTGTAACACAGCAACCCTTTACTACAACTTTAAGTGCGTCACAATTAACCAGCGGAGAAGAGGTTGTGTTGTTGTTTTCTTGAAAGTAACTATCTGTTGCTTGGACCAGTGACCCCCAGAAGGCATAGTCCACCGACATATTACCCTAAAGCCTCCACAAAGGTGTCAAAAAAGTCAATAGTCTACCCAAATAAATCCAACTATTAATGGATTGTGATACAAGATTGTTTTCCTAGGTACTCTGTGCGGAACACTGAAGCCAGTAAGGGTGGCAAGTAATACTATTCAAGTCAATCATCAACTGTAACTCGTGTCATAGGGAGTAAAAGGAATAGTCTCTCCTAAGGCCAGATATTCCTACACCACCATGAGTCTAAGAGGGACCAGCTAGTCAACAACTCATGTGCCACTCTGCCTATATGGGAAGGTGGATGTGGAGTGTCGGTGCGATCTAGTTCAAAACTGAGTAAACTAATAAAGTCTAATCCTAGCAAGAAAGAGATGAGCAATAATTGTGCAAGTTTACTAGTTTGGGGCTGATGCCTGGTGAGGGAGGGACGGTGGGGGTGAGTTAAGACATTGCTCAACATAGGGTGCATGTTGGTATCCCAGAACTAACTGGATACCGTCCAGTTTCCCTTTTACATTCTTCCTTAACTTTAAGTATAGTATTAGTTCTAAAAAGAAGCCTGTCTCAAACTCACAGTACAGTCTCTGGCATACGATGATTTGCCATTATAAAACAAGTAGTGCTACAATCGCTGTTGTAATCTCAATCATTTAATCCGTCAGTAGGTCTTGTAACGCACGACTTGTCACCCAGGGGGGTTTCCAGGCGCTGGTGGTATTTGTGAGCCTAGATTTGAGGGTGATGGCGGTCGAACAGCCAGGTCTTCAGCTGCTTCCTGAAGTCATTCAGAGATTTGGAGGTGCGTAGGTGTAAGGGGTGGTCGTTCCAGGACCTGGCAGCGAGATAGGAGAAGGATCGCCCTGTGTAGCGGTCACAGAGGATGCTGGGGATGTGGCCCAGAGTGAGGGTGGAGGAACGGAGCTCTCTGGTTGGATGGTAGAATGTCAGGTGGTTATTTATGTAGGCATGGCTGGATTTATGTAGGGCTTTGTAGGCGTGCGTGAGGAGCTTGAAGTGACATCTTTCTGGGACAGGGAGCCAGTGGAGGTCCCTAAGGTGAGGGCCGATGCTGGTTCTTCTTGGAAGATAGAGGGTGAGCCTTGCTGCCGAGTTCTGGATGGTCTGGAGTTGGTTCAGGAGCTGTTTGGTGGTTCCGGTGAAGAGTGTGTTGCCATAGTCGAGACGGCTGGAGTTGGGGGCTTGGGTGACTGTCTTCCAATGGGGATCCTTAGGAAGATCTTGCGGAGCATGCAGAGTGTGGAAGCAGGCCGAGGTGACGGCATTAATCTGTTGCTTCATGGTTAGTTGGGTGTCCAGGATGATTCCGAGGTTGCATGCTTGCTGGTGGGGGTGGGTGAGGGTCCGTGTGCAGAGGGCAACCAAGTGTTGTTCCAAGGAGAGGTCCTGTTCCCGAAGATAAGGACCTCAGTTTGGTCAGAGTTGATTTTAAGGCAATTGGACTTCATTCAGGAGGCGATGTCAGTCATGGTGTTTTGGAAGTTGGCCCTTGTGGCAACAGCATCTTCTTGGGTGCAAGTGATGTCTGCTAGTGGTGTCATGTATTTGTTGAGGAGGTTGGGGCTGAGGGAGGAGCCCTGGGGAACACCACAGATGATGTGTTTGGGTGCGGAGGCAAAGGGTGGTAGGCAGATTCTTTATGTTTGACTGGAGAGGAAGGAGGAGATCCAGTTAAGTGCATTGCCTTGGATGCCAATGTGGTGGAGGCTGATGACAAGAGTGTGGTGGAAGACTGTGTCAAATGCTGTGAATAGGTCGAGTAGGATGAGGGCAGCTGTTCCATCTAGGTTGAGGAGGCGACTGATGTCATCCGTTCCTGCCATCAGGGTGGTCTTGGTGCTGTGATTAGGCCGGAAACCGAATTGGGAAGGGTCGAGCAGGTTGTTTTCTTCGAGGTAGTCTGTGAGCTGGAGATTGATGGCTTTTTTTTTCAAGACTTTGACAGGGAAGGGGAGAACCGAGATGGGGTGGTAGTTTTTGGGTTAGTTGGGATTGGCTGAGGGTTTCTTCCAGAGGGACTTGTCCCTGGTGTGTTTCCAGACGTCAGGGACGGTGGGTGGCTGTGGTGATGGAGATGTTGAAGATTTCTGTGAGGGAGCTTCCTATCACTTCTGTTGCTAGGTTGTAGATTTGATGTGGGCCGAGGCCCATGGGGAATCTGGAGCGGATGGAGTTCATCATGGAGATGGTGCTTTTGGGCGAGAGCAGCCTCTAGTCGGTGATCTGGTGTGGGTGGGAGGTGCTGGTTTGGGTGTGAAGGTAGTTGAGGTCGGTGGAGGTCTGCTAGAGTGTCACAGAGGGTTTGAGAGGGGCGGATAATTTTCTCTGTGACAGAGAGGCAGGAGAATTCTCTGGCAGTGCTGAAAAGATCCTTGGTGTGGTTGGTGCTTGCCTTGATGTGGGAGGTGAGGACTTTTTTCTTGGTTTCCCTGAGACGGTGGTGGTAGCTGTTGAGGGTGGATCTGAAGGAGTTGAGATTGTCGGGGTCTTTTTGGAGCAACACTCTCTCTCCAGTTTCGTGCAATGGCGTTTGAGGGTCAGTAGCTCTGGGGTGAACCACTTGGCCTGCTTAGTGAGTTTGCTGGTGGTGGTGTTTTTCTGCGGGGTGATGATGTCGGCGGCTGAGGAGATCCAGTTAATCACGTTTTGGACAACATTTTCAGGGGTATCTGAGGACATGGAGGTAGCTTCTTCGAGGGCGGAGATCCAGATGGATTCTGTGACTTTGCTCCAGTTACGACGAGGGGGGGTAGTGCTGCCTGGGCATCTGGCTGGCAGTTTATTGTGAAGTGGACAATGCAGTGGTCTATCCAGGTCATCTCAGTGTTGTGGGAGAATTTGACTCTGTCGTCGGTGGAGAAAACGGGGTCGAGTGTGTGTCCTGTGCTGTGTGTGGGGGCGGTGACCTATTGTAAGAGGCCGATGATGCTCTTCTTTTCAAGAAGAGTTGTGGAGTTGGTCATTAGAGACTTCTAGGTTGAGGTTTAGGTCTCCCAGGAAGATGTAGTGGTTGGAGTCGATTGCCAGGGGGGCGATGAAGTCAGGAATGGAGTTGCAGAAACTGTGATGGGGGGTCTGGTTCTGTAAGCGAGGGTTCCTCTGATGGTGATTTTGGCATCCGGTTTGATCTGGAAGTGGAGGTGTTCCATGATTAGTGTAGTGTCGTCGTCTGAGGCAGTGCAGCTGAGGGAGTCCTTGTGGATGATAGCGATGCCTCCGCCGTATGTGTCGGGCAGTCATGGTGGATCATCTCTTTTTACGGGGGATGTTGAGGTGCCGATGTTGGGTGCTGATTCACGAATGAGCCAAGTTTCAGTGATGAACATTACGTCAGGGGTGATGGTAGTTATGGTGTCCCAGATTTCCATGTTGTGCCTACAGAGGGATCAAATGTTGAGTAGCGCGCAATGGAGCTGTGGTCACTGGCCGGGTGCCTGCAGTGGTGTTTTTTGTGGGGGTTCTATGTCGCAGGAGAAACTACAGTGGTGGCAGGTGATGGTGTCCTTCTGTGGAACCGGTGAGGGGGTGCTGCAATTAGTGTGTTGGGCCTTGGGTTTGAGGTTCCGAAGCTTGTCTGAGGAATACCGGTGGCAGGCTGTAGATCCAAGGGTCTTGGCATTAGGCATGGTCTAGGCACTGACGGGCGCAGATAGTCTTGCCTTTGCAACAACAACCTCCATTAAGTAGGTCCTGGGGTGGACGGGGTGCAGTGAGCAGGAAGGAGGGAAGTGGGAAATTATGGTGAGGAGGCAGGCGAGCCCAAGCTGACTATCAGGAGCAGCAGGATTGGCCAGGCAGGGCCAGGCACCCAGGCAAGAGTAGGCCGGCAAGGGCAAGGAAGGACAGGCAGCAGCAGGCTGGCAGGCAAACCATGTGGTAGCAGGGCAGAGGAGCCCGAGGTGTCTGCAGAGGGGGAGCTGGTCAGGACCTGCTCAATGGGGTTGCGCAGCGACTGCCATTAAGTAGGCCCTGGGGTGGGTGGGGCGCGGGAAGGGCGAGTGGGAAGTGAGGAGTGGTAAAGAGGAAAGTGGGACACTATGGCGAGGAGGCTGGGGAGGGCCAAGCTGACGACCAGGAGTGGCCAGGCAGAACAGGCAATGCCAGGCACCCAGGCAAGAGTGGGCTGGCAAGGCCAGGCAGCAGAAGGCTGGCAGGCCAACCATGCAGCAGCAGGGCAGAGGAGCCCGAGGTGTGCTCAGAGGGGGATTTGATCTGACCTGCTCAATGGGGTCGCGGACCAACCGCCATTAGGTAGGTCCTGGGGTGGGCAGGGCGCTGGGAGGGCGGGCGGGGAGCGCCGAGTGGGAAGGAGGGAAGTGGGAAACTATGGTGTGGAGGCGAGGTGGGCCACCCTGATGATCAGGCGCAGCAGGAGCAGCCATAGAGGCCAGGCTCCCAGGCAAGAGTAGGTCGATAAGGACAGGCAGCAGCAGACTAGCAGGTCAGAGGAGCCCGAGGTGTGCATAGAGGAGGAGCTGCTTGGGGCCTGTTCAACTGCTTAGGTGGCATTCTAGTCCGAGCGCTGTGTCCTGCTCTGTATTTAACACATGAATATGTCTTAACTCTCTTGCTTGTAGTAGTTATGCCCTAGATGTTCTATGTTATGATTGCATGGTCTGATAATGACATCTAGCCGCAGATTCCTTACCTTAGAATTCTTCCCCATTCGCCAGACTGGATATAGAACTTTTTCCATCAGTACCTCTGTGCATTAGTAGAGGGCACTGTGCGACGCCGTAGCGACGTCGTCCACAGGATATGACATCGACAGAGTCCATACAATCCCTTCCCCAACACGCTGACGTCAGTTCCTTCTTTTCCATGGTACAACGTGGATCCAGTTCCTCAAGCCAATTTGGTCTTTCTCAACAAATCATTCTTTTGTCAAGGGAGCAGTGTGCCCTTTCTACATGTCCTTGGGGTTTAAACTTTGTGTTTCCTGTGGCAGGCAGATGCTGCCACACACCCTTGTTCTCTTTGTATGTGGTGCCCTCGGGAACACCACGACTCAGAGGATTGCGGCTCCTGTTGTCGCCTTCGTCCGAAGGCATTGCTGGAACAACGTATGAAGATCTTGACGGTGCATCTGGCAGAGGCCCCACGCCGTCATCTGTCTCGCTTCCAGTGTATGGAGCGGCCGCGAGTTCGTTCCAGGAGCCGTTCCCGGGATTGTACGTCACCCCCAACATTGAAGGAGTAGATTGCGAAACATAAGCAGTCGAGGCATCCTCCTTTGTCCGATAAGTCTGACGTTTCTGACACCCTATCCCAATTCCTGGTTGAGGATTCAGTGCATAAGTCCACTCTGTTCCTCCCTGCTTTCCCTGGAGCCTTGGTGAGTCTGGCCCAGATGTTGGATTATTACACCTCCTTTCATGCCATCTTCATGCCCCAACATCCCAAGAAGGTAAGAGGTATCCTACCTGACACTGTGCTGGCAGATTCACCCTCTGTGTCAGATAGGCCCTCTGGATCTGTGCTCAGATTCTGGCCAGCTCCAGTGCACAGCTCTTTGGGTTTCCACCTGCAAGGTTGGTGGCGTTCATTGACACCAAACTGATTACCCTATCTGATGCAGAGATGAAGTTCTGACACTGGACGGTGTCTGGTGTGGTGTGGGTGTTGCCCCACCCAGCTCAGATACCTTCCCTCTCTCCTCTGTCTCATCAGTCCCTTGCCATTTTTCCCTCTGGGGAACAGGCTTTTGGAGGTGAAGAAGAGGAGCTGGGGTTTAGTAATCCTGTATATAAGACTGTCCAGCCTATTCTGGATGGTAGTTGGATGACTGAGTTGGGTGAGGCTAGTGGCTTTGAGTTCTTGTCTTCAGACCTCCTTTCCACTCCCAGCCTTGCGACGGAGGTGAGCTGTTCCTTCGCCAAGGTATTGAAGAGGGCAGCTGTGAGCCTGGATTTGCAGCTCCCTTCTGTAAGGGTGACCTCTGACCCCTTGGTAACGGTTCTTCACTAGGTTCAAACAGGAATAGAGTCAGTGCTTCCATACAGTGAGGCACTATATGATCTTTTATCAGGGGCCTGGGCTAAACCCTCTACGGGGGCCTCTGTCGACCAAGAGACCGCCAGCCCGCCTTAGGGGACCCAGCTTGTCTTTTCTGACACCCAACTCTGAGATGTTTTGTAGTGCAGACTGCTGCAGCCGCTTCTGACCTCAGCGCCCTTCCAAACATTCCTCCAGACAGTGAATCCAGATGGCTGGAAACCTGTGGACAAAATATTTTATCCTCAACCAGCTCGGCCCTGTGGTTGCTAAACACCTCTTGTACTGTGGGCCATCTTTCCAATGCATTGTGGAATTTGGTTGCGCCTCTGCTACCTTCGCTTCTGGAGGAGACACAGAGTAAACTCGCCTGGACACTCCAGGATGCGCAAGAGGCAACTAGGTTGTCATAAGGTCTGGTATGGATACCATGGACCCAGGTGGCTGAGTCATGGTTCACTCTCTAATGCTGCACTGTCGTGCCAGGTGCCCCTCTGTTTGGCACTCTTCTGCGTTAATACATTTCCATTCTTATGACTTACAAATGGAACCATTCCAGTGTGGAGTACCATACTTCCTGTTGAGCCAAGTTTAATTTCCTTTTTTCACTCAGTCTGAGCCATTCTACCTTTTGGTGGCACCTGGTATAGTGTTCCTGCCTTTACAAGTATTCCTTTTTTTTTCTTATGGCTGTTAATGACAGCTTTTGGTTGAATGTGGTCTTGGAGATGTATATATTTGTTGACCCGAAGTGGGTTTAGCACCCGTTGACACAGGGTTTTTTATTTTTCTTTGTAGACATGCTTCATGCTCAAGAGATGGTACCAGTATGGTATGTACCATGCTTTGTGTAGAACATTTTCTGTATGCCTCATAGGCGTTACTAAATATCTTGTAGTACTCTTCATATCCCTTACAGGGAACTTGTCTTTTGTCTCCCTGGGAACTTTTGTGCATGGACTTTCGCTTGCACAATTTTCTGTTTAGAGCGGTGGCAAGGTCTGGTGCCTCTGGTAGGGCAGGTTCTCCAGCACAAGGGTTTGAATCCTGCCTAGGCTCATAAATTCACTTATGGTGGCAAAATAGCTAGTCTTTTAATTGTATTGATTTTCTTTGCTATTAATATTGGAGCATTATTTATGCTTCTCTTTGTACTGCCTTCTCATGAGAGACTTTCCTATGTAGAACAGTGGTGCAAGTGGTACAGCCATTCCACATTTGTGTATCCTTGCTCTTTTTTAGCAAGCACTATCTTACTGTACCTCAGCAGCATGGGCTCTTGTTGCAGGTATCTCCAGCTTAGGTAGTGCGCAGGCGCAAATTCCTCATTGTGTCTATGCAAGTCATGCTAATGGCATTTTTCTCTTGCACTGCCAGTCTTGCTTTGCTTACACTGCTTCTTGTTCCCAAGGAGATGTGTAATACTTTCCTATTGCTTAAAGGTAAGGTCCTATACCTTGGCTGTTAAAGGCCCCTCTTGGACAAGAGGCCACACTCATCCAGGGCTTTCACACTATTCTTGAGGTGTCATAATGTCTATACCCCCTGGGGGTAGTTATAACGCTTCTGCATTAATATTATGATTCCTTAATTCATGATGGTATATTCCCTTTTGCTGTGTACCTTAGTCCCTTCGAAAGATGCCTTTATACTTTGCTATGTTGATGGAGGAAGACATGCTTTGTCTTTTACTTCTGGTTTATTGTCTCCTCTTTTCTATAGGGATGTTACTTACTGTAGTGAGCAATTGTTGTTCTTTTGTACATTGCAACTTCCTTTGTTGATTCAGCTTTGTCTAAGTTGTTTTCAGTTTGCGGACGCCCAACTGTGGGGTTTCGTCCCTGGAGAACTTGTGTTTTACATTTTGTTCTGCACTTCAGCCAGATTTCTCACCTGCTGTCTTCTTTTAAGCTTTTGTTATGTATGACTTGATGAGGACAACTCTGTCGGTTGGCATTTGTTCACATGCTTTGATCTTTCTTTACTGGGGTGTGTGTGATTTACGACACACTTTCTTTTCTTTTATACTAGTTCTGTATTGTTGATTTCTCGGCTCAGGAAGGTGAGGAATCTGTGGCTAAATGTCTGTATCAGATATAGAAGTTACTTACCTTAGGTAATGCCTTACCTGATAGAGACATGATCTAGCTGCAGATTCCTTACCAACCCACTCATCTTCCTTACTCTGAAAACTGATTTCTTTGAACAGGGACAATCCTTTCAGGAGAAGCTCTACAAACGTATTTCTCTTTTTATCTCAAAGATCTCTTCTTGGCAAAGTTCATAATTGATTAATACAGAGATCTCTTTTTTGGCATACTGTTTCCAAAGACAGTGGCTCTGTGTTTTGGTGCTGAAAACACTCATGGAAGAAACAGATGTCAGCGCGACGGGGAGGAGATTATATGGACTCCATTGACTTCATATCTGGTGGACGACATCGCTATGGAGTCGCACGACACCCTAAACCGACACACAGGGGTACTGCTGAAAAAAAAATATCCGGATCCAGTCTGGCGAATGGGGAAGAATTCTAAGGTAAAGAATCTGCTGCTATATACTGTCTCTACCAAATAATGTGTTAATGAAAGTAAGTAACTTGTTCTTTAATTTGTTTTATGTCTGAACTCTAAATGGTTCTCTTTATGTATCGATCAGCCAAAATTGTTGCGTGTCTAAGCCCCAGTTTGTGCCCTGTTTCCCTCCCCCCACCCAATCACCTTTGCGATCAGTGAATGAAAGTAATTTTACCTCCCTTGCTACAGACTTCCCTGATTCCTACCTCCAGGAATGATGTTTAAATTTCTTCTGCTCAGGTAGACAAAACTGTCAGTGATGGAGCTCCGTATGCCAAAAACTTATGGTCACAAGGTAAAGGGGATGAATGTCATAAATTATCTTTTTTGATGCCCGACCACTACAGTGGCTTGCAGATACTGGAATGACACTGTGTAGTCGGGGAATACCATTCTTCAGCTACTGTTCCCTGTGAAATGGCCTCCTGTAGGATGTCTCCATATCTGAAATATGGTGTTTTTCCACCACTGATCTTGGTGGTGGCCCCAATGGAGTGCATGTAAACAAAACCCAGTGACCCTTCTTAATCGAGAAGGACAAACCTTGTGGGGCTACCACTCTTGCTAGCCGCTATTCCAAATATATAACCATGTCTAATCCCTCTGTCCCTTTTGGCAGTCCCAGGACCTTGATATTGCTACGTCAAGTGCTTTCTTCTGTATCTTTTACTCTGCTCTCCAGAAAGCGACTTGCTTCGTGGAGTGAAGTATTTGCTGCTGTCACTCGGTCACTGTGTGCTGCAGGGCGAGCAGCGTGCTTATGGTTTGCATCTCTTTCTTTGCTAACTTATGCTCATGCTACTAAAGAATTCCCACATCAATTGCCATGGTATCAGTTTTCAGCTCACAATCCCAAAGTGCAGTTAGTGGACTCATAAAAGCAATGGTGCATGTTTTTAGCTTGGCTTGCATTCATCCTGTCAGACAGCTTTTTTCCTTTTATTCATCTACACTGTACATCCTAGGACTTTAAGGTATCTCAATGCAAGAAGTGTGAGAGTTGTTGCTGGAATACTATCATGTATTAAAGCAAGAGTTTGGAAAATAATTAGCCTGTAAAGGCTATGATAGTGGCAGGTCATAACTCGGTTAAGTGCATATTTGGATCAGACATATTCCTGGATCCTAGCATACAGATAGGATTATTCTATGTTTGTTTTCAATGAAGATCCCTAAAGTGAATAACAGGGATTACAAGTAACATTTCCTTATCTTCCATAATTGATCACAAAGAAAAGGATCCAGAGGCACATCTCCACCATACATGATGACCAGGATGAACTACTGCAAGGTCCCTATTATGGGGATTAGTTTGAAGAAACCCTGAATGTCTGCAGTCCAAGTGCCATTAGTCTTTCTTAATTGTCTACAAAACCTATGAAGGAGCTCTGTTAAAGAATCCCACTGTTGCTCAGGGAATGTTCAAGAATTTTGCCTAATCTTGTTTGATAGCCTCTGGTAAAGAAGAACATTGTTTTGGTGCCTGAGGAACAAAGTTAAGTAGAACTCACATCAGTAAAGACCACTATTGCCCTGGTACTTGTCACACTTTCCATAAATTTTATTTCTGAGGACGGGGAACTGAGGTAATGGCCATCTTGAAATAACAGTTGGTCCCGTCCTTAGTAATTGATTCCATATGGATAGTTCAGCTTCAGATTTCTGCCAGTTACCCAATGCTTCTATAACATGTCGGCAAGCATGGTTTAGGAGCACATTGTGCCATTCCGAGGTTTAGATGAAAAATCTTGACATACCATGGGAAACATATTATGAGTTGCAGAATGCGAAGCCAGACACCGAGACTACATCAAAAGAAGTTATACTTTTTGTGGATCAAAACGTAGACCACAGTCTACCTGCAAACCTGATTGTTTTTTCAGCAGCAAACAACAGTTAGTCTGTATTCTCTCAGGAATGCTGAAAGCCATGTTACGCTACCCAGCAGTCACAATCTCGTCCAGGTTACAGATGGAGGGTCATAGAAAGAAATTCTGGCAAATTGCTTTAATAGGCCATAGAAAAGACCCCTGTGGTCCAAAGGGGTGCTTTTCAAAATAATTGCTAGTGAAAAGAAATGTCCAAAGGATGGAGGCAAATCTTGGAACTCACTTTGAAAAAAGACATAATTTTCCTTTTGGGTTTGAAGGTGTCATTCAAGAGACACGCTTCCTTATTGTAATTCATCAAAACCAATGGAAGGTTCTAAGATTCTGCATCCACAACAAACACGTTAGAATTCAACTATTCACCTTTAAATCAGCTTGAAGGATGTTTACCATATGCATAACTGGTTGCAGCACACTTCGGGAGAAAGGGCCTCCATGTGTTTCTGTACTTAGACGATTATCTGTTGAAGTTCCCGACTACACAAACACTATGCCAGACATGATTGGCTTTGCTCTTTCTAATGCAAAAATGTTGTCTCTAAACCTGAAAAAACCATCACAGGATATAGGATACCACAGTGCAAGACTTCCAACAAAAGAAGGAACCGTTTGCCAGTCAAATAAAAGGATGATCAAGCTGAGTTGATGAAATTTAAAGGATGTTGAAGCTCAGTTGCAGGGCTTCCGTATTCCATTCTTTTGATTGAGTGAGGCCATGGACTACATTTGCAGAGGAAACATTTTGACTCTCAAGCTAGCCATATGATTTTGGGTATTGCAGAAAAATGTATGACATAATTTACAAAAATCTGTTTCATTTTCACCATGGTTGGGGTCACCTAGGATTTAACCAGTTGATCACTCAATAAATCAAAATTATCTTTATTTGGTTTTAAATTAAAAAAAACATTAACATACAGAATGTAATACATCAAATAACATATGATGTCAATAAATACTAATAAAATAAAGCATAAAAAGTTTGAACAGACATAATAAAACCCATCTAATTGTGCTCACACAGCTAATACAATGCATATTAATGGGGGATAATTTCCTCAAGTCTCATGGAATGCCTAAACCATGCTGTTCCTCAACCTTACAGCAACTTTAAAAAAACAAAGTACGTTAGAAATGATATCCCAGAGAGCATTTGTAAATACATTAGAGGCGGTCTGACCTGGGGGAGGTTTGACTTTTTCAAGATGGGAACAATATACGCCATCCGGGGCATTTCATAAAACCTGCAAAATATAGTAAGATGCATGGTGTCCTGCGGGGACCTATTGTCACAACCACAAGGTGTGACTTTAAGGCCCCTGTTTCCACCCCCAGGATAAGCTAACAAAAAGGGCAATAAATCAAATTGCAAACTGGTTAGCAAAAAATGGCCAGGTCTACTTTTGACAATTAGAAGGAATGGCTTTGTCATTAACGCCGTCTTTAAGATAAAATGATGACGTGCATAGGGCTTTGCTAATGCAAGCCTTTCTCTTTCCATGAGCCACTGCCTGAAAAAGTGTTCTTTCACCCATTTTAAAATCTGCTTTGCGTATCCCCTCTGGCATACTAAATATGTCTCCCCTCCACAAGTTTTGAAAGGAGACCCTGATGTACTTAAGCCAAGGTATGTGTAGAGCATGATCCAGTTGATCATGAGTTGGTGTTCCTCAATTTTACAAACAGAGCATCTGAACACTTAATATTGACACCCAGATTTTGGTTACTTTTGAAACCTTTTTGATCTTTTTAATTACAACAATCACATAAGTCTACTGTTTATCTTATCCTGGCCTCATGGACTTAGCATTAAGGTAAGTACATTACCCAGCCCCTTAGAGTGCTCAAAACATATCTGTGCTTTTTAGGTATATTTTTCCCACCCATGACGAAGCGGAATCAGGTCCAATTCTGCGGCAAAGGTGGAAAAAAGAGGGAAATTCCTCTGTTGCAGTTTCAGCATGGAAATCTTTCTCTTTTGACAAACGTCAACAGAACAAAAGGGAAGCACTCCTGCTATGTCCCTGTGAAAAAAAGAGTATTCCACTTAAAAATCTTCCCATCAGTATGTTGACCTTCATCAAATATCCCACCCTTTACTAGGACAACTTGAGGTGGGCAGTAAAGCTTCAGAATGCATATTTCTGCATTTCAAGCTACTCAAAACATACTCTTTCTGTGGTTTCTGGTTTACAACAAATATTACCAATAATACCAGTACTTTCATTTAGTCTATGCAGATCCCATGAGCATTCTTAAGACTATTGGCAAAGGTACCTGCTTGCCTCTGTGGATGTTTATCTAGATCTAGCCATTCCTGAACTATAAACTTCAAACTCCAGACACCTCATTTTTCATGATCTGAACATAATAATCTTACCTTCGTAGAGTGGCTTTAGTTACACATACTCTGCATGCTCCTACCATCTATTGTTAGGCTCAGACATTGCAGGTTGTTTTTGTTCGAAGTAGTGTTTTTGAGTCACAAGGTAGTATATGACTCCGTCCTTAATTGGCAATGCATATGGGCACCAACTCCATTGTTAGATTGTTTTCTCCACTATCTGGTTCGACTTGTACCGACGAAGCTCCCGAATTCAACATGTTCAGTGTTCGTGCTTTGGGTTTTCACAGTTTTCCTTCCACTCTGGTCTGTGAGAAAGACTATCACGCTGTTGACGCCAATATTTCTGTACTCCAGCATCCTTTGGAGACTGGCGTATAAACTCGGATCAACTACCCTCGGTGTGTCCCTCTTAGGCCCATGTCCTCGGCCTTCCGTCTGCAATGCCAGAGAATGCGCACACATGGTAGGTGATGCAATGGACCCACTTAAGGAAATGTCCTCAGTGCCATGCTAAATATCCGTGTACTATACCCAACAGTGTGTGCTACCTCCACCACTTCCCAGAGCCTAACAACATAGAGTATGCTGCTTGTCTTGCCTTTCAGTGTAAAAAGACTCTTCATTATTGCAGAGAGAGAGAGATGCTGGGCCCACATTCGAAAGAAGAAACAAGTTACTGAAGATGCTCTGGACATCTTCAAGGAAGCAGACTCCACTGGTGACAAGGAGGAAGAGGACTTTGAGACTTTGGACATTCCCACCCACCATCCCAGTCCAGAAGTCATTAACTGAAGTCCATCCGACATCTATGACGAGGAAGAACAAGAAGCACCATCCACTCCACTGCCTCCACCACTTCCTAGTGAATAGACTCACAAGACATGAGAATAGCAGTCAGGGCAGCCACATATAGGCAGGCAGTCAATTCTGTAGGGCGTATTGCAAGATATGATAGGGCTCAGTGGGATGAAATGGAGGAGCTTATCAATAATCTCCATGAGCAGTTCATAAAAAGGGAAGAAGAACTTGTGATGAAAGGAAAGATGGTTTCCAAAGCCACCTTATGCTGCTGACACTGCTGCCAAGAGCATGAACACCTTAGTCATGCTCCATCGTCTCTCTTGACTTAGCATATCCGGCTTTAAGCCAGAGGCCCTGCAGCATCTTATCAATCAGCCATTCCATGGCAAACAAATCTTAGGACCGGAGGTTGATAAGATGCTTGCAAAAATAAAAAAAGGACAACAGCAATGCAAAGTCCATGGGTGTCCTGCAGACTTCATCCCCTCTAGAGGGTCATTTTGCTAGCAGCTTTACAGAGAGGATCCAAGACCAGCCCTCCTGCTACACACCGATCTTTCAGGGGCAGTAAATCCAACAAAGGCAGCGGTAGCCACAGGAGCCTTTATGTCCAAACACCGACTTGGCCCATATCCTCCCCGATCTCACAACACTGGTTGGGGCTGAGATTACACAATTTCCTTCCACAAAGGGATGAAATCTGGCCATACAGATGTGTCCTGTCAGAAGTACCTGTTTAGTAAATTCCACAGGAGCAGAAGATGAACCCAATGTCTCTGTATCAGTACCCACACGGACTATATATGAAAACCTTTCCAGCGTAGAACACTAACGTGGGGGAAGGGGAAGTGGAGAGAGAAAAAGAGAGGCTGCTTTGTGGAGAATGGAACTTCTTCTATTTTGAAGTTCACTCTCAGGTATTCTCCCTATTTGGGTGAATCACTATTCTGCACCTGCAGTGGAAACAAAAAATTGCATGCACATTGCAATACAACTCTCAGCAGATTAACCCCTTAGCTGCTGGGCCTTCCAAACCCTATCCCCCGTATCAGTACCCATGCTGACTATATATGAAAACCTTTCCAGCGTAGGGCACCACCAGGGGAAAGTTGAAGTGGACAGAGAAAAAGAGAGACTGCCTTGTGGAGAATGGAGGTTCTTTTATTTTGAAGTTCACTCTCAGGAATTCTCTCTGCCTGGGTGAATCACTATTCTGCACCTGCAGTGGAAACAAAACGTTGCATGCACATTGCAATACAACTCTCAGCATGTTAACCCCCTAGCTGCTGGGCCTTCCAAATGACCCCCAACCCACCACTCCCCTTTTTGAGCTATTTGGGGTAGTTCGGACTTAGGCTCCCATAACTTTTTGTCCACATACGCTATCCATGCCAAATTTGCATCCTTGATTGGTGGGCTCCCCTGGTGGAGTCCGAGAAATTAGCCCAAATACAGCTACAATCTTTTTGGGGGGGGTGGGGGGGTGGGGGGGGGAGATTTTGAAAAAAGTGGTGCAGAAGAAAGCATCTGTTTTGTCCCCTGCAAATGGAATCAACAAAGGGTGTGTGGTGCTAAAATCACCATCCTCCTCGCTTTCAGGAACAGGCAGACTTGAATCAGAAAACCAATTTTTTCAACACAGTTTTGCCATTTAATTGGGACATACCCCTTTTTTACTATTTTTTGTGCTTTCAGCCTCCTTTCAGTTAGTGACAGAAATGAGTGTGAAACCAATGGTGGATCCCGGACAGCTACACGTTTCTGAAAAGTAGACAACATTTTGAATTCAGCAAAAGGCCGTTTGTGTAGAGCCTTTAAGGTTTTCTTATAGAAAACAACAGTTGAAATAAAAAAATATTGAAATTGAGTTTAAAAAATCAGCCATTTCTGTCTACATTTTCTTCTGCAGCTTTTTCCATCTATGGCAGATTTTTGAAAGCAGTATACCATTACATCTGCTGGAACTTCCTGGTTTCGGGGATATATAGAGCTTGTAGGTTCATTAAGAACCCAAAGTACCCAGAGTCAATAGATGAGCTGCACCTTGAAATGGGTTTTCATAGTATACCAGGAATACAACAATTCTTTTGGTAAAATATAAAGCGTGAAAAATAGGTTTCAAGGAAACCTATATATTTCTGAAATGTGCACAAGATATAGAGTTTAGAAGCAGTGGTTATTTGCACATCTCTGAATCCGGGGGTTCCATTACTAGCATGTGAATTACAGGGAATGTCTCAAAATTACTTCTTTCTCACCCACTGTCTTACATTTGGAAGGCACAGATATAGAGAAAGACAATTGGCAAGAACACTTGTTCTTCTATTATGTTTTCCTCCAAGTCTTCCAATAAAAATGGTACCTAACGGTATCAATCAATTCTTTATTTGAATGTCAACGACAATCATAATAGAAAATATACACAATGTATAAAAGACACATTGGAAATACTGTAAGGTTGAACAATAATAAATACAGAAATATGATCTAAAAATAAAAACTTTTGTGATAATATACAACTGCTTTAAGAAAACTACCCATTCTAACGCAGAAATCAGCGCTACATTGTTTAAAACTTTGAGTTTTTAAAAAGAGGCAATAAGTATTGAACTCTAAAAGATTTGTACAGCTTACAAAATACCACAAAGTACAAAAGGATTGAGAAGACACATTGTCACAAGCACACTTCACCCTTCAAGGATCACATAACCATAAGAAATCATAAACCATATAGTGCCAACTCCGAATTTTAGCAATAAGGCTCTTTCCCGGTTGTTAGACACCTTTGACAGTTCAAAAATTAAAATCGTTATTATGCTATTTAGAAAAAGTTGTCAACCAAAAAAAAACATATAGATACACAACACATCACAATCTCTTAAACCTTGCAACCCCCCAAATATGACAACATTGTAAAACTCAAAATTGATGGTACCATGTATACAATAAAACTGTGTATAGACACTACACCATGATTACAAATGTACACTATTCCACCAAGTTATTGCTCCCTTTAGAAAAGAACCAATCCCTCGCCACACCATCGCCTCTGAAGTCATACATAACCACAATAAAGCTGGACGGTATTGCACAAAACCCAAGTCCCTCAAAAGGGGGACTAAATATTGTTTCCTAAAAGGTGCATATAGCTCACAAAACATAGTAAAGTGCATTAGGGTCTGCGGGGAAACATCATCACACGGACACAGTTTTATGGTGTTCTGTTCAAACTGCCCTAACAGGATACACAGATTAGTTCGGAACACCCTCAAATGGAAACGCGTGATGAGGGTCCTTTACCATACGTTTTTGACCTCCGAGAGGTAGGTCTCTGGGCCCACCCCATCTTTATCATAATAAAATCCCTCACTGATTTCTTCCTTAGCTCCGTTTCCTCCCTCTTGGCTATTGCCATTTAAAAAAATCTCCTATACCCACTTTTTGTCCACTCAGGATAAACACTCTGGAGCATCAAAGATGTCTGGACGCCCCAATGCATTAACAACATTTCTTACATAAGCCAGCCAGGGAATTTCCTTAGCTTGATTGCATCACAAACAATCATGCAGGATTTCTCTGTTTAGGGGCGCAGATTCATTCGTCCATGTTGAAATCCACAATAAAAAAAGGACCTAATTTAATGGTGTCTTCTATGAAATCCAAATCCAACTCAAGGTGCAAACAAAACCCAGAAGTGTTTTGACCCACCCCTAATAGCCTTCTACAAAAAGATTTTCCTCAGTCACAGGGGTCCTATTTTCTATATAACCCCAGAGTGGGGCCCCATACAACAAAACTGGAAGGTATTTATGCCTGTATACCTCGAGCAGGGGCTTTATAGGTTTGTTACCAACCCTGGCAGCAAATTCAAACGTAGCACCTACAGTAGAGTTAAAAACCCTCCCTCTCTTGGCAATACAGGGTTTCCACGTACCCTTATCGTCAAAAATCACTCCAAGATAGGGAAATTCCTGCACCTTTCCAATTACCTGATCCTTTAATTTTAAAACGCCCACCTTACTTAGAGGTTTACCATAGACCATAAAATGAGATTTTCTGCAATTTATCTCCCAGTCTAACGATGTCATGAAACTTTTGTATGCTTTAACTGCCTCACGTAGACTGTTCATGGTGGGGTCCATAAGAACAGCATCATCCGCGTATATCAATACAGGAATACTCTTGCCATTGATTTTAGGAGCGTCCTTACATCTCTCAGCTAAAAAATCAAACAACCCATTTGTGTACAGCAGAAAAAGGGTAGGGGCCAGAACACACCCCTGTCGCACTCCCTTATTTAGTTCAAACAACTCCATACTTTCACCATGCTGCCCAACCCTCACATTAGCATTGGTACCTGAGTGGAGACAGCAAAGCCGCTCCACAATGAGAGGATCCATGCCCATCTGGGTAAGCGATTCCCAGAGCTTACTACGATTTACCTTGTCAAAGGCACAGCTTAGGTCCATGAAAGCAAGGTACAGGGTGGCCCTTGTGGCCTGTGTATACTTGCCAGTCAGCATAAGCAGATTTAAACACTGCTCTAGGGTACCTAACCTAACCCTTCCCTGAAGCCATACTGAGCCCTACACAAAATTGAGTTGTTGATTGATTGGTACCTAACTTGTGTGGGTAGGCCTAGTGCCCGCAAAAGAAAATGCCCCAAAACACAAGGTGGAAACATGAAATTTTTCCAATGAAAAGGGATGCGTTTCTTGCAAAGTGCCTAGCTGTAGATTGTGGCCTCTAGCTCAGCCAGCACCTAGGGAAACCTAGCAAACCTAGACATTTGTGAAGACTAGACACCTAAGGGAATCCAGAATGGGGTGACTTGTGGAGTTCTCACCAGGTTATGTCACCCAGAATCCTTTGCAAACCTCACAATTTGTCTAAAAAAACATTTTCCTCACATTTCAGAGATGCAAAGTTCTGTAATCTGAAGACAGCCAAAAACTTCCTTCCGCCCAGTATTCCCCCAAGTCTCCCGATTGAGAAAGATGGTACCTCATTTGTGTGGGTAGGCCAAGTGCCTGCAACAGGGAAGGGCCCAAAACGTACTGTGGGGATAATAATTCTGAGGTGAGTGTACTAATTTGTCCTGGGACCTGTAACCATTTAGGGAAACCTACTAAACCCAGACAATTCTAACACACAGACACCCAGGTGAGTCCACAGAGGTGTGGCTTGTGTGGATTCCCTAGAGTTTGTTTCCCAGAATACCCTGCAAAGATGAAAAGTTGAACAAAAACACTATTTTCCTTGCATTTTTGTGAAGTAAACTATAGGAAAATGCATGGATCTGCAAACATCTTACCACCTAGCTTTCCCCAAGTTGTCCTGATAAAGATTCTACCCCACTGGTGTGCCTGGGCCTTGTGCCCTTGACAGGAATGGGTCACACATGGGTCAATGGTAGTCCTTGCATGAGGGCTACTGTTGACCCTGGAGTGAACCATTCCTAACGCGGGCTCTAGGCACAGACACACAAGTGGGGTTGTGTTTTTATCAGGACAAGTGAGGAAACACTGGGTGGTAGAAATGTTGCGGATCCCTGCACATTCTTGTAGTTTATGTGACAGAAAAGCAAGGAGAAATAATGTTTTTAATCAATGTTTCACCTTTGCAGGGTATTCTGGGTAGGAAAACTTTGTGGAATCCACACATGTCACACACCTGTGGACTGCCCCGGTGTCTAGTTTTCAGGGTGGGATAGTTATGGGGGTTTGTACTGCTGTTGAAGTTGATTGTTATTATTTGTTTGACGAATTGCTCACATCCCCAAGGGTCAGAGATAGGGAGGCCACAGTCGCTGGAAGGTGGAGTAGTGGAACACACATAGGGCAGGATGCACCAGCACAGAGAAGTAGGGGACGTTAACTGGAAGATATTGGGGGGGGGGGGGGGTGGCGGACAGGCGAACTGAACATTTGGACCTGGAATGTAAATGGTCTGGAAAATAAGGTTAAGCGCACATAGGTGCTTCAGTATCTGCGTCGACATGCCCCAGACATTATATTACTCCATGAAATACATCTCAAAGGGAATCACTATAAAGTCCTAAATAGGTGTGACTATTCGTTGGTGGCACATACTGGTTATACCACAGACTGCTGGTGAGTTGGAATCCTACTCAAAACCAAACCCAGTACCATTCAGACTGCAGCACAGGTGGCAAGATTCCCAGGGTAGACATGTGGCAATATCTGTAAACATGTTAAGGTGAAACACTAAACATATGTTCGATCTATTTCCCTCTGCGATTACACCCAATGACCTTGCCAGACTTAAGTGCCTTGTTATTGCATTTATCAGTGGGAACCCTGTTGTTGGGGGGAGACATGAATGTGGTGGTATATCTAGGGGTGGACAGAGAGACTGGAGCTGATACATCGGGTGAGTGGGGGCCTCTGCGACCCTTCGTGAAGGCAGTTGGGTGTTGTGGATCTCTGGAGGCTACACCATCCACAGCAGAGACAATTCACATTTTACTCTGCACCACATAGTAGTTTCGCCTGATTGGATTATATTTTCACTCACCACGAGAGTGCTGTAAGAGTCAGAGAGGCACGCCAGCATGCTAGGAGTATCTCTGACCACTCCCCTGTGGTTGTACTACTAAAAGGACCTGAAAAAGAGTTTGTGTTACTCTCGAAGATAGATCCATGGTACTTGAAGGATAGGGGTTTCAGGGAGAAACTGAAAGAGGGAGTGGAGGCCTACCTTGTTGAAAACCTGGGTACAGTGGATTCTCTGTATGTTGTGGGAGGCTTTCAAGACTGTCCTAAGTGGCTAGGCTCAGGCACTAATAGGGGGGATGAAGAAAGGGCGTAGCATAGTGTTCTAGAATTGAAACTGATATTGTAGAACTGGAGCCAGAATTCAGACTGAGCGCATGGCGAAGCTTACACACCAGCTGCAGCTCCAACAGCAAGACTTTATAAAATTGGCCGAAGGTTGGGTGCGATGTCATGCATTGGTGATGCAGTGCCACCTTTATGATGTTGGGATAAGGCTAGTAAGCTACTGGCCTGGCATGAGAAAAGAGATAGAGACCGATTCTGGGTACTAGTAGTTGTGGCCAGGCACAGCCCCCTTAAAACAATTAGCTCATCCATAGCAGATGCATTTGCAGATTATTTTGAGGATCTCTATACGTCCACGACCTCTAGAACTGTAGTGAACTGGTTGGAGAGATAGCTTTGCCTACAATCAGCAGCGAGGAGAGGGAGGTGCTGCAAGCAGACTTGTCTGCAGAGGACCTGGCAGTGGTTTTGTGGGACTTGCAGTCTGGGAGGGCTGCGGGACCCAATGGCTTACCAGTAGAAGTATATAAAGGGATGGTTGACAAGGTAGCTCCACATATGCTGGAAATGTTCCACGAGCGACATGAAACATGTTTTCTACCGATTGATCAATGTACAACTGCAATAGTAGTAATACATAAAAAGGTATAAGCTGTCTACTGACTGCAGCGCTTATAGACCAATATCCTTGCTTAATGTTGAGGCTAAGATGTTAGCATAAATATTGGTGATTAGGCTACGCACAGTTATTACATCATTTATACACCCTGACCAGTTGGGTTTTTATCCCTCATAGAAGCACCCGCCTTAATTTTCGGCACTTGTTTGGTGTGCTCTATGAAACCTCGAGATCGGATCAGATGGTTGTGATGTTCTTTGATGCAAAAATGGTGTTTGATAGCATCGAGTGGAATTCTATGTTTGCCGTGATGACTCGGCAGGGATTTGGCCCCAAGTTCTGTTGATTGGTCCGGCTCCTTTACCAGGAGCCTGTGGCTAGGGTCCGAGTCAATGGGGTGGTTTCCAGAGTCTTTGCATTGCAGAAGGGCAAAAGACAGGGTTGCCCTTTTTTCCCATAAGATATTTGCTTTGGCCCTTGCGGCCTGGATAAGACAGGACCTGCTGGTTCAAGGGGTGAGATGTAGTAGGGGCTGGGACTAGTGCATATCACTTTATGCGGACATCTTGTTTTACTTGGCTGACTCAGCCCACCTAATAAGAAGAATACTGCACATATTTGACCTTTTTGGCATCTACTCAGATTATCAAATCACCGGTTTTTTCTATGTCAGGAAACAATGCACAACTCTCTGGGGAGTGTGTGGCGCTCCTGGTTAGAGAGGGATTCACATATCTTGGGATATATATTAGTCTTGACCTGCAGGATTTTCTGCGTAGAAACCTGTCCCCACAATTGGAGAGGCTGAAAGTAGATGTTTCTCATTGGAGCACGCGTCCATTGTCCCTGATGGGTGGAGCAGCTTTATAAAAGATGTTGACACTGCCACGCCCTGATATAGGTGCTCCAAAACAACCCGTATAGGGTCCCCCACAATTAATTTCAGAAAATAAACCATGAGGTCTTCTCCTTGCTTTGGCAGGGAGGGTCACTGTGTATTGCCCTCTCCAAACTTCAGAGTGGGGTATACAATGGGGGGCTGGTGATTCCAGATATAAACAATTATTATTATTGGGCAACCCAGCTGCTGGTGATTAACGACTGGGTTTTTACCTACATGCAGGAAACGGCGTATAAAATGGACAGAGATACAATGGGTCGAGGTGGCTATGAAGCGATCCTCTACCGGAAGGAAAGGGAGCAAGGACTTCCAGACCACACTCAAACAGTTGTCCAAGTATGGAGGAAGGCGCTGCCCAAAAGTAAGGACTTTTGGGCTGGAAAGGTAGGCTCACCGGCATGAGATCGTTGTGGAGCAGCGACCATCTCCGTGTGGTTGAGGGATTGAAGAGTTTTAGGGGCTGGGAACTAGGTATTGAACACCTGGGAGATGTTTGGAGGGAGCAGACTTTTATTACTTTTGAATCCCTTAGTCAGGAATTCAAGCTTGGACGACTCTGAACGTTATAGGTACTTACAGATGGGACATGCCCTGAGGAGACATATATTAGAAAGGGTAACAGCTCCTGCAGGAGTCACCGCAGGAGGATCGTCTCCAAACGGAACACATCTCAAACAAGGCGATTACCGTTATTTACCTAAAAATGGTCTTTAATTCCCTGATTGATTGACTAAGCTGAGGGAAGCCTGGGCTGAGGACCTGGGCAACCTTGAAGATGAGGAGTGGACGGAAGCAGTTCAGAGCCCACTTGAGAGAGCAATACGCACAAGGTTTAGACTAGTCCAGCTCAAAATATTACATAGATCCTATTACTCAAGGACTCGACTGGCCAAGATTGGTAGGGTGCGCACGTCCACATGCCTTAGGGGGTGTGGGCTGGAAGGCACCTTCTGTCATATCCTCTGGGAGTGCCCAGTAATACAGGAATATTGGAGGGGGATCGTTGAGGTTATATCCCAGTTCTTGTCAATTGAGATCTAGATGCAAAATGGCTCCTATTATCAGTGTCGGGGGAAAGAGTCTTGGACTACAGTCCAGAAAAAATGGTTGTGATTGGCTGCAGGAGTGGCCAAGCAAAACATTTCAAGGGTGTGGTGTAGTGGTGACCCTCCTAGACTCACAGACTGGAAGTCAGACATAGACTATTGCCAGAGAGCTGAAAAGGTGGTTTGTCAAAGTTGAGGCTGCCACAAGAAATGGGATTAGGTGTGGGAGCGTGGCAGACATATAGAGGGCTCTGATGGGGGGAGGGGTGGTACATACCCTTGGGATAGTAGGACAACATGTATTTGCTGATTGCTGATAACTTTTGCAATGAAATACGCTGGCTGTAGAAGCACCATTCCTAATTATGTCAGGTGTCCTGATCTGACTGTCATGGTTTGTATAACTGCGTTACAATATGTCACAAAAAAGATTGTTTAGCCTGTATGATGAGCATGGTTTGGAAAATAATAAAAAATGTTGTTTTTTTTTTAAAGCAGACAGGCTTAACTTGAAGGAAAATGTGTTTTAAGTATTTATGCAGCACTCAAACAGTAATAACGTAAAAATGCAATTCAGGAAAAATCCCACACCTATTTATAAAAATAGAGAAAATGTTAATTAATAATTTGAAACCAGAACGAGAAAACTCCAATCAGTAGAACTGAGTTATGCATTTTTAATTTGTTTATTAAAAACTAGCTCCTAAAAGATCAAAGTGCCACTGTGAGCATCTAGTTGTGTGAGACCGGGGCAAAGTCGAAAGTTATAGCTGATGACGATGGAGCGCAGTTCAGATACAGGTGTTGGACTGGGCCTGGTCTCTGCTTACCTTCAGACTTAGAAGAATTTTGGAAGAAAGATGTCTGAGAAGAAAAAGCTCAGCACAGCAAGACAGTCGGCAGGGTCTGAGGAGGAGTAGTTGTCAGGGAGCCACTGGACAAAGCTGCATGAAGATTCCTTCCTGTGGCCTTAGTCTCTTTTTTGGTAGTTGAAAATCTCCAATGGGACAAAGCTGCAAACTTTCCCTGACGAAGGCTCCAGAAGGCTGGATACTCTTTCCAAGAGGAGGCGCTGAACAAAACTTGCTGACGCAGAGAAGAATATAGCTGGAGCTACCACAAAGTCTGGCTGATAGTGATGCAACTTGGGTGGCTCAATGGACATGTAGGTCCCAGTCTCCTGTCGGTTCGCAGACCACTTTTTGATGGAAAATGTTCTAAGTTTTGGATTTTTGGATGTTTGAGCATCTTTAGCACCGCTTTCAAGGACCAGGACAAGGTAGGCACCACTTGGAGGGCAGGACTCACTTTAGGCAGGGTCCAAGTGCGTGTTCTGTATTGTTGAAGCTTTATAAGCCCCTGTAACTTAGAACAGGAATACAGCCAGATAGTCCTTAGAGTCATTGTGGTAGTACTGAAATCAAACATCAGACAGGCCTCAAGTAGCTGGACAGTTCTCTGAGTGTACAAGGCAGGCTTCAAGCAGCAAGATAGTCCTCTGAAGTACAAGATAGACACTTGGGGGTCCTCTGCGATTCAGGAGTGAACTGAAGAGGTGGTCTGCAGGTCCAATATTTATATCTGTTGCCATTCTTTAAAGTGGGAGAAACCTCTTGGCCTTTCTTAAATCTGGTTCCTGAAATTCCCTGCTTCCCCCGCCAAGGCTCCAAGAGGTCTAGGGTGAAAATTGAGTGGTGTCCAGTTCTTTGTGAATGTGCTGAGGCATCTCTTTTGAAGTATAAGTGAGGCATGGAATAACTCCTCCCACGCATCCTAGCAGGATGGGCTATCCTGCCAACACTTAGTCCCCTCTTTGTCTCACAGGGAGGAATTCACAAAAAGAAACTACCATGCTAATAACTGTCATGTGACACAGGACATAGGCTGTAGACACCACTTTCAAAAAGTGGCATTTTCAAACTTATGACTTAAAATCCGACTATACCATTAAAGAGGGTTTTAAATTACAATTATTTTGACATCACACACGTAATTTCTATCTTTTCCTAATCAAAAGTTAGCACTTATTGAATATAAAAAGGTATCCCAATGTCATCCTTTAAGAGAGAGTTAGGGCTCACAGCAGTGAAAAACAAATGTTAGACAAGTACACCTTAAAAATACATGTCCAGCGTTCTAAATACAATATACCCTGCCTTGTGGGCTGTTTAGGGCCTACCTTAGAGTGGACATATGTGTTTAAAAGGGAGCTTTAGGCATGGAAAAAGGTGTATTTTGCCAGGCAAAATTGGCAGCTTAAAACTGCAAACAAGCTACAATGGCAGAAATGAGACATGTTTTAAGGGGCTACTTAAGTGGGTAGCACAATAAGTGCTGCAAGCCCACTAGTAGTATTTAATTTACAGGCCCTGGGTACAGGTATACTTTACCAGCGACTTATAAGTGAATGAATTAAATATGCCAAATGGGTGTAAGCCAATTTTGCCATGTTTAAAGGACAGAGCACAAGCACTTTAGTACTGATTATCAATAGGAAAGTGCTCAGATTTCTAATGCCAACAAAAGTGAAATTCAGAAAACAGGAGGGGTGAAGGCAAAAGGGTTTGGAGTGTCCCTACAGAGGGTCAAATCCATCAATATGCATCTACAACCACACATGCTACAAAAGGAAAATGTAGATTCATATAAGCCCACTAGCCTCCCCAGAGACAGTGAACTGATACACATCCCTGTAACATTCACATTCATTACTCTCACACATCATGTGCATGGCCACCAAATTCTCACTGATCACCTCGCTATAATTGCACTCACCCTTCTGTACAAAAAACGCTCTAACAATGAAGTTGGTGTCCATGCGCATTTCCAACTGAGGGTTGAGTCACACTACCTTGTGACTCGAAAAGACTTCCTCAAACAAAAATTACTTGCAATATCCGAGCCCAATAGTAGATGAAAGGAGTATGCAGATTATGTAAATCTACAGCACTTCACACTACAAAAAGATGCGTACAGGGTAAGTAACATTTTTCTTTGACATGACCTTGAACTTTACATCAATGTGGACAAGTCTTCACTCTCCCCAATATCTGGAAGCAAGTCTAGATACAATAAAAACAAGGATGTTTGAAAGGGGACGGGATCAAGGATTGTCTATCCAGAAAAAAATTCTCTTCTCTTGTGGGCTGGTTGGTGTCATGTAATTTATTGGTGCCCAAACCCTGATTTCCCATAAGACCTCTGGCAGATGCCTAGTGCCCTTAGACTCCAACTAAGCAATCAAATTCCTTCACAATGTTGGAACAAATGGAAACCTTTTCCATTAGCCAACAGCTGATCTGATCACAGTCACAGGCAATAAAATTGGATGAGATGACCACCTTGTGGAAATGGAGGTAATCATTAATTTGTCCCTGAAGGGCAATGCGCTCATTCTTGTCCTAAACTCCTTCCTTCCTGCAGTACAGTTGACATTGTTTTTTTCTGACAGATAATACAGTTACACAGTATACTGCATAAATAAACATGTGAACAGAAGAACCACTGTTTCATGGCTCATCTTCTGTGCCTTCGGAATTTCAAGGCAAATGAAGTGAACAGGCATCTTGTAGGAGCAACTAGAATGTTTGCTAAATGATAAAAACTTGTCCTTGTCTTTGTTACATTTGGCTTTCCAGGTGTAGACTTTTTTGCCATAGGACAAAATAACAGATGCCCAGACATCAACTCCAGATTTCGAGATCCAAACTCTAAATGTAATGTGCTTTTGATAAATGGGTCGAGTACATATCTTTATTCTCTCCACTCCCAGTGTACACTGTTTAAAGTAATCTTCAGATGAAAACAGGACAAAATACAATGATTTTGATATAACCTAACAGGCCCTGTTAATGATCAGTACTAGATATTGCCAAGGTATCCTGTCTGTTTGCACAAGATGGTGCCATGCAGGCAGGATCTACTGTCCAGGATGTCAACAAAGTCCTCCGACACATTCTTCCATCACTTAACTTGACTGCCTCACTCCCGAGTAGCATGGACATTGACATTTTCAGACGACTTAACGAAAATTCTGAAGGGAACCTTATACCCTTCCACAGTTCCCTTTTATGTTTTTAAGGGGAGGAGGTTCTTTTATGCTGTCCAGAGAAGCAGGCGGATTTCAGAACCTGTCAGGAAGAATGATACTACCTTATCTTTAGTTGGCTGAATTTGGTGTAAGATTTACTGCTTTTAAGGTGCGTTTTGTCCACATATCCTTCTCATTCATATTTATCTGTGATTTCTGTGACTGAAGATTCCATACAAAGTCTAAATATGTTTGCCCCTTACAGAGTAGACCATTTCTTCAATAGAAGCTGTATAGTTTTTTTCCAAATTTTGTCATTCCTTTTCAGCCAATGCACAAAGCGTATCTCCAACATTTGCCATAAAGGGTTGCCTTCTTATTGGCTACCAATTCTGATAGACACTTCTGACAACAGATTCCTCACTTTTTTAATATTCTCCAGGTGTCAGACTGGATCCAGAAACTTTTGAGTAGTACCTCTGTACGCCAGAAGGTGGCGCCACACTGCTCCACACTGATGCTGTTCCCCTCTAGAAATTATGTACTTGGCCCATGAAATTGCCACTCCTGTGCACTAATGTCAGTTTCTTTCTTCTCATACCACTTGATCTGGAGCTTCCTCTTATCTCTTTGAGATCACTTTTTCCAAAACATTTTTTATGTTTTACTGTGCAAGGGAAATGCCCCATCCCAAAATCACAGGTTTATCTAGCCCTTGCAACCTGTTCAAGGCAGGGCTTCCCCTGCCTGTATAATTTGCTCTGGTGTTCATGTGGAGGTATGGGCTCCTGATACCCATCAAGGAGTGTTTTGATGTGCGGTGAATGCCAAATTATTTACCATGACCAGCTGCCCCCCTCGCCCCCTCCAACCCAATATTATAGCTTCAGACCCAGGAGTTTGATTCTAATCTTGTAATACCTCACATACAAGTTCTTAATGCTAACCTTGGGGACCCTCCATCCCACAAGAGGGTTCTTTTAACACCATTAACTGTATCAAATCATGCTTTCTGGTACCTAATGGGATGTATTCTGGAGCAATTACAAACATGTTGGTAGGGTGCTCATCTTGTATATTGCTGCTTTCCTCTTCAGCGGCAGAGGAAGTCTTCTCCACTGGGAGCTTCAGTTTTTAATTCATTAGGTATCCATCCTAGATTGCGGAGCATAAATTCTTTAGAGTATTTTGTGATAAATATCTCTAGGTATTAAAACACCTCCTTCAGACCACTGCACCAAGCAGCCCAGGTTCCTCAGTCCCAGTCTGTGAGCAGGTAATGTAATGGATTTTTGCCAGTTAATCTGTATTCCCCCATGTCTCGCAAAGATATGAGGCATGCCAAGGACCCTAGGGAATGTACCTTCTAGATTACTTAGAGATCTTTCTTTGAACACTGTTGAGCCCAGTAGCTACATTTTATTTGTAACTGTTTTTATGCTGTCCTTTTCTGTGTTTCTTCTTCCTTCAGACTGAGTAACTTGGGCTGCACTGTTTGAACTAATGCCTGTCTGCCTGTTGGTGTGACATCAGATATTTGACTTCCCTATTAATCAATGTATCACTTTGCCAGTATTTTTAAAGACTCTATCCTCCCCAGTGGAGAAGGCATTCCATACTTTAGGAGCTAGGAGTGCCCTGAGATTTTTGACAAGAGCTATGTATATTAGGCAATCTCATTATTTATTTACTAATGATGGTCCTGTTAAACCAGGTAAGCCATTTTACCAAGCAGCCCATATATAAGTGGATTGCCTTGTGTATTTTGCTCTGTTTTCAAATAATGAACAACACTTTTGGCCTGATTTAGATTTTGACAGACAGAGGACTTTTGTGACGGAGTAACTCGTCCATCAAGCCCTTATTCATCCTCTCTATTCTGAGTCGGTCAGACCGTCAGTTTTCCGACAGGGTTGCTCCTCTGGCTCTACTCCCGGAAAACTTACTCCAACAGCCTGACATTAAGTAGGGCCAATAAAGTAAGGAACTCAGACCACCCGCCCTATTTAGAACAGGCGTTCTGCTGTCTTTTTATGTCTCCATCACTGCTAGGTAAAACCTGGTTACCAGACAAAGAACAAAAATAATGGCCCCACCCCACTACCTGCTAGAAAACTCCCTGTTTTTTATAAGTCAGAAACAAACTCCAGCTTTGGGAGTTTGTTTCTGAAAAACAGAAATGCTTGGTGAACAGCGGCCTAACAGATGGCAGTTGTTTTCCGAACGTGTAGTGCCTTCAGAGCAACTGCTGTGACAGAGGTTCCTTTGAAGGCACAAAGCTCAACGCTGGGCAGGCAGTGACCTCTAATTTGACAGACAGGAGTCTGTCAGGGTGGTGAACATAATGTTTTGGCTGCCCGCTAGACTTAAACTAGCTTTCTTGTCTGGTAAGTCAAAGGCCAGTCATCAAGAGAGAAGATAACTAAATTATCAGACGTTTGCAGAATAGCAATATATGGTTTAACTCTGTTGTATTAAGACTTTGCAGCAAAATATCAACAGTACAAAAATTCCCACCTACATCCACTGGCAGGTGGGGAACACAACCAAAATAAAGATATAACTCGGTCAAGATCAAGGGAGGAAGAGTAAAGGCAAATTTGGACGGTAGTGGAATCCGGCGATAGATAGGGTATGTTGGTGACTGATCTTTGCTGTCATTAGTGTATTGTTTAGGGGTCAGTAACCATACCAGTGAGGGTCAAGGTTGACGCGTGGCCCTGTTCTCTCTTCGTGAAGTGGAGTATGTGTAGGTATCGCGGGCAAGACAATTCTCTGAATTCTTGGTAGAGGAAGCATATGCATGGGCCCCATCTTTTATCGAATTGTGGCAATCTGCAATCAATTCCTGAAGTTAGTTTCTCCATGCCCAGTAAACTCCACAGCTTATGAAGCCAGTTTAGTTTGGTACGGAAACGTATCCATACCCCATTTAACCAGTATTGTTTGTTTAGCTGCACAAAGGGCAAGGATGATAGCCCTCCCTTGCAAGGACTTTAGGGGGTAGGTGAGTGCATCAAGGAGCCCTAACAGAACATAGCTAGGGAATCACGGGATAGAAGTGCCATACATCTCATCTATATCCGCTAAGGCCTATTACCAACAATGCTGCACTTTAGGGCAGTGGCAGAGTATATGTGTCAGTGACCCAATTTGGCCACATTGCCTCCAGCACCTATTGTCCCCTCCCGGCTTCCACTTGGCAAGTCTCTCCAGTGTGTAATACCAGTAGTGCATAATCGTTATGAGCAGTAGCGCAGCTGGCAGAGGCTCAAGTGCGGTGGGCAAAATCAGCCCATTCCTTAGGGATAAAGGTCCGTTGTGCTGTGGACAGAGCTGTGCTGCGAGTTAAGGAAGGCGTAAACGTCTGTTTCTTGTCGGAGGGCAGGTGAGGAACCATCATTCAAAAGAGCTGGCGGCTAGCATGTGTTTTAAGGTGGGGTTGTGTGACCCAATGCTTAATGGCTAAGTATTACCAGTGCCCACTGGCAGGGACAATGTATTACGATTGGATGTGGGCAAAGTCCAATATGCTGGCTAAATCAAAGACGTTCCCCACTCTTTTGCAGCCGGCGAGCTGCCATTGGAGGTAAGAAGTGCCCTGGGTGGCAGGGGGAAATCTGGATTGTCAAGTATCGGTATTTGGGGTGAGATTCGCGTGGACAGATTTTTCGAAAGTTTTTTTTTTTTTTTTTCCAAGTGCCCACTGTTGCCTAAGTACCAGGGAGAGACAGATCCCCATTGGCCTGTGTGGTTTATGGAGCCAGGGTATTTGCCAAATAGGTATCCTTGCAATGTCCTGGTCTATGAAGCGCCAGTGCTTCTCTGACATTGGCTGTGACCACTCAACCACGTATCTAAGTTGCGCTGCCTGTTAATGCATCAAGTGAGGTACTCCCAGACCACTCTCCTTCTGAGGCCAGTAAGCTTGTTTCTTCTTTCTTGGCGTCTCAAACGTAATGCTCAATCAATTGTTGCAGTTTTCCCAGGACATGTGCAGGGGGTTTGAGTGGTAGCATCTGCATGACATACAATAACTTTTGCAGTAGAATAATTTTCACTGCTGCCAGTCTCCCCATCCAATTGAGATAGTCCCCCATCCAGCACCGCAAGTTCGACCTTGCTGTGGCCAGTAGCGAGCCATTATTGCGCTCGGCTTTTTTCTCTAGGGTAGCATGGGTCTGCAGGCCCAGGTACGGGATCCCTTGTGTAGCCCACAGGAATGGGAAGAGGCGGTCAAGTTGAGCCACATCCAACTGCAAAACTGGGAGACCCCGCATCATGATTTTCTGGAGATTAACTTTAAAACCAGAGACTCTACTGAAAGTCTCCAATTCTGAGACTAAGGGCCAGATGTAGCAAGCAGTTTTGCCCATTCTGTGTCTATGGGAAAATGTGTTCGTACATATGGCCCTAAATGTGGAAGAGACGATAGGGGGTGGGTGAGTGATATGATAACATTGTCTGCATATAAGGCCATTTTGTGCTGTTTTCCTTCCATCTAGATGCCTGTTATCTGAGGATTGTCCTGTTTCTTGTCCGCCAATGGCTGCATATACAAGTAGAAAAGAAGCTGAGACATGAGGCAGCCCTGTCTAGTGTCTCACATAACAGTAAAGGGGTTCAATTGCACACCATTGATCCTAACTTGCTCCCTTGGGTTAGCATAATTACACCATTCCCATTGCTGAAAATGGGGGCTAAGGTCAAATTTGGCCAATACCCCCTGCAAATACGGCCAATGGACCCAATCAGATGCTTTTTCAGCGTCAACCAGTAGCAGCATTGCAGGTATGCATGCTCGGTGGGATTTGTCTATAAGATGACAGAGACACTTGGTGTTGTCACTGCAGCCTCTTTTGAGGATAAACCCTGCCAGTCGGGGTCAACTAAGCGCTGCATGTAAGGGGCTAGGCAGTCTGCTAGTATGCTAGTGAATATTTTGGTATCCACATTCAGCAAATATATGGGACAATACGAGGCACAGTGTACCAAGTCTTTCCCTGGTATGGGTATCACTGTGATAATGGCCTCTTGTAAAGATGGTCTGTACATCGTAGTATTCAATTGTATTTATTGAAGAAGTATCTGACCCCAACAGGAAAGCGTGCCGCTGACAACACACAGCAATGCTGCCTTCCCTCGAACTCCCATCCAACGTTCTATATACCATCAATAAATATACATTCCAGAGTGACATCACAATTCATATCAACTCGACACATCTCCCCCTAAACAAATTCACCTAACTAATAGAATATAAGTTAATGAGTAAATGACTTCCTATTTACATTAATAAAGCTTAGTATAAACTGATGTCAAAAGCTGAATACTGACAAGAGGTGAACATGATGCATTACATGCATACATAGTCATTGAATATAGATGCAACGCATCCAAAACGCCTCGGCCCGCCTCATCCTCGACGTACCCCGCAACAGCCACATCTCCGCACACCTGAGACACCTGCATTGGCTCCCAGTCAGCAAAAGGATCACCTTCCGTCTTCTCACCCACGCACACAAAGCCCTCCACAACAAGGGACCGGAATACCTCAACAGACGCCTCAGCTTCTACGTCCCCACCCGCCCCCTCCGCTCCGCTGGCCTCGCACTTGCTGCCGTCCCTCGCACCCGCCGCTCCACGGCGGGTGGGAGATCTTTCTCCTTCCTGGCGGCCAAGACCTGGAACTCCCTCCCCACCAGCCTCAGGACCACCCAGGACCACTCCGCTTTCCGGAGACTCCTAAAGACTTGGCTGTTCGAGCAGCGATAACCCCCCCTTTTTTCCCCCCTAGCGCCTTGAGACCCGCACGGGTGAGTAGCGCGCTTTATAAATGTTAATGATTTGATTTGATTTGAATATAGAAGGTTCACATGCATACATAGTAATTGAATTCAGAAGGTTTGTGAATTATTCTGCCAAATCTTTAACTTGTAACACTTCTAGGGATTTTAACCTCTCTTCCAGACTTATCGGCAGCTAGATTTGGGTTACCCTCCCTGGATACATTAGCCTTACCATCATTCCTATTGTTACATAGTTTATTTTGTCATTACTCCAGTATTGGAACTTTCATAGATTCACATGCTTAAATCATTCCCTGTCGTCGAGATGGGAGCCCCCGGTATATTTAACTAAGTAGTGTTGAAATAGATATAATCTAAGGGCCCTAGGCCTCTTAATGTAACAGTCTATCTTAGTAATTTTAAGAAAAAGGACCAAACTTGAGCATCAACCACTCAGACAACACCACCCTCTAGAACCCTCCTGAGAGAAGCTCCAGTACCTCAGATTTTCTACTGCACGTCATGCTAGGGAGTCTCATCAGAGCTCTGCTCTTTCTTCACACTTTTGGATTAGCTTTAAGCTGTTTTTTCTCTGCTAAAAACTTGTTTTGACTGATTGTGGGTAAGGCCTACAGTATGTCTGACAAGAAGAAGGATTTATTCAGAGCTTCCAATACCTGTGGTAAAAAGAGACCACACTCTGAAGACCCTCATCAGAATTGCATATACTGCCTCTATCCAGACCATTCAGCCAAGGACTGTAAGGTTTGTCGTACCTTTTCTTCTAAAACCCTAAAGGATAGAGAAGGCAGATTGTTGATATGGCTGCAAAAACTTAAGCCCAGAGATAATCCAGTCTCGGATTCAGATAGTGATGATTCATCTTTGTCCAAAAAGGTGTCAAAAAGGGCTAGATCAGATACAAGATCTCCTTCGCAGCAATCAAGAAAAGCCCACAAAAGACGCCTCAGGGTCTTACAAGGGCCGCAGCCCCTCTACTTCACCTCATAGATCCTCCAAGAAAGAGGAGAGAGGTCATGCCAGCAGCTCTGAAAGACACAAAAAGTCAACTTCTGTGCCTTTCATAAGGCCCTCATCTGCTACTGGGGCAAAGACTGTACCATCGACGACGGATTCATTGTCAACGAGGGCGTCGGTGAGTGCTTTTTCACCGTCGACGACCACTTCCACCGTTTCAGCGTCTACAGTAGTTTTGGCGACGACATCGTCGACGAGTGTCCCACCATCGACGAGAACAGCGTCGACATCATCGTCGACGGCAGTGACAATGGTGTACGCATTGCCATCGTCGACGGCAGACTCTTCAGTAAGGCTGTCGATGATTAAGATCTCTAGGCGTTCGCCGTCGATGGCTCCACCGTCGAAGAAGGCTATAGCTGTGCCCTCGACGACACCGTCGAAAAGGGAAGAACAGCACACAAACCAGGGAAAACTTACCCCAAAGCATACCTCACCTAGTAAGGTAACCCCTCTCATGCCAGTGCACCTGCTGGAGGGGGATGGAGAGTCCGACAACGAGGGTGTATTTGGAACAGCACATAGCCCCTCACAATTAAATGTCAAATATCAAGAGGACGATGATGAATATGGCGAGACCTATGACCCGCAGTACTATGGAGGGGATCAACCATATCAGGAGGAGGCATAAATACCTAGCTCTTTGCTTTCTGATCTCAGAGCAGTGCTGGCTGACTACAGTAAGAGTTTTCCTCCTCAAGGACAGCAACCTCCTCCGTCACCCGTTTCAGGGGTTACCACCCAACGTCAGAAACCAACCTCTTTGCCACTAGCGAATGTGGCCACCCCGGATGTGACTATACCGCAGGACACTGATGTTTCGGAAGGTGATCAAGAAGAAGGGGAGCTCCTTGACACTCAGTCGGAGTGGGACGAATATATTATTCCTGCTCCTTCTTCTCCTTCTCCGCCGAATGTGGATTCCCCTCCAGATGACATCAGGGGATTCCATAATCTCCTGGAGAGAGCGGCTAAACTATTTGCTCTGCCAATGCCGTCCAAGCAAACAGATTGCTTCTTATATGATTTTAAAGAGCTGTTCCAGAAATCTGTGCGCTCTATACCATTAGTCAACTTCATATGGGAAGAGGGGTTAAAAGTCGGTGCTTCCCCAGACATACAACAAATACAAAGCACCGGAGGATGCCCCAGCATGTCTAACTGGTCACCCTCATCCAAACTCGGTGGTTGCTCAGACAGCACAGAGAAGGTCCAAAAATCCCTCTGCTCCAATTTCCGCACCTCCAGACAAAGAGGGTAGACAGTTGGACAATATTAGAAAGAGGTTCTCGTCAATGGCTAGACTCGTTATAGGAGTGGCTAACTCCCTGGCAGTATTAGCCAGATATGACAGACAACTATGGGCAGAAATCGCCCAGCATATTGACTAGTTGCTGGAAGATGTTAAATCAGAGGCAAAGAAAACATTACATGAGGGAAAGCGTACCTCAGCGGAACTGATAGACTGTTCTATGGATATAGCCACAACTGCGTTTCGTCAGCTTGCAGGTGCAGCTGTCCTTCGGACGCAAGGCTGGCTAAGAGCTAAGTCCTTCCGACCTGAGGTCCAGAATAAAGTTTTAGACCTTCCTTTCGATGGCCAAGCGTTGTTTGGAAAACATATTGATTAGGCTCTGCAATCTGTTAAATCCGACACGGATACGGTGAAATCGTTGGGAACTCTTCAATGTTGGAAACCTTCCTTTCGAGCCTCAAGAGGACGTGGAATGCCTTCATTTATGGGAGGCTACCAGCAATACAGATACTCGACATATCCTTCCTCATTTCAGCTATTCCGTCAATACTACCCACACAGGCAACCGCCACAAGCGGCTTACGGCAGATCTGGCTCTAGGGGACACTCAACTCGCCCTGCTAAAGACTCGGCTCGCAGAGCCTGATACACTCAAGGCTCTGGCGGCATCCGACCCTCCTCCTCTGGTTTTAGGCGGAAAGATATCCTTGTTTTTCAAACAATGGCAAGTCATCACATCAGACAAGTGGGTCCTAAAATTAGTGAAACAGGGCCATACTTTGGAGTTTATCTAAATGCCTCCTCCCAATCCTCCTCGCCGAACTCCATCAAAGTATCTAGAACAGCTCAAGAGGGAAATCAACAAGATGCTCATCAAAGGAGCAATAAAGAAAGTACCTCTATTACAGTGAGGAAGGTTTTTTTATTCCAGGTTCTTTCTCATTCGCAAGAAGTGGAAGGACTGGAGGCCGATCCTCGACCTCAGAGAATTAAACGCCTACTTGAAAAAACAGTCCTTCCGCATGATAAGCCTACAGGATGTCTTCGTGCGACTCAACCAGGGAGATTTTATGTCTACACTAGACCTAAAGGATGCATATTTCCACATCCCCATTCACCCAACCCACAGACAATACCTGAGATTCATGGTAGCCGGAAGCCATTTTCAATTTTGTGTCCTCCCTTTTGGCCTAAAGTCAGCTCCCAGGATATTCACCAATTGCTTAGCGCCAATTGCAGCCTTCCTCAGGAGGAGAAAACATCAGATATTCCCATATCTAGACGATTGGCTGATAAAGGCGAACACCTACGCAGGAGCGCGCAGGTCAACAAGAAAGTGTGTTTCCTTACTCAACAGCTTAGGCCTGACCCTCAACTTGGAAAAGTCCAAACCCCTACCATCACGCAAAATCACCTTTTTAGGAGCAAAACTGGACACTCAATCCACCATGGCATGTCCCACTGTGGAGAGCCAACAAAAGATATTAACTCTAGCAAAGTCAATACAGAGAAGAAAGTGCATTTCAGTTCGCCTTTTCAAATCTCTATTGGGCATGATGTCATCATGCATACCTCTAGTTCCTCTCTGCAGGCTCAAGATGCAGCCCCTGCAAGAGCAGCTCAACTTACAATGACTCCTGATTTTGGGAAGCTTCGAAGATCGGATAAGCGTAACTCCAGCAATAGTCGAAGCTCTGCTGTGGTGGTCTCAGAAGCATTATCTGTCTGTCGGCCTTTTGTTTCTCCATCATGCAGCACCGTAGACTGTCACCACAGACACCGCTCTGGAAGGTTGGGGGGCCATTTTGCAAGACCTTCGAGCAAGTGGCCACTAGACTTGAGGACAATGCACATCAATCTGCTCGAGCTAAAAGCAGTTTATTTGGCTTTACAGGCTTTTCTTCCAAAGATTGCTGGATCAGAGGTGGTAATAAGAACAGACAACACCACTACGATGCATTACCTCAACAAACAGGGAGGCACAAGATCTCTTACCCTCTCCAGGAAAGCTAAATAAATATGGAACTGGGCCTCGCAGCAAGGCATCAGGCTCACAGCGATGCACCTTCCAGGGATAGATAACAAGATAGCGGACTCACTCAGCAGGCACAAATCGAGCTGTCACGAATGGGAACTGGACCAGTCCACAGTAGACCACATCTTTTCCCAGTGAGGAATGCCCAAAATCGACCTATTCGCCAGCAAGTTGAATGCCAAATGCCAGTACTTCGCAAGCTGGCATCACCAAAAGGGATCATGAGGGAATGCGTTTTCCATAGCTTGGTCAGGAATCTTTGCTTACGCCTTTCCTCCAATACCACTGATCCCAAGAGTCCTGACAAAGATGAAGAGAGAAGTTGATGCAATTGTCAGCATTGCTCCTGAGTACAGGGAATTTGCACATTTAAATATTCCATAGGAGTGCAGAGACATTCTGTCCAAGGCTAGAGCAGCTAGCACCAATAAGGCTTACTCTTGTAAGTGGAAAAGATTTTGTTTTTTGGTGTCACCAACAGCAAATTGATCCGCTTTCCTCATCACCGGAGCAAATATTGCCTTATTTACTACATTTAGCGCAAACAGGTCTTGCGCATTCCTTTATAAAGGTGCCCCTAGCAGCGATAGCATCTTACAGGCGTTCAAACTCTTCACCTTTGTTGCATTCCTCTAGATCAATTAAACGGTTTCTGAAAGGGCTTTTCAGAGCATTTCCTCCATTCAGACCTCCTCCTCCCTAGTGGAATCTGAATATCGTTGTAGCTAATGAAGCGCTGATTCATTGAGCTTCTTTAAAATTCCTCTCCTGGAAAGTTGCCTTACTGGTGGCCCTTACATCAGTCGAGTCAGTGAGATACAGGCTCTTTCCATACAAGAGCCGTTTCTACATATCAAACAAGACAGACTACTCTTACGCACTAACCCGCATTTTATCCCGAAGGTCCCTTCAGATTTTCATCTGAACAAGCCCTAAGTTTTCAAAACATTTTTTCCACATCCATCAACTCCTGCAGAGAGAGTTTTGCACTCTTTAGACATTAAAAGATGTGTTAAATTCTATTTGGACAGGACCAAGGGCCAGATGTACCAAACAGTTCTGCCCATTCTGTGTCTATGGGAAAATGTGTTCATGCATATGGCCATGAATCTTTTCACAGGTCTAGTCAGCTGTTTGTGGCTTACAGTGCACCCAAGCGAGGTCAGCCGCTCTCCAAATATGGGTATAGCTAGATGGATCTCCTCAGCTGTGCAATTTGCCATCAAGCAGCGGGCAAGCCACTGCATTCATCTGTCCCTGCACACTCTACGTGGGCAGTTTCTTCCTTAGCAGCGCTGTTTGCTGGGGTACCGCTGCAAGATATTTGTAGAGCAGCGACGTGGAAAAGCTGCCATACGTTTACAAGACATTACTACTTGGAAGCACTATCTCAAGGAGAGGTAGCGGTGGGTCAAGCAGTCCTCAGGAACCTCTTCTGGTGAAGGTGAGCCACCTCTTTCATCCCTCCATCCTAATATCAGGTATGCACATTGTTTATGACTAATAGTTTCGGATTCAGATCCAATGCTTATGATGATTTTAAAAAAATAAAAAAAATAAAAAGGGGGAAGATGGGGAACAGACAGAATGAGATTTGAAATGGTGCTGTATATTAACGTGTTCTATTGCATACATGGCTACAATTTTTCAATGTGCATAGATGCTGCTCGCTACTCTGATTCAAGAGTGTTAATCTATGAAAGTTCCAATACCGGAGTAAGAAAATTAGTTACTTAAATGTAACTGTAGTTCTCCAGTATTGGAATCTTTCATAGATTCACATGCGACCCACCCTCCTCCCCGGAGAAGCTCACTTTCACCTCTCTCTCTCTTTTGTCATGTTATACGCACTTGTGCTCGGAAAATCTGAGATACTGGAGCTTCTCTTAGGAGGGTTCTAGAGGGTGGTGTCGTCTGATTGGTGGATGCTCAAGTTTGGTCCTTTTTCTTAAAATGACTCTGATAGGCTGTTAAATTAAGAGGCCTAGGGCCCTTAGATTATATCTATTTCAACACTACTTAGTTAAATATACCGGGGGCTCCCATCTCAACGACGGGGAATGATTGAAGCATGTGAATCTATGAAAGATTCCAATACTGGAGAACTACAGTTACAGGTAAGTAACTAATTATCTTATCCCTGTACAACCAGTCATTACTGTTATGTACCGTACCTTCATGTGTCAACTGTTCCGCTAGGGAACCCTTGCCTTTGTAAAGTGATACTCTGTTTAAATGCCAGTCCTTGCCACTCTCTAACAAAACCGAATTACAAAACACCTTTACAACTCTTACAGGATCGTAAAACCTGAATTCCCCTTTTTTGTATATCCCTGATTTTTTTTTAATTCTAAGCCTCCTACCTTCACAGGAGTTAATTTACAACGCTATCTTTGATCATCATATTTTTTATACTTCTCTTTTGCTTTATCTAAATTGCGTTTTACTGTATTGGGAGTCCAATCACTTAACCTCACTTTGCCCATCCATTCCCCATTGTCCTTCCTCAATTGAAGTCTTCCCCTCGTGAGTTCGAAGGGACTGAAAACTGTGGACAAACAAGGCATAACTCTATATACCCAGATAGTTTTCCATAGTTGTTCCTCCCAACACTTCCCAGCACGTTTGGCCAGTTGGATACTGTTTTTATGACACTTTTGAAATGCTCCTCTGTGCCAGTCCCAACAGGGTGATAAACAGATATTTTGTTGTGAACAATGGCATTTCTATGCAAATACTTTTCAAAAAATGTGCCTACAAACTGTGGACCATTGTCTGTTATAATACATGTTGGTGTTCCTTCCCTTAAGAATATACGATCTACAAAATTCACTGCCCTGTTAGTATCAGCCTCACAAACTATTTCAATCTCTGGCCACTTATTGAAATGATCATAGCATACCAGTATATATTTGTCCTTGAAGTAGTATGGTGTAGGTCCAACTATATCCAACCTCAACAGCTCTCAAGGCATGTTAGGTGTCTTAATGGGTACCAGAGATGGCTTGTGAGTAATCAGACTCTTTTCAGAATTATTACACAATTCACAATCTCTTATCTTCCTTTTCACTTGACATCAATTCCTGGCCGCCAATAACACTCTTTTACTCTACTTTTGGTTTTCGCAGTACCCAAGTGACCCTCATGACAAATCTCCAATATTCTATCTCTTAGGGATATTGATGGAATCATTCTCCCATTACACAATACAACACCCTCCTCTACAGACAGTTAATTTCTCAATTCCCAGAGTGCACGTGTGTCATCATCTGTTTTGTTTTTGTTAGGCTGTCCACACCGTACCCGTTCACAAATCTTTTGGAAAACCACATCTTTTTCTATGGCTTCTTTCCATTCTCCCTTCGTCACATCACTAACTTCTTCACAAATGTCCACTATGCAGAAGTCTTCATATTTCTCCATCTATTTCCCCATCACAAGGTTGTTCTGTTAGAGGCATGAGACTGAGAAAACATGCTGTTTTGTTTTTAACACAGGGAATATATTTGACAACATAATTGTAATCTAATAGTTTTATGGACATTCATGCAAGATGAGAAGCATTGTATAGACTCTTGCAGGTTAGTACCTTCGTAAGTCGCTTGTGGTCACTGAGTAACTCTACTGGTGACCCACAAATTAAGGATCTGAAATGCTGTAGGCCTCACACACAAGCTTACGCTTCTCCTTCTATCATAGAGTACTTCTATTTAGACGGAGACAAAAAACGTGAAACAAATGCAATGACATACACCCTACCTTGTAAATCAGTCTGAGTAAGTACAGCTCCAAATCCTTTGCTACTCGCGTCTGTGGTGACTACATTCTGCAAACTCGGGTCAAAACCTTTTAAGGGAGGGGCACACGCTGTGTCATTCTTAATAGGCATAAAAGCTTTATTGCATTCATTCGACCACACAAATTCACACTTATCTTTGAGTAGTTGTCTGATGGGAAAAGTCTTAGTTGAAAAATTACGGACGTATTTAGAATAAAACTCCGTTAGACCGGGGAATGCTCTGAAATCTTGTTTGCTGGCAGGGGCATCTTGTATTGCCCTAACTTGGGAAGCCTAAGGCACGATTCTACTACTGCTGATTTCATGCCCTAAATATGAGACCTCAGACCTGGCTAACTTACACTTGCTATATTCCACAGTCAACCCCTTTTCCTTCAGTCTGTCCAACACCGCAAACAAATTAGCATCATGGTCTTCCTTATCTCTTCCCATTATTAAAATGTTGTCTTGGAAGAACAATACATTCTTTAAGTCCTTAAATATTAAGTACATTAGGCGTTAAAACATAGCAGCAGCTGCAGCTGAAGCTAATACAAAGGGAACCCTGACAAATTGGAAGCATCCGAATGGCATAATAAAAGCAGTAAGTCTGCAACTGCTGTCATGAAGTGGGACTTCATGATAGGTAGATTTTAGATCTAAGGTGGTGAACCACTTTTTTCCCTTTGTTTTGATCAAGAATTCCTGAATCTTAGAAAAGGGAAATTGGTCCATCAAGATATTTCTGTTCATATCTCTCAAATCCATGCGAAGGTGTAATTTTCCATTAGCCCATTGCACTACGACCAGCTGTGCGACCCAGTCAGAAGATTCTACAGATTCTGATTCCTGCACTCAGCAGTTTGTCCAGTTCGGATTTCACTTCATCTCTAATGTTTAAGGGAATCTGTCTGACATTATGTACACTCAGTACTGCTTTATCCTTTAATATGATTTTATGTTGGAATCTCTTTAGGCACCCTACTTTATCAGAAAATACTTCAGTAACATCAGATTGTGGTTAATTTGCTTCTTCAGGTCACTTATGGGCAGAACAGGTTCAGAACTGTTGGGATCTAGTACTATCCCACGTTTGCCCTGATCTCACCATCCCAGGACAGATGGTCCTATGTCAGATACATAAAGTTTACAAAACACTTCTCTGCCTTTAAAAACAAAGGGAAGCTTACTGTATCCCAATATATCAATGGTATCACTGGTGACACTCTTGGGAGAAATATCTGGGGGCAAAAGTTCATTCCCTAACATAGGTTTAACTTTCAGGTCCCATATATTTTAATAATCAAGGAATACAGAGAACCAGAATCGGCTGTTAATATTTTAAACCCACCCATAGATATATTTAACATTTGGGTTTAGTTCTCTTTGCCTTCGGTAACACATCATGTTATACATTCAGCACATTCTTATTATGTTTTTTCATCTGCATTACTAGGATGTGCTCCACTGGCTTCCACACTCAAAACACATCTTGGTACTGTCATGTTTGTAACTGAATTGTGAATTTTGACTAGTCATTATCTAGTAATTTTATCGCCCCATTTTTGACCATCCTACAAACTTTTCTAAAATGGCCAGCGACGACACAAGCTGGCCAACGTTATCTCCTAGCTGGGCATTTTATGTCATTGGCAAGGATGTCCCAGTAATCCACATCTGAAACATTTAACATTCTTCGAACTACCCTTGTTATAAGATTTGTCTTTTGGGTCACTGGACACATTTTTCATATGAGTACAATCTTTGTCCTTGTGTTTCTTACTTTGTTTGATGACTTCAACAGCTTTGTGAGGCTTAGTCAACTTGTCCTTGCTATTCTCAGCAAGTACTGCCTGGGTGCATCTGCCTGTGACCTCTGCCCGTTTAACAATGTCAATTATTTCTTCTAGTGGAGATTCGCCCCGTGCCCACAAATTTTCTTGAATAGCTGAATTGGTAGATTGCATGATGAGTTGGTCCTGGATAAGTTAGTCATGTAATGGACCAAAACATCATATAAGTCCCAAATTCTTTAAGATTGTCACATAGTCATCAATAGATTCTCCTTGCTTTTGTTTCCTGTGAAGGAGTTTGTATCAGTTTACCCCTAAACACACTGTTGGGGCAAAATACTTGTCTAATCCCTCTAAAGCATTAACATAAACATTTCCTTGAGGTGATCTTGTCTCTATACGATTGTATATTTTTAAACTAGCAGGATCTAAACAATGTAATAATTTTTTTTTCTTTTCAGGTGTAAATTCTTCTTCGTCATCTAATGTAGATAAGTAGTTTGGGAAATTCTCACTCCATCACTCATCACAATTGTAAAGTGTGCATGTCAATGAGCTGAGCTGTAGCTGAGCGTGGAACATGTAGTGAAATTCCTGATGCAGTACAATAAGCGTGTATTTATTATAAAGAGGCGTGTGTACCACAGTAGTTACTTGGCAACTTCCTTGTGACACGCATATGAAGGAGAGCGTGTCACCGTGGTTACAAGCCTGAATTATAGAGGAAATCCTTGTGGTGTACACAATGAGGCGTGAAGGTTGCCCTGCGTGAGTCACTGAAACGCTGCTGTTGCAACGCAAGTGTGTTGAGGCATGCACGTTGCTATGGAAGCGCAGCGTGCAGCATCTGCGTCACATTGGAGTTGGAGGCAGTGCGCGTTTGAGGCAGTGCATGTGAGAGACTGGTGCATGAGTGCTGCAGACGTTAACTGTTATACGGTGAGAACAAGAGCCGTTAATCACATAATAAAGTTAAAGTACTAACAATGTTTTTCAGTGGAGCCATAAAAATAGGCAAGGATCAAAGTAGTCATTTTCTTGCCGATGACTGGTTCAGACGTTGGTACCACGTTATGGAATCCGCGGTACATGCGAGAAGTAACGCGGAGGTCCGGTGTCTGGGTCAGCTTGTCGCCATAATTTGTAAAGATGGTCTGTACATCGTAATATTCAGTTGTATTTATTGAAGAAGTATCTGACCCCCAACGGGGAAGCGTACAGCAGACAACACACTTCAGTTCTGCATTCTCTCGAACTACCCCCGTAGTTCTATATCCCATCAATAAATATACATTCCAGAGTGACATCATATTTCATATCAATACAACATGTCTCTCATGGTTTCAGTGAGTGTACCTAAGGAACTAAAGGAGTTGTACAAGCAGGTCAGGAGAGGCGCGAGTATGGGTCGAAAGGACTTATAGAAGTCGACAGGAAAGCCATCTTGACCGGGTGCCTTCCCTGGTTGTAACCGGGATGTGGCTGCCAAAAACCTCTGCTGCTTGGATGTCATGATCCATCTGTTCGGCATCCCTGTCTTGGGATAAATTTCACCGGGAGAGTGGTGATGTATTGGATAGCTTCTTCCATATTAAGTGGCTCCACAGTGCACAGTGTGACATAAAAGTTTTCAAATTCTTGTGCAACTACGAGTCTTGGTACTCACTGTTGTGTCTCGATTTCAGATATCCGTTGTCTAAGTTCTTGGGACTGCAGTTTATGGGCTAGGAGACAACCTGCTTTGTACCACCAGCATGAAACTTTTGTTTAACCTCCAATAAGACATATTCAGCCTTGTCTGTGTGTAAAGCTTTGAGCTCCTTAGGTGCTGCCGTAAGTTGAGGCCTCACTTTTCTTCCCTATCTCTATTATGACGTGTTGAAATGGCAATAAAAGTGCCTTGTATGACCACATTGAAGGAGTCCCATATTAATGCAATAGGTGTGTCTCAGGTGTCTTTGTCAGCTAGAAATGCATGCATTGCTGTAGTAATTTCATTTGTAAGAGTTCAGAGTTCAGGTGCCAGGCATTCCACTGTGATGGGCGATATGGGGTGTATATGGTTATGCAGATAAGAAAATGGTCAGTTAGAGCTGCTGTACCCAAGTCTACTCCATCACAGCGGCTGACAAGCACGAGGAGGTCAGGAGAAGATCTATGCGGATGTATGTTTGATGGGATGCAGAAAACAAAGTGTACGCCAAATCCTTGGGGTATTTTGTTAAGCAAATATCCTCAAGGCCCACTTCCTGCATCCACCAAAGGGTGGCCTTAGAGAATGCCTGAGTTTGGCCTATCCTTTAGGCTGATCGGTCCATAAATGTGCCTGGCACTAAGTTAAAGGTTCCACCTATTAGGATGTCAGAGTCCGGGGATGTCAGTACCCTTCCCACAGTGTCTAATAAAAATGGTTCTTGGTGGTCATTGGGGGCATATACCATAGCAACTGTAAATGTGGGGGTATGTAGGGTAAGCCTGAGTGCATTCAATCGGCCAGTCATTTTGGCGTGCGTCTGTAGAATGCATCCTGGGAAATGGGTGGCAAAGAGTATCGCAACTCCAGCATGTTTCTGAGACCCAGAGGAGAAGAACTGGCAGTCAAACCAACAAGATTGCAGGCAGTGCTAGTCCCTCTTTAGGGGGATGGACCTCTTGGAAAAGGCACATATCTCATTTGGCTTCTCTCAGCATAGACAACAGCACCAGCCTCTTCACTGGGGAGTTGAGGCCTCAGACTGTAAGTTTAAGAATTTTGATTGTGAGACTGTGTGGGCCACAAAGCTCCTACGATTGGAAGTGGCCAGTGTGGCAAGGGGGGAGACATGACCTACATTTTCCATGAGGCCCCACCATGATGTCAGCTACATCTAGTGCAGAGAAGGTAGAACCATTGTATAGAGGATTAAGAAAAACAAGGACAACAACATAACAGTAGTACTCCCAATGCTGGGAGATAATATTACTGGTAGACGAGGTTCCATGATCCAGGCGGTCCACCATCTCTGCAACAGGTCTCAAGGGAATCGTGGAGCTCCTCTGAGTGGGTGAGCTTCCTAGTTCAATTACAACAGTGTCACCGGGTCTGCCTGGAGAGCAGAGGCTCAGTTTGTGCCTGTAAGTTAGTGCCTACAGCCCCTATCCGTCGCATCCAGTGAAGACTCAGTCAGTTTCATTCTTCAACGCGCTCCCCTGCCACTGCAGCTGTCGCAGAAAGGCTGCTCGTTCCTTGTGGCTTTTGGATGCTGAAGGTTTGGTCATTGAGGACTTCACATTGCGTTTCTGCCGGTTCGATATTTTTGGTGGATCGAGAGAGCGAACAGGCTTGAGGGCGATGAGTTTTGTCTTCCGAGTTGAGTTCCAGGCACACAATTGCGTATGCCTCCTCCAGTGAGTAGATTGCATAAGTCTCTTGGTTCCACATGAAGAGGAGTCGAAAAGAATGTCCCCATCGTTATCTAATCCCCTTTTTACGTAGGAAAGCCACTACATATCGTTGGAGCGTAAGTGGTGAGAGATCCTGAAATATGCTAAACTTTCAGCCTTTGCGCTGTTGCTAGTGGATGATGGCGTTCAAGTGGCAACGCTCGCCTTGCTTCACTCAGCACGCCCGAGGCTGCCTGTCTTTTTTGCAGTCCTGCAGCAGCTGCCAAGCTCAACTGATTCATTGAGTGTAGACGAAAACCGCTTGCTTGCTGCTCACTCCCAGTGCGATCACAGAACGGCTGCCAACTTGGGTCCCCGGCTGGTGGGACCGCATTCGTGCCATCTGCAGTATCATCCAATCTGATGCAGCCTGGGGCCAAAATTCAGTGCCCGGGGTGCTCAGTAAACGATCTAGAGCATTTTGACGACAACACTGCTCCTATCTTGTCGATGCAAAGTGGCCCACACGCAGCAGAGTTCCACAAAAGAGCTGTTACGCCACCGCCATCTTGGCCAGGACCCCCTCCCATGCAGTATTTTAGAAGTATAGCCATAGATTCACTCATGAACATCTGGACTCAGATTCTAGAGCTGATTCCTAAGTAAATCAGGCTACTTTGTCAAATCTGTTGAGCTAGTTAGTTGTGCTAGTTAGTTTTTCATGTAGGTTCTAGTTGTTTCTCTTTTAGTTTTTTTGTCATGTTTTGAGGGGGTGGGCTTGCTATTCTGTTCTAGCTTTTGAGACTATTAATGAAGATAATATGAAGCAAATGGTAAGCCTTTAAGCCTAATTCTGCATCATAGACTTCTTTAAATTTATAAACAGTTGCACATGTCGTGAGAAATTAATCAAAAGAATTGCAAAGTACCCCAGTTGGGATCCCTGTTTTCCTATCGAAAAGGTACTGGAGCAACTGCCAATGCAAGGTATGCTTAGAGATGGAAACCTCTGCTTTCCTAAATAAGCAGAGTTCATTTGCCCTTTTCTTCAGCATTCTATGGCTGCTGTCCATCTGGCTGTATTTTCCCTTTGTAAGTGAGCAGAGTTCTTAGGGCTCGTGCTGCTGTATTCTTACATTAAAGCAGAGACCTGGCCTCGATAGCAGTCACCTGACCCAAACACGTCCATCTGTCCCAATCCTCGAGCCAGCCTCACCATCTGTCCCAGCTGCACCTATTTCTATTTTGGGGTAGTAGATCCCTCCCTTGATCCTGCTCCCTGGACCCCTTCCTGTGAGAAGGCCACTGGTACAAGCTGGGCACTATTCTGGACACCAGCTCAGATACTAGTACCAGTTATCATGAGGACTTGCATGCAACTAAGTGGGGTAATGCTGTTATGATAAGGGGTTGCTTAATACAAGGAAAGAAATCCAAAACAGCTTGAAGCTAGGTGGAGATGACGATTTCCGATCAGCAGAACTCCTGCACTAGGGTGGACGTGCTCCTGAAAGGTCGGAGATGTGGTACGCAGTGAAGAAACTCATTTATAATCTCCAACAAAAAAACATGAAAAGGGATCATGTGGCTTCAGCACCACATAAGTGAGCTACAGCCCAAGCACAATACCACACTTCAGTGGGTGGAGATACCAGAGGAAACCTAGGCAAAAATATGGTTCAGACCAGTTGAATTGCCTATGTGCGTACAACATAAACACAATGGGTATAAACTATTGACAAGATGGTACTTGTCTCCCACTAGATTGCGTGCAATGTTTGGTAGCTACGAGCTGGGTTGGAAGAACAGTGGTGAAAGGGATACATTCTTCAATATGCCGTGGTCCTGTGTGCATACCCAGACATATTGATAATACATTTTATTTCATATTAAAATTTAGTGGGAATCACACTGCCTTTGATACGCTCTTTGGAGATCTGGAGGAGAACTGCATATATCAGCTGACAACCCTGGCTGGTGAACTGATTTTGCTTTTACTGCTAGCAGCCAGACTTGCAGAGGCATAGATTTGGAAAGAACAGATCACACTGGCAGTGCATATGTGGTGGAGCAAATCTGGAACAGGTATGCGATGGAGCAGTTTGTCAGCTCTCGTCCATTGAGTTTCATAAGTTTCATTCTGTTTAGCTGCAATTTAAAACACAAATGGAAAGGGATCAGGTTTGGGAAGAAACAGCACCCCTCGTATTAGTTAAAAAAATCAACACTGTGTGAGATGTCCTCCTCATCAGCTAGAGACTCTTTCACAATTGAACAATGATGTATGAGCCCCAGAACCTCCAGTTAGGCTTTGGTAACTAGGAGATGGTTTGTTCTACTGTATATGAAATCTCTTTTGTGTCCTTCTGAGCGGGGGGGGGGGAGGCAAAAGTAAGTTAATAGAGCTGTTTATCATTATGTTATCCCTGCAGCATTGACTGACATGTTATACAGGAAGTGGTTAAAAAAAATGGGTCAGGCACCATCCTAAACAGATAGCTGACTACAATCTGAGCACTACCGTCATTATTCCCTCCTTTTTTACAGTAGCAAAAATCTTCCAGTCATTCAATACTATGAAGTTCTCTCGTAGGGGATTTCCATGTATAGTCATAAGCACTGAATAGTTCCGCGCGCCTGCGGGGACCCCGGAGCACTGTTGTGTAGTATATTCTTAAGTGCAATCATCAGCTCCTTGACAAAAAAGGTCTGTGAAAAACACTTAAGAATAACAATGTGCAGCCTATGTGAACAGCTACACAGGCCAAATTGTTAGAAGAAAAAAACAGTTGTAGTGTAAATTTCACGTTTAAACCTCTATTTATTCTATAAATACATAAATAAATACATTCTCATATTTTATTTACACCTCTCATGAGAATAAAACAATGTAGGGCAGTGTAGCCCATAGGCTGCCATTATACAGAATGAAAATAGAGCTGTGCCTTTAAGAAAGTAAAGTCTTCCTGTTTCCCATCATGCACAGCAAAAGGCAGTTGCCTCAGTTCTTTTTTCCGGCTCCTGCTGACAGGACCCTGAAGCATTGAGCTCTACCTCACAAAAGCTTTTGTGACAGAAATTCATTGAAATATCTTCTGAATTTCATTTTCACTCGACGTTTTTACCTTTGAGTGATCATTTTCTACTGATTTCTGTTAAATTCTGACAGAATTTTGAGGTTTTTCTAGTTAGAAATACCTTCACTTTTTGATAAATGTCCTTCTTGTGGAAGAAAGAAGGCTAAAACAGATCCACATAGGGTCTGTATAATTTGTCTTCCATCCAGCCACAAACCGGAGTCGTGTGACATTTGTAAAACCTTCTCTAGAAGAACCCTTCGTGATAGAGAGAAGATCCGACTTCAGGCGAGAGAGGACAGGAGAAAAAGTGGCCATTCCACTACAGAGCGAGGAGAAGGTCAGACTTCTACCAGGGCTCAACCTGTTTCCTCCATGACTCCTTCCAGACCTGCTGAAAAATGACATAGATCTCCGACGACGTCGAGAGCGTCGACGTCGAAGCAGGGAACGGCGCCAACATGTTCGCCGTCGAGGAGTGCTTCGCCGGCGAGAAAAAGACATCGTTCGCCGTCGACAGCTATTTCGCCGTCGAGGCGGCGAAGACACCCGACGTCGAGAGGATCTGGGTCGCCGTCGACACGGCGAACACAGTCAACGCCAAGGAGATCCGAGTCGGGCTCGCCGTCGACACGGCGAGGGAGATCGCCGTCGAGAGAGAGTGTTCGCCGTCGGAGGCGTTCACCGTCACTGCACCGACGTCGAGGTTCGTCGTCGAGAGGTTCTCAGCGGTGAGACGAGTCGACGTCTAGAGGCACTCGCCGTCACCGCAGTTCGACGTCGAGGAGTGCTTTGACGTCGAGAAGACCATCTAAGAGGCCTAGAAGGGTTTATACAACCTCGGAATCCTCGGCCTCGCTTATCCTACTTCCAGCATCGCCACAGCTCTCGCAAAGGCAGTCGCCGTTACCACAGACGCCGGTAACACCTACGGCTCCTCTTCCGGCGCCTCCTCCAGAACCTGTTCCGAGGACTCCAACGCGATCTGCAGGGCGTTCTGGTTATTCCTCGAGGCGTACATCTACCTCTAGGCACCGTCGTCAGGAATCACATCATGGACATTCTTCATCGTCCACACGAGACTACTCTCCAACCTTATCGGACTCACCGTCCCCAAGAGTGTCTCCCATAGATGATGTCAACACATTTCAGGAGGTCTTAGTAAGAGGGGCAACCAAGCTGAATATCCCGCTAGCAGCTCCGGCCCCATCGACATCAGTGATCTTTGAGACCTTGCATCAAAGGACATCTTCACGACCTTTACTTCCACTGGTTCCGGGTCTTATTGAGCCAGCAATGGACATTTTTCTCACGCCGGCTACAACAAAGTCTGCTCCTTCCAGACTCATTAAAAAGTACCGTCCACCAGAGCAAGATCCTCTATTCTTGAGGTCGGACCCAGTACCAGACTCGGTAGTTATAGTGGCAGCGAAGAAATCGCATTCGACGTCACCGTCTTCCTCTGCTCCCCCAGACAAAGAGAGCAGAAAGATCGATGCTGCAGGAAGAAAAGTATGCTCGACGGCATCCATCACCATGAAAGCAGCCAGTGCCACTGCTTTATTAGGGAGATATGATCGATCCCTCTGGGACTCTATACTGCAGTTCGCGGAGCATCTCCCTAGGGACAAAAGGGAAGATTTCCTAGAGGTCGTGAGCGAGGGAGCTATGGTTTCTAACCAGATTATAAGTGCTGCGGCGGATTCTTCAACACTATCCGCACATAACTATGCTCATGGTATAGCGCTCAGGAGACATGCATGGCTGCGGCTTACATCGCTTAAACCTGAAGCACAGCAGAGGATACAGAACCTGCCTTTCTCAGGCTCCACTTTGTTCGGCTCTCATGCCGATGATGAGATGGCCAGAATGAAGTCTGAGCTGGATACCCTGAAAGCGGTAGGCATGGAGCGACCTAAAGAACAGCGAAAAGGATTCCGCCCATATCAAAGAAGACTGTTCACCCACAGGTATCAGGCTCCACATTGGACGTCTTCACGCCCTCAGCAACAGCAGCAGCAGCAGCATCAGAGGGGCTTCTCCAGAAGGTCGACAAGGGGTCGTTCAACACCTCAGACCCAGACACCTCGACAAGCTCCCACGTCTAAGCCCTGAATCTTTGCTTCCCCCTCCTCCGTTACCCACTCTGGTAGGGGGAAGTATCTCAAATCATCTGGACGAGTGGCAACGCATCACAACAGACGCCTGGGTATTGAATATTGTGAGACATGGTTACGCTCTCAGATTCACCAGTTCTCCACCATCTGTTCCACCCAAAACAGCCAACCACCATCTCGAAGCTCTGCAGTTAGAGGTCAATATCCTATTGCAGAAAAGAGCCATAGAACCCGTTCCCATCAGCCAACAAGGGAAGGGGATTTATTCGAGATATTTCCTTGTACCGAAAAAAGACAAACAAGAGTTTCGTCCCATCTTAGATCTGAGGACAGCAAACAAATGGATTCGCAAAGAAAAATTCAGGATGTTAGCCTTACACCAAATTTACCCACATCTACGTCAGGGCGACTGGCTATGTGCGATAGATCTTTGCGACGCTTACTTTCATATCCCAGTAACCAAGAAACACCGAAAATTCCTAAGGTTCACCGTCGGAAAACGCCATTACCAATTTGCAGTTCTACCTTTCGGCCTAAAATCAGCGCCAAGAACTTTTTCCAAATGCATGGCGGTAGTAGCCGCCCACTTGAGGAAACAGCGAATATTCGTCTACCCCTATCTAGACGATTGGCTCATAAAGGCCTCCAGTTGTCTCGAGGCACAGCAGCATTTCGAATGGACTCTACAACTGCTACAAAAACTTGGTCTTCAAGTCAATCTTCTGAAATCTACAGCAACACCTGTTCAGAGGTTGCATTACTTAGGGGCCATTGTAGATACCAGGCTAGGAAAGGTGTTTCCTTCGGAGGAACAACGGTTATCGATTCTCCAAAAGTGCAAACAACTGCAGGAAAGACCTCAAGCCACTGCAAGAATAATAGCTTCTCTATTGGGCTCGATGGCGTCTTGTATCCATCTGGTTCCCAATGCTCGCCTCCATATGAGACCATTGCAGGAAAATCTAGAGGATCAGTGGTGTCAACTGAGGGACGATTGGGAGAACAAAGTCCTTCTTTCTCCTCACACCCTACAATCCCTGAAGTGGTGGTGTTTACCCAGCAATCTCTTGGTGGGGATTCCGTTCCAACAACGGCCTCCATCTCAAACCATCGTAACAGATGCGTCACTGCTCGGATGGGGGGCGCACTTGGAACATCTTCGAGTCCAAGGCGAGTGGTCACAGAGAGAGAGTCTCTATCACATCAACCTGCTGGAACTTCGCGCAGTCCACCTTGCGCTCAAAGCCTTCCTTCCCTCTCTGAGAACGGAAACTCTCCTTCTTCAGACAGACAACGTGGCCACTATGTACTACGTGAACAAACAAGGAGGCACCAGGTCCAGAATTTTATCCAGAGAGGCTCAGACAATCTGGCATTGGCTTCTAGCCAGGAACCTGTCGCTAGTGGCAACTCACCTGCCCGGCATCCAGAATGTTCAAGCGGATGCCCTCAGTCGGGTAATGAACGAGAACCACGAATGGGTACTACACGACGACGTCGTTCATTCCATTTTCGCACTCTGGGGTACCCCCTCTACAGACCTATTCGCAACCCCAGAAAACAAAAAATGCCAAAACTTCGCCTCCAGATATTACCATCCAGGGACACTGGGGAATGCCCTGTGGATAAGCTGGTCAGGAGCATTTCTTTACGCCTTTCCACCGCTTCCCCTGATTCCGGCGGTCCTCCAGAAGCTGTCCAATGCTCAGACCAAAATGATCCTAATTGCTCCGGAGTGGCCACGCCAGTGGTGGTTCCCAGACCTTCTTCACCGGTCACTCAAACCACACATCAGGCTACCATATCGTCCGGACCTTCTCACGAAGTTCAGAGGGCAGATATCTCATCCCAACCCCTCATCGTTGAGTTTGGCAGCATGGCTCCTGAGCTAGTGCAATATGGACACTTGAACCTACCTCAGGACTGTATGGAAATTCTGAAGGAAGCAAAGCGCCCTTCCACACGATCAGCCTATGCAAGCAAGTGGAAGAGATTCTGCATTTGGTGTTTACACAACAACATTGACCCGGTTTCCTGTGGAGAACAATCTATCCTGCCATACTTGTTAAGTTTGGCAAAATCGGGCTTACAACTGTCGTCAATAAAAGTTCACTTGGCGGCGATAACGGCATACAGAAAGAGTCCTTCACAAACGTCCTTTTTTCGGATTCCGATTATTAAGGATTTCCTAGAAGGTTTAAAGAAGGTTTTTCCTCCCATTAGAAAGCCTTCTCCTCCATGGGAACTGAACGTTGTCTTATCACGTCTGATGCTGACGCCATTCGAGCCGATACACAAGGCATCGCTGCAGCATCTCACATGGAAAGCTGCTTTTCTGGTGGCAATCACGTCAGCGCGTAGGGTCAGCGAAATCCAGGCCCTTTGCGCTCAGGAACCTTACACGGTTTTTCATTCTGCAAAAGTAGTAATGAGAACTCATCCAAAATTTCTACCTAAGGTAGTCTCCGACTTCCATGTGAACCAAACAATTTCATTACCGACTTTCTTTCAGAATCCAGCTACTCCTGCTGAGAGAACTCTGCATTCTCTGGATGTAAAGAGAGTATTGAAATTTTACTTGGACAGGACAAAAAGCTTACAAAAATCACAACAGCTTTTTATTAACTATGGCCCAATCAGAACAGGTTTGGGCACATCTAAACAATCTTTATCCAGGTGGATTGTTTCATGTATAATGTTATGTTATCAGTTAGCAAACAAATCCCTTGGTGGTAGGCCAAAAGCCCACTCTACCAGAGGGAAAGCAGCTACTGTAGCCTTGATGAGAAATGTCCCTTTGGCAGAAATATGCAAGGCTGCCACTTGGAGGTCGGTCCATACCTTTACTAAGCATTACTGCCTTGATACAGACGCTAGGGCAGATGCTCAGGTTGAACAGGCTTTGCTCAAGAATTTGTTTGCATGATTCATGTTTTTTCTCAGTATTCTTATATCTACTCCACCGCGGTTATGGGGATGGGCTTGCTACTCTATTCAGTGCTTATGACTATACATGGAAATCCCCTACGAGAGAAGGAATGGTTTCTTACCTGTAACTCCAGTTCTCTCGTAGGGGTATTTCCATGATAGTCATAAGCAACCCTCCCTCCTCCCCGGTGGAGTTGACATAGAATATGAATATTATGGAGGTTGGTACTCCAACAAATGTTTTGTTTTTCTTCATGTCAGGTTAATAGCCTCCAAAAAAGAACTGAGGCAACTGCCTTTTGCTGTGCATGATGGGAAACAGGAAGACTTTACTTTCTTAAAGGCACAGCTCTATTTTCATTCTGTATAATGGCAGCCTATGGGCTACACTGCCCTACATTGTTTTATTCTCATGAGAGGTGTAAATAAAATATGAGAATGTATTTATTTATGTATTTATAGAATAAATAGAGGTTTAAACGTGAAATTTACACTACAACTGTTTTTTTCTTCTAACAATTTGGCCTGTGTAGCTGTTCACATAGGCTGCACATTGTTATTCTTAAGTGTTTTTCACAGACCTTTTTTGTCAAGGAGCTGATGATTGCACTTAAGAATATACTACACAACAGTGCTCCGGGGTCCCCGCAGGCGCGCGGAACTATTCAGTGCTTATGACTATCATGGAAATACCCCTACGAGAGAACTGGAGTTACAGGTAAGAAACCATTCCTTCTTTCACAACAGTGTCCAAAAAGGAGCCTCTTCTTTCTCAAGGAATGGCAGGCAAAAACGGGACACACAAGAGGAAGGAAAGAGCATGCCCAATCACAAGCACCAGGACTTTCTTGTAGACTAGCCACCCTTTTTGGTCTTAATTCAGGAGGCCCACTCCACTGATGATTGGAAACGATTTTCTTCCACTATCAGTACTGGATCCTGATCACCATAGTTGCATGGGTGTTTTCAGTGATGGAAGCAGCTTTGATCTTTAGCTGCCACGGCCAACATGGTACGGGCTGCTTGTGCCCAAGCTGGCATCACAGGAGTGTCTGCAGGAGACAGGGAGGTGTTTTCTTCTACAATCAATAAAGTAATATCACCCCACTAATGGGGCTAGATTACTACTCCCACTATTTCTTGTGAGGAAAAAGGGCGTGGGCACCACATAATTTTTGAACTTTACAGTCTAGACAATTTCCTCTCCCTTGAAGAAGTTCAAAATACTGACTTTGGGAGATCAACACTACTAATATAGGACACTGCCATTTGCCTTAATTCCCTCCCTTATGGTCTTCATATCAATATTCTGGCCCCATTTCTAGTCTTCCTGTGGGAGAAGAGCACCCATTGCTCTCAGTACCTGGGCAACTGCCTCATCTGAGTGACATTGAGGTAAGATGGAGGGTCAATTCTACCTCTGGTGATTCTGGACTCTGGCCAGGCAAAGTCTGTGAGAGAGAGAGAGTAAAGGCATCAAATATGAAGTGAATCACTTCTTAACCTACAGGTCTGTTACAGTCTGGTGGTTTCAAAGGTTCTGGGAGTCCTGCATGGGGGGAGTGGGGAATTGGTATGCCTTGCCAAGCTGTATTTGCATTATCTGCAGTTCCCTTTGTCTCAGCAGCTTCGTTGAACAGTTCCCTACCAGTTTTGAGATTCAGGGGGACTATGAGTCACACAAACAATACCAAAAGGCCTTCTTCATCAGGAAACAAAGGGGCACTAATTCACTCAGCACACCTTTGCCAGCTGACAGATTTGTCTGACTGGTGTTGCAGCAAGATGTGCTTCTACTGATCTAATACATTGCAGTGCCCACCAAATCCAAAAAGGAGAACCTAAGCAGCCATCTTTACTTGTCAGACTCTCCAGGAAGCTCTCAACCCCAATGTTTGAGACAAGACGGTCTCTGCGAATAGACACCTCTGCAAGAAACCCACCTCATCTCCCAAGTGGGACTAGTTTGCTTTTGGAGTAGCCTGAAAGTAGAGGGGACATCCTGACGTTGTATTGCTTAGGGCTATACCTGCACACCTTTTTCCAGACTCCTCAAATTTTGATGGCCCTTTAAAATAGAAGGTAGGGTCTAGATGCTCTGTAGTCTTGGTGGCTCAGAACTCACTGTGCCAGGTTTAGTACTCAGACTTACTCAGAGACTGCAGAGGGATCAAGTTCACCTGCCCCAAAGAAGCGACTCTTCTCCAAGGGTTTTTGGAAGAGCTGCTATATTCTTCCCTACCATATTTCAGCTTGAGCGCCTGCTTTGTGAGGATTTGATCTGTCCATTCCTAGGCCTCTTCTCTGCAAACATGCAGGTCCTGGCACCTGTTCGGAAATCATCCACTGATTAATTATCAGACTTTTCTTTTCAGAAAATGACCAGGTGTTAGACCTGACAACCTTGGTATTCCTCCAACCTTTTGCCTTCACTCCTCCTGTTTTGCTGAATTTGTTTTTGTTGGCATTAGGACTCTGTGCACTTTACCACTGCAAACCAGTGCTAAAGTGCCTGTGCTCACCCCATCAAACATGGTAAAAGTGGAGTATACCTAATTGGCACATTTTATTTACTTGTAAGTCCTGATTAAATAGTACTACATGTACCCAGGGCCTGTAAATTAAATGCTACTTGTGGGCCTACTGAATCTCACTGAGGTAAGAATTCAAGACCGTAGGCGTAACTATTTGCCCAAGGTGGTTAGCTTTTTTGGGGATACATATCCTGGCAGCCAGTCCTAGTACCCTGGCGATGTTACCCTGGAGGGAGTGAGAAGGTAGAACCTCCAAATGGCTGCATGTGCAAGTGATTACTGCATATTGGATGTTTGTATATGTTACTGCTACAAGGGCCGCAACAGAATACTAGGATATTTCGAAAGTAGTGGTTTCGTACATTAGTGTCTCCTACTAATAATTACTTCTGTCCTGATGATGCCCCTTTACTGTATGGGTCAAAACCTCAACCATTTGATATATTGGACTGGTTTAAAAAAAAAAACTGAATTGAGAGATATCAACATTTTCATGATTGAATGTGGTATATTCAACTTGTATGCCTATACCAGTCATTTGTATATACCTGAACTGTACGTAAAACTTGAGTACTAATGTTTCACTTTATCACCCTCATTGTGCTGTATCACTTTTAGGAGCACCTCAGACTACACACCAGTTTTGATTTGCATTGTTTGTTTTCTAAAAAGGTTTGTTATTTGTATAAATAAACCCAATGTTAATTACCTTAACCTATCATTTATATGGTCAATATTGCCGTGGAAGTCTAGGCTTATACTTCCTCCTTCAGGGCAATTTGTGTGTTATTTACTTTCTGAAAGTTGGCATTTTCTTGCCCTAACAATTGATATCTTCTGTCAGTGTCCTGAGTCCCATGACTTGTGAATGGCTCAGCTGTTGGGGATTGTGTATTCCTTTCTGTTGGAAATGGCCTTTCTGCAGGGTCACCCCCAAGCTTTTTGCCTTCCTCCTTCTCTTTTTCTGACCTCATTTTTGCTGGCTTTAGGACTCTGCGCACTTTACCGCTGCAAATCAGTGCTAAAGTGCATATGCTCTCTCCTTAAAACATGGTGACATTGGCTCATACCCAATTGGCTTATTTAATTTACTTGTAAGTCCATAGTCCAGTGCACTACATGTGCCCCGGGCCTGTAAATTAAATGCTACTAGTGGGCTGCAGCACTGGTTGTGCCACCCAGATAAGTAGCCCCCTAACCATGTCTCAGGCCTGCCTCTGCAGTGCCTGTGTGTGCTGTTTTACTGCCACTTCGACTTGGCATTTAAAAGTACTTGCCAAGCTTTAAACTCCCCTTTTTCTACATATAAGTCACCTATAAGGTGGGCCCTAGGTAGCCCATAGGGCATGGTGCTTTGTAGGTAAAAGGCAGGACATGAACATGTGTGTTCTATATGTCCTGGTAGTGTAAAACTCCTACATTTGTTTTTACACTGCTGTGAGTCCTGCTCCTTTCATAGGATAGCATTAGGGCTACCCTCATATACTGTTTGAGTGGTAGATCCTGATCTAAAAGGAGTAGCCAGGTCATATTTAGTGTGGCCAGAATGGTGATACAAAATTCTGCTGAATGGTGAAGTTGGATTTTAAATTACTATTTTAGAACTGCTACTTTTAGAAAGTGAACATTTCTCTACACTTAAATCCTTCTGTGCCTTCCAATCCACGTCTGGCTAGGTTTAGTTGACAGCTCCCTTGTGCATTCACTCAGACAACCCCAAATACAGGATGCTCAGCCTCACTTGCATACATCTGCATTTTGAATGAGTCTTCCTGGGCTGGGAGGGTGGAGGGCCTGACACTTACTTATCAAAGGACAGTAGCCTGCCCTTACACAAAGGACTGCACCCCCTACTGGGATCCTGGCAGAGAGGATGGAACTAAAAGGGGACCTTTTGCACTTCTAAGCCACTCTTTGAAGTATCCCCTACTTCAAAGGCACATTTGGGTACTAAGCAGGGTCTCTGACCCTGACAACTTAGACACTTCTTGACAAGACACTCGTGTCACAGACACTTCCTGGAGAAGAAACCCTGAACCAGCACCTGCAACCTGCCAAGAACTGCCTAGCTGCCCAAAGGACTCACCTGACTGCTTTTCTAAGAAGGACTGCTGCCTTGCTGTTGCTCTGCTGCCTTGCTGCTCTGGCTGTGCTAAGAAGTACTCTCCAAGGGCTTGGATAGAGCTTGCCTCCTGTTTCCTGAAGTCTCAAGACCAAAAAGACTTCACTCCTGCAAGAAGAACTCCCTGTGCAGCGAAAATAGACGCACAGCCTGCAGAAAACAACGCATATCCTGCATCGCGGTGAAAAAATTACTGCACGCCGAACCGGAACGACGCAGCAGACTTCTCAAGGAGAAGATCAACACAGCGCCAGCGTAGCAATTGGAAATTCGACGCACGGCCCACTGGATCGACGCAAAGCCATACCAGAACAACGCAGCCTGACTTCCTGAGAGGATTCAACGCAGTGCCTGCCGTGCCGCAGAAATGTACACGCAACACCCACCGGATCGATGCAGCCCCTGTGACTTTGTCCTACAAGCACCGAATTTCAACGCATTGTCCCTGGCCAATCAGAAAACCCTGCAACCCGAAGAGGATCCAAGTCAAATTGACACAAAGCCTTCCCTGCGTGGAAAATAAATGACACATCGCCGTGTGCTGCCCGAGAAATCGATGCACACCTCCCTGTTTTCCACACATCTCCTCCTCTGCGATTCCTTGCGGAGATTTTGCACGCAAACCAGGTACTTTGTGCTTCTGATGGATACACCTACCTGTGGATTCCTCACCTAAAGAATTCTCCCCTCGCGCCAGCCTCAACGGAAATTTCTTCTAGCTCTGCACGTCGATGATGACGTCACAATCGTCCGACTCCAGGCGACGCCGTATGACGTCATCCAGGCAATAAGAAGCCCTCGTCGACGTGCAGACGTCCGTTATCACCAGTTCCCTTTTTTCCGTGCCCGAGTAACGGTTAATTCTTCGAGGCTCACAGGGAGCTACTGTTTCGGACGACGGTTACAATGTTGCAGCCAAGGAAATCCGGCTTTAAACCATGTAACCAGTGCGGGGGTCGGATGTCGGTTACCGATCCCCATGAAAATTGCCTCTGGTGCCTTAGTTCCGACCATGAGGTCGAGTCATGCGGCTCCTGTCAGCGCATGAACCCTAAGGCACTTAAAGAGAGGGAGGCGAAATTGTTCTTGGCTCGATCCAAGAAAAAGAAGGAGAGACGCCATCGGAGGGAGTCTTCTTTGAGATCCTCGAGGTCTCATCGCCATCATAGTGGCTCTCGGCGCCGTCACGGATCTCGGCGCCGATCGAGCAAGGGGCGGTCTAGATCGGCTTCTCCATCAGCTCGGCGCCGTCTGACGTGGGAGATTAGCGCGACCGTCACCCCTCCACCTCCTACGACCCCGACGTCACCCGGGTCGGTCTTTGAGGTCGAGCCTCCTCAGAGGCCAGAAGGTTCTCCTGGCCAGGAGTTACCTGGACCTTCTTCGGCATCAATACCCGGCTTTCCCGACTCCGGGAACGGATCCTGCGGCGTTTTTAAACGCCATGTTTAACATCTTTTCTTCCATGGCGCATGGTGGAAGTCAAGCAGGTCCGTCTGGCCCTTTGGCCTTTAATTTGGGCGTTCCGGCGTCTTATAAATCCACGCCCTTCACACCATTTCTATCTGCTGCACCTGAAGCAGCGCCAATGCCCTTGACGTCACCCAGAAGACCGGCTTCACCTGCTACAGCGCCGTTGGATTCGCCTCGGATCCTATCCACAGTTAAGAATCCTGTGGAGCCTGGAGGGTCCGGCGTCGGACGAATCCGAGGTTCGCCATCGACGGAGATCTTCGGCGTCTGCTGACGCCTTATCGACGCCAGGTTTGGAGTCAAGGCTTCAATCCAGACGGCTGGCTCTGCGGCTATTGGAGGAGGAAGAGTATGCAAGGCAGCACCTGGAGGGTGAAGTTGTGGAGCCCTCTAGTGACTTCCAGGGTCTGGATACAGCCAGTGGCTTGGATACCTCCCCGGAGTGGGATCTAGCTTCCCTGGAGAGATCACTGAGGAAGCGGTTTCATTCCACACCGTTATTCGAAAGGCTGCAGACTTTTTAGACCTTCCCCTCCCTACTGCAGAAGTCAAGAGAAATCTGTTGACAGAGGTTTTGCATCCAGCCTCTGTATCTGCTGAGCCTCTTTTGCCCTTTAATGAGGCGTTGCTGGACCCCATTAAGGACATCTGGATGAAACCTGTTTCTACCGCTGCTGTCAACAGAGCGGTGGCTCGTCGCTATCGGGCGGCACCAGGTGATCCGGTGTTTCTCTCTAAACAACCAACACCGGAGAGTTTAGTGGTACAAGCCTCATGTTCGTCCAGATCCTCTCCTGGCTCGTTTCCCGGAACACCTGCGGACAGGGAATAAAAGAAGATGGACCATACTGCAAAAAAGACCTTTTCATCTTGCAGTATGGCCTTAAAGTCATCCAATGCAACCTGCATATTGGGATGTTACATCCATGCCCTTATGGAGGAAGCGAAGGGCCACCCTAATTGAGGAGATGTTGCAGCTACTGGCGAATGCTCAAGCGGCAGCAACTCAGGTGATCCAGTCGGGATTGGACACTTCACACTTCGTGGCTAGAGCTATGGGCACGACCATAGTTTCTAGGCGTCAGTCTTGACTTCGGTCATCTGGCTTCTCATCTGACGTGCAAGCGACTCTTCTTGATCTACCCTTTGATACCGAGAGGCTCTTTGGTACAAAGGCGGATTCTGCTCTGGAACGTTTTAAGGAGAGCAGAGCTACTGAGAGATCTCTGGGGCTTCCGTCTTCTGCCTCATCCTCTTTTAGAGATTTTAGGAGGTTTAAAGGATTTGGACGTGGCTCCTCCTTTTGTGGCAGATTTCAAGGACCGCAACAGTCTGCTTCCACCCTGCCATACAGATCTTTCAGGGGCAGAGTCCGCACAAGAGGAGCCACCCAGCAGCACTCTGCCTCTTCCTCTTCCTCGGGAGGGGTGCAGCAAGGAAAGCAGCCGTAGTCCTCCTCCACTCCCTGTCCACTTGTCTCCGGTAGGGGGGAGACTTGCCCATTTTCTTCCGATGTGGGAGGTTATAACATCGGACTCCTGGGTCATCGACATTGTGAAGAAGGGGTACGCTCCCTTTCGGGAATTCCCTCCTACCTTCCCTCACCGCCCATCCTTCTGTTCGGAAGATCATCTCCTATTACAGCAGGAAGTATTGTCCCTATTGGCAAAAGGCGCGATAGAGTTGGTTCCCGAGCAGGAGAGGGGTCAGGGCTGTTATTCAAGATACTTCCTGATCCCCAAATAGGATGGTCGGTTGAGACCGATTTTGGACTTGAGGGTTTTGAATTGGTTCCTCAAACAGGAAAAGTTCAAAATGCTGACCCTTTCACAGGTTCTTTTGGCATTGAACGAAGGAGACTGGATGGTGTCGGTTGATTTGCAGGACGCGTATTTTCACATTCCGATCCTCAAATCGCACAGGAAGTATCTCCGTTTTGTGGTGGGATCGCAGCATTATCAGTTTGCGGTCCTCCCGTTTGGTCTTACTTCAGCACCTCGGGTCTTCACAAAGGTGATGGCGGTGGTAGCGGCAAAGCTCAGAAGAAGGGGGATAGCAGTATTTCCCTATCTGGACGATTGGTTGATCAAAGCCAAGACTCCGGAGCTCATGCAGCGCCATCTCCAGTCGACAACTCGGTTGTTGTACGACCTGGGTTTTTCAGTCAATGTACCCAAATGTCACCTGGAGCCCTCTCAACGCCTCCTGTTCATAGGGGCAGTATTGGACACGACATTGAATCAGGCCTTTCCTCCGCCCCAAAGGGTCCAGGACATTCAGGCGTTGATTCCAATGTTTCAAAATGGAGCGGTAGTTCCAGTCCTCAAGGTCCTTCGTCTGCTCGGTCTGTTCGCTTCTTGCATACTGTTGGTCACTCATGCACGCTGGCACATGAGGGCTCTTCAGTGGTGCTTCCGCAGGCAGTGGTTTCAGCACAAAGGGGATCTTGAGGAGTCGATAAGGATCTCCAGAGACACTGCAGTGGATCTTCAATGGTGGGCAGCGGTCGACAACCTGTCACAAGGAAGGCCGTTCTCGCTACCCCCACCAGTGGCCACAATAGTAACGGATGCTTCCACTTTAGGGTGGGGAGCTCATCTGGAGGACCTGGAGATCAAAGGCCTTTGGTCTCCGGTAGAACAGAGTTTACACATCAATCTGTTGGAATTGCAGGCAGTACGTCTAGCTCTCAAGGCCTTCCTCCTTTCCATTCACGCTCAGTCAGTCCAGATTCTAACGGACAACACAATCGCAATGTGGTATATAAACAAACAGGGAGGAGTGGGGTCGTATCTTCTCTGCAGAGAAGCTCTTCGACTCTGGTCCTGGCTTCAGGAACACAAGATCTGCTTGGTAGCACATCATTTGGCCGGAGTCCTGAACGTGCATTCTAAGTCGACCCAGCTCGGTCGACCACGAGTGGCGTCTTCATCCAGATCTAGTTCTGTATATCTTCCGGATGTGGGACTATCCACAAATAGATCTGTTTGCAACTCGAGAGAATGCGCAGTTCCCGCTATTTTGCAGCCTCCAGTATCCGGTGCAAGGAGCTTTGGGGGACGCGTTTCAGATGTCCTGGAAGGGTCAGTTGCTCTACGCGTTTCCCCCCATACCCTTGATTCCTCGAGTTCTGAGGAAGATCCGCCAAGACCGAGCTCAAGTCATCTTAATAGCTCCGGATTGGCCAAGAAGGGTGTGGTATTCAGACCTTCTCCAACTCTCTCAGTGCCCGCCGCTCCGTCTCCTTTACAGGGTGGACCTCCTCTCACAGTCGCTGGGGCAGATTTTACACCCCCACCTCCAGAGCCTGCACCTTCATGCCTGGAGATTGAACGGGGCAATCGGACTTCCTTTTTTTTTCTCCCACCAGAGGTGGTGGATGTTATTTTATCAGCCAGGCGACACTCCACCAAGTCAATCTATGCTAGTCGTTGGTCCAAATTTGCATGCTGGTGTGGAGAGAACAGTATAGATCCTTTAAAAGCAAGTTTATCTGATATTTTGTCATTTGCACTTTACCTAGCACAGAAGGGTTGTGCTATTGCCACAGTCAAAGGTTACTTGTCTGCTCTATCCGCTTGCTTGTGCCTTCCAGATCAGCCATCTTTCTTTAAATCTCCTATTGTTTTAAGGTTCCTAAAGGGTCTCACTAACAAATTTCCACCAACGCCATTTGTTATGCCTCAGTGGGACCTTAACTTAGTCTTAACATTTCTAATGGGGTCCCCTTTCGAATTGATGCACTCTTGTTCTTTACGGTTCCTGGTATTCAAGACTGTTTTCCTGGTGGCCATAACATCTGCCAGAAGGGTTAGTGAGCTTCAGGCTCTCAGTGTAGATCCCCTATACCTTTCTTTCTTCAAGGACAAAGTGGTGTTAAGGACCAAGGCAGCTTTCCTACCGAAGGTTGTTACACCCTTTCACCTGGGGCAGTCGATTACTCTCTCTTCCTTCTACCCTCAACCTCACCCATCCAAGGAGAAAGAGAGGCTCCACCGGCTGGATCCACGAAGAGCGCTGAGCTTCTACGTCGCCAGGACGAGAGTTCAGACAAGATGATCAGCTCTTCGTTGGATACGTGGGGAAGAGGAAAGGTAGAGCGGTTCACAAGAGAACGCTATCCAGGTGGGTCATTCTATGTATTAAGGTTTGCTATTCTTTGGCGAAGAAAGATCCACCTTTAGGGCTTCGTGCCCATTCCACCAGGGCCAAAGCAGCTTCATCAGCTTTGGCTAGAGGTGTTCCTGTGGCTGACATCTGCAGGGCAGCGACTTGGGCGTCCCTCCATACTTTTGCCAAACATTACTGTTTGGATTCTGAGGTTAGGAGGGATGGCCATTTTGGTCGCTCGGTGCTGCAGGATTTCTTGGTTTGACCATTCGGGCACCCACCTCCGGAGGTAGTGCTGCTTTGGGACTCTATTCTTTAGGTGAGGAATCCACAGGTAGGTGTATCCATCAGAAGAATAAGTTACTTACCTTCGGTAACGCTTTTTCTGGTGGATACAATAACTACCTGTGGATTCCTCACGGTCCCACCCGCCTCCCCGTTGCCTGACAGGTCAAACCGAGAAGTCCTTGGGTAAGCATCCTTGGTCTTGTACATATGTATATAACTGATTCATGTATATAGTTGTGATAACTGTATATACATTTCCTTTGCAAATTAAGATAGTTCAAAGAGGACATTTTTGGACTTGGTTTATATGTACATATATTTCTCTCTTGTATGGAGTATTCATTACTGTTATTTATAATGTATGTTTTATAATAAATGTTCTATTTTCATTCATTCTAGATGAATATGTACTCTTTAGGTTTAACCTGTTCGCCTCTATGGCACGTAAAAAATGGTGATAACTGACGTCTGCACGTCGACGAGGGCTTCTTATTGCCTGGATGACGTGATACGGCGTCGCGTGGAGTCGGGCGATTGTGACGTCATCGTCGACGTGCAGAGCTAGAAGAAATTTCCGTCGAGTCTGGCGCGAGGGGATAATTCTTTAGGTGAGGAATCCACAGGTAGTTATTGTATCCACCAGAAATAGCGTTACCGAAGGTAAGTAACTTATTCTTTTAAGACATTTGTTGCTTTTAAGAGACTAAAGACACTTTATATAATTTTTACAGTGATATTCCAAAATATACTTATTTCATCTTAATCATTTTGACCTGCATTTATCCAGATAAATATTATATATTTTTCTAAACACTGTGTGGTTTATTTTTGTGGTGTTCTACTGTGTTATTTCATGATTTATTGCACAAATATTTTACACATTGCCTTCTAAGTTAAGCCTGACTGCTCCGTGCCAAGCTACCAGAGGGTGGGCACAGGATAATTTGGATTGTGTGTGACTTACCCTGACTAGAGTGAGGGTCCTTGCTTAGACAGGGGGAATCCTGACTGCCAACCAAAGACCCCATTTCTAACACTTCCAGACAGTGGCACAAAAGGGACTAGTTGTGGGCAGGATGAGACATCCTGCCAGGATGCCTCGGGGTGGAGGTGTCCCCTGCCCACTTACATTTCAAAGGGTTTTGCCTCCTGCACACACAAAGACACCAGTCCTGCCCTATCTTTTGTCACGGAGACGTCTTGGAGCCTTGACAGGGGAAACAAAGACCTTTCCAGAATCAGACATGGATTTAGTATAGAAAATCCCTCCACTTCAAACGCTGGCACTAGTTTTAAATATACGACTTGTTGGGACACTCTTCAGTGCACTCCTGGACCTGTGGACTTTATGGAAGGATTGTCTTACCCCCAGAACACTGCCCTGCTGCTACCAGAGGACTGCACTGCTACTTTAGGCCTGCCGTGCTGTTTGAGAAGGGGAGACTTGACTTCTTCCCTTTATCCCAGGCTAACCAGATTATCTCCAAGGTTCAGTTGGTTGACCTCCTGTCTGAGCCACAGGGATGCAGCAAGCTTTAGGTGCCTCCATGCAGCTGCCCAGCTGACCTCTTGCACTGGACCTGCAACTTGTGTGATGTTTTCACTTTATCTCTGTGTGCTTCATTAGTACTTTACACACTACGTTAAGTCTGACTGCTTGGTGCCAAGCTACCAGATTTCTTACATTGTAGTTCAGCCGCTGGGTACAGTACTTGTGTTTGTGGGGTGCCCTTAGTGATTTTGTCTAGTACTGAAATCCCCTATAAATAACTTGATAACAGATATGCCCTCTTTTTAAATTCTTCTTAGTTTGTGATTGGGCCATTGTTTACTTTTTTCAAATTTAAGTATTATGTCACTACTTTCTTGCTACCTTGGAGATGGAGCTGAGCAACGTTGAGAACCTCAGCAAGGTGGAGCGGCAGGATTTCTGCAAAGAGAGAGCGCTAAATGTTGGAAGCAAGGTGAACCTCTTAATAGCTCTCAGAGCTTCTGGGAAGGGCAGGAAGTTGCAGGCCGCTTTGGAGGAGGATGAGGAGGAAAATTGCCTGGCCAAAAGTTCTGAGCTACAGCTAAGGTGGAGGAAGACAACTTTGCCACAGGAGTGAGGTCTCCTGACAATGCAGGCAGCACTGTTTCCTTCTGCAACCTGTCCCTTGAGGAACTGGTTGACAGGAAGACTGAACGAGAACTCATACTACAGCTAGCAAAGCTCAGAATGGAGGAGGCAAGTGCCCATAGGGCCTTGGACGAGAAAAGGCTTGCTCTAGAGGAGGAAAAGTCTTAGTCAGAGGGGGTTCTACAGGAAAATAAACTTTTCATGGCCCAGGAAGTGCCTGAAGGAGTTTAGCCTGAAAACCAGGCAACAAACAGGATTCAGCAGCAATGATGGTAGTGAAAATCCAGTGTCCAGTGAAGACAGGAGGGTCCAAATCCTCAAAGATCTGGTGCCTAACTTTTGTTATGAAGGATGACCTCAACAAGTAGTTTGAAGGTTGTGAGGTTGCCCTAGAGATGCACAGGGTCCCACAGGAGGATTGGGGAGCCAGTCCCTGGAGGAACATTCTCAGTGAGGATAGGGAGTCACTTCTGGCCCTAGGGAAGGAGGAAGGAGGATAACGTATCTCCTTATAAAGGAAGCACTTGTCAGGAAGGATGGCCTCACCCCTGAGGAGTATAGGCTGAGCTTTACAGACAGCCAGAAGCCCTCCCACCAATCCTAGGTAGATATTGTGGATTACTTCTGCAAGACACTGGATGGTTGGGTGAAGGGCGGTGATGTGAGTGATTCCAACAGGCTGTACAATTTGGTTGCAGAGAGCACATGTTCAGTGGTTGTTTTCCAGAGATGCGCCAAAGCCTAATAGAAAATGAACTCACTGACACCAGGGAGCTTGCTGAAGAGGGAGACTGCTGGCTGTGCACCAGGGTCTTCCAGAAAGTATCTGAAGGGCTGGGTATAGGGATGCCACCAGAAGAAAGAGGTGGAGATAAAAATAAAACCAAGGAGTTCCCCAAAATAGTTCTCAGGGCAAGGATTCACAGTTCCAACCTGATCAAAAGAAAAGTGGTTCCCTTGAGAAGGAATTTTCAGGGAAGTTTTCCCCTATATACTACGAGTGCTACATGTACGGGCACGTGAAGGAGGCCCGCAGCTGCTATGAGGCAGAAGCCCCACTGGTGGGCGGACGCCAAGGTTGACTAGTGCGCTTGGGGAGTATGTTACCCCAGTTAGGTGCAGAGGGTAACCCTAGTGTCCCTGGGTGAACAAGAGAGAGGGTACCAATGGCCCACATGCCTAGCAATACTTCAAAGAACAGGCAATGGGTTACAATGAATGGCCAGTAAATGGAGGCTCTGAGAAACACAGGACCCTATTATGACTCCCGGTAGGTATCATCTGGTGTCCTTCAAGCGGGTAATCCCTATTGTATTCCACCTGTTTAACCATGTGTCACTGTCACCTTGGCTGTGATTCCCTTTGAATGGGTGGATGGGGTCTAAGGTTCCTTAAGGGTAGCTGCGAGTTCAGCCATGCCTGGGGATTGTCTGCTCGGTATTGACATGGAGCACACCATCTGGAAGTAGGTGGCGCTCCTGTCCCAGCTGGAGATGTTAGGGATATCTCAGTGGGTGTTCCTGACCACACGGTCTATGGCAGCCTGAGAGGTAAGTCAGAAAGACCTGAAAAATTTTCCTAGGTACCTGTCAAAAAGATGAAAGGCAGAGGTGTAATAAAACCAGATCCTGGAACACCCCACAATCTTGGGGGAGGCTGAGCCTGAGGGTGACGCCTCGAAGCCTTCAGGGGAAGACATTCTTGCCCTAGGGGACCAACTTGAGCTGGTCAGCTGACAAGTGGAAGTGGGGCAATCCAGGGAGGAATACTGCAAAGCCCAAAGAGTGTACCTAACTCTTGAAGGCCTATGGTAGCAGGCCGAGACCCAGGCAGCTGGTGACACCTATGGTGATCACTTGATTTGCTGTTCGAATGGTTGGCTGTATAGTGAGCCTAAGGTTCCTGAGCCTGTTGCAACCTGTATGTTTGTGTCTGTCAGTGCTACCGGACATTTCTGGTGGTTCTGGCTCCTGCTGTACCCTGGCAGGACATCTAGGGAAAAACAAGACTTTTCCCAGGTTTGTCATCCACTTTTACTGGTCCCAGATGACCTGAGATGAATTCTGCAGGTCTTTTCTTGCTGCTAGGTCAGCGGAAAGTCACAGGAAAAGTGGAAGGCTTCCCTGGTTCCCCTTCCTGTTGTTGGTCCCCCTTTGAAATTGTGGGTGTTGACATTGTTAGCTCCCTGGAGCCCAAAACTGTCCTAGGCAACAGGGTTATGGTGGTCTTGGTGGACCATGCCAACCAGTAGGCTGTACCCCTGAGGACGAGGACAATAACTGCACCCACAGTGGCTTGGGCACTCATGGGGATCTTTACCTGAGTGGGGTTCCCCAAGAAGGTAGTATCTGAGCAGGGTACCAACTTCATGTCGATTTACATGAAGTCATGTGGGACAAATGTGGAGTACCCTATATGTTCTCCACACCCTATCATCCCCAGACCAATGGACTTGATGAGAGGGGCTTGTTGTGCAATTCAACAAGACCCTTAAAGGCATGACTATGGGCGAATCAGAGCCCTTGAGGCAGAACTGGTTCGTCCTCTTACCATGCTTATTGTTCGCATACAGCGAGGTGCTGCAGAAGGGAGTTGGGTTAATTCCCTTTGAGCTGCTGTATGGCCACCAAGACAGGGGGCCTCTCAGCCTTGTGAAGGAGGGGTGACAGCAAGCTCCCAGAAAATCTCCCCACTATGTAGTCAGCTACATGTTGGCTGGCCGGACTCAGGTGAGGTGCTTCTGGAAGAAGGCTAAATAAGAATGTGGAAGCCAGCCAGGAGGTTCAGAAATTCTGGCATGAACAGAAGGCCACTCTGGTTGAGCTTCAGCCTGGTCCAAAAGTGTGGGTGATGGAGCTAGTGGAGGTCCCAGGCCCTATGACGTGTAGGAGCACAGGGTGAGGTCACTTTCTTGATGGACCTCAAGACCACCAGGAGCCCCTTAAGGATCCTACAACCCCTTCCCCCCCCTACCCCTTCCAGTGAGAAGTCCGAAGTCATCTTGCTCCTGGTGATGGATGATGGAGTGGAGGAGGAGAATGAGCCTATCCTTGACCTCCTGTTTCCCAAGGAGCAGAATGAGTCAGTGGAAGGTGTCAACCTCTCCCCTTCCCTGACCCCAGAGCAACAGAGAGACTGTCGTCACTTGCTGGGTCAGTTTGACTCCCTGTTCTCACTAACTCTGGGCTCACCATCTGTGAACCCAAGACGTTGATACAGGGGACAGCATACCTTTTAAGGATAAGATCTACACGCTTTATGATAAGGTGAGTGCCAGCATCATGGAGGAAGTATCTCAAATGCTAGAACCAAGGCTCATTGAGCACTCCAATAGCCCTTGGTCCAGTCCTGTGGTTCCGGTACCCAAGGCTGGCCTACCAGGTGCCACACCAGCACTCCGGTTTTGTGTAGATTACAGAGTGCTCAACTCAGTCACTAACACTGATGCTTACCGCATGCTCTAATGTGATGACCACATAGATTCATTGGGAGCTGTCAGGTTCCTGAGCATGTTTAATTTGACGTACAGGCACTGGCAGATTGCCTTAACTGAGGGAGCTTAAGGGTAAGTCTGCATTTTCAACCCCAAAGGGTCACTTTCAGTTTAGGATGATGCCCTGCCCATTAATAAAATGCCCTTGCCATTTTCCAGAGGTTGGTCAACAGAGTCCTGTTTGAGATAGAGTGCTTCAGTGCCACCGACATGGACAACATTGCAATCTTCAGCTGTAGCTGGGAAGACCACCTGTAACACCTCCAGGAAGTGCTTCAGGCTCTGCAACAGGCAGGCCGGACTATCAAGGCCGGTAAGTGCAATACAGGGCAGGAATTGATGGTCTACCTGGGGCTCTAAGTTTGAGGGGGGACAAGATGCCGCCCTTTCCGGCTAAAATTCAATCCATCTTGGCTTGGTGACTCCCCAAGACCCAGACTGATGTGAGAGTCTTCCTAGGCCTCACCAGAAAGTACAGCAGATTTGTCAATGGGTATTGCTCCATTGTTGTCCCATTGACAAAGCTGACTTCTAAGAAGCACCCCAGAAAGGTGATGCTGGCAGAGGCATGTCAAAACACTTTTTAACACCTTGAAGGAGACTATGGGGTGTACAGCACCAGTGCTCAGGCCCCATGACATCTCCAAGGAGTGCATTTTTCAAACAGATGCCTCATAGCATGGCATAGGAGCTGTGCTTTCACAGATAAAGGAACAGGGCCCAGACCAACCCGTAGCTTTCATTAGCAGAATGCTACTTCACAGGTAACAGAGGCGGAGTGCCACTAAAACAGAAGCCTTTACTCTGGTCTGGACACCAAAGAAGTTGAGACTATACTTGTTTGGGGTTCAGTTCTGTGTTCAGACAGACCCTTCAAATGGTTAATGTAGATGTGGGGTGAGAATCCCAAAGTGTTAAGTTGATCCATCTCTAAAGAGAATGGACTTTAAGGTGGAACATTGCCCTTGAAGTGACCATGCCAATGCTGATGACCTTTCCAGGTTCTTCTGCCTTTAGCAGTGAGACCTCCCATCAGGTGGGGAGTACTCCCTGCTTTGTGCTTAGAGGATAAATGTTGGAAAATACTTTTTGTGGTATTCCCCAAACTTTTTCCTTCACTCATCTTACTTTGCTGAATTTGTTTTTGTTGGCATTAGGACTCTGTGCAGTTTACCACAGCTGACTCACCGGACGTCTCCAGCAATTTGTATAAATAACAATGTTTGAGAACAAATAACCAGAGAAAATCAGTCCATAAGTCCAAAGTCATGCGATATGTTCATCGTCTTTGTGTTTACACACTTTCAGCCAAGTACATGATCATCATCCAACACGTTTCATCTCCAACAGGACCTTTTCAAGGCACGTGATTACAAACTGTATTCCTTATTCCTTTATCAGTAAATCAGGATCTCTCCTGTTGCCTCTCGGACTGTGATTCTTTCTAATAACAAACGTAGTCATCCTCATCTCTCCTCAGTATTTTTCACACTCACAATGAAGTGGTGTAGCTAATCATTCATGGGTCACACCAGCAAAGAGAGCTCTGATAAGCCCTGTCCTGTCCTTCACAAAATGAAATGTGAGCCACATGACTGAACAGCTGCACAACGATATAAAGAGTATTTTATCGCTGTACAGCCTTTGAGTATCTTGGACGGTATTCAAAATTTATTTTCATTTCAGATCCATGTCGGACTTTATGCTAACTTGATCACATTGGAGGCATTTGATAATTAGCAAAATGTTTTAAAGACTATGTTTGCATCAGTCCAGCATTATCATTGGTGCAGTGTTCCTGTTTAGCTGGCCCTCTGTTTCCGGAGATTCCGTAGTCCTGGTTTCTGAACCGGTTTTGTAAACCTGTTTCCTAAATTTACAGCATCTAATAGAGACTTATATATATAGATGCTGATTCCTTACCCTGGAATATTTCCCAGGCATCAGACTGGATCTGGGAAATCTAGAGCAGTACCTCTGCGCTCTAGTAGGTGGTGTCATTCTGCTCCATGTCAGTGTCCTCCACGCTGAGATTAGTTATTTTCTTTCCATGCCATCAGCACAGGTCCAGAGATAGCTCTGTCCACATTTTGGACAACTTATTTAGACATTTTGTCAACCTATTTTTAGATTTTGTCTCCTAGTGTGTAGGGATGTCACCCAAAAAAACTGTGAGGTTCAAATCTTGTGGTTCTTGTCAACGGCAGATGTCAGTGACATGCCCCCATCTTGTTTGTCTCTGGCGTGTGGAGCTGGGCCACAACTCCAAGGCCTGTGAGTCCAAAGGAACTGAGGGAGGGTTGTCTGAAAATCCGGGCACCTGATGTCAGGCAACTGTTCAGTGCTGCAGGTCCCAGTTGCGTGGAAGGTCTCAGCCCATTCCCTGAGCAGTTCCAGGCACTTGCCATCACGCTCAGTCATCGGATCAGTCTCACAAAACATCAGAGAAATCCAAGAAGTCGAAACCCTCTTTGACTTCGTCCATGTCATCAAATGAGCCGCAGGGGCAATGTCTGCACTCTGAGCCCACTCCCACATGTCAGCTACAGAGCCTGCCTCTGGGTCCGCTCCTCACCTCCATGAATTTCTCTGAGCTTAGCTACATGAGTTTTATGAGGCCATGAACATCATTTTTGGGCATTCCAAACTCTCTGGAGGGCCAAATCCTCTCCAGCCCCTTTGGGCCCTATGGTTTTGGTGGGTGCCCCCACTGAATTAGTGCCTGCGGGTCAACCCTTCGTGCCAGTCGGGTCCTGCCAGTGTTGGATCCAGACTGGCTCCAGTCACAAGACCATAACCTTCACCGGAGGCAGTTCCAGTTCCCAGTACCGCAGAAGCCCCATAGTGGCGCCTTCTGCATCATCATACCTCGATATGGAGGTGGATCGGTGTTGCTGGACGTTGACTCTGGTGCTGACTAGAACTCGACCTTCTGAGTTGGAGTCTGGGCCTTCTTTTTGTGACAGGTGCTGTGAGAAGTATGATTGGGGAGGATCTGCCGGATGCCAATGGTCTGAATACCTCCTCAGACACTTGCCTAGTCTCTTCTAGTGTGGCTATGGAGGATGGGACTTCCTTTGCCATGATGGCGAGGAGGATGACTGAGATCCTGGACCATACGTTGCCATTAATTGCAGTTAAGACAAACATCTTGACAGATTCAGCCAGGAGTTGTCTCTCTCCTCCTTTTTAATGAAGCCCTCACAGATGTCCTGCTCGAGGCATGACCAAGCCCTGCATAGTGGCTCCTGTGCACAGGACAGTTGCCTGCCACCATTGCCCCGCTCCTGGATCTACTGACTTTTCGGGGAATGTCCAGGCACCACTTATGAACACACCCTTGAATGGCACCCACTGTTTTGGTAATAAGACAGATTTCATGCTGTTCTGCTTTCCTACTTATCTCGTATCAGAGCTTACAGAACATATCTGGAATGCACTTCTGAGTTCAAAGAAGACCTTTATTGTTGTTAATTCTTCCCCACCCACAAGTTCGTGAGAGACGAATTAATAGATTTCAAGCACACGTTCAAATGAGTAAAAGTATCGCAGCAATGAAAACAAAATATATCACAGTACTTCTCAGTTGCAATGTACACAGCAGGTTATATATATATAATGCAAAGCAAAACAAATACTTCACCGTGTGAGAAACTATTTACAGCTTCATCTTTCTGGGGTCTGCAAGTTGATGACTCCGGTCAACTGCGAGAAAGAGATTATCTACCCACACGGGAGACTGGCAACTGGCACCAAGTTCCAGCCCGAAGTCCAGCAGATTCGAATCTTAAATCTCTGAAGCCCCGAGTCATCCTTTCAAAAGCGTGCCCCCCTCCTCTCAGACTCTGGAAAACTACGCAAGCCTTTGGAGACTGGCCAGATCTCCTAGACTTCTCCTCTTCCCAAGCCTGAGCAGAAAGGAAAACACCAAATGTACTCTCTCTTATCAAGTCTAGTCTGGTGTGAAGCATCTTGTGGAAAAACACAGCTTGGATTCTCAACTGCAATGTCTAACTCCACGTTAAAGGCAATAGGCAGCTAACCTAAATATCAAATGTAATGTCTAATGTCACGTCAAAGCCAATAGGCAGCTGAGCTGAATACAAAATGTGATGTCTAATATCATGTCAAAGCCAATAGGCAGCTGAGCTGAATACAAAATGCAATGTCTAATATCAAGTCAAAGCCAATAGGCAGCTAAACTAAATACAGCATGTCAAAGCCAATAGGCAGAATACAGAATGTAATGGCTAATGCAATGTCAAAGCCAATAGGCGGCTAAACTGGATACAGAAGGTAATGGCTAATGCCCTGTCAAAGCCAATAGGCGGCTAGGCTGAACAAAACATACAATGTGCTACTGGTGAATATTGAGCAACTAATATGCGCAGAGGTGAAACACAAAGTCATTGGTCAAACTCAATTAATATCATCACATTCCACCCTATGACCAATGAATTTTTGTTTCACATATCTTTTGTTTCAAACAAAAAAAAAAACATCAGCACAAAAAAAAACATTATCAGCAAATCAGATTTGAATGATCAAAGCAATCACTGTAAAGCAATGGAGTTGGATTAACGTAGAGATCTCATAACCTTTCACATCAGATACATCTACACAGAAAAGACTGAAACCTTTATACTCTGAATGAGATTATAGTGTCTCTAAAATAGCAATTTGATGTAGCATGAGTACTACTCATGTAAAGGTGCACGGTCCACCTGAAAGATTTTCAGGAATGTAAGTGAAAGTCAGAGTTCCATATGAAAAAACACAGACAGTTAGCTTTTAAGGTTGCTTAGTTCCAGTGGAAGAATGCAATCAAACAAGTTGAACTTGATCTGAAGGCGCCATTTGCGCAAAATGGATCCATGGTGCTTGCACTTTACTCAGTCAGGTTCAGGTTGGGGGTTCGGTCCCTTCCCCGACCCCACACGCACACACCCGAAGGGGGACCACACAGCACACTCAGGGACAGTTGCGAAACGGGGTAGGATCTGCAAAAGAAAAAAGTATGACTTTTCTTGCAAATAACATTTGTCATTTAAAATGTACCCTTCCTCTTCCTTTCCCTGTTTTATAATCAGCAGGACGTTTTTGGGGCCCTTCATTATAATTTCTGCAGGTTCTGGAGGGTCATCTGGGGCTTCAACCCACACCTCAGCACAGGGGTTTTTATCTGCTGCACCACAGCTTCCCTTTTCTTGCACTGTCAGAAGGGCTGAGGCAGACTCATTCTTTACCAAACCTCCATTCACTGCACTTTTGACAATTTGGGCCATTCTGTCTCCAATTTGTATGAATGAATCAGATTCTTTTCCAGTTATCAGCATAATTTTGATTTCTCCTTGGTAATCTGCAGCAATCACTCCCCCTAAAACCTGATCAATTTGCCACATCTGTCCTGGTAACTTTCCTCTCTCTTTGACTGCTTGTGGGACAGATTGCTTTTGTGCGTGCTGCACAGTTTTTATCAAATCTAGGGGAATGTGCATCTCTCTCATCTCTGCCCACCTGTAAGTGGCATTTTCTCCCAGCTGTTCACAATTCTGGTGCACCCACTTAGCCATCCCCACTAAGTCAGAATTCTGGGTGAACACTTCTCTCTCTGAATTTTTCTCTTTAACATCTGCAAGGGAATTGAACCAGTTAGGTGCAAGCCATGTGGAAAACCAAACGGCGAAACCATTGGCAATGAACCAAGAATCAGTGTAAAAATGACACATCTCAAGCAGCTCTTGCTTTAAAATCTGACACACATTGTACAACGCTGTTCCTTCTCCTGTGCCAGAAAACAACATTTCAGTCAATGAATCATTAGTAAAACAAACATGCTTGTTACCCCCAGGGGACACGAATTCAAATGGTGCACTCAATTTCACTAGTGACTCTTTTACCTGTGGTACTCTAGCCCTGTCTTGCAGGTACCAGATCCAGTGTATGATCCTAGCTAGGGGCACTCTTTTCTTCCCCTGTTCCTGATTTACATGTACATCAGTGTTTCCCTCTTGCACTGCGCGGAAACCTAAAGTCTGAATTATTTCATTTGCCAAATCACAAGCGCGCAGCTGCATATTGACGTTATACCAAAGTGTTAGGATTTCACTCAGATGAGGGCTATTCTGTTTCCAAAAATCAAACAAGCTAATGAAACTCGGTGTCTCTTGCTTAGTGCAAACAGTAAAAAACTCTAAAATCTTTCGCATTTTGCGATGCTAACTCGTAAATCACGTCGTCGTTCTCCGTGTTATCAGTTAAGGAATGCACTTTGACTGCCAAAAAACCTGGCTCACATGGAGGCTCAGAGTAGCTCGAAGCTGTCTTAACCCCCTCATTACTGGAATGGGAAAAGACAGATTCTTCTAAAACAGCAGTTTTATACCTTTCAGCATTATCTTGCATTAATGTATTCTGGCTAATTTGCTCACCTAAATTCTCATTTTCATGTTCCAACTGCCTACATTTCTCCTGCATTTCTCTGTAAGCAGATAAAAGTTCCCAAACCCTTCTGTCAAAAACAAAAGGATCATCATTGCTTCCAAAAGGCACATTTTCTAAATATGCTTCATCACAGAAAGAAAACATATTTCTCACAGCACCATCAGGCAGTTTAACTACACATGCATTTTCAAACATGGTCTGCTGTGCTTCTGTAATTCTCCAAACAACAAAAAAACAATTACACTTTTAAATTGTGCACGTAGAAATCTATAATTCGACCCTGCCCCACTTCTGGTACCAAAATGTTCTGCTTTCCTACTTATCTCGTATCAGAGCTTACAGAACATATCTGGAATGCACTTCTGAGTTCAAAGAAGACCTTTATTGTTGTTAATTCTTCCCCACCCACAAGTTCGTGAGAGACGAATTAATAGATTTCAAGCACACGTTCAAATGAGTAAAAGTATCGCAGCAATGAAAACAAAATATATCACAGTACTTCTCAGTTGCAATGTACACAGCAGGTTATATATATATAATGCAAAGCAAAACAAATACTTCACCGTGTGAGAAACTATTTACAGCTTCATCTTACTGGGGTCTGCAAGTTGATGACTCCGGTCAACTGCGAGAAAGAGATTATCTACCCACACGGGAGACTGGCAACTGGCACTAAGTTCCAGCCCGAAGTCCAGCAGATTCAAATCTAAATCTCTGAAGCCCCGAGTCATCCTTTCAAAAGCGTGCCCCCTCCTCTCAGACTCGGGAAAACTACGCAAGCCTTTGGAGACTGGCCAGATCTCCTAGACTTCTCCTCTTCCCAAGCCTGAGCAGAAAGGAAAACACCAAATGTACTGTCTCTTATCAGGTCTAGTCTGGTGTGAAGCATCTTGTGGAAAAACACAGCTTGGAAAAATACAGCTTGGATTCTCAACTGCAATGTCTAACTCCACGTTAAAGGCAATAGGCAGCTAACCTAAATATCAAATGTAATGTCTAATGTCATGTCAAAGCCAATAGGCAGCTGAGCTGAATACAAAATGTGATGTCTAATATCATGTCAAAGCCAATAGGCAGCTGAGCTGAATACAAAATGCAATGTCTAATATCAAGTCAAAGCCAATAGGCAGCTAAACTAAATACAGCATGTCAAAGCCAATAGGCAGAATACAGAATGTAATGGCTAATGCAATGTCAAAGCCAATAGGCGGCTAAACTGGATACAGAAGGTAATGGCTAATGCCCTGTCAAAGCCAATAGGCGGCTAGGCTGAACAAAACATACAATGTGCTACTGGTGAATATTGAGCAACTAATATGCGCAGAGGTGAAACACAAAGTCATTGGTCAAACTCAATTAATATCATCACTCATGCTTGAAGGGCTTTAAAGACAGCTGTGCCATTGCTGGGTTTGTCAATTCCCCCCCACCAACCACATTCTTCCTTTTGCCCCTTCCGTGGCTATAGTAGGGGCTACCAGGAACATCCATTTGCGCCCAGCCATCACAGCCCACAGTTGTTTAGCAGTGCATCCTTATTTTCAGAACTAACACTATTCAACAGCATTTCCTGTTTCCTTTCATAGTCCTGCTTACTGAGTTCCTTTTGTGCAGCTAATATATATAGTTGTTCCCTTAGTTTCCAGTTTCCTACTATAATTTATTTGCTTGATTTCTGCCAAGTGTTACCTGTGTTCTCCTCTCTTTCCTGTTTCGCTCTATATTCTCATTGTAATGCAGTCTGATTAAATTACAGTCTGAACCACTCGTAACTTGAAGGAGATTTTCAAATGAAATCTAGTCCTTTAACCATGCTACAGAATGGATATTAATATGGTTTCACCAACCTTATTGAAGGACTCTGACTTGTTTAAACCTGCTTCCCGCTCACGAAATGACTGAAAATAACTTTGTCAATGATTAATGCCCGTTTTCTTTCTAGACATTGCGTAGAAGTAAATGAATCAATTCTGGAACGCAATCTATTATGGAGGATCAGAATCTGCAATGATCTTGTAATTACTTCATACTGGCCCCACTTACTCAGCGGGCATAGGCCGCACTTAATTTTAAGACTTCCATCTTTCAATCAGTTCAAAACCACTGTGCCTCTTCTTTGGTTGGACTACTAACTATTTCTGTTCCATATCTAAGTATAAACACTCCTCTTTGAATCGCAGTCACAAGAGCATTGTTGCTTCTGTGCCAAATTGAATACAGAATCCTGGGCCTCCGTCCTAGGCAGGTCTAGTCCCTGGCTTTCTGACTCGGAACTCAATTCCTGGCGGGTCAGTGAATGGTTATATTCCTCTTTGGCTACCCTTATTGCTGTTAAACCTTTCAACCCTAGGTGGAGTTTGCTTTCAGCCCTGCAGTACAATGAGACACTTAAGTCGGCCGTCGGGTTAGTGCAAAAATTAAAGGCTGCGGAAAAAAGAATATAGCAAGAAAGTCAGCTTAAGATATAAAAATGAACTACAGCACTCCAAATAAAAATGTTCAGAAAAAGTTAAAGCAGCTCTCTTTTACAATAGAGTTTTGAATTCTAAAAATCTTCATAGAGAGGAGTTCACTCTGTTTAAATGTTTGGCACACTTATCTGCGGAGGTCACTTATAATGTATTCTCTCAGGAATTGTGCAACAGTTTATCATATTTCTTTCATGAAAAAATCACTAACTTGACAGACACTTTAGTGCATTCTTCCCTTAGTTCCAAAATAGTTCCTGTCACCTGAAAGTTTGCCTTAATCATTCCGTTATTGAAAAAGGCTATGCTTTATGTGAACGTTCAATCCAGCTGTTGCATTTCTCTTACTGTTTTTATTTGAGAAGGTAACATAATCAGTGGCCAGTGAGCAACTGTTAGAAACGGGGTCTCTAGCTGGCAGTCAGTTTACACCCTATCCAAGTAGGGACCCTCAGTCTAATCAGGGTAAGGGAGATAGACAGCTCGGATAACCCCTGTGCACCACCTTGGTAGCTTGGCACAAACACTGAGGCTTATCTCAGAGGCAATGTGTAAAGTATTTGTACAATTACACAACACAGTGAAAACACCACAAAATGACTCCCCACCAGTTTAGAAAAATAACCAATATTTATGCAAATAAAACAAGACCAAAACCACAAAAATCCAACAAGTAAAGATATCAACTTTTAAAGTAAAAAGAGTCTAATCCATAAGAATCGATGGTTGCGTTGTTTTAGCACAAAGTACCTGGTATGCGTCAAAAATAAAGCCATAGGGGTGAGGGTGTGTCAGAAAAGCAAGCAGTGCATCGATTCATTACTCGCAAGTGAGGCAGTGCCTTGATTCTTTCTACGCTGGGTGTGCGATGCATTGATTCTTTCCTCGCAGGAAAGGGATCCGTCACTATCCGGTTAAGCAACCTCGGTCTATGCAGTGATATTGAAGATGTTGGCGTCCAGGGACGATGTATGGAAAATCTTGACACATGGCACGGTGAAGTTACGCTGAGCTGGCGATGCGTTAATTTCTGCAGCCGCAAGGCAAGCACTGTGTCAGTTTTGCAGCCACAAGGTGGGTGCTGCATCGATATTTCTGCAGCTCAGCTCCGCTGCAAGGATTTTCACTCAAGTTCTGCCAGCTTCTCCTTCCAGGGGCCCAGGGACTGGATGTGACACCACTTGGCAAGTCAGGGGTCTCAGCAAGAGAGCCCGGGTGCTGGCAGGTGAAGTCTTTGAAGTCCCCAAGACTTCTTAACATGAGGTAAGCTCAGTCTAAACCTTTGGAGAAACTTCACAAGCAGGATACACAGCAAAGTCCAGTCTTTGTCCTCTCTAAGACAGAAGCAGCAACTGCAGGCCAACCCAACAAATCACACATAGGAAAGGGGCAGTACTCCTCACAGCTGTTCAGCTCTTCTCCTCTTGGCAGAAGTTCCTCTTGATCCAGAAGTGCTCTAAAGTTGTGGGGTCAGCAGTCCAATACTTATACTAATTTCTGCCTTTGAAGTAGGCAAACTTCAAAGGAAAGTCTTTGTAGTGCACAAGACCCTGCCTCCTCCTTGCTCTGCCCCATCCTCACAGTAGGGGGTTGGAGAATGTATTGTGAAGGGTCAGGCACAGCCCTTTCAAGAGCAGGTGTCATCTCCTCCCTCTCACTCTAGCTCAGGAAGACTCATCAGCAAATGCAGGACACACCTCAGTTCCCTTTGTGTCATTGTCTAGAGTGAATTCACAGACAGACAAACTTTCAGTCTGACCCAGACACAGATGCAGCAGTCAAGCAGAGGCACAGAATAGTTAAACAAGAAAATGCCAACTTTCTAAAAGTGACATTTTCAAACAATCTAAAAACCAACTTTACCAAAAGATTAATTTTACAATTGTGCGTTATGAGACCCCAAACTCCATATCTCTATCTGCTTCCAATGGGAAACTGCACTTAAAAGGTATTTAAAGGCAATCCCCATGTTAACCTGTGGGAGAGAGAGATGCCTTACGATAGTGAAAAATGAATTTGGCACTATTTCACTATCAGGACATGTAAAACACACCAGTACATGTCCTACCTTTTAAATACACTGCATCCTGCCCATGGGGCTACTTAGGGCTTAATTTAAGGGTGCTGTACATGTACTAAATGGGAATGTTTGGGCGTGGCAAGTGGGTGCACTTGTCAGGTCAACATGGCAGTTTAAAACTGCACACACAGACACTGCAGTGGCAGGTCTGAATCATATTTAAAGGGCTACTCATGTGGGTGGCACAATCAGTGCTGCGGGCTACTAGTAGCATTTGATGTACAGGCCATAGGCAACTCTAGTGCACATTACTAGGCACATAATAATAAATAAAATATGCCAATCATAATCTCAATTTAGCTTTAGAGCACTTGCACTTTAGCACTGATCAGCAGTGCAAAAACAAAGTCAAGCACACAGTCAAAAATACAGGACGCAGAGGCAAAAAGATGGGAACCCATACCAAGGATACCAGGTCTAAAAGCAACCAATGAGGATTTTGGGAGAACATCATCTCTTACATGCAGCTCAATCTTGGTTTAAAAAAAGTATAAGCACTAAAGCTGTTTTGGTGAAGACTGCTAATGGTATCTGGCTCATTGTGCTCCCACTATCTGCATCTTTCGAAAGAATTTCACTCTTTATTTTACCTAGTCATTTAGCTGATTTCAATGTCACTGATACAGTCCACAAATGGTTAACTAGTTCTTTCTTGCAGGACCTCAGCCATACAGTTCCTGGGCCAGATACCGGTCCGGGATCTGACTCATAGACTCTTTCGGTTTCAGGTTCTGTGCTTATGCTGATGACACCCGACTTATCCTAAGGTTAGACTGGAACACTCGAGAAGTATCCCAAAAAGTCACACTATACCTTAAAAGGATGGCAGAATGGATGAAATTCAACTATTTGGTAATAAATAGAGGAAAGACTGAAATTTTTTATTTTTTGTTTATTTTTAGCAACTCTGCTCTATAGACCAATAACTGCTGGCAGAATATCTCAGGACTCTTTCATCTCCTCAGCATGCCAGAAACTTAGAGATCATTTTTTACTTTAAGCTCTCTTTTGAAGAACACATCAAGACTCCAACCACCACCTGTTTCCATCTTTTAAGTATTCTAAGGAGATTTTTAGCTTCCCTTCCTTCTTTCTCATAGGAAAAGTCTGAGACAAGCTTAGTAATTCCCAGACTTGACTACTGTAACTTTGTTAATTGGCCCACCTCAATATCTTTTACATAGACTGCTGGGTACAAAATGCAGCAGCATGCTAAACTATAGGACTTATCAGAAGCTCACCCATTTCTCAACACCTTCATCAACTTCACTGGCTGCCCTTTGCTAAAAGAACTGTATTTAAGCAAATGGCCTTTGTCTTAAAGTTGTCTGCAGGGTTGGACCATGTATTTCCATGTCTTCCCTTTTTTCTTGGTACTCTCCTTCCTGCAATCTGTGCTGTAACTCACAATGTCTGACAGTGACCTCCAAATTAAAACAAACAAAAGAAAAAATTGGGGTTTTCTCTTTGTCAATTTTAGTGTCTAATGCATGGAATGCTATGCCTCTTTATGGGAAACAGTTGAATAACTACCTGTTTACTGTCACTATATTATAGACTCTGGAAGGTGTTCCACCATTTTAGCTGCTTTACTGTGCCCAGTAGTGCCAGAACACCTCTTTCTGAGGTATCCATACACTTAATAAATACACATTCATTCATTCAAACACTACTTCTCTCTAGATCTCTCTGTTGTGGCTGTGTATTATGTCCCCCACCCCTACTGTTACCAGCTTGTGTGTACTATGGGACTTCCAGGTTTCGTGGACACACCTGGCAACCAATCTGTGACCAATACCTGTAACATCAGTTGTGGCTGCGGAACCTATGGAGCTTTCTTCTTACTCTGGGGAGTTCCCAAGTGCTTTATCTCACATCCCATTTATTAGTGCTGATGTTATTTTTGTCTTGCACTCCACCATGTTAGTTATTCTGAATGCTGTGTTGCATTGTGAATGTCAGTTCTAATGAGGTGTTACTTTATTACTTGCTTCCTCATTGGATTTCGCTTCTACCCCACCTTCCTTTGTGATCAAGTGCAGCTCTTATCTTTATTGCTTCCATCTCCTGTGTCACAAGTTCCTTACAAACCTGTGACAGCAGTGTTGTAGAAATATAAGTGCCAGGGCTCAATGTATTCCATTTCAGCTGGCACCACCCGCAGCTCCTGCCACTGCTGCAGAATACCATTGCCAGCATTACTTGTAACCATCACACTTAAACAGTGTGACATTTTGAACTATAGCAGGTCACTCCAAGCTGTGGGATGGATCTGGAATGGCTAGATTTGTCACTTTTTAAGCTCTATTGATGCGCTCTTCTTGAAAAAAAAAAAAAAAAGTCACAGAGCTCCACCATGTGGTGTACTCGCATAAATAAGTGCTGATGTTTACAGATAAGTGCTGGTGCCGATCACCGAAAAGCACTGGCACAAATTAAGCACTGCTAGACAGCCTCTTTGTGAGGATCCCACACAATTTGGAAATAAATGCACCCTGTCTAGATGGAGCCTGGACCCACCTTCAACAAACCAACTTTTTTGTGACTTGAGGGCAGTGATAAAGTTATGGCTGTTCTTGCTGTACTACACAGACAACGTCATTCATCACCCACTGCTACATTCTGCATGAAGCCCAACCTCCTTCCGACCTAAGGGCACACTCTACTAGGTCTAAGGTGCCATTGTTGTGTTCTCCAGGCATGTATCTGACCTAGACATGCCATGCTGCTTCAAGGGCTACCACACACACACATTCTGCCAAGACTGCTCTCTTTCCCAGAGTGATGTTAGGCTTGGCCACAACTTTCTGCAAAACTGTTTTTGCTAGGCCTAAGCTGTTCAACACTGCCCTTCTTATTATTCTGGGATGCAATGCAATCTGCCCAATATGTTGAGTGGCGAAGAGCCAGGTAGTAGGTTGGCTTTACCTAAACAGTGACTTTGTTATACTTAGGGCCTGGTTTAGAGTTTGGCTAATAAGTTGCTCCATCTCAATTTATTGGGTAGCAGATCTGCGTTATTACATGTGCCAAATGATATATTGTACTTGTAATAGGGGGAGCAGGATATCTGTCAAGTTTCTGACGTAGCAACCCATCTGCCAAACTCTAAATGAGGGCCTTAGTCTTTTGCTGCTTTCCCTTATCATTGCCAACATTGCAGTTGACCGTGCAGCTATGAGTCAAAGTGTATGCTCCTTTTCAGGTCAAGCATACCAGATAGCATAAGCTGTATGATAGTAAAAGACCTTTGGTTGGGCTTACCAAGCACTTAGTCTGCCCGTTTCTGACCATTGGTCACTCTCTTTTGCTTGCGTGCTTCTTATTCACTTGCTTTCCTTGTCCCAATTTGTTCATACTGTGTTTGTCCTTCCCCTGGAGCAAATTCTCTTTAGTATCTCTCTGACTGGCTGGCATCTATCCTTCCACTGTTCACATTAGGGAACCTTTTTTTCTTTTTTGTTAATCACTCCATGAGAGAGCATGTGTTCTCCAGCTGTCTCCTTTGTGTGCTTCTCGTACACCCCATGCTCAATGTTGCTCTCCAGCTTTTATGCTTTTCCCCTACAGTTCTTTGTGCTCCATGTTGTGCTCACTTGCCTGTCCCCATTTTTTTCTCCTCATTTGCTTCTCTCCCACCCTCTGTGTTGCTCCCTTCCTCGTGTGCTGCTTTTCTCTGGCTCTCCCACCTGCCTTTATTTTTCCTTTAACTCCATCCTTCTTCTGGTTCTGCAACCGGCTCCTCCATGTCCACACAGTCTTATTTAATTTATTATTATTTTTTGGATGGCCTAGCAGCAAATAACTGCTAATTGGTTTCATTTTTAATTTACTGATTGAGCTCAGATCGCTAACTAAAACAAAATGACACTCATGTCATTTCGCAGTGATGTGGCCACTGGCGGACGTGTCATCATGCCTTTTTTTTTCCCCTTTGTAAAGCTGCACAGAATTTGCCAAAATGTTTTTACCAATGCAATACAGCATCACCAAAGGGCATTTGCAAAGCCTAAATGCCCCAAAGCTGCAAGACCTGTTGGTTTTGCTAATGCTTGTTTAAATCGAAATGCTATAATGAACACCCACATGCACCCAGGAATCAGGGTTTGCCTCAAATGACACATTCATTCGTGTGGGGTATCAGTACACAAAGCTCTTTACTAAAACAGCTGTAGAAATTATTTATGGGCCCGCTTCTGGGTGGTAGGGATACCCACAGGTTGATAATGAGTAAAGAGCCTAAGGACAAAGAGTAATGGAATGAACATAAAGTTATCTTTAGCTATCTGCAACCTGAAGCGAACACTGCAGTGCACAACATACTCGGTCGCACATACTTCAAGCACATGACATAATATAAGTTATTTAACTGCTGATTATGCCTAGTATTCGATTTGATGTTTGATATTTATTTATAGAGCGCTAAATAGGCCTGAAGGCGTCTTGCCGCTAGTGTCTGTAATAAGTAATTCTGCCTTAAGAGTGTCAGTGGCTACATAGGAAGTTGGAACAGCCATGTTTTAAGCTGTTTCCTCAAAAATAAGCCAATTCGACTTGCTTCTTAGGAGCCAGGGAAGCAGACTCCAAAGCTTACAAACTGAGTGTACGAAATGTTTGCCACCCTGAAAAAGCAGTATGGATTCTCAGCACCCTGACTATTTTGAAAGTCGCTTACTGAAGGCATCTTCCAGGCGGGCGTACATTGAGAATATGTTCTTTAGATAGACTGGGCCGAAGCCTTATAGTTCTTTATGTGCTGTACAGAATGCCTTGAATTACACTCTTTCTTTAATCAGGGGCCCGTGCAGCTCCTCCAAGGCCTTTGAGACTGGGTAAAATTTGCTGATGTTTTTAATCAGTCTTGCAGCAGCATTCTGCACTGTGCAATTTCTTGAAGGAGCCTTGCTGCATGCCCAAATAAAGGGCATTGACGTAGTTTAGCCTTGATAAGACCAGAGAGATGATAACTCTTCCTTAGGTCTGTTGGGATGAAGGGCAAATTTTTCCTTAGGGTTTTTAACTGATAAAAGCGGATAGATATGAAATTATTTGTCTGTTCCATAAACGTAAGTTTCGAATCAAAAATAATTCCAAGGTTTCTCACTTTGGGAACTGGGGTAGGACGAGGTCCCAAAGTCTTTGGCCACCATGTATCACTCCAAAAGGAGGTGTCCCTACCAAAAAGAAGTACTTTGGTTTTTCAGAATTAAGTTTGAAACAGTGATTGCTCATCGAGCTAACCACTGCTTGCATACAGTTGTTAGACTGTTGCATCACCTCCTCGACGTTTTTATGATGGACACTACAATTTGTGTCATCAGCATAGGAGATGGATGAAAAACCGAATGATCTTATGAGTTTTGCAAGGGGGGGCACATAGATTTGAAAGAGGATGGGATTAAGTGATGACCCCTGTGGGACGCTGCATGATCAGGAAAAGGGGTTGTAAATAAAGTCTTCTAAAGTGACCGATTGTTCTCTTTCCAAGAGGAACAAAAACAGAAGATCATAGGCTAGCCCACCAATTCTTATCTTCATTATTCTTTGCATCAGGACAGAGTGGCTCGCAGTGTCAAAGGCTGTGGATAGGTCCAATAGGTCCACCACAGCCTTGCCTCCATTATCTATAATGTCCCTTATTTTCTCTGTGGCTACTACAAGTGCCGATTCGGTACTGTGAACCTCTTTGAAGCTGAATTGAGCTCGATCCAGAATCTTGCATTGGTTGAGATATTCTGACATCATGGTATTCATATGTTTCTGTAAGATTTTTGCGGGGAAGAGAAGATGTGAAATAGAACGATAATTCTTCTAATCTTTAGAATCCAATGTGGATTTTTTAAGCAATGACAAAATGAGGGTCTTTTCCCCACTCCTTTAGGAAGATACCTGTGTTGATAATATGATTTAATAGTAAGGTGAGAGGGGGTACACTGTGCCTGCAATCTCTTTGAGTATTTAGGGAAGGGAGGGCGCAGATGGGGCGGTAGATTTAGTTTGTTTAATCAAATCCAACACTCTTTCCGTAGAGATGGAGGAAAAATTAAGGACCTTTGGATGGCTTAGTTCCTCCTACTCACTGTCAGCGCAAAGGACGCTAGAATTTGTAGTAATGTCAAAGTCCCTATAGACGGTTTCAACCTTATGTTTAAACAAATCTGCTAAATTATTACAGAAATTTCGGCTGGGAGCTAACATACTTTGAGAAGGTGGACAAGCAAGTTCTTGAGCTGTTTTAGAGAGCTCTCAAGTCGAGTTCTTTGTCCTATTTATATTTTCAGAGTAGAAATTATGTTGTCCTACTTTAATCATATTTTTATTTATACTTTACTTTCTCGCCTGTGGAATAATTACTCCCCCAGACTCTCTCCTGCTTTCTACAATTCTTTATCATTTCCCTAAGTTCATGGAATAATTAAGGTGCAGTTGGATGCGTTCTAAAACATTTAATGGATTTAGCAGGAGCTAACGTGTTGCTTGCTAAATTGATCCATTCCACAGAGCCAGCATCCGCCATATTGGAATCACACATCAGGGTTAGTTGGGATTAATCTAAAATATTGATAAATTCTTCCTTTTTGATTTTATTCCAGGCACACACTAGCTTAGCCTGGCCTAAATTTTTGTCTGTGAGTTTACCTGAATGTAAATTAATGCTTAACCCAACTGCCATATGGTCTGACCATGTGAGGGGAAGGATATCTCCCAGTTGTAAATCTGTGTGGTTTGTAAAAATACCGTTCATGGTATGTCCAACAGCGTGAGAGGCAGTATTAACCAGTTGGGAAAGATTAAAGCAGGTCAGATTGTCGATCAGGGTTTTAGTGTCTAATATTTGGATCTTCCAAGTGAGAGTTTGAAGTCTCTTATGACAGTGTAGTTCACAAAGCGAATGCTTGATTCAAGGAACTCATTAAGCGCCTCCAAGAACTGCGCTTTGGAGACTTGGGAATCTGTAAATTAGTAGCTCATAATACAAGGGGTTATTATCCACTTTACTTTTGAAGGAGAGTGCTGCACAATCCTCTGGTATGGACAGCTCTCCACTAAGGTTGAGATGCTCGTGGTAAATTAACGCTATACCCCATCTCGCTTTCTAGTGTAGACTGTCAAGTCTAATAATGTCAGCCTGTAGGTAGTATGGTGTCCATGTCGGAGAAACTATCTGTCCATATTTCTGTTAGAATGGGAGTATCCGGCACATACGAGTCAAGACGATTAAACAAATCAAATGTGTGTTTAATGACGAAAAAATTGTGTTATTCAGCGTAGTTCTTCAGTTCTAAATTGAACTGCATTTAGTGCAAGGCGAGGAAGACTTACCAGGTTCTTCATAAGGAAGGAGCATTTCCCTTGAGTAGGTGAAAAATCGGACAGGGGGTATCCCAGCGCCATTCCAGTACTGTCGTCGACGGATATAGATGGGCTTGCCGCGAACGCGCTCTGCATCCGGATTTAAAGGTGGGCATGGTGGCGTGGCCGAGCGCGAGTCAGCTCTCGAGATTTAAGAACAGCTGGAATAACGTTAATGAATAAACCGGAGTCCAGGAACCCCTGGATTCAGGCTCTCCTGAACAGGGTACCTAGCGGTAACACAAACGGCAATTAAAATAACAGTGAGAAATTAGAAGCCATAAATTAAAAAAAAATCAGGTCTAGCCCGTTTCATGCAGTTGAATAACTTCATTGAAAGAAGACACTCTGGCCCTCATTACAACTTTGACGGGCGGCGGAGGCCGCCCGCCAAAGTTGCGCCGCAGGAATACCGCACCGCGGTCTGAAGACCGCGGCCGGCATTCTGAGTTTCCCGCTGGGCGGGCGGGCGGCCGCCTTAAGGCCGCCCGCCACCCCAGCGGGAAACAACCTTCCCACGAGGACGCCGGCTCGGAATCGAGCCGGCGGAGTGGGAAGGTGCGACGGGTGCTACTGCACCCGTCGCGTATTTCACTGTCTGCTATGCAGACAGTGAAATACAAGCGGGCCCTCTTCCAACGGGCAGCAGAAAACCGGCGGGAGACCGCCGGTTTTCCTGCACTGACCGCGGCCAAAGCGCCGCGGTCAGAATGCCCTGCGGGGCACCGCCGGGCTGTCGGCGGTGCTCCCGCCAACCGCGAGCCTGGCGGTCACAGACCGCCAGGCTCGTAATGAGGGCCTCTGTTGTGTCTTACACGGAAAGAAAAAAATGGGCGGTGAACAGGAATCCTCACCTGCAGACGCCTATATACATATTAATCCTCCAACAGTGAGCCTTTAGAAAACTAGCACATACAGTGATTAACATGAATTTAACATAAACGGAACATTTCTCAAATACACAGAATTTTCACGACAATTATAACCAATGTCTTTGGGATTGTAAACGCCAATGCACTCTTGCGCCACCAAAACTGTGTGCATTTTTGTAAATAAAGGACGTCAGCTGAACGTGGTTCTTAGAACATCAAATCCAATTGATCATTATAACAGGTTTTCACATTGTCAACTGTGTCCCTTGCAACCAGTACCTTCAATTGTTAAGGAAGAAACGTAACAATCTGCAGACTCTTGCATTTGAGTATAGTACCAGGAAGGCATCAGTCAGCTGAGGTAAGAACTATATACATGCCTGCCCTGACCAGAGAGATAAGATGGTTTGCCGTCATTCTGAAATCGTGGCTACTTATTTTGAACACCAGTTAGATAGGAAAGGGACTTTAGTTAGCATTACCTTTCTGCCCCAGTGTTCTGTAAACTATTATATGCCTATTAATTTTTATAATTCCTACGTTTTTTTTTTTATGTGTTTTTATCGTTGTTAACATATTTGTTACCCTTCCATATTCATTGTTCACATTCGGACAATTTGTACTTGTAGGGCGTGCGTACTGATCTGTTCCCCCCAAGCACCTGACTGGCTTCCCTTAAGCAGGGCTTTACTTGATTTCATTGGTGCCAAATTGCTGCAAACGAGTGTTCTCGTTCAGCACCTATTTATGAACGCAAATGGTGCACATTCCACTTAGTCATCACAATCCTGAAAGACCCACTGATGTGACACCATTCTTAACTAGTGGCTACTTTCTTTGAAATAGAGAGCTGCTTAACATATCCGTGCCTTTTTGTCCCAGTAAGTTATAAACTGACACTTGTATTTTTTGTTTTAATTGGTTGTAACTTTTTTTTAGAAACAGTTTTTATCCTTTTTGATGTATTTAACTGTTCAGTTCACGCTTTTCAAATAGCAACACTCTGCGCTTGTAGAGCCTGCTGCTTTATTGGCATTTTTTAGGTTTGTCTTGTGACAGCGCATGCCTTACATGCGCTCTCACTTGTGAGATATATTGTATACAACAATGGTGTAGCAGCCACACGGAAGTGGTAGTTAATATTTATCCTTTATTCTATAAACAATGGCATGAACATCCAGCATAAGCCCCAGCCATCCCAGACACAGCTTCCTCTCTCCAAGTCTGCTCCATTCTAAAGCCCCACCTGGAACCTTCATCCCCATAGCATTCTTCCCTTCTCAACATTCTTTTCCACAAGTGAACATGACCCTACAAATGGGCTGGCAGTTCACCCATTGCTTAACGTTTTTTAGCTTCATTGTCTTTTAAAAAAAAAATCTTTTTATTGAACTACAAAACAGCCATTGCATCATGTATCATACGACCATTGAGGACCCATCATTTATCAACAACTCTGAGTAGGAGGAGGAGTAGGAGTACAGAACAATCCAATATTGAATAAAGATCACAGTCAAACATCACCCATAAAGTATACAGCAATGCGCCCAACCCATCAACATGCCTCCTACCAGGGCATAGCCAGCAGAAGGATCAATCCCTGCCCCTGTAGGCCCCCCACCCATCCCAAATTTTCTTCCATTTCCCCAGGCACCCCCTGCTGTCATAGATTACTTTTTCTGCACTGCAGCACTAGTCCAGGTCCAGCCGCCACTCCTGAAGACTAGGCGGGGACTCAGTGCCCCACAACCGTGCTATATTACGCTTAGAGACAATAGCTGCTATTGCCAACCATGTTACCTGCTGCTTCGGCCAGTGTTCCTCTCCCACTATATTCAAGAGAATCAGCCCGGTATCTAGCGGGACTGCCCTTCCAAGGACCCGCGCCGCCTCCCCAGCCACCCCCTGCCAGTAAGTTTGCAGCCTGGGGCATGCCCATAAAATATGATAGAAGGTGCCCTGCGACCCACATCGCTGCAAGCACTGCTCATTCTGAGTCCGACCCATCTTATGCATCACCACCCTGGAGTAGTATGCCCTGTGAAGAATCCGGAGCTGGATCAGTCTGATCCGTGCCTTAATCGCCACAACCCTGGGACCCTGTCTCGCCTCTCCCCAGTCCTCATCAGAGAGTGCACCCAAATGTGACTCCCATTTGGCCCGGAGGGCAGTCATCGGATCCGGTGAGTTATTCAGTAGTTTCTTGTAGAGCAAGGATATGGCCTTCGACTCCAGGGGCTCCGTCAAGAGGCGGTCCTCCAGAGGAGCTGCCTCCGGCAACTGCCTGTGTTCCGGAACATAATGACTCAAAGCTCGCCGAAGCTGCAGGTACCTAAACTGTTCGTTCCCGCCATCACGTACTCTTGCTGTAGGACCTCGAACATCACGAGTGCCTGACCCCTCCAGACATGCCCCAGGTGTTTGATCCCACAAGCGACCATCTGCGGAATCCTCCTAGGGTCCTCAAATCCTTCAGCAGATCACAGCACCACAGGGTAGTAAGCGTTGTCCGAGTGGAGCCCCAGCCTAGATAATGGGTAGCATCATGCCAGGCCTTCACCACTGTCACGGTGTGTGTCGGGAGTGACCACGAACCTCCACGGGTATAGAGGGCGGGCTCATATCCCCCCCCCCCCCCCCCAAGCGTCTGTCTGTCCATACGGAAGGCTGGGTCTTCCCGTTCTGTGAATGCCCAATCATTAATTTTAACCAACTGAGTCGCCCAGTCATAGCGAAGGGGATCCGGAATTGCCAAACCACGCTCATACACGCCAAGCTTCAGTTTCGACCGTGCCACACGGGAGCAGCCGCTGTCCCAAAACAATAGTCTGATATTGTCGCGTAGGCTCTAATTATCCTAATGAGACTACTGGATTTTTGGGCGGCAAGATCGTTCGCAGTGTGGGGGACTAAGTCTAACCCACGGCAGAGGACCCTTGTCACCCCAAATCCGGGTTGAGCTCCGGCTAACTAGCAGTGCCTCATCTCTCCCAATGGGAAGAGACAACTGGGCAGCCGAGCGCATGACATCTTAGTGCTTCCCAGGGAAGTCGTGGTCACTCAGATCCCAACCAGTTCTCTCATACACAGTGTGGTCTCATATATAAATGACAAAGGCCGTTTGAGTTTTAAAGTTTGGTTTAATAAAACAACTGCATTTTAGATAACAAGGCGTGAGCCGCAATAACCAGAACCATACAACACAGTAGGATTGAAATAGTAACGAGGAGAGTAAAACATAAGAATAACGCTATCATAATGCAACTAGATTACATTCTCTCTCCTAAGTTCTATTTTGAGCAAAGCATGTTAAGCACTAAGCCTGCCTTTCATGTTCCCCCGGGAGGACATCGACCCTCATACCTGAGCAAGGCCTGTGATCGGGATCAGCATCTGCAACAGGGAAGTTAGCATCTAGTTGTGGGTTCCTGGTCGGAATCTCCCTCTTACGTGTACTGGGACTAGAAAGTGTTTTTAATACTATTGATGTGAACTAACACCCCGATGTTCCTGTGTAAGAATGTGTCCCGTCTACGAACCACAAAGACTAAACTTCTACCACGTCTATCTGCAATGTACCAGACTGTATCCTTGACTGAAGCACAGAGTGAGCAAGAATGTATTGTTTGCGAACTCAGTGCTGAAGTAAGCTAAACAGTGTGATAGAAGGAAATAAAACAAGACTGTGAAACTGGTTATAGAAGAATAACAGTGCAAGGCTAAATAAAATGCATCTAGGGCAAAGTGCACAGAGGCCTAACACGTTAAGCAAACGTGCGTAAAGCTACATTAAAAATGGCTACACTACAATATCTTGGTCCAGACTCCGGAACACCTCTGCCGGTATCTCATAGGGAGTGTTCTGAAAAACATACAGAAGTCTGGGCAGTGTTATCATTTTGTAGAGAGCGGCTCTACCCATCAGTGAAAGAGGCAACGTCCTCCAGTGGGCCACATCCCCGTGAAATCTATCAAGCTGGGGTTGAAGGCTTTTTCCCAAAAAGCACTTCCGATTCCTAGTGACATATATTCCCAGGTATTTGAAGCCCCCCACGCAGATTGGCATGCTACTACCTGGGGCAGGACGGGCGGGGCCCCCGCCAGTTGGAAGACTAGCGACTTCTCCAAGTTAATCTGGTAACCGGAGTGGTCCCCAAAGATACCAAAGACTTGCATTATTCTGTTGATGGACCGTTGGGGCTGCGTGACATATAGCAGGACATCGTCCACGTATATGGCGATATATTCCTCCCACGTTGCGCACGGGTCTATTCCCCAAATCAGTGGATCCTGACCGATCTATGCTGCCAGTGGCTCGAGTGCCAGGGCAAACAGGATGGGAGAAAGCAGACACCCCTGCTGGGTGCCCCTATGGAGGGGAAAGGGCCGTGACAACGCAGCATTAACCCTCACCTGGCCACCGGATCCCGGTACAGCAGTCTGATCCACGACAAAAAACACGTACCAACCCTGAATGTTCTGAGCACAGTGAAAATATATGGCCATTCCCCACTGTCGAAGCCCATCCGGGCATCTAGGAACAAGAGCGCCGCCTGTTCCCTGTGCTGACCGTCCCTCATATTTAAAACTCCATACAGTCTCTGCAAGTTCAAACGTGTAGACCTGGACGGCATGAAGCCCGTTTGGTCTGGATGAACCAGTTTAGTAATAATTACGCTCAGTCTAGCCGCCAAGACCTTTGCCAGAACCTTAACTTCCGTATTTAGGAGGGAGATGGGCCTGTATGAGGCGCATCTCTCTGGGGGTCTACCTTTCTTCGGGACCACCACGACTGTCGTGGTCCTCTGATCCAGCAGCAGCCGTGCCTCCCAGAACATACCCAACATATGCTTAGTCACTTTACTACCCAGGCACTTAAACAACTCTGCTGGGAGTCCACTGGGCCCTGCCGCCTTGCCAGATTGGAGCTCCCGCAACGCCGCCGCAACCTCCTCTTCTGTCAGCTCAGCTTCAAGGTCCTCGCTTCCCTACTCCGACTCCGAGAGCACCGGCAACTGGATATCCCGCAGGAGTTCCGAGCAGTCCTCCTCCGTCATCCAAGACACCCAGATTCTCCTCAAAGTATTGGGCCGCCCCTTCCCTTACCCTGTCAGCAAAGGATTTGTCTCTCAGATACCAGGGATCCAGCCAGGGCGGCTGTGAGTACGCCCGTGAAGAACCTAGCACCGTGACCCCAACAGGAGAATGGTCGGATATCCCTCTCGGGTAGTGCATAGCCTCCCGGGAACCTATCCACATGGGCCCAGGCCGTGAATAGATAATCAAGCCTTGATGAGCCACCATGGGAGGCCGAGGAGAATGTGAACTGCCTCTGTCCTGGATTATGCTCCCTCTACACTTCTGCCAGACTGAGGGAGTCCAGAAAGGACTTCAGCATCGTAGAAACGTCAGGTGTGTATGTGTGTGTAATAATTTATTGTACTGATAATAAAATCCAATACAAATGATCAAGACAAAAGCAAAAAGGAAAAAAGAAAGAAAAAAAACAATCAAAACAAATGCCCTCAAGAACTGAGTTCAAACTAAAAGCACACCATAAATTGCGCATGCCACATATTAAAAACATTATGAAACAATACAGTATAATACCGGCCACCTGACCCAAAGCCCCAATAAACACAGGCTGATACACATGGGCACAGCCCTAAAGTGCATGGTGCATAAAATAATGATTTCACTGAACATCATCAAATACTGATAATATTCCTCGTCCTAACCAATAACCGTCAAAATGGCAAGAGCATGGAAAAATATCCAACTAAGCATGTTCATTGCTCGCAGTGCCATTAAATTTAGATTGTGCACATTTAATAAGTTTGGTCAGTAACACATTTAACATTGGATTGCCTGGGTCCAGAGACTGAATAATTACTTGTTGGCAAGAGCGGATTCTTAATTCATTCCATTTGCTCCGGAGCAAAAGTCTACGCTCCTTTGATAAGGCTTGACATAGGCAGACCACATGATCAATGGTTTCCTCTGCATCGCTACAGTCTCTGCATATCACACTATCCCCAGGGGATAGCTGCCATTGAGGCAAATGTTTTTAAAAAAAACCAATCACCCATACCTAGGGCCAAAAAGGCCTTTTTCAACCAAAACCCATATGAGCAGGAGAAGTAACTGGAGGACATACCTGGTTTAAAAGAGCCAATTACTGCCCAGACATGCTTCCGATGGGAAAGAAGAGAACAGTCTGAGTGATAAGAGTACAATTGAGTAAGCCTTTTAATCTCTGATTTAAATAAGGGAATGGGGGGATTGCTTTCCCAGAGATCGCCGGCATCCAATCGCCGCTTACAGTCAAACAAAAATTGGGAGTAAGTGCACTTTGATTTCGGCTTCCCAATTTCTTGCCACAGGACTGCCTCCAGATGGCCAACTGAGGCCTGACGCAGTTTATGACACAGCTTCAGGAAAGCACCAGCATCAACTGCCACCAGATCCGGAATCCCAAACTCCAACCGTACCTGCGCCGGTGAAGCCAGGTGCGGAACATGAAAAACTCTTTTATAGATTTGATTAACCAACCTATTTAATAGGCAGGAGCCTTTGCCCAGCAGAATTTCTTGACCATAGACCAGCGTAGGGGCGATCTTTGCTTTCATGAATTTCATTAAGGGAATGAGGGTCGGCCCCTTTAACACTTGCTAATTTGGAAAAGGCCACCTGCAAAGCCACAGCTTTAAGTTCAATTGCCTTCTTGTGATTAACAAAGCTGCCCCTCGAATCAAAATGTACCCCTAAATATTTTTAGGACTGGTCAGAAACAAGTTTGCGGTTCCTATAGTACCAGCTAAAGCCCAAATGTTTTTTCCTCCCAAAGGGAACCACTTTTGTTTTACACAAGTTAACTTCTAATTGGTTAGCGGAAGTATACGTTGCAAGTTGAGTAAGCAACCGTTGAAGGCCGATCTTAGTACAACTGAACAAAGCAAGATCGTCGGCATAAAGCAAGTGACTAAGCCTAAGGCCACCGATCTTAGGGGGATGAGAATTGACGGCATCAAGAGATGTTGACATATCAGCAATATACAAACTGAAAAGAAGAGAAGTGAGTACACAGCCCTGTTTCACACCACGAGTGGTCAAAATTTTCCTAGAAATGGAGCACCCATTGCCAAGCTTAATACGGACCCAGGTGTTAGTGTGGAGTTCTATAGCAGCACCCAAAAGTACTGGAGGGATGCCCCAGCTTTGTAATTTGACCCATAGAGCACTCCGGGGGATCCGATCAAATGCTGCCTTGAAGTCCACAAAACAGCAATTCAGCGTCAAGCCTGATGAAACCGCCCTATCAATCAAAATAGAAAGGGCTAATAAATTGATTGAGGTACCTGAGCCAGCTGAAAACCCCGTTTGAACTATGGGGATTAAGGCCTTCGATTCAGCCCAAGCTCGAAGATCCTGCAACAAAAGGCTGGAATAAAACTTAGCCTCATTGTCCAGCAGGGCTATCATCCTAAAATTAGCAGGATCAGACCTTGAACCATTTTTATATAAAGGGTGGAGGATGGCACCACGCCAGGACTCGGGTATTGTTGAGGTTAGGAAACAGTGGTCGAACAAATGTGCGAAATGATTAGCCCAAAAGAGAGGATCCTGTTTAAATAATGACTGTGGAACACCACTGGGACCGGGAGCTCCAAATTGATTAGCCCTCGAGCTGATTTCCATGAAGACAACAAAGGACTGGGGTGGAGCACAATTGCGCATGGGTTGGGGAAACTTTAACAATAGGAGGCAAGAAAGTTTAACCCATGACTCAATAGGGAACACACAACCCAAACTCTCAGAGTTAAAAAAAATTAATGCATTCAGTCAATATTGTGCCACCAATAGAAGCATTCCATTTTATGCCCTTTAGTGATTCGAAACAAACGCCACCACCCACAACCATTATGACATCATGAACAGGAAATCTTGATTTGATAAATACAATTTGTGGACAATGGTCGCTGTCACTCTGAGGGGAAATCTGAAACTTTTCAATGAGAGGAAACAGTTCAATATTACAGATAGTATAATCTAAATAGGAGCAAGTTCGACCATCGGACCTTGTCCACCGTTGGGCGGCATCATCACATGAGGGACCATTCAAAACTTTAAAGCCCATACTATTAAGATGCGTGACTAAGTACTCTCCCAAAGGGCAGTGCAGACAACCTTGGGGCCTTAATTGTTCAGGAATTAACTGGCGGTTAACACAGTCTGGACCCTCAAGAGCCTCCATTGTATCCTGAAACAGGTTTGTGTTAAAATCACCAGTTATAAGATAACTAGCACATGGGTAAACCCCAACTAGATTGGCTACAATCTGCATCAATCGCAACAACTTACCCCTTTTTTCCTTGGTTCCAGGGGCAATGTAAACATTAATTATTATAATGGACTGCTGTGCATGCCCATTCCTTATAACAATTCCCTGTATCCAATTATCCTCCCAAGCCAGAGGTAGTATACTCCCGTCTAATTTGAAGGTCACATAAATGGCCAGGCCACCCTTGGCACGGCCATTCTTGCTCGTTCTGTGAGCAGATTTCCATATTTCTAAATACCCTGGCAGTGGACAACTATGCTCAGCCCAAGTTTCCTGAAGGGCAATTACATCATGACTGTTAAAAAATGTTAAAAGGTCGGCCAAAGCAAACTTATGCGCAACCCCATTAATGTTCCATGAACATAGGGACAAATGTCCAGAAGTTGGAACAAAACCGCCCACCCGTAGGGGTCAATGGGGGTGACCATGCAAAAGAGAGGAAGGCAGCCAATCCCAGTTAGAAGACCCCTTAAAACCAGAATCAGTAGGGAGAATGTCATTAAACGTAGAGGAGCCACCTAGGGCACTTTTGAAGATTGAAAATGGTTTAAAAACTGTAGGAGCCGTCAAACATCGAGATTCTGATAATAATGCTGGGTATCCAGACTCCTTAAAGGGAGTTATTATAATACCCCATGAGCAAAAAAAATCTCTTCTATGGAGACTAGACTGAGCTATTGTAGCAGAAATTAGTGTAACCAGAGTAGAGTCACATGAGTAAGGCCCCCTAGAGTCTAAAAATTAAATGGACACAATGTCCTTAGAACCAATATGGGTAAGATCCGAAATGGCATTAAGAAGTCTTAAAATATTCCCCCTATTCAACATATCATTGGGACCCCTGGAGCGATATTCTGGAGTAAATACAAGTTTTGGAGTTAAACGATCCACTGGGGTCATGGAGGGGTACATGGAAACTGGAGGCTGTAACTGTTCATCTGCATTCAATAAACCTGTAAAGAACCCCGGGACCTGATTTTCAGCAGAAGCGGTCCGAGGGCTTGATGGCAGGATTGCAGAAGAACTGCTTCTATTAACAGGCGGCAAAAAAGAGAAGAACCAAGGTCCAGAGCCTTGGCGTTCATATTCCCATGGGCGATTTTGGGTACAAACAGTGTGGTAGCAGGGCAAGCAGAACCTCCCCTACCCCAATGTGGGGCTGCCGAAACCAGCGCACTGCCAGGATTGCCTTTCTCACACGAAATCAAGTAATCCTTAAGGGGAGAGTCAGTCTCCTGTACAGTTGTTCCCACCAAGGGGGCGTTAATAGGCACAGGCTGGAGAGAATTAGGGGGTAAAGCCTCCCTAGGTGCACCTTGAAACTACAGAAGCAGCTGCACCTCAGGATGCGGCGACAATCGGACGTCAATCGAGGGTCTTTGAGATAGTTGGCTCCGCTTGCTGTTCTGTTGTTTGAGGAGTCTTTTTTTTTTTCCCTCTTGCTCAACGGAGGTTGAGCCAAAGGGTCGACTCCTGAGGACATTGGTTGAACTAAAACAGGTTGTACAAGGGTGCAACATGGATGAGAAGAAGCAGGCACCACAAGCTCAGGTGCGGAGGATGGAGGAGACGTAGAGGCGCCCTTGGCCTCGATGACCAGCTCCAGAGCTCCGGTGACAGCTGACCGGGGAGAGTTGATCGAATTTACACTCATGACTGGACAAAGTTCGTGTAATATTTTCGGTTCGGTGGACCCCCGAACCAAATCAATAGGATTCGACAGGAGTGCCGATGGCACAGGCGGTGAAGATAGTTTTTTAATTGCACATACAACTGAACTTAAAAAGGTAGGAAGAGATGACAAACTTTTGAAGATTGGGGAACAGCAACATGTCGGTTGAACATAATTGGCATTGTCTGTGCTCTGGAAATAAGCTGATTGAGGTTCTCAATTTTTTGACCAATACCAGCTACATAAGAAGCCAATGTGTTCAGCAGATCAACTTGGACGTCCAGTTTATCAGAATGGTAATTCAAAGCCAGCACAGTCGAATGAAGGGTTTGCAGGAGCTGAGGCCAGGCAGAACTGGTTTCCGTGAGCGTAGAGGAGGCCACATGATTAGATTCCTTAACAACACAGCTCAAGGAATCAGATAAAAGGCACGAGAGATCAAGGAGAGTATGATCGTTGAGTTCGCCTTTGATAAACTCGGTTTGGGAACTGTGAGCGGCCCCACTTGAGGACCTTAATGGTAATATTGGAGGGATACTGCCTGATGAATTCCGGATCCATTGGGCTGCCGGGGGGCTGGATAGCAAGAAGATGTCCTGATCCTGCAGGGAATCGTGGCAATCTTCAGTCTTCCTATCTGGCCCAGCCAGCTGGTGAAAAGTTGCTGGAGATGCCACTAAGAAGGATGCCCCCTCCCCTGGATTTAAGGAATGATCCCTGGAGATAATAGTTGGAAGGGGTTTGTGTTTTAACGAAGGTGCAGCCTGCTGGTCCACAGGGAGTGGTGGATGACACACTTCACTCTGAGGTGATAACTGAGTGAAGACAGGTGAAGTGGGCGAAGCATGACAGTAAACTTGTGCCACAGTTGTAGAATATCCGGGAGCAGTAGGTAAAGGATCGATGACTGCAAGCTCCATAAAAGTGCCCTGGCCTAGCTCCGACTTGATCTCCCCTCCATTGACCAAGACTTCCAATTTAGTTTTTTTCTTAAAATACGACAGTAGAGAGGATTTGCGAAGATCCAGGGAGCGTGGATGAGGCGTAAGAGCAACAGAAGGATAAGTCTTGGAAATCTCAGAGTTGGATAAATCAGCAGCCAATGAAATGGGTGCAGCAGACGTTGCAGAGGCTGATGTTAACGGTGAGGGCGGAGTGACGTTGACCGCATTGACTGCGCAACGGCATTTCTTGCGCTTTTGAGGGGTTAAGTACTCCTTCCTTATTTTGCCAGACCTCATAGTACAACAAGATCCTAGCCCCTACCTTAAAGCAAGGTAGCCTTGGCAGCAGCAGCATCTGGCGTCTCCAACAACCGCATGGTAACCCAGATACCGCCTCCTGTGAACTTTAGCCCAAAAAAATAATAATAATATGGCGTCCTCCGGCCTGCGGGCGTCTGGTGGATCAGGCTCCACGAGTGCCAATGTCAGGTGAGATTCTATCGAACCCTGGATCAACCACCAGATTCATATCCCCTCCCAGACCAGGAGCCCCGTCGAGAAGACAAGCAACAGCGCACCCAGGTCTGCCATGGTAGACCCCTGAAGCCGCGGCAGAGCGTAGACAGAGCAAATTTTAAGAGTGTGCCCCTTCCAAACCCCGAGACCGCCACATGGGCGTCCCAACGCGTCCCACCAGGTGCGTCCGAATGATTGGTATTGATTTTTTAAGGAGGATACCAACACCCCTGGACCCCGCTGTATAGCCCGCATGTACAACCAATTGGTATCCAAACCTGTTCGACTCCCTGTAGTAATTTCCATTAAGATGTGTTTCCTGCAATAAAACAAGATCAGGGCCATGTCTTTGCAGAAACTGAAGGACTGTGGTCCGTTTAATGCAACTGCCCAGCCCATTCACATTCCATTTCATGAACCTAATGGTACGCGCTCTTAAATCTGCCATTGAGTGTCCCCCGGTTATGCATTCCCGAGTGTGACCACCTCCCACCCCAAGCAATGTCCCATAGTGTGGCAGTACTGTGCAGTGGCTTAAGAACAAGGTGCAACCATGAACTGTAAAATAAAACTCCCCTAATAAGAACACCCCCTTCCCTGCATACCCGCAAAGCAGGCTCTAAACTGATCCCCTCCCCCCAAGCAGCAGAGTGCCTGTCGTCCAAAACATTGGAAACTCTTGTGTGGGTGGACAAGCGCGCCACCAAGCATGACCTCCACCATAAGGTATATATACAGTCAGTTCAGAGCAATCCCCCATTGTACCATACTGTGCATCATCTGTTGCGTCTCCTCCTGCTAAGTCTCAGTAGGCACCAATCACCTCGCCAACTCCCCCATCTCTATGATGCAGGCACTTCTGCCTGTTCCGGTCCCAGCACCTGCCGGCCCCGTCTGCGAGGCCATCTTCTTCCTGCCACTGGGCCCTTCTCTCTCCCTCCGAAGATCTGTGAGACCCGCAGCTTTCGGCCCTTCCAGCCACTCCCAGGCCTCCTCTGGCGCAGCAGAGGGCCAGCTCTCACCATCCGCAATTACCCTCAGCCAATGATTGTCCTCTGGGGGGGCCCCCAGTCGTGGAGGAGGGACCGGAGACCTGTGCACCTGCTCCACCGTGAAGAATGAGGATAGTCTCTTGGGGTGCAGATAGTCGGTAATCAGGGTTTCCACAAAAGGCTCGACACTCGAGCCCTTGGCTCCATCCGGAACACCCAAGACCCTGATATTGTTTCTCTGCGCCTGCCCCTCCTGGTCCTCCTAGCGCGCCGCCAGTCGCCCATACTCCGCCGTGAGAAACCGCACCTGCTCCTCAAATGCCTTGGGTGCAGACTGCAGATGGGCTATATCTGTCTCCGCTCTCAAGACCTTTTCGGAGACTTTTTGAAGGTCGGCCCAGAGTAGGCCACCGTCTACCGCATCCAGCCGGGGCTCCAGAGGTCCCTTCAGGTCGTGGATCGCTGCCATAATCTCTCTCAGTGAGGGCTCTCACAGGAGGGTCCTGCTCCGTTCCCTGTCCCTGCACCCACTCTCCACCCCCCCCCCCCCGTTGCCTCCCTTTGCCTCGGGACCTCATGTCCATCTTGAAACCGCATAGATGTCCCTTTTGTTGGTCTGCTGCCAGCCTTTGTTTCTCACCATGCTAGATGTGCCCGTCCCCCCCCAAGCAGGCTGCCGGGCCCCACCTGGCTGCGGTTCCTGTGCAATCCAAAATCTGGGAGTTGGGTGACGGGCCGCACCTCCCCCCACAGTGTGGCCTCTCAGCCGGTGTGGCGGGCCACTCAGTCCTGTCCTCTTCCACCCCTCCAGTGGGGGGGGGGCACAGCCGCACCCCAAGGTCCACCCAAGAAGTACCGAATGTAGGGGGGGGGACAAATACAAAAAAGGGGGTGGGCACGGCCACCGTCCAAACCAGGCCGCGACCTCTGGAAGCAGTCCTCCAGCAGGCCGTCTGGTCCGCTTAACCCACCGCCATCCACCAGATCCATGCCGGCCTCAGGCCCCCCGCACTAACCGCACAATCGAAAAACAGGGGAGGGTGCCGTCCCATCGCGGGCCAAAGAATCGCGCCGCTCCCGGTCCACGGGCCCAGCCAGACTCACTTCCAGGGGGCCGGGTCGGGCACCCGACCCCTTTCAGCAGCAACAGGCTCCAAACTCCAGCGTTGGGCCGCCCGCGGCCGCGCACCACCTCAGGTCTCTCGCAGGCGCCCACTCGAGTGAGCCGCACTCAGCACCTCGCGGCCCCAGGTTTAGCCACTCCTCCGCCTCCAATGCATCTGGGCACCCGTTCTGCACAGGCAATGCAGATCAATATCCGGATATTTAAGGGATTTCAACCGGTTAGATGTGAGCTCCGCTAAATGGCGTCCAACTTAGCTGGCGCTTAGCCACACCCACTTCTTATTTGCTGCCTTCTAATTGGCCAGTATGTGCTGCTTTACTTCCTCTTCTTTCGACTGGAGCATGGACCAAGTACTGATTGAGTCAGCTTGATTGCTGTCTTTCTGCTAATCATACCATGATTGAGGTATTACTTTTATTTTTTTCTTCTTCCTGCTCATTCTTGTTAAGCTTCTTGGGATTTGTAGCTATGTTTTACTATGCCTCACACTCTGCAAATAAGCTTTTTTTGTCCTTTGAAATGGATGTGTATTGTGACAGCTGATGTTATCTGCTTCCAAATGTCTTTTCACTAAGACATGGATGTGGGTGCAGTTATTGCCTTTATTTGTGTTTGCCAAAATAAATTTTTTGTCACGCATGGGGAAATTAACTAATTAGTTCAGAATCACAGGAGTGTTGGGCCAAGACCTAACAAGCACTGGCAAAGCTAATAGGTCTCGCATTTGAGAATATTGGCTCTGCTATTGTATTGTGTTCCTGCTGTACAGCATAGGCATTGCCAACTTTGGCAATGATTTGTAGCCTTGCTATATAGCAGTGTTGCTTCTGTGCAGCATGACCAAAATAATAATTAAAAAAGTGCTATAATGCATCCAATGTCAATGCAGTTTTTGTGAGAAATAATGTAAGAGATACAGTAGTGAGTTGACTGTCAAAAAAGAGTAGTATGAGACACAGAGCAGGGTATCTGATAGTGGACATAAATGGGTGTGTGACTGAAAAGTGTGAAAAATGTAAGAGAGGAGGTTATGTGAGAAAGGTAAGTGGAAGGTTCAGAAGAGAAAATGTGAGGCTCATGTATTCAAGAAAAGGAAGGCGTTGAATGATGCAATAAACAATGATGATGGTAGTTTTGAGAAGAGAGGACGATGTAAGAAACAGGAGCAATGGCAGTTTTTGGGGAAGACAATGATAAGTGGGTGCCTAGCCTGCTATAGGCAGAGGGTGTGAACATTACTGTACAAGCAGCAAATGTGGCACAATTGCTCGAGTGGGTGGTAGAGAAAAATGTATCTTGGACTTGCAAAAATACTTGCGCTGGTGCAGACAGAGATAGCTGTAGTAGAGATGAGTAAGAACTAGAGGGAGTATGTGAGAGATCGAGGGGATGAGATAGTGGGGGAAAATGAGAAGCATGTGACGGAGGTATGCATAACAGATTAAATTGGGATAAAAGAGGGTGAGAAAGGGAATGTGTTATTTAGTTGTGTTTATTAGTCGTTTGATATCATGCCAATAAGGCAATACAAACACTACACTTATGTACATAGCATTGAGTAAAATCCATCGTCCATCTTAACAACTCCATTTGTCATAAGTACTGTTTTTAACCCCATATACAATTACATCTAAAACCTTCCACTATTCAAACAATACAAATCTTCTAATAAAAAAAAACACAGAGTTGCCTTAGTATAACATTTTGTTATTTTTTTACAAAGTGCAATTATTTTATATGCAAAGTGTGCAAGTGCCCATTTGACAGTAGAATAACCTATCACAGATATTTGTGCAGAATACAAATCATTTGTACAAAAACAGTTATACATGCAACATTTGTGCAAAATACAATTGCATCATTGCGAATACAGTACGGAGCCATCCTATTCCTACTCCTAACTATAACACTAGTCAAATTTAAATCACAAATTCGTTGAACCTGAAGACTTCTAAAAACAGGGAGCAGCAGACTTCTTCTAGTTCTATCAGAACAAGTGCAAAATACAATTATGTGCAAAAAAGGACAATGGTACAGTTTAACAAAAGGGATAAGTATCACTGACCACCCCGGTCTGTCTAGCTCACTTCCACTTTATCACGGCCAGGACCTGCCCTAACCTAACCTTCAAGTCCCACTTCCTAATATAGCCACTTTTTATATCCCACAGATAAGGCTGGATATACCCACCATAGTGCACCTCCATTAGATGATTCAAGTTAACTCCATTACACACATCATCTATGTCACCCTTCCTGCAGCACTAACTTATTAGATGTTTTATTACGTTTCTGCTAGCTTACAAACATATTTTTTACTTCATACCCGACTGGGATGTCCAGCGAGGCCCTAATATCTTGTAGATTAGCAGCCCACTGTCCTGTATACTTCTCCTGAAAGTAAGATTTTAATATTGACCTTCAGGAGCCCTCCTCCGACTTGAGGAGAATAAAGGATCTACTGTTTATATTTAACTAATATATTAATAAACGCCCAGTTCTAACCTCATGGCACTGTTCACAGATCCTGGGCAAGTCGAGCTATTTTCTCCAGGTATTAGTTTCAATAGCCTGTAACCTCCTAATATACTTTACTGGTATAACCTCACAGCCGTACAGTAATGCATTAACAAACTGTGCATTATAGGTCTCCTTCAGAACTTCAACAGACTTATGCCCCAAAGCAAGATCCAACCTATATAAAGCACCAGCATTGACTTTAGTACAAGCTTCCTGGAAATCTATATGGGGTTTACAGTTTAGGTTATATCAGAATAGAGACATAAGTGTCTGTATTCTTTAACCACCTCCACTTGAAAACCACTTAACCACCACTTAAACCTGATGGACTGCACCCTTCTTTTTGAGAAGAACATAACTTTTGTTTTATCTTTATTTATCTTGAGATCATTGGCCCTATGGTATTCATTAAAATCAATCTTCTGAAGGCCAACCTACGTAAGATCCAATAGCAAAGTATCATCAGCATAAAATAATACTGAAATGGTCTCTGGTCTAAGTTTAGCTGGAATAGACCAAACCTAGTTATATCCTACCACAGCATCTGCAATATATATATAGAGAACAGGAGCAGAGCAAGTATGCACACCTGTCTGAGTCCATTGGGAGTAGGTATTTTTTCTATCCAGACCCCCCAATGCCGCCTAGTTCCACCCTTGTCAAAGAGCCTTCACGTATATGAATTATCAGCTTTAAGTTGGGCACTTCCATTTTCTCATCTTTTCCAATCGTAAGGCTCTATTTATAGCTTCAAATGCTGTAGACAAAGCCATGTATGACACATAGAGTGGCTGCTTCCTTTTAAAGACATATTTTTCAGCCAAGAGATTTAGCACTAGACAGCCATCTGTTGTTAAATACCATTTACGAAAACCCATTTGGACCGTTGGTAAGATTTTTGTATCACTTAGCCAATCCTCCACTAACCCCAACATCAATTTTGCATAAATCTTGCTAAGGATGCCCAAAAGGGTACGCATATAGTTACTCGAGGGCCGGTCCCATTCACCTTTGTATTCAGTGGGGCCCTGATACTTCTTTTCCAGGTTTTATGTCAAGTTAGAGCCACTAATTATTGCCCTAAACACAGGGGGCAGAACTTGATCCCACAAACTAGGGGTTAAAGTTTTATAATATGAGAAGATAGGCTATTGGGGCCTTGAACCCTGGAGCTTTTCACTCCTTTTATTGTAGCTTCAGTGCTACTTACTGAGGAAACCAAGCTCTCCTACAATCTCATTTCGGATAGACCAGCATACATGCTCCCCATTACTCATGTATGATCATCTTTCAGTTTGTACAACTCTGATATATACCTCACTCATACTTCTTCGGGAACAAGTGCTGCCCAAGTTTTTTTTTTAGACAACCCAAGCACACTGTTAACTATGTTCCAGAAGCCCTAAAGGCTACCTGGTCAGAGGGAGACAGTTACCTTCATCCAATCACTTTTTCTTCCCACCCTATTTGCCTTATTTCTTTCCTATAAGCTTTCCTATGTAGTTTAATTAGGCGCTCCCTATAAGCCCTGCCTTTTCTTTTAAGTGTCTCTTATATTCGTATTTAATGTAACCTTAGCCCGCACCTTAGGCGAGCCGGATGTGCCATTTTCCTGCCCCGGCCACTATTTGAGCCCATATTCGCCACTTCTCTCAAAGATGCAATTAAGTTCTCAAAATCATGCATTATGTGCAGAGGGGTTAAAGTAGTCTGAGCTTTCATAAGCCCCATTCTATTACTAGGGTGAAGTTTTAATTTTCCTGTCCATTCCATTATACGCTTATTCCAGCAGTATATTGGCTGGCTATTCTGCCAGTGATCTCTTAAGCAAGCTCCAATATGCAGGAAGATCACAAGAGGTTTGTCATTGCTGCCTGCTAAATCACCCACAACTAGATCCTTTATTAAACCAAAATTTCCGTAAGAGATTACATAGTTGATCAGTGAAGTCCCCCTGCCCTTACCAAAAGTGGACTTGGCCGGCTGATCCCCTACACATCTGCCATTAATAATATATATATTTAGACTGTCTAACAATGTGAATAGTAGGTGACCAACCCTATCTCCCCACTGAATCGACTAAACCGGATAGGGAACACCGAAGGCATTATCTTTCTCTAATTGCAATTCGTCCTTTGATGGGTTGGATGGTATCTTTGCATAAAAGTCTCCTATCAATAAAATTGGCATATTTAGGAAGTACAACTGAACCTTTTCCATTAGAACTGCATGCTCTTTCAATTGTTGTTCTTGGCTTTTTGGTAGAAAATATGTATTAATTAATATTAAATTGGGGCAACCCTTTTTCCTCATTTTATTCTCATATTTTAATGGCAGGTGTTAATGAAGAACACAAGGGCATTGAGGGTAAGAGAAAAGTGTGAAAAGACAAATGAAGTTGAAGCAAAATGAGAGGAGACTGGGAAGGGATAAAATTATAAGCCAAAGGGATACACATGAGAGAGGGAGATAAAAAGAATGAGAAAAGGAAAAGATGGAAAAGGAGAGAATGGATAGCGATAAAGGCTGGAGAGTGGGCAAAAGAAAGAAATATCAAATAGAAAAAAATGGGACTATTGAGAGAAAGAGCAATGTTGGGAGGAGAACAAAAGAGCTGCAGAGATATGTGTTTGTATTGCATTTTTTTTCTTTAAACAGGCCATTCTGGGTACATGTTGCTTCTTTCATCACCTTTCATACTACAAGTAGGGAAGGTTGCTTTACTGGCACAGCAAGGGCCCAGCCTTTAACCTTTGTGCAAGTGAATCGCAGCAGTTGTTATCTAAAGAAAGTAATAGCAGCAAGACTGCAGGATATGACACCAGGAGTTACACCAGGGCTCCAAGTGACAACAGCAGAACTTTCAGGATGCTGCCGTGGAATATCACCTATGTGAGAATTGTTTCATAAGTTGCATATTCACTCACTCATCCACCCATACATTCCTGTCAGTGAGTGAAGCACCTTCTTCAAAGATCTTTCTGTGTTCTACATATCACTCATGGCTAAACTGTGCATGTTCTGTGAGTGATGAAAGCTTGTACTAATCTCCTTTGCTGGATCTGCTTTGCATGGAATGGATGACTGCACTAGATGCTTTCTGCGTGAGAGGAAAGTTTGCTTTGCTACTACCAAACTATGCCTGTTATGTGAAGAAGCAAAGCTTGCCCTTCTCCTACCTGATTTGTACGTGTCCTGTGACAGGTAAAGCTTGCATTGCTGCTATTCTAGTTATAATTGTCCTCTGATTGACAGAAGCTTACCCTGTTTCTACCCAAGATGTGCCCCTTCTATGAAGGAGTGTTGCAGCTACTGTTGCCCTATCATATAGAGAAAAAATGATACACTGAATACACTTGCATAACATGCCCTATGAATCTGAACTATTTCACAATATTTGATGTGAGATACCAAGATCTGTTCTCATGGGGAAGCACATGGCACCATAAGAGCAATATTCGAGCATTGAAGCATTGTTTATTGCTCGACCCTCCAGCTTTGAATCTTATAATAGGGAGACGCCATTAAAATATTTTTAGCACTCACAATTTTAATTTAGGTCTAAGTTTAACAAGGGGGGCATAAATATTGAATGAGGGAAATGCTCTCATCCAAACTAGGGAACCATAACTAGCAAACTGCAAAACAAGTGAACAGTAGTACCCACTGATGCTTCCAAGTGTAGAGGTAGAACTCTTTGATAAAGCACAACTCACTAGCTAGATGTGTGTTTACCATCCTATATGCAAAAACATAGAGGGAGAACGAGGTTGTGGGGCTGGGTCTGTCCTCCTTATAGCCTACATAACATTGCAAAAGAGGCCCAGCTAAAAGAACTACCACAGGATGGACAGGAAAAATGATTTTCCCGTTAGAAAAACCCTCACCCACCAGGGTTACCCCTTGGTGGCATGCTTCATCACTGGGTTTCTTCCCGTTCTGCTACGGGGCGGGCGTGCTACAAGCTATGGGATACGTGGGAGCACTGATGTAGTCTTGTCAGTGTGAATCACAGGAGGGATAGGAGTGGGTGGGGTCTTGGGTGAGTTCAAAATACCTGTCTCCTAAGTAATTCCAATGATTTATTAGATCTCTTGAAGGCGGTATGATTAAACAGGGGCTGTGGAAGTGGGGGATGTAATGTACCTGACTTCCTATTCTACATGTTTTGGAGCCTTACCCCTATGCTCCTCTTCAGGACCAAGGTGGACTCCCTGGTGCCACTCCTTGTTTGACTACCTCAAATGAAAGCACAAATAATACATGCTCTGTAATATGGTGCAATTCACCTTACTAATGTGGTATCATAAGATGTTACCTATTGTTTATGGTGTCCATCATTGATACTCAGTAGTATTTGGATTCTCATATCATAGCCCTGGGGGAGGTGAACATTAGGTACCTCAAAGACACTACAAAGAGTGTCTCTTTGAGGAAAGTTTGACTACAAGCACACACCCCTCCCGAAGGAGCTATGATATGAGAATCAATGGTATTAAGCTCTGAACTCGAGCTTAGGTGTACTGTCCATGTAGGCTAGATTTCAGAGAAGCTCACACAGTGAATTGATTCATAGTAAAGCACATTGTCAGACAATATATCTATGATGATTAACTAGCATTGCCATGACGTAGCAATCTTTGCAGGTCGAAGTTTGCTTGTGAATCAGGGAAACTGAGAAAGAAGCAGTAGCTGCTAGAGTGCAAAGTCGTCAGTGAATAATCCGTAAAGTTTCTGAAGCGATTGTGTTACCTTACCTGTAGTAAAGGGACAAATTGGGTTTTGATTTTGTTTAGTGCTCGCAATAAATTGCATTAGTTTTAGTGTGAATCTGAGTTTGGGAGGACAAGCCGCAAGACTTTGTCAGACACAGTAGAGGATAGGTTCGTTAGTGAGAAGGGTTGTGGGGGGATTGGCAGCCATCCGTGAAGCACAATTGGTTGAGAAGGTGGGTGAAGAGAATTCTGGGATTAAAAGTCACTTCCTGGTTTGATTTTGAATAACAGAAAGGTCATGAAGATAAAAAAATTCAAAGCTTTAAAGAGCGCTTTAAGGGGAGATATGTACATTACGTCGAGTATAGGGGATATTGCACCGCCCGAAGGTGCACCAGCTTAATTTGGAATCAAAGAGCAGGGTGTTGCACCATGTCTTTGGCTTAAACAATGGTGCAAAGTGACAGAGAAAGATGGGAGCTTAGCCTTTCCTGCCCATGGAACATTTAATTTGAGGAGCTTAGAGAATCTGAGGAGGGTGCTTTATGATCTGAAAACCCATCCGAGACCAGCACAGTTTGAGACATTAGCAATCTGGGAGTTAGTAGCCAGACAGTGACAGAAATTTGAGAGGAGAATGAAAAAGGCAGAAAAGACACTAGCTAAGGCTAGATGGGATAGTGCTCAGAAATTGTGGAGAGCCAAGACTTACAGGGGATTAAAATGTTTCCAGCGATTACATAAGACAGTGAGGGAGAAGGAAGGAAAGCTACCAGAAAAACAAACAGGAGCCCGTCCAAGAGTAGGGAGCAGAGATTAAAGGAGTCTAGAGGATCTTTGACATTTGAGGAAGAGTCAGACATTGATGAGTTTATTTTACAGTTATTGCGAAATCATCCCCCACTATATGCAGCACAAGAGAGTGGTCCGAGTACCAGTGTAAATCCTTCAGCACCGACATAGGTTAAGGTTAACGCAACAATGAGTCCAGTGCAGATTAATCCTAGTATGACACAGAGCCCAATGCAGAGCAGTCTTAATGCATCTATTACTCCGGTAGCATAAACCCAGGTGCCACAGTCAAATTTCCTGACAATGTACCCTGATGTACCTGTAGTGGAAACTGCGGCAAACTTAATAGTGCCAACAGGACAGGTTTTTCAGAAACCGATATAGATTCAGACGGAGCCATCTCCACTTTTACTGCTCCAAGTGCAATCACAAGCAGTGCAAACATACGCTTTGGTAATTGGGACACAGTTGGACAGGTCCGTATTGATGAGCCAGAAAATGGAAACTATGCACCCACAGAACCTGAGTATCAGACCAAGCCCAGATGCTGTATCTGTACCTGTCACCATTGGTCCAGTTGTACCTTTGTTCACACTAGAGAAAAACAGTGCAGATGGATAGGGAGTCCTGAGTCAAAGTTCAATGAGGGGAGGACTTAATGAGAATATCCGAGTAGTCTCTCCTGCGGGACAGACCTCTGACGGATCGAGATCATTGCTAGTCCTTAGTCCATTCGGAGTTCCTTCAGATACTGTAATAGGGTAGAACGTTAGTCAAAACCTGAAATTAATGACACTGCAGTCCTCGAATACAGTGGTGCAACAAGTGCCACATGCCCAGGCCAACAACATTTCGCTGCAAGATTTGACTGCCCAACAATTGACTGATTGGTTAGACAAGCTGAATACCCCGCAGAGTGCTCCTATGGTGAGAGGAGTGCTTGAACTATACAAGACTAGGAATGGAAGCGGGTGAGCTCATTGAAGGGACCATGGGTGTCAACAGATTAGAGTCCTACACAGAAGCCGAATTGAGATATCTGTGCCTGAAAATTACGAGGGAAGTGAGCAATGTGCATCAAAGGTTAACAGACTTTGCGGAGAAGTACGGCTTAGAAATAGAGAAAACAAAGCATTTGAAAAGGAGTTACATGGTTATACTTTGACACAGAAGACTTTGAACACATGCGATCTGCAGGGATAAAGGCTCACCTTTGAGAGTTACTCCAAAGTGTCCAGACATGGGGAGCCTTAGACAAATGGGAAGGCAGATGGGCAAAGAAAAGAGATAAAAGGTAACATTTTACCAATGAGAGAAATTCCAAGAGGGAATTTTGTCTGTGTCCCTTGGAGCAGAAGTGTCATTCTGTCTTTTACAACTGACTATCCCAGGTTGAGAGAGAAGCCCGTAGAATGGTACCAGCAGACAGACAGGTTCATGAAACTTGCCAAGTCTCCGTGGGAAGACTCGAACACTCTATTAGTGATAGTAATTCCAGCTGATTTGTGGATGGAGTGCAAGAGGAGTATAGATTGGGCGACAAAAGAACCAGAGAAAGATCTGCCTACAGTTGTGCCATCTCCTGAGGGAATTAAATAATGCTACAAAGTGATAGAATTTTTGAAAATGAGAATTTTGCTTAAAAACATTGACTGGTAGAGAATAGACAGGACGGCTCGAAAAGCAAAGGAGTTGATACATGCGTATTAAGAGAGATTGTTGCAGGTGTTTAAGCATTACAGTGGTACAGAAACGATCGAGCCAAAGGACATGATTCATTTTGTGTTTAGATTTGTGGAAGGACTGAGACCTGAAATTAGCCAGATGATTAAGAGTCATTTGATTTGCTGGCAAGCAAAGCCAATGGATGAAGTGTTGCAGTATGCAAAGTACTACAGTGACAAGATTGAGTTGAAGCAGAGAAAGCTGAAACAAATGGTGATGCAGATTAAAGCAGCCCAAATTGGGATGCAGGAAATCTTTCACAGCAGCAGGGGGGAAATGTCCTGTTTCAAAATCAGATGAGAGGTAGAGGTCATGGAGGAATTGGTAATGGACACCGTAGCCCTGATTTGAGTACTGTAGTAGTCCAGAATGATGTGCAGGGAATGAAGAGAGTATTGCCTTGTCACACTTGCGGTCGGACATTGGAAGCAGGAGTATCCAATGATGGTGCAGGAAGGTGTCGTTCAGCAAACAAGTGACATCAACTCATTCCAAAACATGAGGGGACCGAGAATGAGAGGTCATAACCCAAATTTTCATAGTAATGTGAATCAAATGCAACATTTCCAACCCATGCAGCAGGTGCAAATGCCATGTGTACAGATGAGACAGTTGCAGCCAATGCAAAAGCAGATTCAGATGGTACCTAAACAGCAAATTCAAATACTTCAAGCCCCAATGGAACATCAACAGGTGATGCTTCCTCAAAAGGTCACAGGTCAGAAGTTTAACCAAAGTAATAACACAGTACACCAATTCCCACCAGACAATGAGAAGGGAATAAACGATGATTGGGTGAGCAAGAGTTCGGATGAGGAGGAATGTGTGCTTGCAGCTTCTTTAGAAGTAGATCAGAAAGGCCCATATGTGAAGGGAACGGTAATGGGTCATAGAGTTCCATTCTTGGTTGACACAGGACCTACACGCTCTACAGTGAGAACTGCAGAAGTTACGAACTTGCCACTTTCAGGAAAGACAGTCCAGATTGTTGGAGTAGCAAATCAGTATTTGGCCAACCTAAATAGAGAACCAGTTCAGGTTAAATTTGGCAACTTTAAAGGACTGCATGAATGTGTAGTCTGTGATTCAAGTCCGGTATCCCTACTGAGAAGAGACATAGGCGGTCATTCCAACCCTGGCGGTCGGTGTTAAAGTGGCGGCCAACCCGCCAACAGGCAGGTGGCCAAAAAAATGGAATTCTGACCCTGGCGGGAACCGCCAACAGAGACCGCCACTTTAACACTCCGACCGCCACGGCGGAACAAACAAACAGCGCGGCGGTCACCGCCAACAGACAGGCGGCAGACAATGTACCACCCACCCTATAACAACTCACCAATCCGCCACCTTTTCCGGGGCAGGAGCCCCGCCGATAAAAACACGGCGGAAACAGACAACGAACGGGAAAACGCTCACCTCTACACACTCCACGAGGAATCTGGACAGCATGGAACCCGAACTACACATCCTACCAGCAATTGTCTACCTGCTCCTCTACCAGGAGCACGAACGCCGGCGCAGAAGACTACGGTGAGTACTGCACCTACGACACAGGGGAGGAGAAAAGGTAACGGGCACACACATACGCGACACACCCCCACCCACCCCCCCAACCCCAACTACCTACACACCAATGCAGAGCAACAACTCCGAGTGACACCCCCCCAAACCCCACGGAAGAATGCAAAGACAAAAAAATATGATATCGAAAACCAAATATATTGTAAGCCTAAGTAAATAAGTAATTCGAACATCCAATAACTATATACACATATGTAAATTGTCCCGTAAAAATTGGCTTACAGTCATTGTACGTGGGCCAATGGTCCTCAACACATGGGCAAAGCCCACACCGGAGACCCGAATCCATTGGAGAGAACACTGCAGGGGCATCAGATAGGAAAACTACAGGCACCTCAGGGGGAAGGGAAGGGGGGGCACCTCAGCCAGATGAGTCCACGACGCTAGATCCACGAGGGGCCTCCATGGCCACTGTGCCATCCTGGGGAGTGCAAAGCCACAGTCTCACAAGTCTCTACAGTGGGTGGGTTGCCCACTGTACCATCCTGGGGAGTGCAAAGCCACAGTCTCACAAGTCTCTACAGTGGGTGGGTTGCCCACTGTGCCATCCTGGGGAGTGCAAAGCCACAGTCTCACAAGTCTCTACAGTGGGTGGGTTGCCCACTGTGCCATCCTGGGGAGTGGAAAGCCACAGTCTCACAAGTCTCTACAGTGGGTGGGTTGCCCACTGTGCCATCTTGGGGAGTGCAAAGCCACAGTCTCTCAAGTGGATGACAGACTCCACTGGTACTGGAGGCGTCTTGGTGGCCAGAGTGTATCGTGCAGCCCTGCCCAACACTGATACGGGCCGCCCCTTCTGCCAATGGGCCAGCGGTGCTTGAGAAGAAGGGCCCAGCGGAGCGGTGCTTGCGATGAAGGGCCCAGCGGAGCGGTGCTTGAGATGAAGGGCCCAGCGGAGCGGTGCTTGAGATGAAGGGCCCAGCGGAGCGCTGCTTGAGATGAAGGGCCCAGCGGAGCGGCGCTTGAGAGGAAGGGCCCAGCGGAGCGGCGCTTGAGAGGAAGGGCCTAGCGGAGCGGCGCTTGAGAGGAAGGGCCCAGCGGAGCGGCGCTTGAGAGGAAGGGCCCAGCGGAGCGGCGCTTGAGATGAAGGGGCCAGCGGAGCGGTGCTTGAGATGAAGGGCCCAGCGGAGCGGTGCTTGAGACGGCGGTGCCCAGCGGAGCGGTGCTTGAGATGAAGGGCCCAGCGGTGCGGTGCTTGAGATGAAGGGCCCAGCGGTGCGGTGCTTGAGATGAAGGGCCCAGCGGTGCGGTGCTTGAGATGAAGGGCCCAGCGGTGCGGTGCTTGAGAGGAAGGGCCCAGCGGTGCGGTGCTTGAGAGGAAGGGCCCAGCGGTGCGGTGCTTGAGAGGAAGGGCCCAGCGGAGCGGTGCTTGAGAGGAAGGGCCCGCGGAGCGGTGCTTGAGAGGAAGGGCCCAGCGGAGCGGTGCTTGAGACGGCGGTGCCCAGCGGAGCGGTGCTTGAGAGGAAGGGCCCAGCAGAGCGGTGCTTGAGAGGAAGGGCCCAGCGGAGCGGTGCTTGAGAGGAAGGGCCCAGCGGAGCGGTGCTTGAGAGGAAGGGCCCAGCGGAGCGGTGCTTGAGAGGAAGGGCCCAGCGGAGCGGTGCTTGAGAGGAAGGGCCCAGCGGAGCGGTGCTTGAGAGGAAGGGCCCAGCGGCGCGGTGCTTGAGAGGAAGGGCCCAGCGGCGCGGTGCTTGAGAGGAAGGGCCCAGCGGCGCGGTGCTTGAGAGGAAGGGCCCAGCGGAGCGGTGCTTGAGAGGAAGGGCCCAGCGGAGCGGTGCTTGAGACGGCGGTGCCCAGCGGAGCGGTGCTTGAGAGGAAGGGCCCAGCGGAGCGGTGCTTGAGAGGAAGGGCCCAGCGGAGCGGTGCTTGAGAGGAAGGGCCCAGCGGAGCGGTGCTTGAGAGGAAGGGCCCAGCGGAGCGGTGCTTGAGACGGCGGTGCCCAGCGGAGCGGTGCTTGAGACGGCGGGCCCAGCGGAGCGGTGCTTGAGATGAAGGGCCCAGCGGAGCGGTGCTTGAGATGAAGGGCCCAGCGGAGCGGTGCTTGAGAGGAAGGGCCCAGCGGAGCGGTGCTTGAGAGGAAGGGCCCAGCGGAGCGGTGCTTGAGAGGAAGGGCCCAGCGGAGCGGTGCTTGAGACGGCGGTGCCCAGCGGAGCGGTGCTTGAGACGGCGGTGCCCAGCGGAGCGGTGCTTGAGACGGCGGTGCCCAGCGGAGCGGTGCTTGAGAGGAAGGGCCCAGCGGAGCGGTGCTTGAGAGGAAGGGCCCAGCGGAGCGGTGCTTGAGAGGAAGGGCCCAGCGGAGCGGTGCTTGAGAGGAAGGGCCCAGCGGAGCGGTGCTTGAGAGGAAGGGCCCAGCGGAGCGGTGCTTGAGAGGAAGGGCCCAGCGGAGCAGTGCTTGAGAGGAAGGGCCCAGCGGAGCGGTGCTTGAGACGGCGGTGCCCAGCGGAGCGGTGCTTGAGAGGAAGGGCCCAGCGGAGCGGTGCTTGAGAGGAAGGGCCCAGCGGAGCGGTGCTTGAGACGGCGGTGCCCAGCGGAGCGGTGCTTGAGACGGCAGTGCCCAGCGGAGCGGTGCTTGAGAGGAAGGGCCCAGCGGAGCGGTGCTTGAGAGGAAGGGCCCAGCGGAGCGGTGCCTGAGACGGCGGTGACCTGTTCAGCGGTGCTGGTCTTGAAGGGCCCTGTTCAGCGGTGCAACTCTTGAAGGGCCCTGTTCAGCGGTGCAGCTCTTGAAGGGCCCTGTTCAGCGGTGCAGCTCTTGAAGGCCCCTGTTCAGCGGTTCTTGAGACGGCGGTGTCCTGTTCAGCGGTGCTGGTCTTGAAGGGCCCTGTTCAGCGGTTCTTGAGACGGCGGTGTCCTGTTCAGCGGTGCTGGTCTTGAAGGGCCCTGTTCAGCGGTGCTGGTCTTGAAGGGCCCTGTTCAGCGGTGCAGCTCTTGAAGGGCCCTGTTCAGCGGTGCAGCTCTTGAAGGGCCCTGTTCAGCGGTGCAGCTCTTGAAGGGCCCTGTTCAGCGGTTCTTGAGACGGCGGTGTCCTGTTCAGCGGTGCTGGTCTTGAAGGGCCCTGTTCAGCGGTGCTGGTCTTGAAGGGCCCTGTTCAGCGGTGCTGGTCTTGAAGGGCCCTGTTCAGCGGTGCAGCTCTTGAAGGGTCCTGTTCAGCGGTGCAGCTCTTGAAGGGCCCTGTTCAGCGGTTCTTGAGACGGCGGTGTCCTGTTCAGCGGTGCTGGTCTTGAAGGGCCCTGTTCAGCGGTGCTGGTCTTGAAGGGCCCTGTTCAGCGGTGCAGCTCTTGAAGGGCCTTGTTCAGCGGTGCTGGTCTTGAAGGGCCCTGTTCAGCGGTTCTTGAGACGGCGGTGTCCTGTTCAGCGATTCTTCACATGTGTCTCCAGGGCACCAGATCCGGACAATAGATGGTGTTCATTCGCCATCCGACTTCTTGCTTGCTGGGCCCTCCTGTGCTGGTGTCCCGTGCCCGTGGGTGTCCTCCTTCACCCCAGGAATGGGGCTGGTTGGGCCCTCCTGGGCTGCTCGCCTGCTGCCGGACTTGTCGGCTGTGCTGCCCTTGCCATCCTTCCTTGAGTCTCTGTGGCCCTTGCCTCCCTTTGTAGATGTGCCAGGTGGCACCCCACTTCCTGACGGGGCCAGGGTGGTGGCTGTGGAGGCTGCCGTCTCTGTCCTCTCGCGCCGGGCCTTCCCTTTTTTAGACTTTTTCCCAGGGGGTGGGCTGGCTGTCCCTTTGCTGCTGGCTGATGTAGCTGCCCTCGAAGGTGGTGGACTCCAATATCCCTGGACTATGGTCCTTGTAGGTCCAGGGGTTGTGGTGGCTGAGGTGCTGATTGGACTTTTACGAGATGGAGGGGGTGGTTCAGGTGATGGAAAGAGGTTCAATTTTGAGAGGAAAAGCTTTTTCGGAACAATGGGAAGGGTAGGTGGAGTGGGTATGGGAGTGGAGGAAGAGGATGTGGTCGTAGGAGAGTCAAGTGTGCTGTGTTTGGGTGCAGGTGCTTGTGACGGAGGCTGTCGTGAGGTGGATGGCTGTTGGGTGGGTGGCTGCCTGCGTTTGTGTGGTTTGGATGAGGGGGTGACAGACACAGTGGGAGATGACACAGGGGACGTGTAAATGGCAGTGGGGGTGGTGAGTGCACATGTGCGGAGTGTTCTGGTGGGTGTGCTTGTGATGGACGTAGTGGCGGATGATGTTGTGCATGTAAGTGTGAGTGGAGACGTCACAGGGAGGGAGGAGGGAGACGAGGAGGAGGGGGACACAGAGGAGGCAGTGGCTGTTGGCATGTCTGCATGTGGATGTTGCTTGTGTGAATGCTTGTGGGATGTGTGGTGCTTATGTCTGGATGAACTGCCCTTGGGTGTTGAGGTGTGTGCAGGCTGGTCTGTAGGTGTGTCTGGGATAGGCAGAGGAACAGGGGAGTGGGACTGGGTGGAGGGAGTTGGAGGAGAGAGTCTGGAGACAGGGACAATCGCTGCCGTCAGTGCTGAGGCCAGAGCGTTGAACGATCGCTGATGGGCAGCCTGACCCGAATGAATGCCCTCCAGATACGCATTGCTCCGATGCACCTCCCTTTCTACCCCCTGGATGGCATTCAAAAGGGTAGACTGCCCAACAATGAGCGTCCGGAGGAGGTCAATGACCTCCTCACTGAGGGCAGCAGGGGTAACTGGGGCAGGGCCTGAGGTGCCTGGGGCGAAGGAGATGCCCGCCTTGGTGTGCGAGCGGGCACGGGGTGAACGCTGAGGGGCTGCTTGGAGGGCGGAGCTGGTGCGCTGGGTGGCGGCTGTACCTGTTGTTGCGGTGGGCACGGATGTTGCCGCCAACACAAGGGAGCTCCCTTCCGAGGACGTGTCGGTGTCGCTGATGTCTCCACGTGTCCCCGTTGTGGAGCCCCCCTCACCCTCCTTCTCACTGGTCAAATCAGAGTCCGTTGCATGGGCCTCCGGGGCCATGTGAGATGCAGCTCCCTCGTGCTCCAATGCCACTTCTCCTCCGCCAGATGATGCTAATGCACACATGAACAGGAAGAGCAGACAAAAAAGGGGGGGGGGACATAAAGACATGTTTAGTGCATGCATTGGCAACACAGTTGGCAGAGAGGACAGACACAGAAGACCCCTGCACTACGCCGCGCACTTGGGGTACACTACGCAATCAGTGAGTCCTGTCCTACAAGCCAATGGACGACAACTGCACACATAGGTGACACAGGGCCATGGATAGCTGTACTTGGCACCCTACAGAGGTGGAGGGCGGGGACACAGGCCCATGCCTTACGGAGGGGACTAGCCTACAGAAATCGCCCTGGCCTAGGGATACCCACATCCCTCCTCCCCCACCCAGACACCTCCACTGCGCGCTAAGATAGCAGAATGTGCTTGTACTCACCCCCTTGTGTCTGCTGTGATGTCCTCACGCGCCCATCCAAATCGGGGTAGGCCACCGCCAGGATCCGGGATATCAGGGGGGTCAATAGACGACTGGCACCCCTCCTACGTTGGGAGGCCATCCCCAGCAGAGCCTCCGCGGTCTTTCTGCTCCCGCGGCGGATGTCCTCCCACCTCTTGCGGCAGTGGGTGCCCCGTCTGTTGTGGACCCCCAGGGTCCGGACGTCCTTGGCGATGGCACGCCAAATGTCTATTTTCTGATGGGCGCTGACCTATGTGACACGTACAGGGAGAGGAAAAAAAAAAAACATTTTCTGCATGCTCGATGTGAGTGGCCCCCCCTCCCCACCCTTGCCATGTGGCACATGCTCTCATCTGTTTTTTGATGCATGCCTCATTCGCTCCCCTCCGCACCGTCGTTCATTCACACCACTCAACCCAGGCATAGGCCACAAAACACGGTCCCAGTGTACTTACCTGTTGGTCTGGAGGACCGTAGAGTAGCGCATACTGGGGGAGGACCCCATCCACGAGTTTTTCCAATTCTTCAGAAGTGAAGGCAGGGGCCCTTTCCCCAGTCGCAGCAGCCATTGTCTCTTCCAGACCGAGGTCACAGCAGCACTTGCAGTATAGATCCTCTCCTGTGGATGATCAGGTCTCGAGTGATTAAGCAGATAGAAAATGGCGGTCACGGCCGCGGCGGTGCGTACAGTGGCGGTGCGTACCGCGACCGCCAGCGCACATCCTCATTGGCTCCTGAAACCCATAGGGTTCAATGTTAACCAATGCGGCTTTGCACCGCGGTCTTCGACCGCCTACCGCCACGGTGTGCCACGCCAGCGCATTGACCTCACATCCCATTGTCACACTTCACAGGTCAGGCAGCCGCCATTTCAAGGGCCCACATGGCTTAATTTCTACTGCGTCACACAGGCCTAGGCCTTGCATTGCCACTCATACAAGCCATTCAATGCATAGAGAATCGTGTACTGTGCAAGCTGTGTGAACGTACCTGTGGGTTGCTTGACTCTGTGCTTCATGTTGTCCTTCCTAGGCACCGTCCGCTGGGACTTGCGAGGAGATGGAGGAATCCTCTGGTGTACAGACCGCTGGTGGACCTGTCGACAATGGAAGAAAGACATGTCATACAGACATACAGACTTGACCGTGCCACTATACAGGAACTGTGTGCCCAGCTGGAGCCAGACCTGATGTCACCCATCCGCCAACCCACAGGGATACCCCCTCTAATGCAGGTTCTGTCAGTACTCCATTTTTTGGCAAGTGGGTCATTTCAATCTACAGTGGCCATTTCATCAGGGATGTCCCAGCCTATGTTTTCTAAGGTATTGTCCAGAGGGTTGTCTGCCCTGATGAAATACATGCAGAGCTACATTGTTTTCCCTGAGGTGGGCGATTTGGCTACAGTGAAGGGTGATTTCTATGCCCTTGGACATATTCCCAACATCATTGGTGCCATTGATGGGACCCATGGGGCTTTGGTTCCCCCCAGAGGAAGTGAACAGGTGTACAGGAACCGAAAAAATTATCATTCGATGAATGTCCAGGTGGTCTGTTTGGCAGACCAGTACATCTCCCATGTAAATGCCAAGTTCCCTGGGTCAGTGCTTGACGCGTACATCATGCGAAATAGCAGCATCCCTTATGTGATGGAACAGCTACAGAGACACCGTGTGTGGCTAATAGGTGACTCTGGTTTCCCGAACCTGTCCTGGCTACTGACCCCAGTAAGGAATCCCAGGACCAGGGCAGAGGAACTGTACAATGAGGCCCATAGGCGTACTAGGAGGGTGATCGAACGGACCTTCGGCCTCCGTTTAGGTGCCTGCATATGACAGATGGATCCCTAATGTACTCACCAAAGAAGGTGTGTCATACCATTGTGGCCTGCTGTATGCTTCACAACCTGGCTTTGCGACGCCAGGTGCCTTTCCTGCAGGAGGATGGGCCAGATGGTGGTGTTGTGGCAGCGGTGGGACCTGTGGAGAGTGAAGAGGAGGAAGACGACGGGGACGACACAGACAACAGGGACAGAGTGATACTACAGTATTTTCAATAACACACAGGTAAGATTCAACACCGGCATTTTACGATTACTTACAATCTCCTGCCTCTCCACTGTCTGGCCTATTCCCCCAGTGTATGTTAACTGAGTTGTGACTTTCCCTTCAAATTTCAGAGATGTGGCCCCCACTGCGTGACCTCTGCTTTGTTTACCCATGGACTACAGCTGTGTGACAGTGGTATGTTCTCATCACTGTGTAACTGGACATTTTGGCAGCGTTATGTCTAATACATTTGTTCACAATACAGGCAGACTCCAGATGATTTTTGTGCAATAAGTGTTTTTATTAAAGTGCAGAATTTAGGGACATGGTTGCAAATCGGTGATGGGTGATGGTGGAGGAATGTCCATGGCAGAGTCCAGCTTTTCAGTCTCACAGGTGCATTGTCCATATGCCTGTGGAAGGTGGAACAGGGGCAGTTAAAGGTTGGACAGGGTGACAATGTGGAACAGTGGGATGACATCAGGGGGTATCCTTTGCTGGCGGGGGTCTTGGCATCCTACTCTGTCTTCTTACGAGATCTCAGGACCCGCTTGCGGGGTGGTTCTCCTTCTGCAGGGGGTGGGGTTCTGGTGGCCTGTTGTTGTGTGGGGGCCTCCTGTCCACTAGCGCTGGCGGAGGTGGTTGCCTGTTCTTGGTCCATGCTAGTGACAGGGGCCCTTTGTGGTGCCACATGGTCCCGCAATGTGGTGACAATCTGGTTGAGTGCCCCGACGATGGTGCCCATTGCGGAACTGATGCTTCGAAGTTCTTCCCTGAACCCCATGTACTGTTGCTCCTGCATGACCTGGATCTCCTGGAACCTGGCCAGTACCGTCGCCATCGTCTCCTGGGAGTGGTGGTATGCTCCCATGATGGAGGAGAGGGCCTCGTGGAGAGTGGGTTCCCTGGGCCTGACCCCCCCCCCCTGTCGCACAGCAGCCCTCCCAGTTCCCCTGTTTCCCTGGGCCTCTGTCCCCTGGACCGTGTGCCCACTACCACTGCCCCCAGGTCCCTGTTGTTGTTGGGGTGGTGGGTTAACCTGGGTGCCCTGTAGTGGTGGACACACCGCTGATTGACGTGTCCTGGAGACAGAGGCATGGGCCCGCTGGGTGGGAGCTGTGCTGGTGTTCCCAGAGAAGTTTGGGTCTGCTGTGGCTGTGTGAGGGGAACCGACTGTCCCGAGGTCCCCAATGGGCCGGGCTGGTCATCTGGGTCCAGGGAGACAGAGCTGCTGTCATCACTGGTGGCCTCTTCTGGGGGTGGGAGGGACATTTCTGGACCCTCCTGGGCGGTGTGGTGGCGTTCGGGTCCTGCAGGGGTATAGAGGTATGGTTATTGCTTCAGTGTGTGCCATATCGTGCAATGGGTGGGTGCCCGTGTACCCCAGGGCTGGCATTCCTGTGTGGGGGCTTTTGTGAGGGTGGCTTGTGGGGGAGATGGGTATGTGCAGTGGGCATGCTTTGGTGATGGGTGTCCATGCTTTGTGGACGCATGCAGGGCTAGGTGTTGGGATGGGTGGGTTGTGATGGTGAGACATTTGCAGGGAGTAGGTGTGATGGGGTTGGGGTGAGGGTGGGGGTATGATTTGGGATGCAGGTGGGGTGGGGGGGGATGAAGTAGTTAAGATTTGACTTACCAGAGTCCATTCCTCCAGATACTCCTGCGAGGCCTTCAGGATGCAGGATGTGCAAGACTTCCTTCTCCCATGCTGTAAATTCTGGGGGAGTAGGTGGGGGTCCGCCGCCAGTCTTCTGCACCGCGATGTTGTGCCTTGATACCATGGAACGCACCTTCCCCCGTAGGTCGTTCCACTGCTTCCTGATGTCATCCTGATTTCGTGGATGCTGTCCCACAGCGTTGACCCTGTCGACTTTCCTTTGCCATAGCTCCATCTTCCTGGCAATGCTGGTGTGCTGCACCTGTGTCCCGAAGAGCTGGGGCTCTACCCGAACTATTTCCTCCACCATGACCCGGAGTTCGGCGTCTGAAAACCGGGGGTGTCTTTGGGGTGCCATGGGGTGGTGTGGATGAGGTGTGGGGTGGTGTATGTGTTGTAGAGTGTGGTGAGTGTGGTGATGTGTGGTGTTTTGTGCGTGGATATTGTGTGGGTGATGGTATGGTTTGCCTCTGTGTGATGGTGTTATCTAATCTGTGCTGTCTGTCTCTGGCTTTCTGTCTGTTTTTTTGGTCGTAAGGGTTTGTGGGTGATGTGGGTGTGTGTTTTATATTTAATTGCGTGTGTGGGAGTGGTGTGTGTATGTGTATCAGGTTTGTATTTCGAATTGTCCAATGTGAATGTGTTTTGGAGATGTGTGTATTTTGACCGCGGCGGTGTGTACCGCCAATGGAATACCGCGGTTGAAAGACCGCCGCGTGGATTCGTGGGTCGGAATGGAATGGGCGTATTTCTGTTGGCGTGACGGTGGAGGTTTGGTCATCGGCAGTTTCCCGCTGACCTTTGGTGTGGCAGACTTTTGTGGATGTCGGGGTTTTGGCGGTTTGCCAATTGCGGGTCAGAATGACCGTGGCGGTTTACCGCGCCCGCAGCGGTGTTATGGCGGTCTTCTGACCGGCGGTAAGCGCCTTTTACCGCCGAGGTCAGAATGACCCCCATAATGTTCAAAAACCAGGTGCTCGATTACTTGTTCTCAAACGATGAAATCGAGATACAGACGAATAGTGATGATGAGAATGACCTAGCTCCAGAGACAGAGTGTGAGACAATTAAAGAGGAGTGCCCCCTGATTAATTTCTTTCCAGTGTTCACTGTGAAGGAGCTTCCTCCTTATTTACAGGGAACGGTTAAAGAGAAAGCATGGAATTTGACAGGGAAAGAAATAGGTATAGCAAAGGGAATTGCGACAGTTAAAGTTCCTGTTAAGTTGAATGCGATTTTTCCTCAGATTTCCCAGTATCACATGCCAAAGAATATCCTTATGAAGGTCGCTCACATAATTGCAGAATTTGTAAAACAAGGAGTCATGAAATAAGTGTTAAGCAACCCATGGAATTTACCAATAACTGGATTGAAAAAGCACCGTGGCAAAGTTTGAATTGTCCAAGATTTGAGAAAAATAAATGACATTGTGGTCAAATGTTACCCCATGGTGCCAAATCCAGCTGTGATTCTGTTTCAGATTCCATGTGATGCTGAATGGTTCACCGTCATAGATTTGTCACAAGCCTTCTTTTTTTGTGCCTCTTCACAAGGATAGCCAATTTCTTTTTTGTTTCAAATTTTTGGACCAAGTTTACTGTTGGTTTCAAATTCCTCAAGGGTTTTCAGTCACCTTCCATATTCAATCAGATCTCGAAAAATAATTTGGAGTCGTTGGAATTGCTGTTCCAATCGACAGTGGTACTGTACATAGATGATCTGTTGATTGCATCCAAAACGAGGGAAGAGTGCAAGTATGTCACGATTGCCTTACTGAACTATTTGGGAAAGAATGGTCAAAGTGTTTCCACTTAAATTACAATACTGTCTCAAAGAAATGAAATACTTGGGTCACCAGATTGAGAAAGGAATAAGAAAAATATCCAGAAAAAGGGTCACAGCCATATTGCAGATGAGTTCCCCCGACCACCCAGAGAGATATCGGGATGTTTTTGGGGATGGTAGGCTATTGTCGTCAGTGGATTCCCAATTTTTCAGTCATTTCCAAACCACCGCAGAAGTTGACCCACATGGAGGTAACCGATCCCCCAGTGTTAGACCAGGCTTCCATGAAAGCGTTATCTGAATTGAGAGAGAGTCTCTGCAAAGCTCCGACTTTGGGTATGCCTGATTACACAAAGTTCTTCACGTTGCTTTGTCATGAGTGATGCATGTTCTTTGTCTGTCTTGACGTAGGTCCATTTAGATGTAAACCGCCCAGTAGCATATTTTCAGCTACTTTGGACCCAGTTGCAGCAGCTTTACCAGGTTATTTGCGTGCAGTTGCAGCGGTTGGACAGAGCCTCACAGTGTGAAGGCACTGTGATGGGACCTCCCCTAACCATAATGGTCCCTCACTCAGTTTGGGTTTTACTTACCCGAACCAAAACCCATTACCTGAGTGCAAGATTGACTCGATATGAGACGAGTATTTTAGGGTCACCAAATGTGTCATTGAAAAGATGTACAGTGTTCAACCCGGCAACCTTGCTTCCAAATGAAAATGTTGAAGTTGAAAAGTTGGAAGACATTGAGCATGATTGTCTTGAAGTAACTGACCTGTGCACAAAACCTAGCCTGATATAGAGACACCCAACCAAAATATCTTTGTTGATGGTTCCTGTCTAAGAGACAATACAGGAGTGCTGAGAGCAAGATATGCCATGTGCACTATTACTGGTGTACTGAAGCGTCCTGGCTTCGATGAATATATTCTGCACAAGTAGCGGAACTGGTAGCCCTTACTAGAATGTGCCATGTTTCTGCCTAGCTTAAAGTTAACATCTATACAGATAGCCAGTATGGATTTGGAATAGTCCATGACTTTGACCAGTTGTGGTCACAGAGAGGTTTCATGACCTCTTCTGGTTCACCAGTGAGAAATGGTGAGAGAATTTGAGATTTGTTGCAAGCTATCCAAAAGCCTGAAAAGATTGCCGTGGTGACATGCAGTACACATCGGAAATCGCAAGATTTTGTGTCGATGGGGAATGGGTATGCGGGTCAAGTCACAAAGATTTTGCGCATTGAACTATATGTCGTTCAAAGATATGTGGGAATTATTACCTGAAGAAGACGAAAGATGTCCAAGTTATGCATTACATGCGATAGATACGTTGGAAGAATTGAGAACACTGCAGAATAATGTTGACAGGGAGGAAAAACGATCATGGAGAAAAATGAAATGTGTACAGCAACAGGATGAATTGTGGGTTTCAGAAGAGGGTCAATTGGTTTTGCCGAATAGTCTGTTGTCAATGATTCACACTTTCAAGCAGAATTGGTTCAATCCAAGGTTTAGACTAGTTGCTGAAGCATTTTGCCATCTCTGCATCATTTGTCAGAGGATGAATGTGGGAAAAGGGACAGTGGTAAATTGGAGCCACATTGGAAGAGCAGGAGGTTTATTCAGCAGAATGCAAATGGATTTTATTGAAATGCCTGTGTGTGGAGGGTTGAGGTATGTGTTGGTGATTGTCTGCATCTTTGTTCATTGGCTTGAAGCGTACCCTACATGAAGAAATGACAGCCTCACAGTAGCAAAAATACTCCTTAGGGAACTGATACTACGCTTTGGGTTTCCGATCTCTTTAGAATCAGATAGGGGAAGTCACTCTATCAATGAAGTAGTGAAATTACTGTGTGCAGCCTTAAACATTGAGCAGAAGTTGCATTGTAGTTACTGTCCTGAAGCATCAGAACTAGTGGAACAGATGAATGGTACCTTGAAATCAAGAAGAGCGAAAATGTTTGTGTCCACGAATCTGAAATGGCCTGATGCACTGCCGTTCTGATGACAATGAGAAACACACCCGCAGGAAGACAGGATTGTCACTGCACTAAATCCTCCTGGGCAGAGAAATGAGGTTGCCAGCGGTTCCTGCAAATGCTCTTGTGAACTTTACAGATGATATGGTGTTGAACTACTGCAAAGGGCTGGCTGATATGATGCGATCTTTCTCTCAACAGGTGGAAGCCACCACACTGCAACTGTCACAAGATCAAGGACACAACCTGAGAGCTGATGACTGGGTTGTGATCCGAAAACATGTGAGGAAGACATGTTTGGAACCTCAGTGGAAAGTCCCTTTCCAGGTAGTTTTGATCACTACCACAGCTGTGAAGTGTGCAGGAGTTCCGAACTGGATACACACCAGCCACACGAGGAAAGTGGCATCTCCTTCGGACAATAAAGAAGAGTTGTCGAGAGTACCAACAACTACCAGACAAACCTCAGAGTCTGAAAGAAACAAAAGAGGAACTGAGACCAGAACTTAGCACATTGAGAACGGTTCAGTCACTCATGTGAGAGACGAAGGAGAAGATCTCCAGGAGAGTGATAGTGAACCAATATCGATTGAGGCAGCAGGAGAACCTAGTCAGAGGAGGGCTTTCTCAGAAGTAGACGAAGTCGAGAGACAAACAGAGCAAACACCAGACCCTGAGGGGTAAGGAGTTGAGCGGGATCAAAGCCAATGTGGTCTGACTCCTCCTGACCCAGTTGCAGGTCCGTCAAGAGAACATCCTGCAGAGCAAAAAGCTTCAAGTTCAACACTGAAAAAAGCATTGACCAAGGGTCCACTGAAAGGAGCTAAGTGGCTGGAGTGGCAAGTAAAGAGAAAGGAAGAAGTTGTTGTGACAACAATCGAGTGTTAAGATGGGGCCACTCACCCGAAAAGCAGGATGTCTGCAAGGGCGATAGTATGCCCCCTGACCTCCTGGAACACCTCTCAGCACTTCCTGGTGGACACAGAAACCCCGGCAGGTGTCCCAAAAGGAAAGGGGGAGTGGAAGAGAAAGAGACAAAACACTGCCACGTCTTGCCGTTCCAGCCAGGCACCCTGTATCTTCGGGGGGCAGGTCGTTGTTGACAGAGTGATAGTAGTTAGTGCACTCAACTTCCTTGAAACTGAATCTCTCTTTCTGATATGGGCACGGGAGCAGTAGAATAACACTGGGATGCTACAGCACTTTTCTTGGATAATAATAACTGTTGGCATAATTACTAACACTGCATTACCAAAAACCCAAACTGAGTACCATAACAATAAGTTCTGTGACACTAGGGTCGGCTTCACAGAGATTCGCTGTTGCACACTACAATTAGAACTGTGGTTGCACTTATCATGCACAAGAAAGACAAACAAGGGCATTAATTATATCACATATAACTTTCCTGCATGTGTAGGGTTAAACTAAAAGGAACAAAAACAGTCCAAGAAATATAAATGTCCACTCTGGGTTTAAACAGTTAGGGTGGCACCGTTTGGTTTGGTTTTACTGTGTGTTTGACAAACCCTTCAAAAGCAAATTCCTCAAACCTGAAACACAGGCATGAATGACACAATTTAAATCCAAGAGTTCTGCTATTAGAGAAAGAAAAGTCACGTAAATGCTCTTTTAAAATTGCACTGTCACTTTTTGTAGTACTTGAACTCAAGCAGATTTCCTGAAGCACATTTAGGCAAGTAACTACAATAATAATGTAAAATGTTCAGAAATGCATCTTTCTCTTCAAGATAAGCACTCTGCCAAAATACGAGGTCTGAAATACACCCGCTGTTCTAGGAAAGCGCGGCGCTCAAAGAACAAACTTCCTGGAGAATACTAGTCACTTAGCTGCAGTCTTTTCCGGAGTGCTGGAGGAATGCCTGGTGTCAGCTGGTACAGGAAGGAAGAAAAGAATTGCCTCAAAAGTCCTGAATACGAGGATGGCAGCAGGGGCTGGACTGCCAAATCAGATGCTGAGATCAGGAAGCAAAACAAAGCCAAGCAGCGAGGCATGCTTAACTCTGCCATTTATAGCCAGTCAGGAAAGCAGTTGAGTTTCCACATGTGGATGAGTCACCACACCCAATTAGAAGCACATGTCTACACCACACCCAATTAGAAGCACATGTCTACACCTGCTCACATTAGCAAACAAGCATTGGTAAAACGAGCATTGTTAAAACAAGCATTGATAAAACCAATTGTGTAACACAGCACATTATGTTTACTTAGAAACGTGAAGGTTTAACCAAGAACAGAGATAGGATTTAACCCTAATCCCTGGGGATGCTGACAGATAATGCAGGAGGCACCTTGGGGATTCCTGACATCAAGGAAGTAGTAGACACGACAAGAAGAGAAGACCTAAGTGAAGAAGAATTGAATGGAGATCCAAAGTTGAAAAGAAAGAGAATAGCAGGTCGAAGGTACGCAGGTCCTGAATGGGCATATGCAACGACAAGTGAATGGCAAAGAGAATTTGTCTTTTTGTTTTGATCGAGGCATTCCAGGTCAATATTTTGGCACTTGAGAGAAGCTAACGAACTGAACTGTTGAGACAATTTGAGAAAAGTATAAAGAAAAAGAAACTGTTGAAAGTAACTGAAAAAGACTTTTGATAACCTGATTTGACAAGCTGCTCAACCGATTTTGACAAACTCGCCGATTTTGAAAAAAAAAGGATCCTGGAAGTGAGACTGAGAGCTGTAAATAGCTGCTAAAAGAAGATTTTTGTTCTTGATTTTTGCTGCATACTTTCAAAATTTTCTCTTCTACTTTCTGATTTTTTACAGATCATGGGTAACATTAGCCAGCAGGGTAGGAAAAACAGGTGCTGTAAATACATGAGTATTGGTTTGCCAATTGTGTGTGTGATATTGTGTATGATATTGATCGTGGGTATGACTGTTATGACAAGAGTAAAGCCAACCATACTTCAGCTTTAGAGACAACTACTGCATTAACCGCGATAGAGAAGTTTAGGCTAGATGAGAAGTATCTGCCCTCAGACACTGCACAAGGAGAAATTTATTCTAATGTCTTCTATTGCTTATTAAGTGAGTATATTGAGACGACGGATGCAAGGAATTTTTTTGTGTGCCTGCAGGTTCCTTCATCAGTCAAAGGAGGAGTTACCTATCATAGTTTGCCTCTTACTTATGGGATAGGTTGTAGTCTCTTCCTAACATGATTCTATAACCAAGCGTACATTCAATATTTCTATTCCAACCACGTTGTCATGTTTTCGTTTGTCCACATAATTAGGTCTTTGAGTAGAGTAGCTAAGGACATTGACATAGTATTAGTAAGGGGTTTCTTCAAGCCTACATTAACTTTTGGGACAGCCTACGCGCACAAGAATAATCTGACATGCTTGCTTACACCTTTAGAAAAGAGCTTCTTAAATCATACAGATGACAGGAGAAAGACATTAAAGGAGAAATTAGAAAAGGGCTTAGAGAAAAGGACTTTTAGAAATGATTATGCTTTTAGTGAAATAAAAACACAAGGGAAATTAGCTCTAGATGTGCAACACGTTGGAAAGCTTTGTGTGTATATAGACCTAGATCTAGTAATGACTCTTTGTTTGTGGGAATGAGTGAATGTAGACATGTTTTTTGGGGTTCAGAGTAAATGGACATTTATGTTGAATGGACAGAATCCAGCGATTCCTGGCAAACATTATATTTGTGGATCTAATGCTTATTACCGTCTTCCAATAGGATGGTATGGCACATATTACCTGGGGATAGTTTTCCCAATAATTTTCCAATTTGAGGACTTGAAAAGATTACAGAAATTGACTGAATTACATCACAGTCAGGAAAGGAGAGAGTCTCTTTCTGGTATAGTGGGAGATATATTTGGAGCAGTGATTCCCTCATTAGGAGTTGTTCTGAATTCTATAAAGATTTGAAAGTTGTCTACTATTTTGGATAACATGCTGACAATTTTTTCAGGAGCCATGATCCTAATGGATACAGAAATGGCTGCAGTGAGATATGACTCTTCAGAACCGCCTTGTGTTAGACACTCTTTTAGCTAAAGATGGCAGAGTTTGCAAAATGCTTAATTTGAGGCATTGCTGTTCGTATATTCCTGATAATAGCAAATAAATTATAAGCTTACTTACTAATCTGATTAATGAGAGTGTGCTGATCCGAAAGAGTTGAAAGAACCAGGTGTTTGGGAGAAAGTTGGCAAAGGCTTTCCTTCAGTGGGAAATTGGCTCAGCAACATTGGGAAAGGGATAATATTAAAAATTATACAAGGCGTATTGATTATTGTGATTGTCATAATTGGAGCATTGGGAAAATGTAAATTGTGCAGGATGATTAAATTGAAGAAAATCAAAAATGATCAGAGGGAAGAAATGAGAGGAAAAAATTGTTTAGGAGAAATTTGAAAAGGGAATGAAAATACAAGGGGATAGAGATGACAGAATTTTAGCTGAAGCAACACTGGGTTTATTAATGAATATTCATGTATTATGAGTGTTGAATTTGCATAGAACATGTATTAACTTAGAGAAAAATAATGCACTCATTTGATGATGTGCCCACGTGAGTGGCCGCCAATGTTTACGAAGTGTACTTATTAATGGCTTATTAATATGAAATGTTGAGTTTTTGTTTGATTAATGTAGTAATATGTCATGTTAAGGGATATGCGTTGTATATTAGCTTTATTAATTGTAGGCCTTAACTTAGCGAGGTCTGGGCCTAGTTGCACAGCCTCATGTCAAGCTGCATTTCATAGGCTTTTTTTTTTTAATGGATGCTTAGAGAATTAAATTGTGATTTTCCGCCATGCTGACCAAGTGCTTGTAGCTGAAGTTAGTTTTCATGAAAAACTGATTGCTAGAAGATGTTGTACTTGCTAGTGAAACAATGTATATTGTAATGTGTGTAAGACTGACCTTCCCAGGAGAACACAATGGATGTACTGACTGGGGTATAAGCTGCAACAATATTGATAACGGACAAGCCAAATGATGAGGGCGGGAGAAGAGGAGCCAGTCATCGACATGTGAACCATGTAGTAGTAGAGTTAGTAGATTTGGGGTTTTAGTTTCATTGTACTAAATGTAAGCATGCGATTCCCTGACCAATGAGGATGTGGGAAGTAGTTTTAGGAAGTCTAACTTAGCCGGACTACACAGAGAAGAGAGAAGCCATTCTCCCCCCTTCTTCTGAGTGTTTAGCTAATCATTTCTTGACTGTCCTGAGAAGAGACATGCTTAACTTTATTGCTTAAAAAGGCTTTGCTTTTTCTGAACTCAAATGCTGAATCCTGATGTCTTGCTGACCGAACTGATGTCCTGTTGACGAAGACTGTCACAGCTTGCTAAACCATATATTGAGGACTGTTATTCTGACAATGTTACTGATTGCTATGTCTATTTGCTTTTGTTTCTAGGTACCAACCGCTATTGTGATAGATGTTTTTCCAAATTTGTGTTGACTAAATTGTTTTGCATGAAGCCCAAACATGCTATTCTAATCTGGTGTGTGTTAGGGTTCTCACTGATTAAGTTTGCTATATGATATATCAGTTGATGTCTTTGCTTTGCTGAATCTAAATGTACGCTATTTCGTTTGCACAGTTATTCGTATTATTTATTTGTACTGTAACCTTAGAATGCTTAGTTGCTCAAGCTTTGATTAGATTGCGCTTCTTTTGCCGTTTTGGTCAGCCTGTATTATTCTTGTATGTTTATCATTTGATTTTGAAACTAAGTTAGGTGACATTAGCATTGTTAATATAGGGAAATAAACATTCTAACTTTTACATAAAGGTATGGTTATTCATGACTGCAAGGTCATGGTTCTTGCAAATTACTGACTCCTATTGATTATTGATGTCATTGATTGATATTGCTATAGACTTGTATTATTACGGGGTTCATGGTGGGAAAAACTTGAAGCGCAGTAAAAAGGTCCATCGGCCTATTCATGTCTCCTTTGTAAGTTTACTTAATAAGGTCTGACACGCTAACACCACACAGTCACCACTGTGGCCTTCAAAGCGCGCAGACACAGACATTGTAAGTAGTTACTTCATATACTAATAGAGAGTCCATAAGTACTAAAATCTTTAGTTTGAGTCACAGCTGATTTTTCAGTACTCTAGAAGCAGCACTGCATTGCACCTACAGGTACCTAGCAAAAACAGACACTTTTCATGCCAGGCCAGCCTACACTAGTCGCATGTAGGCAACAGCAGGCCTGTTAATTGCGTTAGGCAGTTAGCTGGGGGTAATCCCATTACCTTAATGTGCGCAGCTCACTTCATTTTTATATAAACCTTGATTTGAGCACAGTTTTGGCCTTTACTGATGGATTGATGTATGAACGCTCTTCTTTCCGTCCTGACCTTTCAGAGAGCGGAGTCCGCTCGCATCCAAAGCGACGACTGGGCTTTATGGATGCAGTCAGATGCACACTGTGCTGCACAGGGAGCAATCGTGGCCAACCTCGCCGGACCCCTGCGCTCGATGAGTAGTGCACGCTTTATGTACATTGGGACCTGATGGATGGTGTTTTGTTTGTGAGCTCAGCGAGGAGTGTTTACTATTGTTGATCATGCTGCAGCATTCATTTACCCGTCGACTATTGCTCGCTTTTATCAGGCGAATTGCGATGCTGCATACGGAGGCAAAACGCACAGGGCTTCACAATTCTAGAAGGGCAGTATAATCCTTAGCCACATAGTTCCACACTGGCCACAACATTGAGCATACAACTGGTAAACACTAAACCCACAACAAACATACTGAAAAACACTCAACTGAACACAGTCTGTAGACTCCGAATCCGCAGCCTTTAGTTTGTTTCAGCGGGGCCTGGTGCTGAGGCCACGAGGTGAGGTCATTCAGAACTGAACAATAAAGAATACCTTATTGCCACAACGCCCCTGCCTTGTGTGCAATGCCACTACTGCCTGATGGCAATGCGCACGAAGAAGGAAAATCAGGCGAGCACAGAAGTCAAATGGCAAATTATGGCATGACCTCATAATAAAGCCAAGCAGTGATTGGTCATATCTGGACCTGTCCAGCATGAGCCTCCCACCCTCAGGCTGCCTCATATCACGTGCAGGGTCACTGCACCAGAGGCTTAACTGCGTCTCTTTAGCCAATCCAGTTCTTGCTCTCTTGCTGCTAAGTTACCAACACAGCATGAGAGCAGCACCTGGATTGGCTCGGGCAGGCCAGCTCACCGCTCATTAGGAGACCGGGGGCTGTGGCTGTGATTTTCCCCTCCCGCTCACCAGTAGTGCAGGTTGAGAGAGGTTTAGTGTTCATGTGGGGATGGCCACAGAAAGGCAGCCACCCAACCAGACCTGCGCACTTTCAACAGTGTGAAACCAGGTGAGTCTAAACATGACAGAGGAGTGTATGCTGTTGCCAGTTATTTTTAAGTCCCACCCCCAAAGACCTGCATGCATTGCCTAAATCAGGAACTGTATGTGTGATTGTCCCACGGGTGAAAAAAGCCGTATGCCGCAACCAGAATAAAACACTTTATTATTTATTTATATCTAAACATTTATTTAAGTTCAATACAGGCGGGGGTCACAAATATAGTAGGGCAACACCCTAATAGAGGAACCGCCCCTGCTGAAGAGACTAAAAAAGAAAAACAGTGTGCTGGCACACCCTTCTTGTGCTCATCCTTGCCCTAAAGGTTGGTGTTATTTAGCTGGAGTTACTGAAATGGGCCCTGGCATAAATAACTGCAGCACATTTTGCAGGGGCTACCCCGCATGTGCAGCAAGAGCGTAATGCGACAGGTGAAAAGCTTGTGCTTGTCTTCAGAAACTTCCCAAGAAACTAGAGACAGACCGACGTGGCGCTGCCGCTCCCCCGACTGCCAAAAGGAATCAAGTCCAATAACAAGGAGGAGGAGGAGTGGGCTATCTCTCCGCCACCTCCTAACGTACCCGAATTGTTCCTCTTTGGTTCGGAAGCTACGATAGACACTGGCTTCTATGATGATGCCTTGAATTATGCCGGTGCATCTTCTAACATGCTGAATGCAAAGACAGGTCCAGCTTGCTTTAAAACAAAATAAAATCGAGGAAAAAACTTTACAGAGACCGTTTTGTTTTTTAGAGCACCCGGACTTGAAATTACAGGCATCTCACATCCCTGTCAATTTTGCCTGAATGCGCGATTCCCAAACTGCCAAAGCTGGGGTGTTCTTATTTTGTGGCATGCAGGTTTCAGCGGGAGACTTCACATTTTGGGGCCAAAAATGGGTTTACTTAACTGTCTCCAGCCTAAAATTGTCTCTGTCCCAGTAGAAGTCAGTGGGGAAAATAAATGTCCATTATTTCACCGATTTTCTTGAATGCAGAATCTCCCATCTTGCTGTTTTTTTAAATATTGGTATGTTTGGTTGGGAGTTTCTCGTGTGCGCCATGCTTAACCCTTGGGCTGAAACTGAGCATCTCAGTCTAGAGCCCTAATTAGATAACTTGTGTTTCACAGAAACTTGATTACAAACCTGTCAACTTTGAATACATTTTCACTGTGTGAGAAGAAGAGGCAGGGTCATGGTGAGGGTGGGGCTTTATGTAGCCTTCTCAACCCCCCCCCCCCCCAACTACAAAAAAAGTAAAAAGCTTGTTGAAGCTGCAGCGAATGCCATATGATGTTTTCAAAACCTGTAATGAACACCAGCTGTTCATAGCTTCTAAAGACAAACTGGAAGCCTCAGTGCAAGGATTTTCAGCTTGCCTTCCCTTTCACTATGTGGTATCTGCTGTTTACTAGGTAAACCTCTGCATGCGGCCTACTCCTGAACAATGATACACATAATCTTAATGTGGTTTGGAAAACGGTGGCCGCAGTTTATTAACACTGATTTTTAGCAAGAGGTCCCCTGTTATTCTTTAGTAAGGCCATAAATCATTTGGACCTATCCTAAATCACTTTGACATTTATGAGCCATAGTGGGAAATCATTCTTGACAGGCCTAACATCAATCATTCTGGCATTTATAAATGTAGTATGACCATAAATCACCTAGCCATCAGTCAGTCAAACTGTTTGGTTTTGAGTACATTGAGTCTTGTCACTGGCATTTGTCCTTTCCTTTGTGGGGGGTACTCCTTTTAACCTTTTTTGGCTTAACTCGCTACCTTTGATCATTCAGTGCTTCCTGCCCTCTGGCGGACCTGGGCTGCGAGCATTGTGTTTCATGTACCCCCTCCACTGATGGTCCTACTCTGCCGTAAGGCATCCCATGCAAGATAGTCCTGCCACCCCGCCATGTCTGGTGCTGTAGGGTGTCCTCCTCATCCTCCTTATGCTCCTTTTGCCTCCGTCTCCCCCATCCTGCAACTTCCTGGGTCTCCTTTTTGGTGTGGGTTTCTTGTGAATCGCATGCGACCCGCCCCATTGAAAGAAGGGGTCCCTGCCGTGGCAGACCTTTTTATGCCCCCCACGACCCCTCAGGGTGTGAAGGGGTAAATTCAAACCCAAACAAGGCCTACTGTTGGCCTTCTGTGTTTATGCCCTTTCCTGTCCGTTTGGCACTCCTGGCCCCCCCTTGCCTTCCTCCCCGCAATGGGGGGCAGGCAAAGCATGGGGGTAGCCACTTCCTGTTGGCCCCTTTTTACAAGCCCTTTCTCATTTTGGTGCACCTTCTCCCGGGCCTTAGTGGGGGTTTCAGCTCCAGACCCTCTAGCGGGTGCGGGCCTTCAATCTGAACATGTAAAGGGAGCCAGTAATATCTTGTGATACAAAGGTACCCTGTGAGTTGGCAAGTCTGTGTTTAAATGAAGCATGCAACTCCACACTTGGCGTTTTTATATTTAACAGATGCAAGTGACACTTTAAACACCGGAAGGTGAAAAAATGTCAGCTTGGCAATTAGAAACTGAAACTGAACATGTGTGCCCAGTGAAGCTGCTGCATGGGCAGAGGCTGAAGACAGAAATGCAGCCCGGACCTGCCTTAATCCTGCATCACCACAGGGTGAGTATACAATTCTTCCCCCCAGACAGGCCTTCCTCCACCCTACTCCCATCACCTCACCCTTACCAAACCACCAAGTAGGAACAACTCAGGGCCAGAGTCTGGGGTGCTGTGAACGTCTCTCCCCATGCCCCTGCATAGATCATGACATTAGGGAGAGCAGACAATGCTCCCCAGTCCTTGAAACTCACAATGCCCACAAACCATCCTGTGGACTCCTGCCTACAGTGAGCAGATAAAACAAAATCAGCATATTTGCCCCTAAAATCAGGGGAAACCACCCGTGGGCAATAATCCCTTTTTTCTTTTGTCTGCGTGGTTATTCCCCATTATAGGGAAATACCTTGTAATTGCAGATTTGGTGAAGTGATACCATCCGCAGTTGGAGGATCACGCCAACAAATATCACCACACCAAAATCTAGCAAACTCATAATGAGGATCTCCAATTGGGAACACGTACAGTGCCATTGACAATAGGCTAAAAGAATGGCAAACATATCTTTGGAATGACTGAAGAGCACAACAAACTCTTTGGTGCTCATGCTAACGATAATATGATGATGGTTAAGGCTAGGACTTTATAAACTGATAAGACATCAACTTTAAAAGTCTCAGGTATGCGATTGACAGCATTACCAGCAGCATACAATTCGCCAGAAGCAGCCATATGATATAGGACAACTGAGACACAAAGGTTGACAGATGTCCTTTGCTCCAAAAACACAACTTGTCAACACAATGTGGTGGCCCTTTCATTTCCCATCTTCGTTATACCCTTTGGTGGCATAGTGGATGGAAATTTCCAAAAAACAGAAGGGTGCTGAATGTTGTGCAAAATGACCCTGCACTCAAGTTCAAGACAATGCCACTACCTTATCCTCAGTGCATATTCATTCCCATTGAAAGTTAGCCAGTATGTTTTATTTCATATATATCCCTAATTTCAAAACAGTTTGTTTTGTTTGCCATCATTTTAGAGAACCTTTATATTTAAGATTCATTAACAGGAAAACATCAAAAGTTTCTTTTCTTCATGGTGGGAAAGGTTCATTAAAAATACAAAGTCCTACCAATCATTTTGGGCCTGATTTAGTTTGGCAAACAGGTTACTCCATGACAAACGTGAAGGATATCCTGTCCAACGTATTACGATCTCTATAGGCTATAACAAAGTATTAATACGGTGGGCGGTATATCCGTCTCGTTTGTGACAGAGTAACCCCATCTGCCAAACTCATATCAGCACTGCAAGCATTTTGCAAAGGCCTAGCTGTGAAGAAGGCAGCCATGTAGAGGAATAATTCCCTTTAGCTGTACCTAGATGTTTGGCTGATCAGGTCAAATAGCACAATAAGATATTTTTTTACAGTAGCCTCTTACAATGACCTCTTTTCTTCATATAATGGGCCTACTCATAAATTTTCCTAAGTAAATACTAATGATGTTGAAGGTCACCCTTTACAGCTACTCTGATTGTTGTGCATCCTCATAGTTAAAAATGCAAGGCTGTGCATGAACCCTTTATAGTAAAGCCCAAAGAATCAGTGAAGCAAAGGGTTCAGCTGCAGTTCTTCCAACCAGTTCATTAGCCATCCAAATGTTTACATTCACCGAACAACTGTGACCGAAGTGTCACTGACAGACTCCGGTGTGTACGTAGGCCTTCTTCAGAGCCAAAACACCTAGGGCCTTATTACGATCTTGACGGAGGGGTTTCCACCATCCCAAATGTGACGGATATAACGTCTGCCATATTATGATCCCATTATATTCTATGGAGATCATAAAACGTCGAACAGAATATCCGTCACATTTGTGATGGAGGAAACCCCTCCAACAAAGTAGTAATAAGGCCCCTAATTACTAAGAAAAACATATCACATTAGACATATAAAACTAATGGCAGTATACAAATCCCTGAAGGTGTTCTACCGTTTTTTGACGTATATCACGCTCGCAGGTCCGGGCAGAGAACATATTAACTGTGTCTTACTGATCAAACAGAGGCATCATGCCAAAGACCATGTTGCTGAAGGCTCAACCTGAGCCTATGCATATGCCACACATGGAAGCTCGGTAGCATGGGTATATGACATTACCTGGAGGCATAGAAAGACATTATGACCTACTGTCCCCCAAACATCCATATTGAGATAGATATTTTCTTGAATCATTCTAAACAACCAACAAAAAAAATCCGTTAGTAAGAGACCATATTAAGGCTATGATGATGAACACAACCACTAAGACTTCACTAAAAAATGCCACTCTGCAAACCAGCCATCTAGAAATTAGCCCACATTTTCACTAGACACTAACTCCTAGATTCAGATTCCAGAGGGGTCCTGGCTTCTTTGTGCAATCTGTTTGGGTAAAATTATTCTGTTTCCTCGTCAAATAAGTCATTGACTTGTTCGCTCGACTGTCTCAAGATAATGAATTTACAATTTTATTCAGCGTCTGACCATCACTGAAGGTACCTTATTTGGTCTCAGTTAATTTTTTATGCACCAGCAGGATCCCGAGTCCCACTTGAATGGAAGAGAGGCACTTAATGAAACTGATGTGTTTTCTTTTTTTACTTCAATTCCCATTGCGTCCATTTATAATTGGGACTACATGTAGGCCATTTTTCCTCGTCTGAGAAATCCCTCACGCAGCCTGGGGGACAATTACATTTTTTCAATTGGCGAAGTATATTTTTTATGTTTCCTGGGGGGGAATCTTGGCAGAACAGGGCCCTCTTTCATGGTATTCTGTGATGGCGAATGTCTAGACCCAGTCTGTAGCACCGATTTTGTTGCCTGGGTCTGAGTCCTGTTTTCCTACACACAGAATATCTGAACACCTGTGCTTGTCGGTGGGAAGGTGGGTAACAATTACCACCTTCCACACAATTAATTCGTCTAAACTCTGATGCGTAAATCCTGACGTCTTTTTAGTGAGAAGCAGTAATTTAATCTATGCATGAAAGTATTTCCAAGCCTATTGTTGTCCTTTATCATGCTGATATAACAGCCTGGCCTATGGCTCACAGTGTTGTCACCTGCGGGGAATCTTGGTCATACTCAACAAGAGAGGCTTGAAGAGAGATTTTGGGATTGTTGATGAAAAAGTTTCAATGGAGCTGGCTTTGGTGAAGTAGGTCTCTCCATAGAGGTTTTGAAAGGTGCCACATCAAAGTGTTTCTGTCTTGGATATGTTTAGGGGTTCCGACAACACTCAGAGAAAGGCAAAAATGACCGGTTGCGGCAGGAGTCTTTCCTCTCATTAGGTCCTTGAACAATAGTTTTTGTTAGTGCTGCTTAGTAAGACTGGCTGTTTCTCCTTTTGCCACACTTCATGGCCCTTTGGTGGTCTGTTTTTTTAAGTCCTCATTGTGTGATAGCATTTGTTTATGCTGGAGTAATTTTCCCCTATATGGAAGATAAGCGTATCCCATATAGAACCAGGCTGTGGTTATGAGGGTAGCAAATTAGAGCCTTCCGTAGATTGTCGTTACCTTGAGGTTCAGTTTGTGAAGAAAGACAGGTCTTGTTTATTAGTTGATACCTACTTTGGGGTTTTCATTCATTGGGTCTCCATTTTCTTTTTCTCAGTGGGTACAGGTCTCGTTCTGGACTTGATTGTATTTGCATGTGCTTGGGGGCATGACTGCCATGGCATAGTTTGGTCTAGTGGCAGAAATGCAATTTCCCTTACATCCTAGACCGTTGTCAAGAATGTGATGGTCTAGTTCAAGTTGTTGGTGGGTTTTTTGTAGGTTCCTTTCCTTTCCTGGCCCCCGTATACTAATTGGTTTTCCAAAGCCTTTAGCTTTATTAAATTTTCCATTTCTTCTCTTTGTGGGAGAGGCTTTCTTTTTCAGAATGCTGCCCTTTTACATCTGAGTGCTTTTCAATCTTCCGATATGCTTTTGAGGAAGTTGAGCCACATGTATCAGTAAATACAACTTACACATCACAGCGACAATCGAAGTGGCAATTCATATACCTTCTTTATAGCCCTTTCCTCGAAACCCATGTTATATCCTGATTTGGCATTTGTTTTTGCTTTCTCTCAAACTCTGTGTCTTCCAGCGTATACTTCCACTGCCTTAGTTTATAGATTTTTCTTCACTTTCCTGTACTTTGTTGTAGCCTCTCACCAGCTACCTTCTCTGTGGCTTTGTGTGGCCCCTTGTGCCTCTCTATGTCTCCGTTTATACCATAGTCTTTCACATATTTTGCCTGAGCTACGACAAAACTATAGCTCAGCTCTACACTGCTTAAGAAACTTATGTTACCTCTGTGTGTATGTGGGTGTTCTGCTTTTCAGTCTTCTTGCAGAAACTGGGGAAACTCGCTGTAGTGAGAAGTCCTCCAGTCTCCTCACTGCAGTTGTGACTCTTCTTAGTGGCAGAGTTTGTAGCACATAGATGTAATCCTAGAATATGACATCTTGAGCTGCTTGACTGTCTTTGACCACATGCAGTAAATCTGTAATGGTGCATGGGTTGTAAATTAATAGTAGATGTCTTCATTTTGGAACTTGTGGAAAGTTGCTGACACTCTTTGGACAGGATTGGCAATTCTTTTGAAGATAACTGTGCATAGAGAAGTAAAACCCTTTCCCCATTACAGTACTTTGTGGTTCATATTGTGTTTTACACGGCCAAATCGCTGCCCTTGTTTTCCTTCCAGATACTCCAGTACCTACAGAATTTTCAGCAACAGATCCACCAAAGCTGCTAACCTCAGTACAGTTCCCTGTGCTGTTGTGCATTTTGTCTTCTCCCGAATGTTTTTATTGTGAATTGATTTCAATGTGCTTTAATTTACCTCCTCTAGGTTGGGGATATTATTGGTCGTTCTATAGTTGTGGACGAAGGGGAGGATGACCTTGGCCGAGGGGGAAACCCACTCTCAAAAATATCTGGCAACTCTGGAGAAAGGTGAGTTTAAGGCAAGCATCCCTTTTGTATGTATTTACTGTTTCTTATCACTGCCTGTAGTGTATAAGTGCTCCGCATTTTATCTGATGAAGACCTGTCACTTCTCAAGCATTGGATACTTGGTAGATTCACACGTGTGAATCATTCCCTGTCATCAAAATGTGGGTCCCTTTGTCACTTTAACATAGCAGTAAAATGAACTGAAAAATCCATAGCCAAGGCACAATTTGTTAGCACATCCACCTCATTCTAAAGAAACCAAACTCCAGCCAGTGAGGTGAAAGTGTTCTCAGCCTCATCCCTCCCAGAGGTCTATACAACTCCAGTTTCAACCACACATCCTATAAAAGGGAGTTCCAGAGCTTTACTCTTGCCTCAAGTACAGATAAGTGAACTTTGAAACATTTGTCTTGGGCTTTTGGTGTATATTTGAACCCTACTGCTTCTAGAAAATGGCAACAGTGGAAAATCCAATAGAAGTCTTTTTAGAGCTTGTTATTCATGTGGGAAAATGAGCGTTTGCACTGATGACTTTACAAGATGTGCACTTAGTGCCTCTAATCAGATTACAAAGCCAATGACTGTATGATCTGCAGAATCTTCTCTGCAGAGACACACAGTGATCGTGAAAGCAGACTTCTGAGATGGATTTAGAAGAATAAGGCAGCTCAGCACCCCTCTTCAGGGGATGAATCTGAGACGAGTTATTTCAAATCTAGTGAGAGAAAATGAGAAAAAAGGAACACCCACTGCCTCTGAATCCTCACACTCAAAGGGCAAAACTATACCAAAGGAATCTTCCTTAAGTGAAACTGAGGGAAAAAAGACGGAAAAGGGCCCTCAAAAAGGCAGCAGACATTTCTTCTCAAGAGAATGGGTGAAGAAAGAGGCATTCTCCAACTTCCATGCACGCACCATCAAATCCACTGCCAAAACTTTAAATGCTATCCAACCGTCAGCAGTAAGCCCGTTTACAACCTTGACCATGACAACTGCTGATAAGCCTTCGTCTATTCCTCTAAAGGTGAAAAAGTATAGATCACGGTTACAAACGATTTCCCCAATGCCACCATCGACGAGGGAAGCATCAACAAAGAAACCATCGACTGAGTCGTTTACAAACCGAACACCGATTATTGACCCGTCGATTACACACTCTTTGACGACTATCCCGTCAGTGATACAACTACTGTCAATGACACCCGTGTTGACAACACTGTTGTTGATTTTATTCTACAAGACTTCATTAACCATGATGCCACTATGATAGTAGCATAGATCTCGAAGTAAAATTCCTCCTCCAGCTTCAACTAAGCTCATTGATACTGAAGTAGAAGACAAATCCAATCAAAAGGGATCCCTTTGACATGACTTATAGACTAGGACACATGAATAATAAATGTCAGGACACAGAAGAAGAACAGGCGTATTCCTCAGACCTACAGCCTTAAACTTTCTTTCCACACTTCCTTCCACAGCACAGGAAAGAAAGGAAATAGTATGATGGCCATTATGATCTTTATGGATCAGCTTATGACAAAATTGAGCATCAGCTTGTGATGAAGGTGTCGATAGATCTTATAAAAGACTTACAACACATGATGGCAGCCTATTATACACAATTTCTGTATGTTCGCAAGAAGCTCCCGGACGTGCTCTAACCCAGCAGACACAGTGATCTCCTGCACCAAGAAGATCTATACAGGAATATGATCACCATCCACCTCAAACTCCACGTCAGCCTGTACAACAATTCATAGGCGTGCCTCATGATTACAAATATGCCAATGTTGAAGAGGGTGTAATGATCCGTCAGCTCTTCCAAGGGGCAATACTACGGAGATTATATTCTCCATGTCACAAACCCACCAACATCACCACCTAAAGATTTATTGCCATACAATTTGAGTAAATTTCATTCTCAGGTGAATAGGGCAGCAAAGAGATCTGACCTGCATGTTACTGCCAAAGAGACAGACTGTCACACATTTTAAGTAACCAGCTAGAAAATCAACGTGATTCATTTGATGGATCAAACCTGGCAAGAGAAAATATATCAGTGTAAGCACCAGCTACATTGTCAGCAGTGGTACCCAGAATAGATAAAAAGTACAAGTTTCCTCAGAATTGATCTCTTTGCCTCCTGGGCCATCCTAAATCAAATTCAGTAATCATGCAAGTGATGCAGCAGCGATCCATGAATGTGTTTGCACTGTGCACAGCACCACCAGCCCAACAGGGCCGCAGAATGGACATGGCAAGGAAAAGTTTTTTCTCCATGGTGGCTGTGTCTATCAGAGATGCTATCGCCACGGCAATAGGCAGGTATGACAGACCAATGTGGACCTATGGCCTGAAAATCTAAATCAAAAGGTGAAGCCTATTCTGCATGACCGAGAGAAAACATCAACTGCACTCTTATACTGGGCAATGTACTTGTCAATTACTGACTTAAAACAACTTTCCCGAGCTGCCATGTTATACAGACAAGGATGGTTAAAAGCCACTTTTTTCAGGCTAGAAGTTAAGAATAAAATAACAGACATGCCATTTGAATGGGAATGGCTGTTTGGAAAACATGTGAATGATGCTTTGCAAAGTATTTAGATACAGACACATCCAGTGGTCTGGGCGCCTTACAGCAAAGAAATCCTCAGCCCTTTCAAGGAATAAGGGAAATGCAGCCATAATAGTCTATACAACACAAAAGGACATCCAATATATTAACCATCCCACCAACCTAGGCCGTATCATTAGGGTTACGCACACAGTCCGCAACAACTATATACATACAGACAAGTGCAACAACTGTCCTACTCAAGACAGCCACAGAACCAAAAGGCCCAACAAAAGGGCAAAGACTCCAGACGTCACTGACAATTTTAAGGCAATGGATACCAATATACAGACAACCAAGATAACAGGCCCTGTGACAGGAAGAATTCCTGCCTTCTGCAACAACTGGAAGGCAGTCACTACAGACACATGAGTGCTGGGCGTAATTCAGTATGGTCATACTCTAGATTATCTCTAATATCCACCAATAACTCCGTCATCCAGAATAAAACATAAACACATGCATTTGTTGAAACGGTTCCAAAACATCATCAAAATGACAGATTTTATTCCATGTACTTACTCATAAAAAAGAAAACTATGAAATAGTGAAGGCCCATTCTAAGTATGTATTAATTCAATCTCTTTTTCAGGAAATAAATATTCTGAATGGGGACTGTAAAAAACAAGCATTTGCAATGCAATGGGTCTTGCGTTTGCTTGAGTTAGAGCTATTAGTGTTGTAGATTTCTACCTGGACTTTTCTTGCCACATAAATTGAAAATGAAAAGTAAAAAAGTTGACAGAAGCAACTCAATTCAAGCACCACGGCCTCCATGAGCGTGAGTGCAAGAGTTATTGGCTCCCTGTGTGAATGTCTAGAAAAAATCGAGGCTGGGATGAAGGGCAAACTGAAACTGGAGGAGAGGCCATCACACGATGTAACAGGATGAAGCGTGACTTAGTGTGATTGCCAACAAAAAGTTTCACTTAGTGAAATCGCCTGGGAGGGATCGCAGCACACAAAGGATGGACATTTCACAAAATGCACCAATAAAAATGAAGCACTTAAGACCAGCACAGGAAAGAATGAATAGCAAGAGTTGGCGTGGTTAAAAGCTCAGAGATTACAATGGGCCAGAGCGCTTGCGCGTTCGACCCTAAAGATATAGACACCCCAAACCTTTAAAAGTTAACATAAGCAACACTGATGTATTATACATACTGTCAAACAAAATAAGTGTTGACTACAAAAGCTATTTAATTCAGTAATCATTCATGCCTTCGCCATACTCTTTATTTACAAAGACTAAGTCCCCGAATGCTATGTTAACTTATCCAGAGGCTGACAAATACTTACAGAATTTCAGGTTGAACTGATGCAGAGGGTAATGGTTGTTATAACAAAGCTTGTTTGACAGTATCCGCTGCAGTTTTGGCAAGAGACCAATACCATGCTTGAATTCCAGCCTTCTATTAAACAGTTTAAATACTAAGCGTTCCCAAAAGAGACGTGAGTCTGCATGTTGTGTGGAAATGGCATTGCTGCTTTCATGTTGTCCCTGGACAACCATGTCTGTGTAACTACTGGTTTGCATAGCTACTTTTCATGTCCTCGGTGAATTCTATGATCATTGTAAGCCAAGCAGAGGAAATTTCACATCTGAAGTTGTTCAGAACTGGTGTCAGCAATGCACGTAACACTTTACTCTCAGGTTGATAAACAGTCTTTTAGTGTGCTTTTACAATAGTATTTATTTTCAAAATTAACAGGAACCGAATAGTGATTACCAGAGTTTTTTTTTTTTATCTCTGAGAACTGCTTGTGCTGCAAGTACCACAGAGCTTTTCACAATACTTCATTTAATCCAGCAATTTAAATTTACGATGAACATAAACTGAATACTGAGTACTAAAACTTTCTAATGCTGAGAACTGCACGTGCTCAAAGTACTAAAGAGCTTTTTATGATACTTTAATCCAGCAAACAAGGACCTCCTTTTATGTACACCGTTACTACTTGAAACATTTAGATAGCGAGTACAATAGAATTTAAATAAAGTTTGCGATCTTTCATAAATATTTTGAGGGAAAATATATACTGAGCGGTCAAAGGATTAGTTTTGATGCATCAGATTTTATAAAGCACTTACCTGCCATTATCTCAAAATGCATGGTAAAACCATCTGTGTAGCAAAAGCAATTATAAAATGCAAGCACACTGAATGCTGGTACTACTGTGAAAAAATACAGTCCCCTCAAAACAGATGTCAATGTTCGTTTGTCCACGGACCTCGAAGAATCCTCTCCTCGTGACACCGCATAAAGTCCCAGATCCTAACAGTGCCGTCATCCGAACACGTTGCAAATTTATTATCCGTAGGTGAGAAACTGTTACATGAAGACACACAGGGAAAGAAGTCAGCACTCAACAAATAATCCGTCTAGCCCAGAAACAGGCTAACACAAGCATTTTCAATGCAACTGGTCTCGCATTTGCTCAAGTTAGAGCTATTAGCTTTGTAAACTCCTAACCGGACTTTTCTTGCCACACGCGATCGTGCTGCGTTTTTTTTCATTTCATGTGTCCGGCAAGAAAAGTCCAGTTAGGAGTTTACAATGCTAATAGCTCCTACACAGTATAAAAAAAACTGTGAGGGGAGAGCAATCTGGCCCTGGAAAATCCCCCCTCTGTTTTATTATGTTTGCAAAGGGAGCTGGTGTGGATGAGGGACTGAACAAGCACCCACAGTGTTGAAGTGAAACAGGTAAATGCTAAAAAAAAAAAGTCCCTTACAGAAGAGGTAAACAGAACATAGCGTAATTACACAGTACTTTGTGCTGCTCCCAAAGTGAAAAAAGGCAGGACAAAGAGGCAGAACTGACCACTAGCATGCAAGGATTTTTGAAGGACACTGCAACTAACAAATCAAAACGCTGACACTCACTCTGTAGTATACCTAAAAGTATACAGCATGCCGAACGCTAACGCTCGACCTAAAAAGTATTACAGCTTCTCAGAAGGAAACAATACATGGCACTATTGGATCTCAAAGATGTGTATTTTTACATTCTTATTCACAAAAATCGTTGTATGTTCCTAAGATTTGAGGTAGCCTATACCAATTTCGAGTCATTCCCTTCGACCTTTCAATCTGCACCCAGAATCTTTGCCAAGTGCATGGCTTGGATTTCAGCCCAACATCAATGTCTATGACATTAGATCTTCCCTTACCTAAATGACTGGATGTTCAATGGTTGTCCCATAAGCTCTACAAACAACTTGATAGCAGTCTTTATCAGACTCTTTAAGTCACTAGGTCTCCAGATTTACAAAAGCAAGTTTTCTCTGACACCATCAAAGGACATTCCCTTCTTTGAGGCAGTAGCAGACAGTGCAGAAGCAAAAGCATTTAAATTGTTGGAAAAATAAATGACTTTGTGCACCCAAAACAGATACTCAAACAGGAGGAAGTATAAGTGCACCTCCTAAACAGAATTCTAGGCATGATGTTGCCATGCATAGTGCTAATACTGTTTTCAGACTGCACATGCCACCTCCAAGGAGGAATGAGAAAAGCAGTGGTATATCCAGCTCCTTCAAAGACAGGATAGCCCTAACTGCAAAAAATGAAACAAGCGCTGACCTGGTGGACATCAAGAGACAATACAGGCTCATGACTCACATTCCTTTATCCACAAGGTCAACTTAGACACCTTGAAAAAAATGGATGTGGAACTCACCTACAAGAACTTTCTGCCAGAGGACTGTGGGCTCCTCACAAGAAATATTTGCTCATAAATGTTCTCGAGCTCAGAGTGGTTAGATCACTACAATCCTTTCTCTCTCGTATCCACAACTCAAAGGTATTGGTCCAAACAGACAACACTACTACAGTGTTTTATATAAACAAGCAGGATGAAACATGCAATCAAATTCTGTCAACAGAAGCTCAAACATTATGGCATTTGGCAATTTACAACGGAATAACTAATACAGCAAAATATATGCCAGGTGCAATCAACAATCAAGGAGATGACCTCAGAAGAACACTACAGGACATTTATGAGTCGGAGTCGAATTACAGTGTCCTGAAAGAAATATTCCACCCCAGGTGAATGGAAACATTGACCTATTTGATACAAAGGACAACAAGAAATGCCATTCTTACGCAAGCAGGTATCCACAACCAAACGTGCGGGGGGAATTCTCCTTTGATGGGATGGCACTAGATGTTTGCCTATGTATTTTTATTTTTTAATTTTTTGCAGATTCCCCTCCTGAAAAAAGTGCCAAAATGAAAAAAAGAACCCTGCAGGCTGATACTCATAGCCTCCACCTGGTTGAGACCGTCCTGGGTTTCAGTGCTTACTGCAACTAGCACAGGATCCAACTACACAGCCGGAGTCAAGATCAAGTCAAATCAACTGCTTGGCTTCTGAGTATAATGAGTTGAAAAAATAGATATCCGAAGAATGTAAAAATATCTTGGCACAAAGCAGAGGTGTTTCTACAAACAGGATGTATGTGGTAAAATGGAAGAGATTATTTGTGTGTGCTGTCGGGCTAAAGTAATACTTTTCATATACAGCTCCATCAAATAAAGACATATCTTCTGGAATGGCAAAGTCAGGATTTAAAACTGCAGACCCATCAAACACAGAAATATCTACTGAAACAGGCAAAATCAGGTTTGAAACATACTTCAGTGAGAATCCTCTCCTGTTTTAGAAGGACATATAATGAACCATTTGGGAAATTAATACAGTTGTCTGACCCATTGGAACCAATTCACAATCAAGCCTAAAATACTTAGGTGGTCATTACAACCTCGGCGGTCTTTTTACAAGACCGCTGTGCGGAAGACCGCCAGTAGTGGCGGTTTGCCGCTCGGCGTATTATGACTGTTGGCTGCTCTCAGTCCTTTTTCGGACGGAGAGCCGCCAACAGCCATACTGGCGGGCGGCGGGGAAGTGGAGGTTGCTCCACCTTCACCGCCACGGCAACAGAACACCGCCCACCGAATCACGTCCTGTGATTCGGCGTGGCGGTGTTCTGTTGGCGGAGCAGCCCCCATGGCTCCTGTACCCTCCCGGAGGATCGACAGAACAGGTAAGTCGATCGTCCGTCAGGGGAGGGGGAAGGGGTGTTGTGTGGGTGCATGGGGGTGTGCGTCTTTGTATGTAGAGGGGGGGTGTGAATGCGTGCATGCTTGCGGGGGTGTTGCGTGTTTTGGGAATGAGTGCGTGTATGTCTGTATGGATGTGTGCGTGTATGTTTGTATGTGGGTGTGCGTGTCTGACTGTGTGTGTGGATGTAGGCATGTATGTCGGTGTGGGTGCATGGGGGTGTGTTGGTGGTGCCTGCGTGCGTGTTGTGTGTGTTCTGTGATGTTGGGGGTCGGGGTGGGGAGGGGGGCCCTGCCACCTTTGGGGGGTGGCAGGGGTGGTGGGGGGTATAGGGGAGGGAGTCGGGGTGGTGGGGGTGAGTGGTGGGGGAGACCCCCATCAGTTCCAGGGAAGGAATTCCCTGGCACTGATAGTGCTTACCGTGGTTCCTACCGCAGGAAATCCACGGCGGTAAGCCGGGTCAAAATACCGTCGGCGGTTTAGTGACGGCCGCCGGGCTGGAGACCCAGGTCTCCAGCCCGGCGGGCGGAACGGAGAACCGGCGGATGACCATGGCGGTAACCGCCATGGTCATAATACAAAAAAAAAGACCGCCAGCCTGTTGGCGGTCTTACCGCCGCTTCTCCGCCTTCCGCCAGGGTCATAATGACCCCCTTAATCTGGAAAACTGGATTTCTCCTAGCTATAACATTGGCTAGGAGAGAGAGAGATTCAGGCCTTTATTATCAGATCCTTTCCTAGGGGTCTCAAAGGGCAAAGTCATATTAAGAACTAATTCCAAGTTCATACCTAAGATACCAACAAATGTTATGTCAACAAGTCTGCAATCATAAAAAATCCAACAAACCTTGCTGAAAGATCTCTGCAATTTAGTGGATATCAGAAGATGCCTCATGTGTTCCCTGGTTAGATCTAGCAAACAAGAAAATCCAATTGGCTTCTAGTATCCTTCTCTAGACCTTGAAAAGGCTTCCCAGTCAGAATACAGGCAAAAACAATATTGTTTTAGCATTTTGTCACATAAATGCAGGAATACCTCTTACAAACAGTTAAAACCCATTCTATGAGGAGTTTGGCAACTTCATTAGCGCTCTATGTTGAAATGCCACTTGCAGACATTTGCCAAGCTGCAACAGGGAGGAACAGGCCCACTTTCACAAGACACTATTGCATGGAAGCAGTTCCACACAGATGTACTGCGTTGAGACAAGCGGTTCTTTGTCATCAGTTAAATAAGGGGAGCCAATCTATTCTATCTCGCTACCCTCTCCTGATGGATATGAGGAATTAAATTCCAAAGACTGCTTCCTATTCTGAGTCAAGCATGTGAACTAATGACAGATTCAATGTTGGAGAAAATATGAATTAATTAACTGTAACTGCAGTTCTCCAGCGCTGGTATCTTTCATAGATTGTCATGAGGCTCACTTCAAGCATTGCATGTTTAATTATATATTCTCCCTCTTGTGTTAAGAAATCTAAGGTGTGAAGACCATTGAGAGGGATGAGGCTGAGAGCAGTTTCACCTCATTGGCTGTAGTTTGGTTTCTTTAGAATGAGGTATTTGTGCTAACAAATTGGGCAGTGTCCATGGCTTTTTTTTTTTAGCTGTTAGTACTTTGTATCACTATGGTAAAGGTGCTGGGGGACTCCCACTTTGACAACGGAGAATGATTGAAGCATGTGAATTGAATAGAGATATAAATGCTGGAGAAATACGGTTATCGTTAACTGTTTTTTTAATTTAGTGTATTTTCTTCTTGCTACTAGGTGGTGCAGCTACCACAAGATTCCATATTTTTTCTAGTCTGCAATATCACATCACATCACAGCATAACATTGACTGCACAGCTAGCTCTCATACACCAAGCAATCTGAAAACTACCCAATGCACACTCACTTGATATCCACTTACCACCAGCTGCCCTAAGATGATTCTTTCAATGCCAAAACTCAGGAATATTGCATCTTTCTATGTGGTCATTTGCCTGTTCGACATCAAATGACACATGTTTGGCCTACTGTTGCACTCTACACAATATCTAATAAAACGCTAATTAGTCATAGACAAACACCAGCAATATAAGCCACAAAACTCTGCCCTAACACTAAATCCTCTGGCCCCTAACTCTTCCATCACACACACACACACAATCATGCTCCACAAAATAAAGTCACATCTTACACATCATCCTGTGACATTGGTGGGACAGAAAAGGTCTCCGTCCTCACGCTGGTGTGTGCACACTCCTGCCATTAGTTCCTCATGTTTTGAGTCACTGGATAATTATGATTTTAGGCCTCCGATCACACACTAATCATGCATGTACACTGATGACTCTCTCTGACATGGAATGTGACCCAAGGCTGCGGACTGTGTCTTAGGAGGGCACACTATGTGCACCCCCTTCCCCTTCTGAGCTTGACTGCCATCAGCTCTTCGGGCTGTGGATGATAGGTAATGGTAGGAGCAATTGATTTATACAAGCCTTTTAATCTGTTGCCTGCAACGGGAGAGCTCCCTATTATCCTCTCAAGTTTCCAACTGCCATCCAGTCTCCTACAACTGCATCCTTCGTCTGGATGTTACATGTATTTTTACCCTATGTACATGTGATAGGGTAAGCATGGAGCATGGGTGCTGTGCTTTACTGCTTCGGATTCATCTTTAAATGAATGGTGGCTATGTCCACAACGTATCCATCAAGACCTTAAGAGACACTAGAATAGCTGGAGTGGTACATATATTGGGATTTTCCCTCCATACAAAAGGTGAACAGGGTTGTTCATACTCAGAGCCCACACTTCAGTATGCTGAGTCTGCTCTCTGGATCAAATGGCAGTCTTTAATTACAACCTAGTGCAAACATTAAAAAAAATATATATTTACTGGTGTTATACAAAATACACACAAAACCAACTCAATGTAACGCACCTGCACCAAGTTCACTTTGTCGTTTCACATTATCCATAGTCTCACTCTTCCCCAGCACAGCCGTTTCCCCTGTAAAGAGGTCTGTGAGGTTCAACCACCTTCTATTTCTGATGCAGTCTATTTCAGACTACGCCCTGCAGAGTGCCCAGCCTAGGTAATCGTGACATCCCAACCACCCCATATTTTCTCAAATTTCTTTTGATGTCCCCTTCCCTGCTCTATTTCCTTCTGAGTGAGACTGCAATGTTCCACACCTGTCTCCCAGTTTTGGTACTGGGTAGATTCACCAAGCCCCACGTATAAGCGATGTCATGTTTTGCTATCATGCAGCCAGATTTACCAAGAGTTTCTGATACCAGGTATATGGTCGGTCTGCCCCCATATTCCCAATAACGCATTCTTTTTGTGGTCTAGAGGTGTACCTGTTGCTTCTACAATCGCTCCCCGCATAGCCTCCCAGAATCCCCTAATGCTGGGACAACTCAGAGCATATAATAATAGTTTCCCTCCTGCCTACACCCTTTGTGACAATGTGCGTCTGTCGCGCTGCCGTGTCATTGTTGTAGTGTGCAAGTATAATATACTCTATGTATAAGTTTGAGTTGAATCAGGTGGAGGTTTGCTGGAATGGCCAATTCTTCTGGAAATATCAGTGCCTCACTCCAATGCTCCTCGTCCAGGTCTCCACAATCTTGTGATCATCTGCCCAGCAGTCTAGTCTGCGTGTTTCTCATTAAGGTCCCGTACAATTTTGGCTTGTCCAACAGGCCCATTTCTAATTGGGAGTCTTTAGTGATTCATATCCCCAAGTATTTGAATCTACTCAATTCCACCCTCAGTGGCAGGACACATGTCTCCTCTGGGTCCTAGCCTCCCACCAGAAATATTAGGGATTCATCCCAACCTATAGCTAACTCCTCCTAAGTTACAAAGATATTTCTCAGTCTATGGACTGTCGAAGTTGCTCTTGTCAAGTATAACAAAATGTCACTTGCATATAATGATATGCAGTTCTCCCATCTAGGCCTTCCTGACCAAACCAATATCTGCATGTCCACCCTCACTCATTCTTCCAGTTCCTCTGTTGTCAAAGTGAATAACATCAGCGAGAGAGGGCATCCCTACTGTGTGCCCCTGCTTATGTGAAATTCCCCAGAGCAGTATCCGTTGACTCATACCCTTGCAGTAGGCCTATCATAGAGTAGTTTGACCCTCTCCTGTATTTGGGTCCAAAGTCCATGTTGGCCAAAACCCCAAAAAGTTAGGTCCACTCAACGGAATTGAAGGCTTTGTCAGCATCCACTGCAGCAAGGTTATTTTGAAGCCATCGTAGGTTCAGCGCGGTCAAACGACCCGGCATAAACACATGTTGGCCCAGGTGCCCTGAACCGGTCACTACCGTCCCTGCCTATTCAGCCACAACTTTAGCCTGGATTTTGATGTCAGTGTTGAGTAGGGATATCGATCAATAGGAATCGCACCTACCTCGAGGCTTACCTGCTTTGGCAATAAGAATTATGGTCTCTGATCGCATATGTGCTGGGAGTTTGTGAGAAAGATCCTCTTTTTACATGGCTAAACCCTAGCTTTTTGCCTGGAAAATTATTTGGTTACAAACTGTAAGTGCCCTGGGCCCCTGCTAAACAGGTTCCCATGGTCAGAGCTCTTTCCCCAAAACTGCACTGTGCATTGGCACTTCATCCACCCCTGTAAGTCCCTAGTAAATAGTACCCCTGGTATCTAGGGCGTGGGTACTGAAGAGGGCTCCCCTGAGCTCCAGCACCAATTGTGCCACTCTGAGAGGCTCAACACAGCTTAATCCTGACTGCCATTGCATGAGCATGACCAGGTGTATTTACAAGTTGCAAACTCAACATGACACTCACCTAGAGTGTCTTGTCCACTAACACTGCATGTACAATAGGTAAGCCACCCCTCTGGCAGGCCTTACAACCCTAAGGTAGGGTGCACTATAATGCATGTGAGGGCATATGTTTGCATAGGCAAATATGCCCCTTCTCTGTGTTTACAAAACCTTAAGACATAGTAAATGTACAGGGAAGCCATAGCAAATACATGTGCTGGACACTGGTCATTACGAGTTCTCTAGCTACATGAAGGCTCTGAGTACTGGGTTGTTTGGTATCAAACTACTCAGAATAATGAGCCCACACTGATGCCAGTGTTAAATTTATTATGATATGTACCCAGATGACACCTTAGAGGTTCCCCCTGCAAAACCTACCAGCCCTGGCATGGTTGCTGATTGTTTTTTACCAGCCTCCCACCACCAGGCACAGATCTGGACTCCTGGGGTGAGAGCCTTTGCTCTCAGGATCCAGAACACAAAGCCTTTCCCAGGTGGAGGTATTACACCTCCTCCCCAGGCAGGCACCCAGGCCCAGCGGTCAGCTTCAAAGGCTTCACCGCCTTTGAATTCTGACCTCTGACTCTGCTTCTAGCAGCAGATGGCCGCCCAATGTTTTTCCTCCACTTTGAGTGGTAAAACCGGTGGGAAAATTCAGCCAGGGTGGGAGGAGTGACTACCCCTACCCTGCACTACCCCCAGGTGTGACAGGTGAGATGACCACTCCATTTCATTTTCGTCCATCTTGGATGGCAGGAAAACAGCCTATCAGGGTTAGGGATGTGACCTTTTCCCACAGGAAGTGGTCACATAGTCGTTGTAGCCACCCTAATGTAAGTGGCCCACTAAATACAGTATTTAGAAGGCATCCCTTAACCTGCAGATCAGATTCAATGGACACTATAAGACAAGTGACAAAGAAGACCCAAAACTCGAGAACAGAAGTCCTGCTGCAAGAAGAAAAAGGTGCCAAACCCTGCATGCTGAACCCAGGACTCGACAATCACAGCTGAGGGGTCAACTGGACATCAGACAGACTCTAAGAAACCCCAGAGGGCCTCCAATCTTCTAAGAATTGCCAACAACCTCCCTCCAGAATGAAGGCATCACTCTCTGCACCCATCAGGTAAGAACCAGTGAAGTCCAGTTCAATGACCGACAGCTGACCAATGAACCGGACATAGCAGCCTGACCAAAGTTCACCTGACGGACCCAGAGGACACACCCTGCCAATGTACCAAGTTTGGTGGCACTGAAACATCCAGTGGCTGAGACGTGCCATAGCCCGGGGTAGTGGATTCCAACGTCGGACACCCAGAAAAAAAGTTCACTCCGGACTCTCCGAGAACCAGAAGCAAGCTCCAGTCAAGAAACTTCAGGACACCCAAGAACCACCCCTCAGAGTGGCCCTGCTGACCTGAAATCCACTCTTAAAGTGACCTGCACTTGGCTCCAAGAACCCTAGGACGCACAACCCTTGGCTGACCTATCTGCACTGCACCTGGCCTTACTGGCCTCTGCATCGGAAAACCAGCTGCACACTAGGGGCCTGTAACCCCTTACAACCTCTACGCTCCACATGGACCAACTGGACCTACCTTTTAGTCATCCCGTTGTAGGAGGCTGACCTGGTTTGTAGTGGGTACCTAAGGTACTTACACCTTATACCAGGTCCAGTTATCCCTTATTAGTGAAATGTAGGTAGTGTCTAGCAGCTTAGGCTGTCTAGGGGTAGCTGTAGCAGAGCAGCCAAGGCTGAACTAGGAGACATGCAAAGCTCTTGCAATACCACTATAATCACACAGTATGCACAATAAAAGACAATGCTCAGTGTTACCAAAAATAAAGTTACTTTATTTTAGTGACACAAGGCCAAAAATATCTTAGACGCAATACTCCTTCCGAAGGTAAGTATTATACACAATATATACACTAGTAACCAAAATCAGGTAAGTAAACAGTCATAGAATAGTGAAAAACACAATAGATTGTAATGGGCCTAGGGAAACACAAACCATATACTAAACTAGTGGAATGTGAAGGCTATCCCCTAGGCAAGTGTAGTGTGTAGAGGGGCGCTGGGAGTGTAGGAAAACACCAAAGGTAAGTAAAGTACCCCACCCCAGAGCCCACGAAAGCAGGAGTAAAGTACAGCAAGTTTCCTCGGAACACACTACAGGTCGTGATGAAGAATTATGCAAAAACCAAGCAAGACTGCTAGCAACCAACGATGGATTTCTGGACCTGAAGACCTGTGGAAAGAGGATACCAAGTCCAGAAGTCAATGAAGAATCCAGGAAGAACAGCAGCCCCTTCCCACCTGGAAGAAGGTGCAAAAGTGGATTCTCCGGTTGGAAGAAAAGTACAGAAATGCACCAAAGAAGATAGCTGCGGGTTCCTGCTTGGTGCAAGAGATGTCCCACGTCGAGTAGTTGGATTCAGGCTGTTTGTGTTGCTGGATTCCGCCAATAAGCCTTGGTTCACGCAAGTACGCGTTTAGTGTCAAAGAGGAGCTGCCCGGACCCAGGAGGGACCTGGGGGTCTCAACTCAGATGGAGGGGACAGAGGGGGCTCTTAGCACCTCAGAGAGCCCTCAGAAGATCAGGAAGCACCCACGGGAGTCCCAGGACATGGGAACAAAGGAGTTGCAAAGTGAGGTCGTTGCAGCACTCCACAGGAGGATCCCACACTGCCGGAGAACAACTCAGAGAGCTGTGTGTCGCAGGATAGAGTGCTGGAGACCTAGGCTACGCTGTGCACGAAGAACTCTTGGAAGAAGTGCACAGAAGCCCAAGGAGCTGCAGAAATCGCAATGCACAGGGGGACTGTCTGGCATGGTGAGGCAAGCTCTTACCTCCACCAAATGTGGACAGCTGGAACTTTGGACAGTCAGGGTCACTTCGGTCCACCACCTGTGTTCCAGAGATCACCCTCGTCGATAGGAGAGGAGTCCCAGCATACCGGTCATCATTGCAGAGAGGTGCCTGCTGAAGCATGGAAGTGACTCTGTCACTCCATGGGAGATTCCTTTGGTTCTTTTGGTGCAGGGTGAAGACAGGCAGACTTCAGAGCGTGCACACCTTGGAAACTTTTGCAGTTGCTGGCTGGAGCTGAAGCTGCAGGTCACAGTAGTCTTCCTGGATATCTTGTTGCAGTTACAGCCGTTCCTGGAGCAGTCTGCGGTTGATCCGATGGTCAGAAGCTGAAGCAGAGGAGTCGTGGAGGAACCAGCCGAATCTGAGGAAACACCTAGAGGAGAGACCCTAAATAGCCCTGAGAGGGGGATTCGCTACCTACCAAGGTATGCACCTATCAGGAGGGGTCTCTGAGATCACCAGCTGGCACTGGCCACTCAGATGCTCCCAGAGGGTCCCCACACCTTGGAGATTAAGATGGCTAATGCCAGGGACACTCAGGAGGAGGGCTGGGCACCACCCCTGGGGTGTTGATGGACAGTGGAGTTGTCACTCCCCTATCCTTTGCCCAGTTTTGCTCCAGAGCAGGGACTGGGAGTCCCTGAACCGGTGTAGACTGGATTATGCAAGAAGGGCACCATTTGTGCTCTTCAAAGCATTTCCAGAGGCTCTGGGAGGACATCCTTCCCATGCCTGTAACACCTATTTCCAATGGAAGAGGGTGTAACAACCCCCTCTCCTAAAGGAAATGCATTGTTCTGCGTTCCTGGGATTGAGCTGCTCAATCCCCAGACGGCATAAACCTGTCTGTGAGGTGGCAGCAGCAGCTGGGGCTGCAGTGAAAACCTCAGAGAGCTGGTTTGGCAGTACTGGGTGTCCATGGTTGAGCCCCCAGGGTGCATGGAATTGGCCTCCACACTCACGAAGTCCGGGGATTTGGCCCTGGACAACGTGGCAGCACCTTTGCTACTGCAAGGGTGCCCTCACACACAGTAACTTTGCACCTAACCTTCAGTAACTGAAGGTTAGACATGTAGGTGACTTATAAGTTACCTGGTGCAAAGAAAAATGGCTGTGAAATAGTGTGTGCACTATTCACTCAGGCTGCAGTGGCAGTCCTGAAGGAGTGTTTGTGTGAGCTCCTTATGGGTGGCAAAAGAAATGCTGCAGCCCATAAGGATCTCCTGGAACCCCAATGCCCTGGGTACCTAGGTACCATGTACTAGGGACTTATAAGGGGGATCCAGTGTGGCAATCAGAATTGGATTATGGAGTCACTAAATTAT